>NC_064755.1:30140876-30766330 GCF_011397635.1 Epinephelus fuscoguttatus | reverse complement strand
TGTACTTTTACTCAAGTGTAGCTTTCAGGTCCTTCATCTACCACTGGTTATATACGTACTACCCGCTCATGATTACGTGGGTTATTTCCGAATTTTGGTGCAAAAAAAATAACAAACAATAAGAGAGAAAATGGTTTGTGCAAATTTGCAAATGTAAATCTTTTTTTGTTTTTCTACTGCGCCTTGAGGCTTTTGACTTTCACTTCCTCTGTAATGCTCTCCACATCCACTCCACTCCACCATTTATTGAATGTTAAGGGGAAAAAAATTGTGTGGGGGATTTTGGAGCCCCCCTCTGGGTGGCCCCCCCTAAGCAGCTGCCTATGCAGTCTATAGGAAGATATGCCCCTGTCTGTATATCTGTATCTGTACACCTTTCTGCAGCATTATGTGGTGCTGGGTATGATGTTACTGAAAGGACAAAAACGATCCAGGGGGACTGAGAGTAAATTAAAACCTCAAGATGCCAGCGGCTGACACATTCATGTGCAGTCTATCAAAGGCAGTGGTGTCCTTTGTGGAGCAGTGCCTCGTGTGAGTCGATTGGCTGGGTTTCATTGGCGTTTTGTGTCTCTATCAGCGCGTGGCTGTTGTTGGAGTCCCTGTGGTATTAGCTGATAACACTGCGACACCCTCTCTCGCTGCACCGATAATCAGTCAAAGTGCTAGCAGCCCCGTGGCACACCCAGCTGCCACTCCAGCCGTGCACTCTCTGATCACAAAGAGGGTAATGGCCCTGTTACACCAACACACTTCAGCTAAAAATACAACACGCAAAGCTGCCACCTCAGCAGCAACCCCCCCAACCCTCCTGGAACCATCAGGTAAAATGCTTGACTCAGCAGCTTGCCAATTAAAATGCTCAGTTCTGTCCAAATACAGTCGTGTACTGCAGCTGTGCAGACGTGAGGCAGCCGTGGATCTCGGGGAAATGTAAGACAGTGCAAAGCCATGTTCCTCCTGGGTGAAGTGCCGGCCTGTTAATGAACTCTGGATGCCCACAATTCAGCGTTCTTACGGTGAAATGAGGGGCTGGAGTTTGAACACGTGTTGCTACTCGATGCGGCTGGTAATTCCATTAAAGGTGTAATTAAAGTGCTGACGAGGGTGACTAAGAAGCAGTTAGAGCAGTGAATTGGAACACTTCTCCACACCCCGTCGTAACCCTAACCAGCCACATGTTCCTCCAATTACACTTAAGAATTAAAAAGGGTTTATTTATATGCAAGGTCAAGCAGCTAATAAAGGTTTAATTCCAGGCACTCTAGTAAAAAGAGGCTGCGGTGTTGGTTTGTGCTCCACAGTCTGGTCACATCCACATCTGGCTCGGGTGAAATTATAATTCAAGCAAGCAGTTATGTACAAACCTCCATCCTTGTGGCTTCTCCTCCTTTAACAATAGGGACTGTCTTCCCTGAGTGTATCCTGTACTGTCCGATGGAGTGGCCGTTGAGATTCCTGATTGGCTTCACTGGAAAGAGAACACAGCACAGAGGTTTAATAAACTGGAAGCAGAGCTGAGCCTGTGCGTGATATAAAGATGATAAATGACCTCACATTACCTTGATATGTTTTCCCATCTATCTCCACTTCGTAAGACTCCATGACCTCCTGAATGGTCTCGCCAACATCGCACAGGCGCACATCAATTCCTGCAAACTTGGAAGGAGAGGTGTTTGGACTCACATCATTACATCGTTCACACACAGACGGACTGGACAGTAATTGATGCGTCTAATTTATAAAGTACACAAACTATAAAGAACAAACTCCTGAGTTATCACCAAGGAACAAACGGATAATATACAAAGAGAAGTTCCTGAATAACTATAAATCAATATGTAATAACTCATGATGGTAGAAACTATGTTAGTGAACTAGTATCTAATATTATATCCTTGATAGCAGGGCTGTAACTTAATTACTCAGTTATTTTAACTGTTGGTTTTATCTCAATTAAATGATTAGTTGTCTGAAAATAGTAAAACACGTCAATCAGTGTTTCCCGAAGTCTGTGATGACGTCCTCAAATGCCTTGTTTTGTTCAAAACCCAAAGATATTCAGTTTATGGTCATTGAAGACTAAAGAAATATTCACATTTAAGAAGCTGAAATCAGTTTGATTCATCAATTCAATTTATAGTTTTACTTGATATATGGTCATATGTAGACTGACCGCTTTAAGGAAGCCTTCCTGAACTCTGAACCAGGTACTTAGAGGCACAAAACCAAAACCTAATCAAGTGCAATTTTTTGTATTTCATCAGTTATTGCAACTTCATTATCTCCTAATTATTCAGTGTTGATACACTTTGTCATTACTTTTATAAGCTGTATATTTTACCTCCTAAACTTGTTTTTTTCATGCTTCATATCATAAGTATTTGAGTTTTTTAAGGTAATTTATTTACACTAAGTGATCCACTGTTTTTTTAAAACAAATAAAAAATCTTTTGTGTTCTACATACATTTGAGTGCCTGTGCTTGTGCACATATTCAGCATATTAAGTTCGCTTTTTTGTATTTGACTTAAACCTTCTTTTTTGCTGACACTTCTATTTTGCAATTTTTCTAATTTTAATCATTACTTCCTCATTGTGTAGGCATTAGGGCTGTACGATCACAATACAGGGGTAATGATTTAATATATTCTGATATGTTGCCATTTTTAAATCTAATTTTAGGAAAACTGCAACATATCCTCATACAGTGGTTCATATGGTATCTAACGAATTAGTGCTCCACAAATTACATGAATTACTCAACATAAATTTACGTATTTAACGCACAGTTACTTAGATGGGGTTTCAGAGAAGAAACATGGTGACGATATACCTTAAAATAACTCAGTGTTTACTTGGTTTCACACGGCTCTGAACATCAGTCTCCTGGGTGAAAGTCCTGTGTTTGTTTGACCCATCTAACACCCCAACCTCTGTCCTGACACAGAGTTTCTATCTTCATACTTCATCCTTCTTTACTCTCGTCAGCACATTGGTTCACGTGATCACAGCCTTCCTAATTACGTGGATTATACACAAACTATACTGGCTCATGATTACGTGTGTTACATACAAATTGTGCTGCATTATTTTCGTAGTTATGCACATGAACAGTGCAGAAGAACAGCCCGAAAACTGTCAATACTAGCGGTGTGTCTTTTATTAATCTCTTTCATGGGCCTGTGTTCCTTGTGTTTACGCTAGCGATATGCTGTTACATTGGAGTAAAAGAGTCAAGTGGCTGAAGACAGATTACAACACTGAAGGCTCAAGCAGTCGGGGCTTTTAACACAATGCAAAATGAAACACTGTCCAAATATTTGCATGTGAACTATCAATTAAAATTGTTAGGGTCTTTGAGAATCAATACAATATCACAAAACTTAACATTGTATCAAGTGTATCAAAATTTTCATGGCCTGTCCTGGGATGTGAAGTTGTGTGACACGTCAGTAGGAATTCATCATTACTTAATAATGACCTTACCTCAACATTTCTGTGTTACACCAAGTCACATTTAGCCGCTAACTGTTTGCTAGCCAGATGAAACTAAACTTCTCAATAAGTGTATTTGGGCGGCAGCAGCTCAGTCCATAAGGACCTGGGGTGGGAACCAGAGGGTTGCTGGTTCAAGTCCCTGTCCAGACCAATGGAGTGTGGACTGGTAGCTGGAGAGGTGCCAGTTCATCTCCTGGGCACTGCCGAGGCGCCCTCGAGTACGGCACCAAACCCCCAACTACCTGGGGTGCCTGTCCATGCTCCCCCCACTCTAACATCCCTCCATTTAATACACGTACAAATCCTATTTGTGCCTGTGTGTGTGTATTTCAGGCCAACAGAGTGAAAAATTGTATTTCTCCTTGGGGATGAATAAAGTTTTAAAGGGTTTAATCATAATAAACTGCACTCTATATATGAATATTAATGTAAATGTGCTTTGAATATGATGATTCTTGTTCCTTGGTAAGTACTCAGGATTTTTTAAAGTGTAACCAAAGGAGCACCTTGCATTTTTTACCTTAATGCCGGTGTTAGTTGCATCTCTCACAGCCTCCAGCAGCCTGTCATACTTTGGATTGAAAGTAACGGTGAAGGCACAGTCTATAATTCGACCTGAAAGAGCAGAAAGTAAAATTTCTCACACCAGTTTCAGCGAGGACATCATTTTGCAGAAACATCCAGCCTGTATTAATCTAAAAAGTGGAAGTTAATTAACTTACCAGAACAGTTTATTCCAGGCAGTGAGAATTATAATGTAATCATCATTTCACCATGTCATAATAAATGCCAAGTGTGAAATAGCACAGCAGAAGCACTTAGGAAGTTATTAGTGAGCTCTTACCATTGATGTGCGTTCCAAAGTCAATTTTGCAGACGTCGTCGTAGCGCAGCACCGTGGGGTCTCCTGCGTTTGGGGTGTAGTGGGCAGCACAGTGGTTGATGGAGCAGCCAGTGGGGAACGCCAGGCCTGCCTTTAGCCCATTTTCTTTGATGAGCCTCCTGGAGCAGTCCTCCAGCTTCTCACTGCCAGGAACAGAGAGCGGCACAAAGGGACAGCAGATGACAGGAACAATGAGACTGTTGTCAGGGCAGATAATGCACCCAGCCACAAAGCACTTCTGCTTTCTTTGATAATTTTAAAACTGTTTCTTGCAGGCAAGGACAAAGAAGAAGTGCTGATATCAATTTCAGTCTCAAACGAGCTCAGGCAGGTACCAGCAGCCAATATTAAAGTCCATTAAAAGGGGCTCGGGAGAAATATTTCAGTGCTTGTCTCACCAGATGTCAATCATGGTCATCCCTGGTTTGATCCAGCTCCTGACATACGAGCGGACCTGCCGATGTGCCTCGGCCGCCTCCCTGAAATCACTCCACATCTCCTCGTTGGCCCTGTCCAGCGCCCGCTTCTCTTCGCTGGTGGTCCGCCACGCTGCACTGCGCCTGGCGGGAGGTAGACAGGCACACCACAGAGAGGAGGAACTCATTATTTTCTCATTATACAAATACTTGTAACGAGAATATGACGCACTCTTGTAGAAACCCTGCACAGGTGAAAGTCGTGTTGATACTTTTTCAAATCTGACAGAATTTAATTTGCTCCTGAACAGGAAATTAAACCAAACACTAAACATTGCACCTTATTATGATGTCCAGAAATGAAAAAGTGCAAAGCAGAGAGACCTAAATAAAAGCTATCACGCAGTGGAAGACTAACTGCTGAGTGTGAGGGACGATGTGGAGGTCACACACCCGTCTTTCGATGGTGGATATTCACACTCCTCTCCCTTTGGAAAGTCTCCGCTGGGAAAGAGCTCACAAATAGGGATTGAGGGAGGGTCAGTCTGTCCCTTCACTGTGGCCCAGATAGTGAGGAGGAGAAGGAGACGCAGAGGAAAGCAGTCAGAGAGAGAAAAGAAAACACAAGTTATCCTCCCCGTGTATATGACATTAACATTTTAACCCAGCTACACGATACAGCGCAGCTCCTGATTTACAGATATCGCTGTGTTAGACGCCCTCAAGTAACAGAAATATGTGGCAGTATAGAAGCACTTGTATCATACAGTAGGGCTATAGTACATTTTTAGGATGACTCATTTTCAGTTTGCTCACTCCACACTAACATTACGGAGTATGATGTCATTAATTTTGTTCTGTCTGCTGGACATGTAAGGTCCTGTGGTATTTTGTCCTACACCTCCTGTGTCAGTCCTTCATTATGTAACTCTCGTGACACTAATTAACCAAGTCAACCTGCTTTCATGCACCTGTTGTATTTACCTAATGATCCAAAGCGACTCTGATGCAGTTGAGTCAGGATGCAGATTTGAAAAGCTTTTGCCGTGGGGTTCATACATTTATAAAATCTTATGTGCCACTGTGATGTGAACTGCAGTTTCAATTTAAACTGGCAGCCATTGCCAAAGAGTGATATGTTGCAAAGTGTAGAGACGCGATTGCTGCACTCAGTAAAACAAAAAACAGCTTACATCCTTTCTTCTTTTTCTTCTTCTTCTTCTTTTTTCCAGCTGAGTTCTCTCCTTCATCCCCATCTGTTGAAAGCATCATTAGTTTCAATACAGTTTGCAAAGTGAGAAATATCGACAGGCGCTCGGGCACAATTCCCAGTGTGCTACTGAAAATCAGATATCACATTGCAGATATGACCGGCTGAATTTCAACTGAGCACTTACACAGGCTTTTAAAGTTCAACACAATCACCACTGCAGATGATGATGATGATGATGGTGGTGGTGGTGGTGGTGAGGAGTTACCTTCATCTCCATCCTCCTCCCTCTCTTTGTCCGCCAGTGTTTGCTGCTCCAACTGTTTTGTCACATCACCAACACCTCCGGCTTCTCCATCCCCCTCAGCTTCATTTGTCCCTGCTGCAAAGTCACACACCCTCATGCATGCATGTGCAGGTGAACACGCACGTGTATAGCCAATGGCGTGCATGCACATGCATTGACACACACACACACACACACACATGGAGTGAGTAAATTATTTGTGGTCCAGAGTGATTTGAAGAAAGTGCATCCACTACGATCTCAACTTGGCAGGGTCTGTGCATAATTTCTTTCCATACCTTGGGAGTCAATACCCTCAAGGGCATATGTACCTTGCAGCATTATGACATTTAGCCCTTCATAGGCAGAGCTGTGTGAACCACACTTGACTTATGGCCGCTTCAACAATTCAGGCTTTCTGGGATTTTATTTCTCCCCATTATGAAGCAGTGAGGCTGCAATTATCATGCTGCTTTTTTGCATTTGAGTGGTTGTCATCTTATTGCACTAAAACTGTGGGTACTTCTATTACATAATTTCATGCAGCTTAGGGAGGATTTATAGGATTGAACATATTTAATCTGGAGTAAAATTTAATTTTATTCCATCTTCCAATGACAGCTTTCACTCAGTTTTGATGATAAATTCCGATTTTCAGAGCCTGTCCCGTTTCCATGTGAGCGCCCTCAGCTCCAGCGGCAGCCGCTCAGAGTTGGGACAGCTGCACAGGAAAACCATCTGACAGGTTGAAAAGTCTCCTGTCCCGCATATCCGATGCTCGTGCACAACACCGAGTGACACTAGAGGAGACAATTTTGCGCTATTTCTTTTCCTCAACCGATTCCCTACTCGCAAAGTGATGCCTCTCACCTGGTGCCGTGGTCTTATTCCTCTTCTTCTTTCTTCTCTTTTTCTTCACTGACTCTGACGCGTCCGCATCCTCTCTCTCCTCGGTCAAGTCGTCCCCATTGAGAAGTTGAGGCTCCACTTCATGCTGTAGCTGTAGCTCCGCCATGATCAGCGACTGAGAGGTGAAGTGACGCATAAGCTGCTGAGAGCCTCCAGTGGTCAGAGCAGAAAAGTGTGCAGGAGGAAGCTGAGCCAATAATGAGCTATTAGACAATCTCTGTGCAACAACTTGACCCGAGCAGAGGAAGACGATCCTCCTCTGCTGAGGAGCAAAAACTTTCGTTTAGCATCTGATCTTTTTTTTTCTAGGGAGAAATTACAGTTTGGGACAGACTATAATAAGACAGCAACACAACCCCAGTGTGATCTGTGGAGGCTGAAATGCTCAGTTATGTTACACCATGTCCTGATAAACGGTGGAGCTAGAGCAGTGACAAAATTTGGCTTAATAAAAAGGAAATATTGGCACTGAAAAAAAATATAACAAAGGATTTGATATTCTTTTGCATTCTGATGTTTTTCAGTGTCAGTTTTTTTTTTTACACCAATAGTTTTTTACACTCCATGGAGAGGAGGTGCTTGAGGGGAGGGGCAAGGACAGCAGTAGTTTTCATATAATCTGCATACTAAGGAGTGAATACCTCTGTGGGTCCCACCCCAGTGATGGTGGTGTCACAGCTGGAAAGAGACCAGTTTATTTGGCCCAATTCTGGGGCGTCATTCACACCGAGTCTCAGCCAAGTTGGGCAACTGGATGGATCCTGACTTATTTCTTCCAGCATGCCAAGTTTGGGCAAATGCTGACAGGTCATTTTTGATAATAGCCAAGTGATGGCAGTGTCAGCAGCTGGAATCAGGACAGTTTATTTGGCCCAATTCTGGGGTGTCATTCATGTCGAATCATAGCCAAGTTGGGCAGCCGGATGGGTCCTGACTTATTTCTTCTGACATGCCAAGTTTGGGCCAATGCTTAGCCAGGTCATTTTTGATATAACAACCCAGTGATGGCAGCGTCAGCAGCTAGAAACAAGCCAGTTTATTTGGTCAGATTCTGGGGCATCTCTCATCCTTGTCTTGTCATTGACCCCAAGTCTCAGCCAACTAGATGTGGCCTGACTTATTTTTTCCCGCATGCCAAGTTGGGCCGATGCTGGGCCGGGTAATTTTTGATAACAGCATAGTATCGCGCTAGTTTATTTGGCCCAATGCTGGGGTGTCATTCAACCTGAGTCTTAGCCAAGTTGGGCCACGGAGGCAGCCTGACTAATTCCTGCTGACATGCCAAGTTTTGGCTAGTGCTGAGCCAGGTCATTTTTGATGGCAGTGTCAACAGTTGGAATTGGGCTAATTTATTTGGCCCTATTCTGGGACATCATTCACCCAAAATTTTGGCCAAGTTGGGCAACCGAACGCAGCCCAACTTATTTCTTCCTTTGTGCCAAGTTTGGGCCGACGCTGGGCCAGGTAATTTTTTGATATAAGGATATAACAATTATGGGGCATCATTCATCCTGAGTCTCAGCCAAGTTGTACCACCAGATGTGGCCGACTAATTTCTTTGGACATGCCAGGTTTGGACTGATACTGGGCCAGATAATTTCTGACAACAGCCCAGTGAAGGAAGTGTCACAGCCAGAATTGTACCACTTTATTTGGCCCAGTTCTGGGGCGTCATTCACCCCGAGTCTCAGCCAAGTTGGGCAACTGGATTCACTCTGACCTATTTCTTCCAGCATGCCAAGTTTGGGCCAGTGCTGGGTCAGGTAATTTTTGATAGCAGCCCAGAGAGGGCAGCGTCACATCCGGAATCAGGCTAGTTAATCTGGCCCGATTCTGGGGCATCACTCATCCTGCGTCTCAGCCAAGCTCAACTTATTTCTTCCAGCGTGCCAAGCTTGGGCCAATGCTGGGCCAGATAATATTTGTTAACAGCCCAGTGATGGCAGTGTTGGCAGCCTGAATTGGACTAATTTGGGCAGATCCTGGGCCATTTTTGCTACTTGGGGCAGTTCTTCAAGAGCTACATGAAGGAAAAAAACAGCTGACTGTCATTTAAAAACAAAAATATTAAAAAAAAAAAAAAAATAGTGCCTGTTTTATTTTTAAGTGGAACCTTTTTCATTACCAATGTTTCCCCACTTTAAAGCCAAATTTTATTGTCAGAGCCAAAACTTACTGTGACTGTTCTAGCTCCATAATAAATAGCCTACCCTGTAAAAGCTGCACTTCATGCTACAATCACCACTTTGTCTGAACATCCAGTGGCTGAGTTTTAGGTTACTGTGCGCACCTGTGACTGCAGCTCCTCGGTGAGACTTGTGTATCACTTCTCCTGTGTGCCCACATTGGAAAACACCTTATCTGTTATTGTGAATAATGTCTTGTCGTTTGACAGCCTTTCAGTTTGATGCGCAGAGTCGATCACTGATGGTGCGTATCGCGAGTATTTGGAGACGGGTGCAGAACTGCGTATCCAAGCAACAAGCCCAGCACACTGAGGCGATAGAGGCACATTTACACAGGTGAAAGGTGGATTTTAACGCACCTCTGCTCGGGGTTTGCTCATGGAAACTGAAGTGGATTTTTAAGGGAATAATGACGGACTTCAGAACTGGCCCTTTGTATTTCTTTGACCAGGTGGGTTAATGATTAATTTTACTTTCTGTAGTTAAAAAGAAGCAGCATGACATTAACCTTGCTGATCTGTCTGCAGCCAACAAAAAACCGGATTAAAGGATCACGAAGCAACCTCCTGCATTTTGATATGGCAAATGAAGGTGCGAGTTTAGACGACACTATACAAAGGTAATTTAATTCTCTTATTGTTATTAAGTCTTTTACATTTTTCTTGTGCGACTCATTTTGCTCATTTTTCTCCCAGTGATCGAGACGACAATGAAGAAAGTGATGAGCCCACTCAGAGGCTGTCAGATGAAACATGTGGGGATGGTAAACCTGATACCTCCTGTGTCTGTGCTGCACTCAACATAAAGGACCAGGATCCGATGGATGCATACAAGCGGGCAGCCCCGCATTTATTAAACCAGTTGGCTCACCTCCTCTCACAGCACAAGTGGACTGAGGAGGGACGTCTTCCTCACGGGATTGTAAATATTCTGAATTACTCCTGGCAGGATCTGACTGCAGGGTCTGTGCGCCTGAAAAGTCCGGAACAAACCGACACACGACGAAAGTCCAGAGGGTCCGTGAAGTTGGATGAATCCCGTCAGGTGTCCGCCAAAAACAAGAGGGAGGCAGGAGAGAGGAACTCATGTGCTGTGGAGAGTGTTGGTCAATCTATGAGAGACGTCAGCTCAAAGCCACGTGTGAAAAAGCGCAAAAACAATTCAAACAGAGGTAAATGAGCCGCTGGGTCACATTTGTATGGAAGCCCATCACTGTCTGGAAAATAAAAATAAAATGATGAAGAGTAAAACTGGTTAAAATGTCAAAAGTAGGCTGGCCTACTAAATCCAAATTGGGAGATAGGGTAGGCTATAAATTAACACCATAGCTGCTATAAATACATTTTGACCAACTCACTAACAAATAAATTATGTCAGTAATTAAAAAAAAAATCAAAATAAATTGATTTAGTATCTTATATGGAAGCTTATGCAGTCACGTGCTAAAAAATATTTTCCCCTTTTTCTGAAGTAATGAAATGAATATATCAGAATTATGAGAGCAGTTTTTGGGGAAAAAACTGCTCCTGATATACTGAATTAAAGAAATTCAGAAAAACAGGAATTAAGGAGATTATTATGTCATTAATACAGACACACAAGAGCAGATTTTTCTTAAATGAAAACTTTTCTCAGAATTCTGACATTATACAACTCATTCACACTCAAACTTTGTCACATATTGATGTTTGGTCATGGACCTTACTCATACAACGTAAAAGGTACCCAGGGTGCGTTGGTTGTTGACGTTCTGGGACACTGTGTAAAGGTTATGCCTGTTACTTCTTTCAAAATACACTTCTGTTTTCACAGGAAGTTTACCTTTTTCATACAGTCTCTTTCAAAATAAATGCAACAAAAATACATAGAAAAAAGAACAGGGATTGGCTTTATAAATAAAGACACAAATACGGCTCTCCAAGGTGAAAGTCAGTGTTTGTTGGACCTATCCACCACCACCAAGTTAATGCTATAATGGCGAACGGTTGCGTATCATGCTGATGTTAAAGGACTTCTTTTTTTTTCAGTGTCTGACGCCACAAGTCACTGCTCAAGCACTGGATTTCAACGACTTCGGAGTGAGACCGGGTTGGATAATCAGAAAAACAATCCAGTCTCACTCTGAAGTCGTCGAAATCCAGCACTTGGGCAGTGACTTGAGTTCTCACTGACGAAAAAAGTTGTCCTTTAACATCGGCATGATAGGCGGCTGGTTGCTGTTATAGTTTAACGGAGATCTGTGGTGTCGGGGGGAAACGTGACGGGACACGGCGTTCACATTGCGCAAGATTATAAAGCCAAACCCTGTTCTTTTGTTGCCTAAACCCAACCACGCGCGTTAGTTGTTTAAGGAGAAAAATGTTAATTTGCAGTGTTTTACCGACATAGTGCGTTTATTTTGAAAGAGATAGGCCTATATGTAAATGGTAAATTTCCTGTGAAAACAGATGTGTATTTTGAAAGAAGACAATGGCAGGCCTCCAGAACGTCATCAACCAACACACCAAGGGTACCTTTCATGTTGTATCTGGACGTGGAAACTCCACGACCAAACGTTGATATGTGACTAGGTCAGAGTGAGAATGTGATGGAGAAAAAAAACAGTTTTTTTTTTCTTAAGGAAAAGCATTACACCTCTGTACATTAATGTATTTTACATTTTTATCATACCAAACATTTCATCTAATTTGTTTTGTCAATTGGCTGAAACAGGCTAAAATGGTAGCTCTAATATACAGGTATATAAGTTGTAATATTAATGCATTCTTCCACTACAATAACCCATCAAGTTGTAAATGTAAATAAAATGTTTGCTAAATACAAAGTTATGTTACAGGAATACTATAAGAGTTTTTTTTTTACAACCTGGCAACCCAGAAGTAGGTTTTACAAATAGCTTTTAAAGTATAAATTAAATATTTATCGACCATTAATCAAGCCTTTAGTTATAGCACATCCCTTTATAAAATATGCATTATTAGAAAATGCATGTGTTGCACAGGTAGGCCTACAAATATGTAAAACTGAGAATAAGGCAGGACAGACAGATTATATTTTAACTGTCATATTTAATGTAGGTATAAAGTGATAAAAGTGAAAACCCATGAAGTCATTTCTGGTGACCTTTTGGGACTGAATGTGAGGACAGCTTTGGTTGCAAGCGTGTGGAAGTGGCAGGATTAGTTTACCAGACAGGACAAGGTAGCTGGTAGCTGGGCACAGATGTACTGCTGTCTGTTAATCAGTTACAGAGATATAGAGTTACATTATTAAGTTCCCTGATGCCACTGTTAGTGAGTGATGTATGGCTAGCAGCCCATTGTCCATACAGTTTCAATAAAAGGGTGAATTAAAAACCTCAGGTGATACGTTCTCTCTCTCTCCAACAGCTCACAACTCCACCATCGTCAGTCTCTCCATCTCATCCAACAACTGCAGTAATCCAGGTGAGACATGGAGCTAAGGCATTGTGTCAGTGGTGACCACTGTGTCTGTAGTTGACTGTCTCATTAACTGCTGTGGCCCTACTGCCTCAGCCGTGTCCTGATTTGTGTCCAGGCTGGATCATCCAACCAAGGCAGCCCTCCTGTGACAAGCCTCAGCAGATCGCTTTGAGTCAGTGGGTGGTGGAGCGACTCCAGGCGGCAAGAAACCCTGAGTGCGTTGTTATTAACCTTTGCTGCTGCAGCCTCCAGCAAATGTTTGTCAAATGAGATGCTGCATGTCTACATTTCTAGTCTGATAATTGGACACTTCGAACTGCAAACATGGTCAATTATGAATCTTTCCGTTCTGAATTTCTAAGCCATGGTGGTTTCGTATAACTATTCTCAAGCTGTAAAGGGCAATTAACAAATCTGTGAGGTAATCACAATAATATAAAGTCTATGAGCTGCATACTTGGGGGTGAGGCCAGCAGGAGAAACACCACTGTGCATATTTAGTGGGCTGCATACTGTGGTAATAAACCCGGAAACTACAAACTTTTTGGTATATGCACCAGGCAAGTAACTCCATTGGAATGAATGGGTGCCATCTTGCATCCAGTATTTAGTTATTAAAATGTATGGATGCAACACGAATAACTTTGGTGACTCCCTGATTAATGTAGTACTTCGTTAGATTCAAATTTTAATTACTCCACTACTTTACCAGATACATGCAAGGCATTCCCAACTGTGTTAAGTGCTAATAAGCAAATGTTAGCATGCTAAACTGAGATGCTTAACATGGTAAAAATTATAAACAGCATGTTATCAATGTCATTCTGAGCATTTTGGCATGCTAACGTGCTAAACTAAGATGGTTAACATGATTAACATTATACTTACTAAATGTTTGCATGCTAACGTGGTAAATCAAGATGTTTCACATGGTAAACATTATACTTGTTAAATATCAACATGTTCGCAATATCATTGAGCATTTTAGCGTGCTGAAATGCTAAATAAAGACAGTTTACATAGTCAACATTATACTTGCGAAATGTTAGCATGTTAGCAATATTGTGAGCGTTTTAGCATACTAACCTGCTAAACCAAGGCGGTTAGCATAGTCAACATTATACTTGCGAAATGTTAGCTTGTAAGCATTATCAACATGGTAAACTAAGTTGGTAAACATGATAAACATTATACTTACTAAAGGTTAGCGTGTTAGCAGTGTCATTGTAAGCACTTTAGCATGCTGAATTAGCATTTACCTCAAGGTACAGTTCTAGCCATAGCTGCTTGCTTTGTACTCTTAGTCTTGTTTCATTTTTAATGACTGGATTTTAGTATGCAGCATGAGAAGAAGCATATCCTTACTGAATTTTAAATTTGTTTATCTGTCATTGATAATTGTATATGTTTCATTTTGCAGTGAAGGCTAACTCCACATAAACATTAAAGCTGAATGAGAGATCACTTTTCAAGCATAAAAAATTATCTTCACATAGAAACCTGCAAACAGCTGGACAGGACCTGAACAAACTTATACTCCGTCACTATGGTGATGCAAAGGCAAAACTGAAGGACAGGAGAGCAAGGAGAAAGGCCCAACCTGTCACTGTAGTCAACGGGATGCCCCAGATACCAGAAATGAAGCAGCAGGATCTGACACAGCAGCAGAAACTACACTACAGGATCAACGATGGCTCCTCGTTCATATAGTATCCTTCTCATGTTTATTCATAACTATTTTAATTCTAGTGGTTGTACAAGAAGCAAATGCAGGATACGGCATATGGCTAATGTGTCACTGTAGCTGACCTTTTGATCTTTGACCCTGAACTCTCAGCTACCCGTCTGGGGGTATCGCAGTATGCCAGAGCCACTCAGGTCTGCCCTGTGGAGGCTTCTATACCAACGTGTTTAGTGACAGCGAGTCTCCTGCTATGCTGGCGACTATCACAGCATTTGGGCATGGGGCAGTTACACATCCTCTGAGGTGAGCAGTGCTCATATGTGAGAAAGCCTGAATAAATAGAAAAGCGCTCCGCTGAGAATAAGTCAGGATATTGTTGGGATAATGTTTTGTGTGCAGCTTTGGAGAGAGCTTTCCAAAGTTTGGTCCCGGATCAGGGACACCAAGTTATGATATATCTGCCTCTGCTGTTTTGAATTTGATTATTACACAAAGAAATTTTCTTCTGTGTGCTCCTGTGAAATAGCTGGAATAGACTACCTTTCAACACAAACATAAGATTGATGTTGAGGTGACAAAGCGTATTCTCCAAAATGCTAAATGCCCTTAAACAGCTTTTATCGTATGTAAATCGTTCCTCCAGCTCTTCCATTAGAGCAGTGTGGAACCAGGACGGAGGATTCATATGTGGCCATCACGGGGACATAACTAAGGAGTGGAGCTGGCAGACAGACCGCACGCCAAAGGAGAAGATTGTTATTCAGGTACAGCCACTTTTGAGACTGTCATAACTCTTTCTACCTATGATGTAACTTGGTTATAAAAAATGTTGTTGTCATTTTCTCTGTGCAGTAAACAAACAGAGTGAGCATGTTGCATACAGAACAGGCCAGTGAGGTCATCTCCAGACAAGAAAAATATTCAGTGACAAGGGTAGTCAGAATCTGTTGAGAACCTGTCATGTGCGATAACTGTATGATGTGCATATGGGAATGGTCACATTTAGGGGAAACAAAGCATTGTATCTGGGGTATGACGCATGGCCTGCTGATGAACAAGCATTAACTGTCTCTGATGGGACCCAGAGAGGTTTTATAACAGTGTGCAGATTCAGCTAAATTGCCAGAATAAAGTGTTGGTAACGTATGTTTCTGCAAACCACAGATATGTTACATTTGTATGTTTCATACATAGGGCATAGAAATTTCATGTATATGATGTATATAAGCTGACATCTCAGGGGAACAACAGCAGACCACTGTTCAAGACCAACAAAAGTGGACATGTCCAACTGTTTTTGTAGTGACAAAAGCAGGTATTTTTTAACGCGATTGGGACATGTACAACTGTATTTGTAGTAACAAAAAGGGGTGTTATTTAACAAGACCTAGGGACTTGTCCAGCTGTTTTTGTAGTGACAAAAGTGGATGTTTTTAACAATGGTTTAGGACATATCCAGCTGTTTTTGTAGTGACAAAAGCGGATGTTTTTAACAATGGTTTGGGACATATCCAGCTGTTTTTGTAGCTGCAAAAGCAGGGTTTTTTTTTTTATCAAGAGTTGGGGACATGTCCAACAGTTTTATGCAGCAACAAAAGTGGGTGTTTTTTGACAAGATTTAGGGACATGTCCAGCTGTTTTTGAAGTAACAAAAGCAGGTATTTTTTTAACTAAGGTTTGGGACATGTCCAGCTGTTTTAGTAGCAACAAAAGCAGGTATTTTTTGACAAGAGTTTGGGACATGTCCAGCTGTTTTAGTAGCAACAAAATCGGGTATTTTTTGACAAGAGTTTGGGACATGTCCAGCTGTTTTAGTAGCAACAAAATCGGGTATTTTTTGACAAGAGTTTGGGACATGTCCAGCTGTTTTAGTAGCAACAATATCGGGTATTTTTTGACATGAGTTTGAGATATGTCCAGCTGTTTTAGTAGCAACAAAATCGGGTATTTTTTGACAAGAGTGTGGGACATGTCCAGCTGTTTTAGTAGCAACAAAATCGGGTATTTTTTGACAAGAGTTTGGGACATGTCCAGCTGTTTTAGTAGCAACAAAATCGGATATTTTTTGACAAGAGTTTGGGACATGTCCAGCTGTATTTGTAGTGACAAAAGCAGGCATTTTTAACAAGAGTTTGGGACATGTCCAGATGTTTTAGTAGCAACAAAAGCAGGTATTTTTAACAAGAGTTTGAGACATGTCCAGCTGTTTTAGTAGCAACAAGAGCAGGTATTTTTAACAAGAGTTTGGGACATGTCCAGATGTTTTAGTAGCAACAAAATCAGGTATTTTTTGACAAGAGTTTGGGACATGTCAAGCCGCGTTTGTAGGAACCAGACAGGGTATTTTAAGCCAAAACATGATCTTTCCCCAAACCTAACCGGTGTTTTTTGTGCCCAACCACATGTAAACCACAGCTTTGTCACAACATAAAATTGAAAAACTTACATGTTACTTTTCAACTTAATTGCTAGATATTGAATATAAAATGTTATTATGTTAAATGTTATATAAATGTTACATATCTGTGGTTTGCAGAAGTGTACAATGGCAACAATTATTCTGGTGATTGGGTTGGCAGATTAGATAACCATGGCTGAATTAGTCACAATTTATGAGTGCTCACAATATCTTTTTTTTAAAGCACTGTAGTAATTTTAGAGAAACCTGTAACAGATTTTTTTGTCTCCTACAGTTGTCAGATGTAATCTCTGTGAGGCTGCACAGTGGTACATCTGCCATGCTCATCTTCAGATGTAACAATGAAAGCATTCAACTTCCTCTTTCTGCTGTGTCGAACATTAACCAATCAAAGGAAATGGTGAGATTAAGATTAGTAGACGTAGTTCACAAAAAGGCATCAGATTTCTGATTCACAATTCTAATTGATAATGTCTGCATGACAGCCTTTTTTGCAGACCGAAGAAATGTTTGCCTCTGGCTTTGCTCAAGACCTTCTGCTGGCAAGAGAGACAGAATCCCCTACTGTGGTCCTGAAGAGCAACAGGAACCTGACACTAACACCTGTAAGAGCCTTTTTTATCACTATATATTTGTGGGCTCAAAACAAATTTATTTCAGCACTAAATTATGTTACAAAAATACCTTTTTGTGAGCCTCTAAAAGTTCTGCAGATGTCTTCACTGAGTCACTTTGTATAAAACAGCTTGCTAAATGCCTTATGTTGCTCTATATCGTATAATCTACCATGCAAGTAATGATGTATGGCAGGTGTCTGCGTGCTCCCGGGAGGTCCTCCAGATGGTCGGAGAGGTGGAGGGGCTGGAGGAGCCGACAACACTGTGGAGAAGAGGAGGGCATGTTGGCAGGGAGCTGAAGAGGCTTCAGCAGAGAGTACGAAACACCCTGGATGGCTGGCTGGATTACTATCGCATGGCCATTGGTAGGTACCAGTCGGAGCAAAGCCTTTCCAGCTTTTCTGGAAAGTGCAGTGTGTGCGCACATGTCCCCGGTGGGATCAAACTGCAACCGGTGGGTGTGATGTACTGTACACGAGTTATTAAAGTATGCAGTGCAAATAAAAGTAACATTGAGCCAATCTGACCCAGTAAGGATGTTTCAGAGGGATTCAGTGGAGCAAAAAGTTACAGTATCACCTCATCCTGCAAACTCAACATTATTGAATAGTTCCATCAGGATCTTGTTCACGGTCACTCGTGTCACTCGGTGTCTGTGTGCATTTCTGAGTGACCTCTTCCTCTCCTTCAGGTATCAAGTGTCCTGACATGAAGCGGATGCCAGATGCCCCACTGAGAACCAGGCTGAGGAGGGAGGTACAGTCAGCTGCTCTGCCCTCTCTGAACCCACCTGAGCGGGCAGATGCTAAACCAGTCCAGCCTGAGGAGGGCACGAATGAGTTACAGGAACTGCACAGGGTGTCACCAACACCGGCAGAAAGACCTCTGGACTCCTCCGTTAAGCTGCCAAGGTACACACTATACACCACAGCAGCACATGGTCCATTTGGCCACTCCAACAATTTTACAAGTCAAAGTAGATAGAATCATCGAAATCTATCCTTAAAGGTACTGTATGTAACTTTATACTTAATGTTTCTCATTGCCAATGGGTGAACAGGTTGTAATGTAACTCAAAAACTTACACCTGCACCTTCCAGAGTACCACCTCTCTTCAGCTCTGCTACAGTGCTAACAGTGTGCAACACCAGTTAACGTTAGCTACAAAATGACCCCATATTACAGTCTCTATGAACTCCAGGGTCTGGAGTTTTCACCGGCTGAATTCAAATTGCTACAGGGGCTAAGTCAAAGCTGTCATCCACTCTCCTTCCAGGGACGCAGTGTCCTAGCAACAGGGAAGGAGGTGGAGTGTTGGCTAGCTATGCTAGCTTGCTAATCCTTGTCTAATCTTTTGCTTAATAAATAGTAAATCTATCAAAGACTACCATAATTTCAGTGTCCTTCAGTGCTTAAAGAAATCCTGACGTTACAGGAAGCACTGACATGTGAAATATATCGTGATATTGACGCAGACTAATTGCTAGCTAGCTAACATAGCAAAATACTGTCCTGAATGATTAAATGTCATTTTATTCACATAGACTCCAGGGTTTATCTGACTGGTAAATTAGCTAGCTTGCCATTTGCAAATTAATGTATCAGCTAATGTTACAGAGCAACTAACGCAAGGTTGATGGCAAACAATAAATGATGTCACGGTACAAAGCGCTTTCTACCAGCCAAAAGCAGGCAGGGGCAGCCAACAAGCTAATCGTAACCCAAGCTAAGGAGGTTAACCCAGGGGTTAGCAGCGTTTACTATCAAAAGAGTCATTTTTGACCAAAAATAATAATGATAATAAAAAAAATCTGTGTCAAGCCACAAAACATATTTGAGCTTTATAATGAAGGTAACATATTAAGTCTAAATTAGCCTATACCAATGGTCGAAATGAACATAATGTTTTACCATAAGGTGGCTACTGTGCAGGGCACTATTTATGATCATGTGGTCCTTTGACTTTGCAGAGCTGGCAGTGAAAGCAAACAAATCCATCCACACACTGCTAAATTCTCTTTTTATTATTTATTTTTATATATATATTTTTTTATTTATTATTTTTATTCTATGACTTTTACTTTTTTGGATTTGGCATCTAACTAACCAGACAGGGAGACTCAAGACTAGCCACTGCTATCAAGGTTCGGCAAAATTTTGAGGAAAGGGCGCCAGACGGTAGATATATTACTCATATTTTAGTTGTTGAAATGTTAAAACATTTTTTAAATTCGGTTAATAGGCTTCACATTTTTACTTTTGTGGAATGTAAAGAGCCACATGTGGCTCCAGAGCCACAGGTTGCCTACCCCTGGGTTAACCATTTAGGTTGTTTTGTAGCTTCAGCTGGTATTTGCAACCCATAAACTACTTAGCATCATGGAACAAATGATCCAGATGAAATAAAGGACAATTACAGATATCTAAATATGACTGTAATTTATTTTCCAGCCTTCTATCAACATAATGCCAGTCAGTCTCTTTTTTGTCATTGCTTTGGCCGATGCAGGTGCTCACTCGAAGAGCTCGAGCAACTGGATGCTGACTGCAGTTCACATAATGACCTCAGAGAGAAGTGTCATTAAAAACAAAGATTATGTGAAAGTTACATACAGAACCTTTAAACAGAATCCAGTGATTGTTGTTGTATAGTGACAGAAAAACTGTTTATTGATCAGTCTTAAGTGCTTGAGCTCTGCTAGACTTTGCACAGATGTATACTGCATTATGCAAAATACAGTATTTTAATATGTCACTGTTTTAAACTGCATGTTTCCAGGACACGAAAAACACGATCAAAGGAGGAGCCTCGTGTCACACAGATAGGACCCCTTCAAATTCATGGCAACATCAATCTTGAGTAAGACATACTAGTGTTACTGACAGGCACAGAAATACATTGAAATGTTACTGCGTAGAAATGACATTTACTGCAGTTTACAACAGCATGAGTATATTTACACTGACAGCTTCACTATCACCCCCACCCTGCCAGGTCAGTGATTATTCCAAACAGTGCAGATTTGCAGCCCTCCGCTGTCACCCGCCGTCCACCCCCGCCATCGTTCACCCCCTCCACCCCCCTCACAGTGTGCCCCGCTCTGCTGAGAGCTGCCCTGCTGGGGGAGGGGGGGCGCAGGCGGTGCTGCTGCAGCGCTAAGCTGATGCCAGCGGTGACAGACCTGGAGTATGATGCCTTCGTTATGGGCCAGCCTCCACACAGTCAACAGATCCTGGTGGTGTGCGTTACTCCTCCGCACCAAGCCGTCAACGCACATGCTGTGCCCGGGCAGGACGTGCTGGAGCAGTTTTACAGGAGGAGGAACAAACACAGAACCATGCCATGTACTCAGGTGTGAATGCAGGGGGTGGACAAAATAATAACAACAACACAAGCACCTTTTGGTCACCTGTCATATCCTGTATGTACCCAGCCAGGCGTCCTTACAGTCTTTAAGTTGCAGTGTTTGCATCATTGGTTTGTAGTTAAAATAACATTGAGTTTACATAATCAGCAAGTACACTAAATGTACTTAAATATGCACAGCTATGCACAGACTGTGAAACAAAGGGTCAGGGAAAGACATACTACAGTCAGCAGGATGTTGTAGAGTATGTCTTTCCTGAAATTCAGTAACAGGTTCTTCTTTTAATCTAGTGCCAGATGGACTCATTTCGCCTGGTGAGGTATGAGATGTCAACAGGGGAGCCCAGCTGTGGAGGGGAGAACATCCTGCTGCAACAGCGGCACAACGCAGCCCCTGGCATGGTCCTGGTCAGTAAACCCACTGCAGGCTTGGATAAAAAGGCTGCAGGCTTTGCTCAGTGCAGGCGTTTGTTGCTCCCACTGGGTGGCAGCAGCAGTGCTTGCCTGAAGCAGAGAAGGAGGAGGAGGTGGGGTGAGGACTGTAGTGAAGTACTGTCCTTTCCAAGAAACTGAGACATTTATTATAAAAGTACTGTAGGCTGACAAGCAGTGAGGGATGGCGCTTCTTAATTACAAAAGGGTGCTCTAATTATTAGCCCAAAGTCATGACAGCTGCTCCGCTGATTTTTGTTGTAAGATTAAAATCCATCCCTCAGTCCATAAATTAAACAGAAGAAGTCACACTGTGTAAAATACTGTGGGATCCTTTGTTATGAAACCTAAAAATATCCACATGACTGATATGAGTTATGTTGTGAAAAGATAGAATCAACACAGTGGTGCAACCACTTCTCTATTTTCTAAATAAGAATACATGGGCTGATGCTTTTTAAATATCACAATGAAACTGCAGTGCACGTAGATTTTTCTTCTCATTTCCACACATGTAATATAAAATGTGTTTGTTCATGTGATAGATGTACGTCAGAGGGAAGCTACTGTTTGTGGGCTACGTATTCAGTGGTCACAGCTGCTCAGTCAGGGACCTTCAAAAGCAAATCTCCAGAACCAGGGGAGACTACAGATTAGGTCTGAGCCTCCCTCCAGACTACAAGTTCAGGTACGACTGCACCAGAGTGAATCTGGTTCACTGTAAGAAACTGAATAATGGCAGTGATGTACTGTGAATGTGAAGGGGATTAGACTTGATCATCATAAGCTTCAAGCTGTACCTCAGCCGCTGCTGCACAGAGCCATGACCTGTTTGGAGACCTATAATAAAGAAATGTCAGTCAACCTCACAAAATGTGTGTTTTTTAAACTGGTGGAAGGATTTTTCAGTCAAAGTTGAAACAACAAAGATGTGATGGCTTACAGTGTGATTTGCTGTGCCCACCCCATTGACTTCAGCAGAACTGACACCAAAATCTGGTTCCTGGAACTCTGTCACTGTCGCTGTCGCCATAACATTTCCTTCCTTGTAGTGTCCTTGGCAGTGCTTGTTTAGTAAGTGACAGTAAATTACATACTTAGCCCACCTACATGGCCCATTTGTTTTGTTTTACACAAAATGTGGTCAGTGTTTGTTTAGGAAGTTTGATTCTTATGTTGTTTTTGTGTTGTATTCATTGAATACACCTTGCTAGTACTGGGTTGGACCTCTTTTGCCTTCAGAACTGCCTTAATTCTTGGTGTCATAGATTCAACAAGGTGCTGGAAACATTCCTCAGAGATTTTGGTCCATATTGACATGATAGCATCACACAGTTGCTGCAGATTTGTTGGCTGCACATCCATGATGAGAATCTCCCGTTCCACCACATCCCAAAGGGGCTCTATTGGATTGAGATCTGGTGACTGTGGAGGCCATTGGAGTACAGTGAACTCATTGTCATGTTCAAGAAACCAATTTGTGATGATTTGAGCTTTGTGACATGGTGTGTTATCCTGCTGGAAATAGCCATCAGAAGATGGGTACACTGTGGTCATAAAGGGATGGACACGGTCAGCAACAATACTCAGGTAGGCTGTGGTGTTTAAACCGTGTTCAGTTGGTACTAAGGGGCCCAAAGTGTGCCAAGAAAATATCCCCCACACCATTACACCACCACCAGCAGCCTGAACCGTTGATACAAGGCAGGATGGATCCATGCTTTCATGTTGTTTGCACCAAATTCTGACCCTACCATCTGAATGTGGCAGCAGAAATCCAGGCTCATCAGACCAGGCAACGTTTTTCCAATCTTCTATTGTCCAGTTTTGGTGAGCTTGTGTGAATTGTAGCCTCAGTTTCCTGTTGTTAGCTGACAGGAGTGGCACCTGGTGTGGTCTCCTGCTGCTGTAGCCCATCTGCTTCAAGGTTGGACGTGTTGTTGGTTCAGAGATGGTCTTCTGCAGACCTTGGTTGTAACGAGTGGTTATTTGAGTTACTGTTGCCTTTCTATCATCTTGAACCAGTCTGGCCATTCTCCTCTGACCTCTGGCATCAACAAGGCATTTTTGCCCAGAGAACTGCCGCTCACTGGATGTTTTCTCTTTTTGGGACCATCCTCTGTAAACCCTAGAGATAGTTGTGTGTGAAAATCCCAGTAGATCCAACAACCATGCCATGTTCAAAGTCACTTAAATCTCCTTTCTTCTCCATTCTGATGCTCTGTTTAAACTTCAGCGGGTCGTTTTGACCGTGTCTACATGCCTAAATGCATTGAGTTGCTGCCACATGATTAGCTGATTAACTAGTTGTGTTAAGGAGCAGTTGAACAGGTGTACCTAATAAAGTGGTCAGTGAGTGTACAGTAAGGCATCATGTTTTATAAACTGCTCCAACAAGTCTATATGTATTCTAAGTAAAATAGAAACACTCAAGTCAATTATAAGTATCTCAAAATTGTACTTAAGCACTTTATGGTACATAGTTACCTTGCAGCTCTGGTGTTCATAGTTTTTTATCCTTATCTCGCAGTGATACAGGTAAAACCCCTGCAGCCACAGATGCACACAGCTCACAAAATGCAACACTAAAAAGAGGAGATGACACAACACCGACTGCTTCAGTGGAAACGGAAAAGGCCAAGCAGAGGTGTGTGACTGAGCTTAGACCTAATTAAGTCTGCAAATTACTGCAATGTAAAGAGATGGTTCACAACACATACATTCTCTCTAAATCATGTGTTGTGTTTTCATAACCTGTTGTATATTAACATGGTGTTTAATATGACTCACTGGCTCAAATTTTTCTTCCTGCACAGAAAAAACAATCAAGTTCCTGATGGTTCATGCCAACGACAGATGGACTTTTGTATCAAACCGAAGAAGACTGCAGCACTCCCTCGTGTTCCTGTTATCACACACTGAATACGCTCCAGTGACAAGATTATATCTGCATCGGTCTACTTGTGTTATTGAAAAAAAAAAAAAAAAAAAAAAGTCTTCACACTACACCAGTTGTGGGCTCAAACTTGAGGTTGATGTGCGGTCAGAGTGCAAACACCATGTGTTTACTGTGTGGGTGGCACTGCTGATAAGCCTTATCAGTAGCTGAGGTGCAAAATGTTTTTTGACTTATGACCATGAAGAGACTGTGTGACAATGTTTCAGTGGGCCTTTATATAAATATTAATGAAAACTTCTTTAATTAAACATCCGTGGATCTGGATAAGCTGTCCGTCATCTGCCTGACTTCCTGTAGCCCAGATGTGTTTCCTGTAACGGTGACTGATCAGCCTGGTGACACAGATCCAGCATGATGAAAGCACCACCCAGAAATTTTGCTTATTTTAGCTTTACTTCCTCATTATATATATCTCAAGTTTAGCTTACAAAGCATCAGCTGGCTTCCACTCATGTTTCAGTCTCTTAGTCACACTCGTGGTGTTATTAATGATGATGATGATGTGTGTGGAAAGCTGTGTGGGTGGAAATTCCCATGTAATGATGATGATGATGATGAAGTCTATGCAGTTGAAATGTTAATCAGATGAGTTGTAGTTAGTTTCAACAACATTAAACCTTCAGTCAGAGTGCTCAGGATTTTCTCTTACGCTCCTCTGACTTGGTTAATGTTACAGTTAATTATACTTGAGAGTTGTGTTTTGGTTGACATGGCAGTTTGTGGCCCCTGAGGACCCCTAGTGGAGTGTTTATGGAAACAAAAAGGAAGAAGTGTAGTCGATGTAGCTGGCAGCCAGTCAGTGCGGCTCCGGTGAGACTGAAGCAGCAGGATCACATGTGCTGGGCGAAGAAACGCTGACAACACTTATATATTTCTTGAAAGACAACTTCTTTGGACTGGATCGAGTCTTGAAATGTACCCGGACACCCAGGATGGTTTGTTTCCGCTTCACTGAATCCACAAAACTGGACTGAAGTGAGTGAAGCGATGATGAGCTCAGGTAAGTGATTGCCAGAGATCTGTTGGTGTCTGCGAGCTCACAGCTGGCGACATGAACTATTAATCAGAAGGTGTTAAACTGCGATGGAAACATGCATTTAGTTATGTTTTTGTTTGTTTCTCAGGGGGTAAGGCAGATAAACATCAGGGAGAAGCAACAGATTCATAACTGTAGGGCGTCAAGCTGAAACTGATCTGCAGCCTCTGGTTGTGCTTTAAAATGTTAAACAGCTCAACAAGCTGGTGTGTTAACGGATTAAGAATTAAAAAAAAAACACAAGAAGACATAAAACTGTGTGTGTGCATGAAAAGGTGGAGGAAGTGCTCAGATTATTTACTAAAGTTAAAGTACTAATACCAGTGTGAAATAGAGTACTCTGTTACTAGTAGAAGTCCTGCTTTGACACTGTGACTTAACCCTTTGAAATGTGGAGTGACATCACTTTTCTTGTGCTGCCTTTAGACACCTTTCATAAATATTTAAATCTTAAGACGGAGTATATATATTATTATATTAACTGTATTATTATATTTATTATTTTTTATTTTTTGCCACTAATTTTTTAGTATTTATATTTTTTTATTTTATTTTATTTTTTAAATTTTTTTAAATTTTTTTTTTTTATTCTGTTTTATTTTAACCACTTTTTTTTTAAGGTCTTTTCCTAATTTGTTGTTTTACTTACCTTTTTTGTGCTAATTTTCACTTTTTTTTCCTAACTTTTTTTAACTAATTTTTTGCTGATATTTAACTAATTTCTCATTAAGTTGCTTGTTGCCTTTTTTCAGTGTTTTATTTAATTTTTTTGTAAGAAATTAAGCCAATTTGCTCAGGTTTCAAAGGGTTACGTAAAAATATGTAAGTAAAATCAGGAAAATCTTTAAATAAATTGAATTAGTCAAGTAGCAAGTCCTCATATTTGAATATCCAAAACCACATGATTTTACATGAAAAATGACTTGAATGAGTATTAAAATATTTGCTAGTTATTTTTCTAATCAGTCGACTAATCGTTTCAGCTGCACTTGTATATTGTCATATGGTTTGTGTGCAAAAATCTTCACTTGTAAAGTTACTAAAGTTGTCAAATAGTTGTAGTGTAGTGGAGCAGAAGCAGAATATGGCATGAATTTGAAATGGTCAAGTAAAATAAAAGTACCTCGTACTTGTACTTAAGTACAGTACTTCAGTAAATGTACTTGCATCCTACTGCTGTGTGCGTGTATCAATCAGTGTATTATGGTATTTGAGACGTATCTCACTCATTTATCTGTCAGTCCATCAGTTGTTGATTGTTCCCAGAATCAAACTTCATGAGGATGTTTTTGTAGATCTCTAGATGTGTTAGTAACCTGTGGTTTACTGAGTGAGGAAATATGTGCTGAGGGAAAACAACACAACATCCGTCCCTGTCAGCAGGTTAGTGTGTTATTGTTTGGCCCACCACAAAAGATTCAGGACACCAGTTCAGCCAGATGTACCAGTTTGCATGACTCTGTCCCCAGTCCCTGCGCCCCCCTTCTACCATTTGCCTCCCACTCTTCACCTCCCATCTGCTCCTCCTCCTCTTTCTCTGCCTGTTGACACGCACCATTAGCCGGATTACAGTGCTGTTGTGTGGAGTAGCAAACATAAGCCATGTGATATTTGAACCCCCTGTGGAGGTGGTTTAGTCCTTTACAGCAGTTTCACACTAAGCTGTCACTAGGTTAGGATGAGTGCTGCAGAGCCAAAGAGTTAAAGAGGAAACGACCACGCAGGCAACATCTGTGCGTTTACTGAAAATGCATTAAACACACCATCTGGATATTCAGAGTGTGCGTTTTTATTGAGCCAGATTATATCGTAATCTTTATTGATGTGTTTCAGATTCAGATCTGAGATAACTTTACACAAATTCTGAAGTGTGTCTCATTTGTTTTTCTCTCCTCAGGCATGCAAAAGCCACCCTTGGCCCCAAAACCAAAGCTGGCCCAGCCCCAGAGGCCAGGACTGTCTCCGTCAACCCCCAGAAGAGACAGCCACCTCTCGCTCCCGTCTCCTGGCACACAGAGGAAGGTTAAACCAGCGCTGGCCCCCAAACCCTGCCTCTCCAAACTCACCACCGCTGTGGAATCCAAACCACTGGCTTCAAAGAGCCTCCTTCAAACATCTGTGAGAGAAACCCCACGGCTCGAAGGTCTTCTCAACTCCCAAAATGCAACACAGCAAGAGAACAAAAAGCCGGACTGGGATTATATTATTCCTATATGTCTGTGTAGCCAGGAAAACTGCATGTGCATCAGGAACACAAACAGAAAGCTTCTCCCGACATCTCAAGAGAAAACCGACAAGTGCAAAGTGACGAACACTTCCACTAATGCTCACCTCACAAACCATAAACCTCTTCAAGAAACTGTAGACAGAAATCTCAACACATCAGGCCCTGACGTCACAGTTAGACCAACCCTTCCCCACAGAACATGGAGCGATGAGGCAAATGGTAACGTGATCCCTCAGAGTGCACCTGGGCGAGGACCAGAGGAAGATGCTCTTGGCTCAGAGCAGATACCTCGTGCGCCCCAGACTAAACCCGTCCCAGCAGCCTTGAGGAAACCCATCCCTGTCCCTGTACCACGGAAACCCAGGACGCCTATGCTGGTCCGTCAGGAAAAGGTGGAGGAGGAGAGTGAGGAGATTGTGAGCCAGGAAGGGAGGGAAATGAACGTCAGTGAGGTGAAGGTGTCATCAGAGGGGAAGGGCAGCTCATCGCCGTCTGTCAGTGTACCTGCTGGAAACAAGCCACCAAGTTTTCTATCAGCGAGACGAGCCTGCACTCAGCCGGCGCCTCCGCCCAGGAAAAAGCCTTTACTGTCTGCACCTGAGAAAGCACCAACCTCTGCTCCTCAGACGCTCCCAAAGGATGTGGAGGAGAAAGACCTGGGGTGGGACAACAGCATCCAGGAGATGGAGGTATCGGTCGACAAGGAGGATGAAGAGGTGGAGAGGGAAGGAACACGTGATGATGAGGAGGCAGTGTACAGTGACTTCACACATAGTCCTCCATCAGGCTGTTCGCTTAATCAACCGGAGCCTCCTGCCATCGCTGTGGCAGCAGAGGACAAGGTGGTCAAGGTTACTCCGAAGAAGCCCCAGAGACACAGCAGCCCGATGGCATGGATGCAGAGGAAGGAATCATCTGAGGAGAGAGACGAGTGGAAATCAGGAGGTGATAAGAAGAGGCAGGAACTTTCTAAAGAAGACTGTGTTTTGAAGGAACGTGTGATGAGGGAGCTGCCTTCGCCTCCAGACGAGAAAATAAACAAAAAACTCTCGACACCTGGAATCGTCAAACCTTCTCGCTCCAGCAAACAGAGAGCCAAGTCGTTCTCTGGTGCTGACCTGCAACGATCCGAAGGACAGAAAAGGAACTCTTTCCGAAAACTGCTGGACTTGAAGCTCTCTGTGAAGATGCTTCCCAAGCTGAAAGCGAAAGGAGGCCAGAGCTCAGACTGCACTGCGAATGAGAACGAACAAAGCGTGGACGAAAATGGATGTGAGGACTTCCACGAGCATCTCAGGGCGCCGCGTAAATTCTCCTGCCCACTGCTCGGAGTTGAGCAAAGTGTGGACGGAGATGAGTTTTCTCTTGGAACGGACCAAGGTGTTTACTACGAGAACATGCCTCACTATGAGGAGATACCAGACTACATGAACGTGAATGTGGCGTCCCCTCGGACCTCCATCTCGCAGCCTACGGCCTGGCAGAGCTCGATGTATAACGACGAGGGCATTTATGAGGAGCAGGAGCCGTATATGTCCTTTGAGAAGAACACTGAGCACCAACATTGTCAGACGCCAACAGACTGTGAGAGGTAGATTATGATGCTTTCGTATTTGTCTTGTTTCTCTCAGTACCTCATATGTGATCTCACCTATGAATATATAAGTTGATTTCCCTTATTTAATGACAGGAGTGCATGCAAACACCGTAGGCCTCCTAAAAACATTAATCTGTAAAAGATTTTCAAGACTCCCAGAGTTTCAAGGTATTCAAGATTGAGTTTATCATCAATTTGTGTGTACTTGCAGACATAAAAAAACCCAAAATGCTGTACCTCTGAGCCCTCAGCATCACAAAGAAAAGAAAACAACTAAAAACATATAAATATAAAAACAGATTTTGAACACTGCATAATGGATACTAGGAGAGGACGCCGCCAGCAATAGGTCTAGTTAATTACAGAGGGTGACTGTGTATCGTTTGTAAAAAGGGCGGATCACAAAGCAGCGTGTCGCATTGTGTCTTTTGTTGCAGATTCCTGACTGGTGAGTCTGACGTGGTGATACTAGTACGATGGCACGTGTGATCAGCCACTCAGGTGTTGATGGATTGTGGGTTGACCTAATAATTAAAATGACTCCCATCATTTTTTTCATGCCACAAGTTATAATCAGAGGAAACAGTTTCACAAAACTTTGGCCTAGAAGGCAAGAATGTGTGTGTGTATTTTTTTAATTGAGGCTAAGAGGGCACTGATGACACACCTCCAGTGTTATCAAGGCATGCAGACAGACAGTTGAATACAATGGAGGTGATAGATTTGTCGCTCAAAACAATGAAAAAAAAAACATTCTTAGAAAGCAGTGTGTGTTTCCAAAAAACATGTTCTTGTTACTCTGCATAATCCACAGACTGTTAACAGTTCATACAAGTTCTTTTAGCAATTTGAATTTGATTTTTGAACGCTCAAAATGCTCAGTAAAAAATCTAAAATATCTGCATTAGCCAGGGCTCGACACTAGCTTTTAGAATTGGTTGCCAGCTTGGCAATCAGGCATCAGCTTTTGGATTGCCAAAACTAAAAATACGTTTGATGTTTTTATTCACTTTATGTTTGGAATAATTAAGATACCAGGCAATTATATGTCAGGTAGCTAAATAATGTTTGAAAGCTTTATAACAGTAACCTAAAATGACCTTTGTATTTTTTCATTTCATACAGCACTTTAACACTTGAATCAATTTGCACATTTGTTTGTGATGTTAACGGGTTAGTCAAACTTTTCAACCTACAGTCAAACAACTTAATTAGCTTAACCATTGTCTCCAAAACAGATGCATGTGCAAACACGACTAAATTAGATATGATCTGATATGATATTTTCCTTCCCAATATCGATTCTGATACCTGAACTTGCACATTGGACAATACCAGGTACCAAACTGATACCACTGCGTTAAAACCAATCAACAATTGTATACTATTAACCCTGTATGGTTGTGAAATGGTTGCTATCAATGTTGTATGACATCGCTTAAAATAAACCGTAAAACAGTGGTTCCCAACTGGTCCAGCCACGGGGTCCAGATTAAGCTTAAGATCCACAATTTGATACATTTAGCATCATAGTTAGTGTCTCTGTCAAGTAGCTATCCATTAGTCACTTATTTTACAGTACAGAAACAGCACTTCAAAATAAAAGCTCTGTGCCAGAAATTCACTGTACTTAAAAAAATAAAGTGTGTTTTTTACAAACCACTGCCATAAAGTGGTGGGAGTTTCAGTGTAAAACATTGCCAAATGGAACAGCTTGCGCCACACTGTTTACTGGAAATCACTTCTGCTTTGCTGCTTTAAAACAGTAGTTGTCAGTAGCTGTGCAGCACAACTTTATCCTCGTGTGAATCAGCGTTTAAAATTATTCGCACATTATGTGGTTTCACATCAGTGCATAGACCCGCATAGTCGCTGATACCTGATCCAGCATTTTAGGCAATATCAGAGCAACTCATGATACTGGTTATCAGTACTGGAACAACACTAGACAAGATGCACCAACGCACATGCAGCAATGTCTGTTTTCATTTCACACTGCAACAGCAATATCTAGGACAGTGATTTCCAACTGATAGGTTGTTGGTCAAAAGTGGGTCACAGGTCCCTTCTGAATGGACCGCAAGTGACTTTCAAACATGTCAGATTTTCACAGAGATTTTATTTTTAGCGCAGTTTACTGCTGTGGAGTGAGTGACTAACGGAAAGCTACTTTACAGAGACAACAAACTAACTCGACGACCTGGCGACACAGGTGTAACACTAAATGTATTAAACTGTGTGGACCTTGAACTAATGACTAAGGAGAAATCTGGACCCTGTGGCTGGACCAGTTGAGAACCACTTGTCTCAAATATTATAAATGTATTTATGTTTTGGGGCATGTTGTGCTGTTTCCTTTGGTTGCCACTCCTGACAACTAAAGGCAAATGATTGGTTGCCAGTTTCTCAAAATGGTTGCCAACAACCTCCTGGTAACCGTTACTGTTGAGCCCTGTTAGCTCTTGTTTGGCAAGAAGAACCAGTGTGATGCTTAATTGGCTCAGTTAAACTTCTATCGTGTTTAAATTCTTGGTAGTTATGTATGTAATCATCCTTTTATGCAAAGAAGTCATATGTTGCATTGTGAATGAGCAGTGAGCAGAAGTCAGTTGAGAAAATAGGATTATGGTTTGTGTAACTGTACACTCGGCTTGGCACAGCTTAGCGTGTCGCCCCTCTTTAGCTCAAACTGTGCAACAATCACATGTTAAAAAGAGCGGCTCACAAACAGAGACCAGTCACAGCTCAATGCAGCAGCTATTGTAAACATGCCACAGAGTGTTAGACCCACAGACTCCGGCTTATTGGGTTGGCTGCTCAGCCTTGGCCCATTTCTTCTTCTGCAGTTTTGTTCAGGGAGGAGCTGTTGTTTCACATGTAATGCTCCCTCTGGGAATAGTGGCATTTTAGATATGTAGCTTCTCTGTGGTGCAGCTCACTCTTAGCGGTTCACATGTAGTCATTTAAAGCTGTGTGTGTGATGATTGGGGTTTGCAGTTGTTTCTGTTGGACATGGCAGTGTTTAGCCGAACTATAATGCTCTGTGACCTGACCCCGAGGCCGGCAGCTGGACCGAGGCTAGTGTCATGTGACCGTGATGATGGTTATCACTGAATGTTTGTTCCGGTTGTGTCAAGTGCTCCCTTTCCTGTGTGTTCTTTTTTTCTATCACTCCCACTCGATCAGAGCAGGAAATGTTTGAGCATTGCTGGACTGACAGTTTTCTCCTTCAGATTATGTGCTGACACAGGTGCTTTATTTCAAACCTCATCTCTTTTACCCTCTTCTATAAATAACATCCTCACTTTCGCACACTTTCTATATTAATCATGTGGCATGTAAATGACGTGGTCAGCACCTGCTGTATTCACTGTTTTTTATGCCTCAACAGTGGTGACAGCTGAGAGACATGTTTTCTAGTTGTTCACTTGGAATCAACAATCAACTGATTGAATTTTTTTTGTGACCTCGTATTTCTCATTCTCGTGAATGCGATACATCCAAAACACAAAGTTTAGTTTAGTTTATTTAAGAAGGGACAGTGCAAATTAATAAATACACATGGTATAAAAATGCCAGAATTAGCCAAAAGGCTATTTTCCATCTGTAGTCCCTTGGCCAAGATGTTACACAAGGCTACCTAAAATATAACAAAGCACACACAAAAAAAAAAACATTAAAAAAAACAAAACAAAATGACACACACAAAAAGAAAACAGGACATACAGTTTAAAAGGCGTCATTGAACGCATCAACAAGAACTGATTTTAACATGATTTTTTTAGTCACAAGACTGTAAAGATCGTCAAATCTGTGATTCAGTGCTAAAACTTGAGGAAAGTTCTTACATTTTGGCACAAATGAACTGATTACATTTTTGTGGTCAAAGGTCATGGTGACCTCACAAAACCAAGCAGCAACCTCCAAGGCCTGAAAAGTAAAGCTAATGTGGAAGTGCCAAAAGCTGCAGTTCCTCAAATGACCACTTGAGGCTGGCTCCAGTCAATCCCCATAGACCCCCATGTTAAAATGCCCAACTTTACAGCAGAAATAAACATCTTTACAGCGTGGTACAAAAATGAGTTTTGGTCTCTACAGCTAATTTCAACATATATGTCAACTGTATGGGGGGTGAAATTTTGTTTAACTCACCCGTTTGCATTTTATTGAGGCCCAAAGTTACACATATATAATGGAAGAGTTGCTTGAGTGACAAACTCTCTGTGAGGCGTTGCTGCTGTCAGACGGTCAGATCCACCCCTCGCTCGTCTACAACTCCAACCTCTCATCCAAATATGGTCACCTCCGGCTCCAAAAAGACAAGATGGTGATGGCTGAAATGCCGAACTCGAGACTTTGAAATGGCAGTCCACAAACCAGTGGATAATGTGATGATAGCTACGTCCATTATCAATACAGTTTATGCGCAAAACATGTCCATTCATTTTCCGTAATCACTTATCCTATTAGCGGTCGCGGTGCGCTGGAGCCTATCCCAGCTGACATTGGGCGAGAGGCAGGGTACACCCTGGACAGGTCGCCAGACTATCACAGGGCTGACACATAGAGACAGACAACCATTCACACTCACATTCACACCTACGGACCTGGAGAAAATTCACAGTGACACAGGGAGAACACCACCACCCTGGGGCTTGAACCCCCCACCCAGAAACCAGAAACCCATGCTTGCTGTGAGGCCACAATGCTAACCACTGCATCACCGTGCTAACTACGTTTTTGGTCATAACTCAAGAATTCATACACTCAACATGAGAAAATTTCACAGAAATGTGTAAGAGGATAAAATGAGGAAGTGATGACATTTTATATCCAAAAGGTTAAAGGTTAACTTTATTATGACATCATAATATTCTGCAAAAACTCTTTTCTGGCCATTAATTAACTCAGGAACAGAAGGGGAGACCTTTGGTCAGATACCAAATTAGTGACACTAATCCTGGGTGGCCACTTTAAAATTGTGCTGCTGATTGTATAGATCTTCTGTGCTGCTGGGGGAAGATGTGTGTGAAGCATCTATGTTTTAGAATTCGTAGCGGCTTTGCAGCATCATACATATTTGAAGCATTGTCAACTGTCATGGCTACATTTGAGTCTGGACAGACATAAATGTAACTTGACTGGTTCAGGGAGACATACAACTCTAGTTAAAAAATGTCTACAGCTGCGTCTGTGTGTCTTAAACCTGTACAGTGGTGTGCTCACACTGTTACACCTGACTCTACTCTCCCCTGACCCCAACATCCTGCCCCTTTTGATAGAAGCTCTGTCGATGAGGAGGTGACACCCCTGGATGATGCCCCCTCTGATGATGACATCTTGGCCAACACCTCGGACGACGAGGCCGACAGCAGCTCCATCTCAAGTAAAGGCGACCCTGAGCAGCCAGAGGAGAGCGTGGTGAGAAGCAGACACTGTTAAATTTATGATCTCAGTCAGAAATACTTCCTGGACTCACCTCACGGGGTTTGTCCTCTGCAAGGTTTCAGCGATAACATTGTTTTTTTTGGTTGTATTGGGAAGAACTTTTCTTCCTCTTGATGCTGAGTTGACTCTTTTTTTTTTTCATTGACCTTTACATCAGACACAGGCTGTGTCTGATAGAAATTCTACCTGAATATATTGTGATTCACAGTGTGTATCTGCTGTAAGTAGTTTTGCTGTGATTTATTATGGTGCATTGTTATTCAAAGTCTGTGTCTTTGTACCTTGTTTTGTTAGATGCAGAGTGGAAAGAAGAAGAGCAAGATTCAGCACATTGCCACAGAAATCATGAGCTCTGAGAGTGTGTAAGAGTCTGACTTTGTTTTCCTTTAGGTGTTTTTTTTGGATCCCTCAAATTATGAAAAAAAACCCCCATCCACTTACATGTTGGAGTGTGTAGCCATAGAGATAGTTTTGTTTTACTTGCCCAGGTTTTGAGGTTTCTGCCTCCACCCTAAACATTTGTGGTGAAAGGAATGTCGTTTGTGGCGCCCAGAACATTGGAAAATGATGTTTAAGATTTCTACAGCAGCATCTCATTTTGTTCACATTACTCTGAATCCAAAACATACGTTGGTATCAACACATGCCACAAGGACTGTGGTATTAAATGCAAACATAAAACACGGTCTGTCTGTTATCAAAAGGACGTGGTGCTGAATTTTTAATGTAATGTCTTTATGCTTTGAGCACCACAGACAAAATTTAATACACCCCCATTGTTTTCAGGAGAGACATGTCTCAAAACCTTGACAAAGAAACAAAAACCAAACTAAACATTTGGGAAGCAACTCTTTACTTTCTCCATTACTAAACCTATCCATTATAACTTCTTAAACGTCCCCTGTTCTTTGTTTTTCTAGGTTTGTTGATGTCCTCAAGCTGCTTCATGTTGTAAGTACCCTGAGACATCACTCTTATCTGTTATTTGCTTCACACCAAAACAGGCCTCATGTTTGTCGTGAGACGAGCAGAGGCAGGTGTTTTAGAGTTGGGAAGTGTGAGGATAAATTAGTCCATACTGAAATTTTATATTAAAAGCTATTTTAAAGGAACAATGTGTAAGATTTAGGGGGATTTAGTGACATCTAGTGGTGAGGATTGCAGACTGCAGCCAGCTGAAACTTCTCCCAGTTAGAATTCCTTCAGTGTTTATTGCTCAGGTGGTTTTTACCAGGAGCTGAATCATCCGCAGAGGACTCTTCATCTCCAAAACAAACGGACCTGGTGATTTGAATGGGTAGAAACACTGAATAAAGCAGTTTCACATTACACATCAATGTTTCAAGGTCAGATGCTGGGCACTTCTCTGGTGCCTTTTCTGTACCAGCTTTCAAGAGCGCAGCGGCAGGTCGCATCTGAGATTGCCAAGCGACAGTAACCAGCTCTGAATGACCACAGACTGATATTTACAGAGGAAGGGAAAGGTATCTGTTGGCTGGGATTGGTTGGTCCTTGTCATATGGCACGTGGTGTGCACTGCTGCGTTTCAAAAGCTGAACAAAAGCTGAAGTTGTTGTACCCCAAAAGAAGGCACTCGGCAACGCGTGGGTGTTGCGATGGTGTTGCTCTCCTGTTTGAGACCACCTCCCGTGCATCTGCATTAAAAAACAATGGATGAGAGGGAGCAAAAAACGCGGCATGTTTATGGCCCCTATTTCTCTCTGATAACGTAAGATCCAGACTTTCAGTAGCTTTCTAACAAGAGCCAAATTTTCCACAGAGGTCTCTTCCTCTCCAAAAAAGAAACTGACCTGGTGATTTAAACCGGTAAAAACACTGAATAAAGCAGTTTCACATTTTTAAAAAAAAGACTGACGCTGCTTGTCATGGAGGGGCGGCTAACTATGGTGTCCAGCGTAAAAACATAAAAACATGAATGGCCCTATCTAGAGCCACTGTTTAGTTTGTCCATTCTGGGCTACTGTAGAAATGTGGCAGTGCAACATGGCGAGCTCTGTGGATGAGGACCTGCTCCCTATGTAGATATAAACAACTCATTCTAAGGTAACGAAAACATAATAATTCTCATTTTCAGGTGATTATACACTAAAGAAAACCGACTTATTATATTCCATTTCTGCCAATATTTCCCCCTAAATCCTACACACTGGACTATTTAACCTCTTAAGTGGGAAAACCATAGTTAGAGATCAAACTCCATATTGACGTTGAGCCAAATTTAAATGTCTTTTTAAGAGAATAGAAATCAGCCACATGAGAAATGATGTTTGCTAAAGGACCCTAAAAAACACATATTGAACAAACAATGATATTAAATGGTTTCACAAAAAAAACCAACCACCCTTATCTGAACATACTCAGCGAGCCACACGACGTACTGTTGAGAAAGCTGTACTTCATCTCTCTATATGTTTTATCTAGTGCTCGTCTGCTGTGTGAGCCCACATTCTCCATATGTGTTTAATTATGCTCGCCACTGGGGCACACCCCATGCAGGAGACGACTGTGTGTACAACCTAACTCCCCTCAGTCTCGACCGCACAGCTCACATTCCTCCCTGTTTCCCCCAGACTTTCTCATGTGATCTGACAGTAACACTACACTCTGGACTTCAGTGGACTCCTGTTGTCTCCGTGTGATGTTTGGAGAAATTTAAGCTGTAACCGATCCAAGCCAACAAAATGATATGACGGTCTGGTTTCTGCGCTGTACTTTCCCTAAGGATTTATTTGAGAAACAACGTCAGGAAATACACTGTAGGGTGACAGAAGTATTTGTGTCTATTGTCAGATCAGTATAACTCTAACCAACTTTTAAAGGGACAGTTCACCACAAAATCAAAAATACATATTTTTCCTCTTACCTGAAGTGCTATTTATCAGTCCAGGTTGTTTTGGTATGAGTTGCAGAGTGTTGGAGATATCAGCTGTAGAGATGTCTGCCTTCTTTTGAATATAATGGGACTAGATGGCACTCGGCTTGTGGTGCTCAAAGTGCCAAAAAAATTCAATGTAAAACTCAGCAGCAATGTCTCTTTCCAGAAATCATGAGCTGGTTACTCAAGATAATCCACAGACCTTGTTCTGAGCAGTTTCATGTAGTTTAATGGATTTTCTTTCTACCGAACTACCCCCACCAACCGTATCACTGCACAGCAGGAAGTGTGCATCTATTCATAGACGAGAGGCTTGTGCTTGTGACAGTGTGACATGTAAACATTAATGGCGTTCTCCTTGGCTCAGCTGTAACGTTAGCTAGCTAAGCTAGGTGAGCTAGCAGTTGTTGCACACTTCGTTCTGCACATTGATACAGTTAGTGGGTGTAGCTCAGAAGAAAGACAGTAGTTCCTACAAGGGTTGGGTGGTTTCTGTTTTTTCATACCTACATACTGTCCTGACTTTTCACCAGGGTATAGGGTCTATGGTGGTATTTGGACCTAGCTTACTTGGACAAGTGGTTTGTTGCTTGCTGGGTTTAAATACTTACGGCCCCTAGAATAATAAACAGACAGGAAATAAGCACCCTTCCTCCATAGATTCTTGCTGCAGGATGATGATGATGACACTTGTTGCAGCAGCGGACAATGACACATCAAGTCGCAATTGGTGGTTTGACGTGTTTAATATGAACGACAATTAAAACTTAAAAGTTGGACATATAAGAAGTTGGATTAATTGAGCTACCGACAGGGATTAGACATATCTCATATACAGAGGGCTGGCAATACAGCTAACCGTCATGCCACTTAATAATATAAAATGCATAGGTTTTGTTTCAACACTGAGGGGGGACACATACATGTATGAAATGAGGGGTTTAGAGATCCTCCGCCAGAAAATTTTGAGCGTCGAACACTTAATTTTCTGCATTCTGGTGAATTTTTATACAGTTTGTGCCTTTTCTACATCAGTTTATGGTGTAAATGTCTTAAAATTTGACGAAACAAATGTCCTCTGCTACTTTAATGTTTTTATTGTGGGGGCTAAATGTACATGTTCTAAATATTAAAGGGGCAAATTAAGGGGCCCTGAAATCTACACCTATACCTAACATGACCCCCCTTTTGTGTTTGCAGGGTAACTTCACCTCAAAGTTAAAGTCCTTTTACTCATAAGTTAAAGCCCTTTTTTTATTTTTCCGTCTCTTTATTTTCCCAAAAAAAGGATGAGTGTGAGCAGATGTTTGGAGAGACAAAGGTCTCGAAACAAGATTGTAGTGGGACTGACTCATAAACAATGACTCCTCACTGCGGAGCTCAGACAGGAAGTGCTCGGGTCTCTGTAGGCTGTAGAGGAATGGAGTCCATTAATGAGGATCAGTCACACCAAGTTCAGAAGTATGTAGAGGTGACTTAGTATTTGTTCATTCTCCATCTTCACCAGGCACTCCGCCAGCTCTCCACCGACTGATTGATGATAACGCCACATGCCATTTGTTGTGTGTTTTTATCTGAGTTATCAGTCGAGCCATATTTTCCACGATGCTCTGTGTACTGTCGCTGTCAGGTGAAAACATATTGTCTCCAAAATGTCGACTTCCCAAACAGAAAGATAAGAAAAGCTCTGATTTATAGCTTGATGAAAATGTGTTGTTTTGTCTGCCTGCTTCATAAACTAAGTTTAAAGAAGTTACACAGAAGTGCAGGAGCTTTAAGAAAAAAATGAAAATCACCCAAACTGAACCGCAGCTTCTCCTCAGCCCTGTTGTTGTCCGCTCCGCTCTTACCAAAAAATATTCATTCACTGCTGATTCAGTCGTGTCTGCATTGTAATCTTTTCTTATCTCGTGAATCACCCAGATTTTTTTTTCTAATTCCCTGCCAAATCCTCTTCCACATGACGCACCTCCTCCGCCGTCAGATCACACATGTTAACCACAGGAGCGCTCCACTGGGCGCTCAGTCTGTAAGCAGTTTTATTTGCCATGTGTCCTCATAAACCACAAAAAAAACTCCACATCATCAGAAAAAGAAGCAGAAACAGCACCCTCCGGCTCTCCTTTTTATTTTAGTTCTGATTCATGGTATTGTGGAAATTTACAAATGCTTAATGAGAGTCAGGTGTGTGTGTGTGTGTAGGTCATGGGTCAGCACTGTTTCTCTTCATGTATCTTCTGGAGCTTCTCTGGTTTGTAGAGTTATTTTGGGGAACAAGCATCTTAATTGTTGATATATACTAATGCACTGCATTTTCATGCAAATCTAAAAGAACTAGTTTAACATTTGACACACACAGACGCACACACGCACACACTGGGTTTTCCCCTGTGTGCCTGAGTTCCTGTATTTGATCATCTGACTCTTTATCTGTGTGACTATTTGACCTGCAGGACTTCCGTGATGCGGCGTCCACAGCGTCCCGTCAGAGTGGGAAGCCTGTGATAGAGGAGCGTCTCCTCAACCAGATCCTGTACTACCTCCCACAGCTCTATGAACTCAACCAGGACCTGCTCAGAGAGCTGAAGCAGAGAGTGGCCAAATGGTACGACAAAATCCTGAAAGAAGTGTTTTTACGCTTGTGTGCACAGATCAGTGTTACTGGCTGAAACAGCAACATATGGCCAAAGGTTTATGGAGGCCCCTGTCCCCATGTTTACCTGGGAGGTTATGTTTTTGGTCAGGTTTGTTTGCTTGTTTGTAAGCAGTAATACAAGGAAAACTACTGGACCAAGTGTCATGAAACTTGGATGGCTGCAGAATAGGCCAAGAAAGAGCCCATTAAATTTGGGAGTGGTTCTGAATCACAGGGCAGATACCCAAAATATTGTCCTCTTTTCTAAACATTACGAGTTAAGGCATTTGGCCTTGGCAGAATAAAAGTCATACATCTTGAAATCCAGTAGATGATAGTTAAGTTCAATAGTGATAAAGCATGGCCAATAAGAAATGCAATGACTCCATATCACAATCCACTTTCATAGGTACCAGTAATCCTCTGGGGTAGGTTACACAGGTAACCGCTCAAACCACAAACAGAACCCAGTTGCTATGGAGCACTTAGGGACAGTGTCTCATGGGAGAACTGGTACAACTGTACCACCGCCGCAGTTGTAACACTCAAACTAAAGTGTGGCTGTGGAAACATAAATACACACATATGACGCAACTAATTATACTCTTGTATCCAAATGTGAACTGTCTGCAATGAATTCCACCAGAGCTATTACAAGAGGCCACTATGTTTGAATAGATGTCGTTTTATTGTGGACTTTTGTATTATATGTTGTATGTGTTGCTTTTTAAATGTGTTTTGATTGGCTGCTACCTCAGCCAGGTCTCTATTGTAAAGGAGATTTTCAATCTCAGTGAGACTTCCTGGTTAGATAAAGGTTAAATAATAAATAAGTAGGTAATAAGTAAGCTGAGATGATGACGCTTTAGTTAGTCAAAACCATATTTTGACCTATTCTAGTAGTTTTGAAAATGCATCCAGACATATATAGTGGTTGTGCTTTTAGATTTGCATACATACAAGATGAGACTATTGGCCTTGGCAGAGGTCTGAACTCTTAGAGTGCTCCTCTAGTTGTGTGTACTTTGGGTCTGGGGCTGTTTCTCATGGTTTGGGCTGGATAGTTGAGGTCCGTTTAAGAGAAACCTTGTATGTGCGCCGATCAGCCCAAACATTAAAACCAATGGCGGGTGAAGTGACTATCATTGATTATCTTGTTACGATACAATGTTCTGCCGGGAAACCTTTGGTCCTAGCATTCTTGGGGATGCCACTTGACGCACTCCACCCACCTGAACCCTGTTACAGACCAAGTACGCCCCATCATTACAATTTGATCTGCAACAGTCCACATGAATGCCAGGACCCAAGGTTTCCCAGCAGAATGTCGCACTATGATAAGATGATCAATCTTATTTACTTCATCTGTCACAGATTTTAATGTTGTGGCTGATTGGTATATACACACTATGTATTTATGTTGTTATTATTCCTACAAGAATAATTCATCACATTGTACAGCTTAATTAAACATACTTTCTCAAGCAGGTTTCACAGTGCCTGGTTTAACTCATGCAACTTTATTCTGTGTACAGGGATGAGAATGCCCGGCTGGCAGACATTTTCGTGAAGAAAGGGCCCTATCTGAAGATGTACTCCACATACATCCGCGAGTTTGACAAGAATGTGGCTCTACTGGAAGAGCAGAGTAAGAAGAACCCAGCGTTTGGCGCAGTGGTACGGGAGTTCGAGGTAACGAGGCTTGTTTGACCTGTTTTCTGTGTCACAGGGAGTGTGTCTGTTGGGTCATTGACGTGTCATTGTTTACGATGTGTGAGTTTGTTCCTGAAAATTGTGTCATTTGTGATGTGACACAATTTTTTTTTTGTCCAAGGCCAGTCCACGCTGTGCCAACTTGGCTCTGAAGCATTACCTCTTGAAGCCTGTGCAGAGGATTCCTCAGTATCAGCTGCTGCTCACAGGTATATCTGCAAACTAGTCAGTTTGACTGCATTAAAATGTTCAGTTTAATTTCTTGACACATATCTGAAAGTCAAAGTCAAGCTTTATTTAATTCCAAACATCATTTAATTGCAGTTATGAGCTCATAAACTTTGCATGTTTGACTCGTGCCTCATTTTTGGCATCACACTGCCCTCTGCTGTTTAGAGAAACAAAATCACTTTGGAATTTCTGTCTTGCTCCTTCAATCCTCATATAATAAGATTTTTGAAGTGCAGCCCAAATCAGATTTGGTGACATAACCCCAGCTTTAACATGAGCGAGCTTAGTGATTCATGAGTCTAATGGATCAGGGTCGATCCCTCGGGACCAAAATGTGAAGAATGTTTGTCACGTCACCGTTGTGTAATTGTATTATGTAAGCACCTGCAGACCTTTTTATCCAGGATTTTAATTTTAGATTACATTCCAGGAATTTACAGTACAACACTGAGCACTTGTAACCCAGCGTACAAAGTAGTTTGCACTCCTGGCCCTGACTCTTGTTTCTAACTGTGTTTCAGACTATTTGAAAAACCTGTCTGAAGACTCTGATGATTACAAGGACACACAAGGTAAAGCAAGGGGCCTTTTTACATCTGCGTACTGTAAACTCACCTGATGGTGTCAGTGAAATGGAAATATTGTTAGTCATGTATATGTAATTAACACCTTTTTGCATCTCTATCCGCTCAGCTGCCCTCGCCATAGTGAAAGAGGTGGCCAATCATGCCAATGACATCATGAAACAAGGGGTGAGAGCCAACAAGACATCAGAATTATTTTGCTAATGTGTTAAAAATACTTTGTACAGGTTGCTGATGTCCATTTTTTTCCTCTCAGGATAATTTCCAGAAGCTGATCCAGGTGCAGTGCAGTCTGAACGGCCACCATGAGATAGTCCAACCTGGGCGGGTAAGACCTTTTATTAATGTACCTTCATTAGATTTTGCTACATTAAAGGGATAATTTACTCAAAAATGAAAAACACACATTTTTTTCTCTTACCTGTAGTGCTGTTTATCAGTCTAGATTGTTTTGGTGTCAGTTGCAGAGTGTTGGAGATATCAGCCGGAGAGATGTCTGCCTTCTCTCCAATATAATGGAACTAGATGGGACTCAGCTCGTGGTGCTCAAAGCGCCAAAAAAATACATTTGAAAAACTCAGCAGCAATGTTGCTCTTTACAGAAATCATGACCCCGTTACTCAAGATAATCCACAGACCTTTTTATGAGCAGTTTAATGTCAGAACTTTTTTCCTTTACTGAACTACACCCACCAACTGTATCACTGCACAGAAGCAAGTGTGCATCCACTGCTAGCTCACCTAGCACCACTGAGCTAGCTAAATGTTTACATCTCTCGCTGTCAGAAGCACGAGCCTCTCGTCCATGAGTAGATGCACACCTCCTTCTGCGCAACAATACGGTTGGCAGGTGTAGTTTGGTAGAGAGAAAATAGTTCCTACATCAAACTGCTCACAGCAAGGTCTGTGGATTATCTTGAGTAGCCAGGTCATGATTTCTGGAAAGAGACATTGCTGTTGAGTTTTTCAAATGTATTTTTTTTATTATGCATAAATATTACATATTTCAGATTAAGTAAGATAATTAAGAAAGTTGAGAATTTCACTTCAAGTTCCATTTAGTTGCTGTTCTGAAACTATCAATTTTATTGCACAATCTTCCTCTGAAGATTAAGTTTGCCCAGTTATCATGAAATAGTACATGCTTGAATTTCCATGATTCTTTTACTAGAATGACATCTAGACCATTTCAGTTTAAAAGTAAATTACAGAGTACATGCTTGGGCTTGAAAGTAGCATTTGACAAAACAATCTCATCTCAAGGTCTTCAAGGTCCTGTTTTCAAGGTTAAAAATGAACCCAAAACTCAATCATTTAACCAATTAATACAATTAATTTGTATATAAATGAGAGCTGTGTGTTGTATGTTGAGTGATGCTATACTGTTATATGTTTCCATAAAATCTAAAGCTTCTTGTCGCTATGATTAAGTGCAATTATGTGATAATTACTGTAATTAACTGGAAACCACATCAGCACAGCTACTACACCTTTCTATCATGCAAATGTTTTTTTCTACCTCAGTACTTCTGATATAGTGCTTTAGTTTAAGACAGACATTTTTAAGTTCACGAGTGAGGAAATACCCATGTACGACAACAGACATGACTTAGTGTGATCTCATGACATTTTTGTGCTCCAGATCTTCCTGAAAGAGGGAATCCTGATGAAGCTGTCTAGGAAAGTCATGCAGCCCCGAATGTTCTTCCTGGTACAGTAAAACACTTACCTGTTCCTTCTCTTATTTCATTCTTATACAACATAATCAGAGTAATGCTGCAGTGACTGTGTAATCTGCCTACGCTAAGGTACTGCACACTCTCCTACCTACGTGTGGTCAGAGAGATCCTCATTTTCCTCGTTGTATAAAAGAAAAAGGAAAAAGTGTTATCTATGTTCACTAAATTTCAGTGTACTGTTCTTATAAGATGAACAAATAAATCAGTTAAAAAAAGAAAAGACAGAATGAACAGAAAGTAAAAAAGTGTCTTTGGTTTTCCTCCTTCAGTTTAACGACACGTTGCTGTACACCACTCCTGTGCAGTCAGGCCAGTACAAGTTCAACAACATGTTGTCTCTGGCTGGGATGAAGGTGAGAACTTCACCCCATATTTCCTTACACTCCTCATCTCTTCTCACATATATCTTATTATCCCAGGACATGTTATACGCTGCCATCACCGCTCACAATGAAAATAATTACAGGTTAGCAAGCCAAGCCAGGAGGCCTATCAGAACGAGCTGAAGATTGAGAGCGTGGAGCGCTCCTTCATCCTCTCAGCGAGGTAATGATCAGAAACCAAAGATATCTCCTGGTAACTTAAGAACGTGTTGTTTCATACCAGTCGTCCTGTGTTTCTCCCTGCAGTGCAAAGGTCAGTGAATAATGTGTAGGTGTGTATTCACACTGTGTTTTCTCTCTGCAGTTCGGCCACAGAGCGAGATGAGTGGCTCGAGGCTATTTCCACGGCGATCAGTGAATACACCAGGAAGAAGATCAGTTTTATATCTGGCAAGCCTCCAGAAGAGGTGAGATAACAACTTGGAGAAAGTGAACCTCGTACATTTCCTGTTTCTAGTGTGTGAGCCTGTGTGATAGTGATGAATATAAAGTCTGTTTTATAGTGTGTGTGTGTGTGTGTGTATGACAGGGTTTTAATGCAGTATGGTATAAAGTATTGAATTTGATTTGAGTCATTTAGATTCAGGATAAGTATGGAAAAATGTTGCCCCCCTGTTTCCTAAAATATAAAATTCAGGATATCTAAAAGTAAACTGATCATACCCAGAGTGTTTTTCAAGACATTTGGAGCAGGAAGCCAAAGTGTACACCACATTGTGAGGAAGCAGGGCCAGAGTGATCTTGATGTCCTCAAAATCAAGGCAAGAAGTAGGATGTGCGACTGATCACACACTCCTACAGAGAAATGCTTTTATGCCTGTACATCACAGTTGGCAAAACAGCTCTGCCCCAAGTGCCTTGTAGCTCAAATACAGCCATCCGGGACCAAATCAAGCTTCAGTCTCCGAGGCAGAATAATGAAGCCAATGTGGAAGTGCCAAAACGTGCAGTTCCCAGAATGGCCACATGAGGCTGGCTTCAAAACAGAGTCAATCCCCATAGATCCCGATGTTAAAATGCCAGACTTCACAGCAGAATAAACATGTTTATAGCCTGGTACAAAAACTGTCTTGGTCTCTATATAATTTGAACATTAGCGACAACTGTGCAGGGGTGAATTTTTATATAACTCACCCGTTAACATTTTATTAGGGCTTAAAGTTACTCATATTTAAGGACAGGGCCACTTGAATGACAAGTGTCCTCAGCTTCTCAGTCAGGTCCATCCCTCGCTCCTTCACTGGTCATCAGCTCATCCAAATATGGTCACTTCTGGCTCCAAAAAACTAAGATGGTTGAAATAACGGCAAAAAACACTAGTCCATAAACCAATGGATGACGTAGCTACGTCCACTGTTTTATACAGTCCATTGACCAAATTAAAGGAAATATCAAACTTGCCTTAACATTTATGAGTTATCTAGTTATTAGAAAAGTAAATGGAGTGTCTTTTCTGTGTAAGGAAACCATATCTTTATTGCTGCCATCAACGTTATTTCCATAGACACAGTGAATATACAAGGCTACAAACACCATACATATGTTTTTGTGTATTTATTTGTTTGCCTACTCACAATTGGGAAGTGCAAGTTTACAGAGGGCTGACTGTTAGTACTCAGTTACTAAATATGGTCTGAAAAATCTATGGAGAAGTCTGGAAAAGTATGAAGTATGAAGAAAATGTAAAGGAACACTGGTGTGAGCGATGACTGTAACCTCCAGGTAGAGCTGAGGGATTCTGGTGACGGTGCTCCTTTGGGATCCAAAGCCCCCATATGGATCCCCGACCCGCGGACCACCATGTGTATGATCTGCACCTGTGAGTTCACCCTGACGTGGAGGCGACACCACTGCCGTGCATGTGGAAAGGTAAGGCGTCAGAAAGTGGAAGAAAAAGCTTCTACTTTCAAAAACAAATGTAATTTCTGAAATATTCTTCATCAAAAATTTAAACTTAAAAAAACTACTAAATGATTAAAATTAGAGCAGCAAAGCGCCTTGAAAATCATTAATGTTGTAAAATGATGAGAAGAATAACATATTTTATGCTTATATCATGTCATCAGGTGGTGTGCCAGTCTTGTTCCTCCAACAAATACTGTCTTGAGTACCTGAAGAACCAGTTAGCACGAGTGTGTGACCAGTGTTTCCCTGTTCTCCAGCAGCAGAAATGTAAGTCTGGCTTTCTCCTATCATTCTTTGAAGTCTGATCCAAACACAGTCATCCTCATATTTATCTCATATCATGTTGTTGTAGGCTGAAACATCAGTGTGGTTTAGACTCTGCATATTGTATTTTCTCTGTATTGAATAACTGCATGTTCCATGTTTGTGTTCATCAGGTGAACAGGCTCTGTCAGCAGCCGTATCCCCTGGAAGCAGATCTACCTTTGCTTTCTCCAGGAAGCAGAAGAAGATACCGGCAGCACTCAAAGAGGTGACTGATGCTGTGTCATGATCAAGACGCACTGTCAGTGATAACGACCTGATATCTAATCAGATGTTTGTTTCAGGTGACGGCGAGCACAGACAACTCCTCCATGAGTGGGTATCTGCAGAGGTCAAAGGGCAACAAGAAGCAGGGGAAGAGGCTGTGGTTTGTCATCAAAGACAAGGTCCTGTATACGTACGCTGCAAGCGAGGTGAGCTCTCCTACCTGTATCTGTGAAAGTCCTGTGTCATGATACAATTAAACCAAAGGGAATTTATTGTATGTCCATCTAACACCAGTCTTTTATTGTGTTTCCTGCAGGATGTTGCAGCCTTAGAGAGTCAGCCCCTCTTGGGGTTCGTCTTAAAAGTTGATTCATCGCAGAAGCTACAGTTTAAGCTTTACCACAAAAACACGCTTTACTACATTTTTAAAGCTGATGACGTCCAAACAGCACAGAGGTACAGTATGAAGAACGGTGCCACTTATTGTTGCATATGGTGATGGCAATAATAATACTAAAAACAATCCTTATTTGTTTTTTAACAGGTGGATCGACTCATTCAAAGAAGCCACAGTGCTTTAACGTCGGTACGCAGCCGTGTGGAGCTGTTCAATGAACTGTTTTACCTCAGTGCTCTCTGAATTCTGCAAAAAGCATCTGGAGACACCACGTTACCTGCACTGAAACATCCAAATATATTATTTTATTGCTCTTATCAGACATACCGTAGTGACCTTTAACATTGTTTAACAATGTGAATTAGCCGTGTTAATTTTGTTTAACATGAATCATTTCCACCAGGATTCATGCGGTTTTAGCTGCAAGTTAAGAATCATATACCTGAATCATTGTAGCTGTTTTAGACTTTTTTTTGTTATATTTAATTATTTTTTTTAACCTGCTTGGATCTCTGTAGCACAAATTGTTGATAAAAGCCCAAATGAATACTGTAATAACATTTCGATCCACATTTACTCAGTAACTTTTAGAGTTAAAAACAAATCGAATGTTCACTGTTTGGACATAACTGTACCATAATGTATATCTCAAATAGCTGTACATAGATGATATCCTTACTCACATATCTTCTGTAAATAGACAGTTGTAAAGGAAATGTAATCAAATTTCCATGAATCTCACTTTTGTTATTTAAATTGTCACTGTAATAAATTTTTGTTTTACTGTGCTTTTTGTCATGGTAATCTGTGGAGGAAACAAATAATTGGGCTACACATTAAAATGGTGGAAAAGCAATGTTTTAATAGTCAGGAAATGGGGAAATTTCCCTTAACACACATTATAGCCCACTGTAACTGAAATACATAAGAGGTAAATCGCCTGGAGCTGGTTGCACATAACACCTTAAGATTTTCCTTCGGGTTAAGGTTCTCTTAAAAAATAAAATCAGTTGTACAAAACACGTTATCTCCCTCGGGTTTCCTTAAATTTTTCACAAAGTATTTTAAGTTTTCTCCTTATCTTGGGCTCATACTTCAGAAATCCATTAAAGTTAGTTAAACTATAGCACAAGAGACTTTAGGTATCACAAGCTTTGAGGGCAAGCAAACAAATCATGAAAACTGTAGTTACTGTGCTTAACATTTTCTTCTTAACCAAGGAAAATTCCTAAGGGATTCTCTGCAACACCCTTAAGTCCCTCAGTCTGAAGTGTCATACTTAAAACATAAGGTGATTTGTGCAACTGGCCCCTTAATTCTGCAAGTTTTGGCATTGTAAATATGACTTGGCTTTGAACAAGGAAACATTGTTACAATAAGATATATATATATATATATATATATATATCTTTTTATTATTTTACTAATATTAATATATTTATAAAGGAATAAAAATTAAAATACACAAAGGAAAGCTGAAGTTTTTTCAGTGCCTCAGCAGCAGTGTTCTATCCATATTGTTTTAAGATAGAAGTCTGATACAGATTCTTTTGTACTGAAGCTACTGGTTGACAATATTTTGCACAATGTTCAACATCCTTAAATATGACCACAGTAAGTATTCATAGTTTTATCCAGAGTACTGTACTCTGGTTAGGGTGGAAAAGCCTCTGAGGCAGCATTTTACGTTTAGTATCTGCTCGCTGTTTATATTGCTCCTGAAACCTGGCACCTCTTAGCTTTCACAAGTGTGTCAATATTAAGTGTGCAAGGTCATCCAGTGGGCCGGATTGGACCCTTTGCCGGGCCGGGTCTGGTCCCCAGGCTGTATGTTTGACACCCTTGACCTAGATCATCCTGCCAAGATAATTTAAATTATTCCATAGTTGTTATTTGAGACACTTTTTCCATATATATTTGATATGCCCTCTTTACTGTGAGGGTCTCGCAAAAGCGACTATTATTGACGAGTGGTCTGGAAGCTAAATTTTGTTTTCAATACCAAAACTCATTGTCATTGTTATAGAATTATGTCTCCTCAAACATCCTAATAGTTCATAATGTTACATCCAATGATGTGGACTATCTTCTGTAAAGAGTAACTTATATTATGAGTATGTTTTTATTATGTATATGTATATGCAGACTTGTTAATATATTGACTCAATCATACACTGTGTGATCTGTTTACAGCTGATATGGCAAAGACCAAAAACAAAACTGAAGCTAGATAAAGTACATTTTGACAGGCTGACACACACACACACACACACACACACACACACACACACACACACACACACGCAGGCAGGCTCAACCGCGGACATCTTACTGCGCATGCGCGTAACTCGTTTATTGATGAAAAAAGGTCACGAACTCTGACCCTCCCACCACCAACTGCAGCAAACTGTTAAAATATTAATTTATTGAAGGCTACACATTAGCTGACCCCACAGCTCCACGGCAGGTAAGACATATTTAATATCGTGGACGCATGAGAGGCTCACGGACGAGACAGCCGTGACCAGTAACACAGGAAGGGAGGGAGTGTTCAGTCTACAGCAGGGAAGCGACCATTACCAGCTAGCAAACAGCTAGCCTAGCTCGTTAGCACTGTCGTCCGGAGCTCAGCGCTTTAAAAATACATTTGGCAGGTATGCAGTGATGTCGGTATGTGTATGCGACTGCACAGCATGTTCTGTATCTAGCGTTACATGTTTATGCGTAGCTGTGCCGCAGCGGTAATGTTGTTAACGGACATGCTAGTTAGCTAACAAGCTTAGCCGCGTCAGCTGGCTGTGTTACCGTTAGCTGGTGTTAGCTGCTATGCTAGCGGTGCTAACTAGTCTGCGCAAACGAAGCAGCCACGTCTTTAATATAAGTCTGAATGTGACAGCGGCACGTTGCAGCGTCAAACCATGAGTTGCCTTGCTAAACTGTCTACTGATGTGGAAGTCCATTTCAAAGATTAATGCGTATTTAGCCCAGTTGTCAAAGCCGAAGTCCCGCCGTTCACTCTGCTATTCGGCATCATGGGCCTTGAACCCTAGCATGCTTTAACCCTTCAATGTTGACCTTTCACCCACAGGAAAAGAAATACCTTTATCTTCCGTATCGATTTTAAATAGCTGGCCGTCAAGAGCTTGTTTGTGTTGCTGTTGCAGCTTTGCCGCTCATCCGTTGTCACTTTGCTGTGATATTAAGCCGTATTTTTATAACGAGGCCACCAATAGTACAGTTTCAAGCTAGCGCCAGCTACATTGGTTAGCACAGGCCACAAACTAACAGTAGTTAGTGGCACACAGTATAGCATATTACATGATGTTATTTTACCTGTTGGTTCAGTACAGATCGTTTCAGGCTATTTGTCTGAGCACATTTTTATTACAACGATGAAGTTTCGTTTAGAAATATCTTGTAGCTAAAGGGAGAGGTGACGATAAACTAGTAAACATGTGGGATGAGAGTTGTTGTAATAGTCATGTTTATTACATCTCTGCTATGATGCAGTGCATCAAACCAGGTCCCTTTGCACACATCAGTATATAAAACATGCTATTTACACAGGTGGTGATAGTATTATGAAATTCACGGTGACTTTATTACACACTGAATCAGGGCTGGAAATTAACATCTCAAAATCTACAATCCACTCAGTAGATTACCTTTGTTTTGAGAGTGAAGCAAATCTAGCTGCCACTTGCATATTCTACCAGCATTTGTTTGGTGGCTGGTGCTTACCTCAATTCACAATTTTATTCACAAAAACAGATAAAGTAAAAATACATGTACATTTCATAAGAAATGAGATGTGAAATGTAACACCCCGATAAGCTATCAAAAGCTTGAGAACAGGGGTTGTGTTCATGTGTTTATGAACATGTTGTCTAGATTTAAGAAAATAAACTGCATATAATGTACAGTAACATTTATGATATACAGAACTCCGAAGACTAAACTAACCTAATACTAGGTGCTAAATGGTCCCAAGACATTTATTCCATCAGTCTAAACATTGGTTTCATCGGTACGAAAACATTATTTCAATCTCACTGACACTGTCCGGCCTCTGTAAATACTTACTAGAATGTATATAAATCTGTTAAACGATAGTCCCCCCAGAAAGCACTGTTTATTCCTGTCTAATGTGTTACCAAAAACTACAGCACCCTGCTGTTTCGGGAAATTACATAGTGTTTAAAAAATGGGACTGTAGATATATCACCTGTCAGAAACTACTGACAAGTATTATACATGGGATTTGATGACTGAAAGAAAATGACAAAATAAATTGAGCCTTTTCCTTGAGGGTATTCCCTTACCTGACCCAAAGTTTGCTTTAATAGGACTTAGAGTAAAGTATATGCTCTCTCTGCAGTTGTGCATGCCTCATGGGGCACTGATGTGAAGAGCAGTGGAAGAAGGTGCATGCAGTATCAGAATGGATGGACAGACACAAAGGATTCAGCTTGTGTCAGCAGACAGCAACATGGCATTAGGACACAGGATCCAGGTGATGTGACAGACTGTCAGCAACTAGAAAATACTCTTATTTTTTTAATTGTGTGTGAATAAACTAGAGATGCATGATATTGGATTTTTGCAGATATCTGATATGCTGATATTGATATATGTACATATTTCTTCCATCTAAATGCAGGGGACATCGAGTCTCTCCTGTTGTGGAATTGACATATTATTATGTCTCTTCTCCTCATGAAGGCTCATTGGCAGATACAGACATAAAATGCTAAGCTTTTCCAAGTGTACACATTCACAGGGTAAAATGAGAAAACTACGTCAATTTAGATTACATGTTAACATGCCATTTTTATTGTTATCTAACATAACAAAACTGCAGAATTCATCATACTTTAACAACCTGGATGATGCTGTCCCTGAGACAATCCTGACAAAAGTCACATCCAGGGCAAATTTGACCTATTTGATTAATTAAAGTTGCACAATTACAGCATCATCTTATCTGTCTGTCATACTGGCAGAGATTTATTTTGGGCTGATGTGGATATTTCATTTTAAAGCCTTTATCTACTGATGACCGATGACATGCTGATATTATTGTGCATCACTAGACTAAACACACAATGTGCACATAAATTTGTCAAAATTGGGTCCAATATCTAAGAGTAGTGGACAGTATAACCCAGAACGGTCTCATATTTGTACAGTTTCTCCGCTGTCCTCCAATGAAAAATACTGTTTTTTAATTTCTTTTTATTTTCTCATGTAATTAGCTCAACGTCTCCCACACTCTGGCTGCATATTCAGTCAGCTCTCACTCATGTGTTGCTCTTTTGTTTCTCACAGATTGTAACTGATCAGCAAACTGGACAGAAGATCCAGATCGTCACAGCACTTGAGCCATCTTCCCCTGGAAAACAGCAATTTATCTTAGCGAATGCTGACTATTCCCCCACTGGGAAGGTGATCCTAGCCAAGCAGGAAGGCTCACCCAACAAGGTCATCCTCGCCGCTCCAGACGGCTCTGGGGTTAACCAGCTGTTGTTTGCCTCCCCTGATCTGGCAGGGCAGCAGATTCAGGTATCGCCAGAGGATATTAGTGGCTTCCTGTTGCCAGTTTTGATAAACAAGTTACTGAAAGGTCTTATGACTGAAGCATGAACATGTTTAGTGAGTCTAAACTTATTGCAGTGTTTGCTGTATTAAATCATTTCATTGTCTTGGGTTGTTTGTCAGTTTGTGACCGAGGGGTCAGACCAGTCCATTGTGAAGCCGGTTATAGAGTACTGCGTTGTCTGTGGGGACAAGGCCTCAGGTAGGAAATAAGTTTAATTTGCTGTAACATTATTATTTTTCGGGAACATACAAGTAAGGGTTGTAGGCTGACAAGGCTGACCTTGTTTTCTCTTTCCTCTCTCAGGGCGTCATTACGGAGCTGTCAGCTGTGAGGGCTGTAAGGGCTTCTTCAAACGCAGCATTAGAAAGAACCTGGTGTACACATGCAGGGGCTCCGGAGAGTGTGCCATCAACAAGCTCCACCGAAACCGCTGCCAATACTGTCGACTGCAGCGCTGCATAAATCTGGGCATGAAACAGGACTGTAAGAGAGTTAAATATTCTTTACTTACAGCTGTATATATGTTATTCAGTACCCACAAAGAGAAAGTCTGATGTCTTTGCTTTCTTCTTCAGCTGTGCAGTGTGAGAGGAAGCCTGTCGAAGTGACCACCAGAGAGAAATCCGTCAACTGTGCAGCCTCCACTGAGAAGATCTACATCCGCAAGAACCTGTGCAGTCCTCTGGCAGCCACACCCACTTTTGTGTCTGATAAGGAAACTGCAAGGTACAGCCAAACAAAATACAATATACCAATTTACTAGTTTATTAGATACATCTGTACAGTCTAATGCAACACAGTGAATAGAAATAGAATAGAATAGAAAGCCTTTATTGTCATTGCATAGGAATACAACAAAATTAGCTGATGATCACTTTAAACTCACATATTGTAACATGATCCGTTGTTGATTAACTCTTGTCGACTGTACACGTAGTCTGCTGGACACAGAACTCAACACGCAGACAAAAACACAGAAAAAATACACCAGACTAGAGAGCAAAGAGCCGCTGCCCAAGTGCGTGCCGCCGTCTTGATGTGAAGAATATCTTTACACCAGAGTGTGGATACCGACCTGAGCCTGACATGGACTGGGTTCGGACAACAAATCAGACATTTTCAGTTCGGGTTCCGCCCACTTGACATGCTGCTGTGTTGTGCTATGGCCTATTCAAGTGCTAGAATTTGTTATTTACGTGACAACACCTGAACGCAACACAGGCTCCGCTCCAACTGAGTGTGTGCTGTTCTGCGCTGCTTTGCATGCGGCGTGTTTGACTGTGTGTAACAGCAGCCTTTTGATGGTCATTTACACACTGTCTGTGTGTGATCACTGTGAACAGACAAGCTGTAACCGTGATAACAATAACTGTGTCAGGTAACAAACTGCGTCGGGCTCGGGTCAGGTTCGGACTTTAAAATCAGAAAGGCTGTCGGGTCGGGACAGGCTTGGTTATAACAGTCTCGGATTCGGGTCCGGTTCGGTCAGGAAAATGCGGCCCTAACTGCGCTCTACTTTACACAATATCTTTGGTTCAGTTTCTAATAACTCTGTCTCTATTGGACTGCATCATATTGAAAGTCGTTTCTCATGTTTTGTCTTCTCCATTTATATACATGAAGGAGAAAGGAAACTAGAAACATCTCTTAATTTAATGCATATGAACACATCACCATCTCTTACTTCAGCCTGAAAATTACCAGAGTTGACTCAGCCTCTCTCAGACACATTGTCTTTATCTGGCCGGTAAAGGAAAGACAGAATTTGTTGCAGTGGACAGGACTGAATTAAATGAGATTGTACCTGTGTAACTAATAAACTGATAAGAGTTTGAGTAATGACTAGAGCTGTCGTGGTGAAGGAATTTCTTCTGCCGTGATAAAGGGTGGCTCAACACCGTGATATGTGGTATTAACACCGTTATGTGTCGTTTTTGCTAATTACTTCATTTATCATGATTTTAGTGATTTGTAAAGAAGCTTTACATTTAAGATATTATTAGGTACGCTGTTGCTTTTTAAATGACAGGGATTGTACAGTTTCAAAGCAGATTAAATACATGTTCACTGATAAGTGCAGAACACTAAAGGGCGATGGGGTGCAATAAGGGCACAGAGTTTTTTTCAGCTGACTCGCTTTTGTTGCTGTGGCACAGAGAGAGAGTACCTGCTTGCTTTGGCCCATGCTCTGGTGAAGGTATGACTGAAGCACGTAGGGAGAGAGGATGGACCTGTCGGCCTGAGTGGGTTCAGAATTGATTGATTTCTCCTCTATTGTTGTTGTTCAGCGATGTGACGCTTGATCTATGTGGTGTTTGTCCCGCTCCTCCTACACTGTGATCGTACACCCAGAGCTAAATATTTTTCAACTCTCGGCAACCAGAAGGAAAAAAAAAAAACAGCAACTGTGCAGCACTCAGCGCAGAACAAACACTCAGCAGCTCATCATGCTGCTGCCATTTGTAGCAGAGTGTAAATACATAGCATACACAGGTTGCAGCGGTTACTTTCCGTCCCCTGCGATTGGCTTGTCAATAGTGACACACTGCAATACTGCGGATATTGCAGCAGCCCTAGTAGTGACTAAATCATATTGCATGGCTCCATATTACGTAATGTAATGTAATTTGTGAAATGTTCAATCTCTGACTTCAGGTCTACAAGTTTGCTGGAGTCAAACATGTTGCTCAACATCCAACAGCCCTTCTCTAAGCTGGAAAACACCATCTTGATTCCAGCGTCCCCCGACAAGGTAACACTGACTAATGTAGTCAAATGACATTTAAATGAAGTCTGACATGTCAATCCAGCCCTGAGAATAAGGGGTTTTTTTAATACATCAGAATGATAAATTATGATTAAGAAAGGAATAATTCCTGTTCATTAAACAGTTCTGGTTTTGTTATTCTTTCTTGAAGTAGTTCAGTGATGAGCACAAATGTTTTGTTGAGTAGAGACAGTGCTGTACAGATGAATTCGAACATCCGTGTTTATGAATACATCATTGTTAATGATTGATACCCATACAGCAGGATGACCCATCTCAAGGTGACCTCGGCACGCTGGCCAATGTCGTGACATCCCTCGCCCACCTCAACAAGGCCAGGGAGGCGAGTGAAGGCGACAATGATCTGATGGGAGTCGAAACGCTCAGTAACGGGGACAGCTCGATGACAGACGTCCAAGGGGATGAGCAAACTGCAAGTGATATCACTCGGTGAGGGAGATGTCATAAAGAATCAAGAGGCTTTGATCCTAACTGGTAGTTGCTTCTCAATAGGTTGATACACACATTAGAGATCATCAGGAGCACTGTAGAGAAACCCAGGGGCTGTTATTTTCCGTTTGTGACAAAGCTTTAATAGAATTTCCAGCAGGGCCATGTGGTCTCTGATTCCGGTCTTAAGGACTTAATTAGATTCACCCATAGTCAGTCAAAATGAACCATACATTGAGCGTCAGCACAGTGCTGCTGTGAGTTGCATCCTGTTTATTCTCTGTCTGTCGAAGCTACAATACATGTGGTGTCTGACTCAAAACGTGGATCCTTAATGTTAACATTTACTAATAATAATAAACTTATATAGCACCTTTCATATAAGAAATGCAGCACAAAGTGCTTTACAATCAGGGCATGCTTCAGATGAAAATAGACACAATGAATATAAAACAGAACTGAGAATTGTAAAACTATAAATCATGAAATCAAGTACGATTCTGAAAGGGTTGCGGAAGTGTGAAGCATAAAAAGAAAGAGTTTCAGACCTGTGTCAGGAAAGTCAGAGCTAGTTGAAGGCTACATTAACTTTCTTTTGAAAATATTTAGTGAGCTAGCTTCCCTGATATCTAAAGGTAGCGTGTTCCATAGCTTTGGGGTGTAACTGACAAAGGCCGCATCCCGATTGTTGCTGGGAACCACCGATAAAGCAGCAGCAGATGATCGCAGTGTTCTTGGAGGCAAATAGTTAACAAGGGAGCTAGCAATGTAGCTTGGTCCCAGCCCATTTAGGGCTTTGTATAGAAGTAGGAGGAGCTTAAAATTAATTTGAAATGTAGTCAGAGCAGCTCAGACTGGCCTGATGTGTTCTCTCTTCTTGGTTCTGGTTAATAGCTGAGCTGCAGAGTTTTGAATGAGCTGAAGTCTGAAGTAACAGTAGGCGAGACAGCTTGAAATAAAGGCATGCATCAATTTCTCTACATCTCTTTCATTTAGAAATGGTCGAACCTTAGCTGTGTTTCTGAGGTGGGAAAGTGATGTTTTCGTCACCTTGTTAATGTGGGGCTTGAAGCTTAGATCTGAATCAAGGATCATTTAATCCAGGGAGTTAAACTCCACAGATTATTAAGAAGCATTTATCTTTTTTGTTTTAGGGCCGACAAGTAGTTTTGTCTTCATTTAACTTTAAGAAATTATTGCTCATAAGAAATTTTTGTTTTCATATTCTGTGTATCATTAGAGCTTTTGACACCCTGGCCAAAGTCCTGCACCCTAATGACGGCACAGCAGGAGATTCTTTGGAGGCCACAATGCAGCTGATGTCAGGGGACCAGTCAGGTCCTGTGGTGGAGCTAGAGGGCCCTATACTCTCTGACAGCCATATCCCTTTCAAGGTAAAAGCACGGCCACTGACCTCTACCCTCGGGAAGAAACCTGAAACCAAAACTCCTGCTTATGTTTTACTGAGTTACACACTTTTCTGAGGAACATTGCGGTCATGTTTCTCTCTTAACAACGTGTTCCCGCAGCTTATGATGCCTTTGCCTGTGCCAGAGTACCTCAATGTCAACTACATCTGTGAGTCAGCTTCCCGGCTACTTTTTCTCTCTATGCACTGGGCTCGCTCCATCCCTGCATTTCAAACACTTGGGTAAGCTTTTGTCACAAGATGTGTCATTGTTTCATAAACACACCTTTTAATTAGTTGCATGTCAGTTACAAAATGACAGTTAAGTAATAAAGTTTCCCTTATGTGGCCACCAGGGCTGTACCGAATATTTTGAAGCTTCATTCTTAAGGTTGACATTTGAATTCTTAATCGACAGTCTGCACGTTTTCCTTTCTTACTTTCTTTTTCTTTTCTTTTCTTTTGCATGTGCGTTTTTCTATTTAAGAGGATATTTTTGCACATTTTCAGATTAGGTTACACTAAGATTATTAGTATTATACTGTCTGTAGAATTAAATTCCAGTTGTGGTCGTGTAGGATTGTGTCCAGCTCGTGTGATTTTCAGCAACTCTAGAGCGCTGTAAAGTCCAAAAGTCAACATTTAATTGAAAAATGATAGATGATGTATGTAATCATTTCCAAAAGTCTTTCAAAAAAACGTTTCCTCTGTGGTCACAAAACAGTTTGCTCTCCAGTTTGCTGCACACAAAGGGAGGCAACGGAACAGTCCAGCATCAATCTAAAAGCACCATAAATTACATTTAGTTATTAAATAAAGTTGATTTAATAAAAAAGACTAACTGATTTAATTGGATAAATCATTTTTATTCAAATTGAGGAATTTCTTTTGTGTGGATTATTATGTCCTAAAATACAACGACAGATACTGGAAGCATTAAAATCTCTGTTTGGTACAGCCCGAGTGGTCACACAGTTCTCTGCAGCAAATTTAAATGACTCTTATTTTATTATTTTCCAGTGGTCAGGACAATGACATTAACTTAATGAAAGCTTGCTGGAACGAGCTGTTTGCCCTGGGTCTGGCACAGTGCTCCAACGTTATGAATGTTGGTACCATCCTAAGTGCCATTATCAACCATCTGCAGACCAGCTTACAGGAAGGTAGGACGGCTCTGCTCTTAAAAGCCTCAAAGGTTTATCACATGAATACAGTTTCAGAAGGCCAAACAGTGTTTCTCAGTGTGATGCAGAGGGGAATAAATGCATGCCACGCACATATTTAAATCTGTCATGTTTATTTTTGTGGCATAATTTGTATCTTTACTGATGTTCTGCCCCACACATTTTCCTCTCTCTTTTTACTCTCTTACAGATAAGTTGTCCCCAGAGCGAGTAAAACTGGTGATGGAGCACATCTGGAGGATGCAGGAGTTCTGTAACAGCATGACCAAGCTGACCCCAGACTCTTATGAATATGCCTACCTCAAAGCCATCGTTCTCTTCAGTCCTGGTGCGTAGACCACTGCCCAGTTTACAAAATGAAAATTACTTAAGTTCTTGTCCTCCTGTTAGATCAGAATCAGTAATGCCGTTAGTGACAGTGAATGTCGACTGTTGCATCGCCTCACATCGCCTGTGTCTTGGCCAAAAAGCATGTAACTAACTTGTTGTTAAAAAACGGCGACAGGACGGATACACGATGCTAGTTAGCAGGTTAGCACATTAACATCACAACCTATTGCTGATAGAACAAAGGATACTTACCATGTGCCAGCAAACAATAACACAAACTGTTTCTGCCAAAAAGCACAATGGCTAAAAAGATCTCACACCCTCTTTACTTTAGCTGTTTTTTTTTTTTTTTGCTTTCCTCATTTGTGCTTCTCATCTCTTGCACTGAGCTAAACTGCCCTTAAAAAGCAGATTCAGCAAGCTGAATCGGCCAAAAAAGAAGCCCACAAGGGCCACTTAGTGCCAACGGTGCGGGACACATGTCAAAAACTAGGGCGACAGATGCTCACCGACAGCCTGACTGTGACCAACGGCCAACTGTCAGCTTGGTGTTTCAGGAGGCCTTAGAGCAGTGGTTCCCAACTGGTCCAGCCACGGGGTCCAGATTTCATCTTAGTCAGTAGTTCAGGGTCCAAACAGTTAAATATATTCAGCATCGTACTGGCGTTTGGCCCTCTTGTCAAGCTAATTTGACATCTCTGTCAAATAGTCACTTGCTTCAAAATAAAAGCTCTGTGCTGGAAATTCATTGCACTTAGAAATAAAGTGTGTTTTTTTACAAATTTGACATGTTGTCAAGTCACTTTTAGTCCATTCAGAATGGACCTGTGACCCACTTTTGGACCCGGACCCACCAGTTGGGAACCACTTACATAGTGCCAAATGTGCATGGACTCCTGTCTGACTGTGTTGGTTTTTTTCCCCAGATCACCCAGGCATAGATAACACCCCACAGATAGAGCGATTTCAGGAGAAGGCCTACATGGAGCTGCAGGACTACGTAACCAGGACTTACCCAGAAGACTCCTATCGGTCAGTAGACTTGTCTGTACAACATACGGCCAGCTCATTGACAGACAGATTTATGACGATACCATGACTGAAGCTGCTACAGTACACGTTCAAATTTTATGTCTCTCTCCCTCTCATTGCTCTCAGGTTATCCAAGCTGCTGCTGCGTCTTCCTGCCCTCAGGCTGATAAGTGCAGCCGTCACCGAGGAGCTGTTTTTCGCTGGGCTCATCGGCAACGTGCAGATCGACAGCATCATCCCGTACATCCTCAAAATGGAGTCCACGGATTACAATAGCCAGACGGTCACTGGGGTCTGACACACTGTGCCATCGCAACATTGGACTATTAAAACTGGACAGCCAGCCAATCAGAGTGCTCCACAGACCGATCACTAAGTGGTCACAACATACTGTATTTATGACGCAGCATCATTTGGGAATTCTGTTCTCACTCTAACCTTGCTCCTGCTTGTGACTCCTCAGTAACCAGTCAGTAGAGCACAACTCACCAAGAGGACAAATAAAACCGACTCCAGTGGCACGTGAGCCGCCAACAGCAGCCCGTTCAGGAACGAACCCCTCGAAACCTGCATAGTAGTTTGCGCTTTTTATTGTACATAGTATTTTATGCTTCATCGCCTCCAGGCCTTTCCTTTTTTTCTGCAGATTGTTTCCACTTTGAAGGAATCAGGACGGTTTGTTTTTTCACTGCTTTTTTTATTTTCTAAAAATTATGAGGAAAAAGAAAAAAAATGTGTCAAAATGTGAAATTGATTTGTGAGATGTTTTTAATCGCAGAAGGTTATAACCTTTGTTTCTTATTTGTTTGCCAATCCAAAGGATCGTGCAGCATCACTTGTCAAATGTTTGACATCATGAAATTGTTGTGTATATAGATTTGTATATAGAATGCACCAAGATGGCTAAAAATGGGAAGCACTTGGTTAAATCGTGGACTCCATCTTTTGGACAAATTAATGTGGATGGAAAATAGTCGAGTCATTTGAAAATAAAAACACCTTTCAACCACTTTTATCTTATTATTTACACCACTGTGTTTCCACTTTGATTGGATATTATTGGAGAACAGATGGAGCTGACTCCAGATTCTTCACTGTATGCAGCGCTTATGTTTGGATGGCAGCTGTGGACTACCAAATAGCCAAAAAATATGACAAGTTGTACGTGTGCTGGGTCATGGTGGGATGAATTAGGAGGTCAGCGGCCTGCGGTATGATAGGCTTTCTGTGTGGATGAGGAGACAGAAAATATTTACCGTAGCAGTGCCCTTTTTTAGCCTCTTACTTAAAAAGGCAGCAGTGTTTGAGTCATGCATGTCATTGCTGCAAAAACCCTTTAAATTCAAAAAACATCCATCCATTCATTTTCATCCATTTTCATGGGGCCAAGTCGCAGAGGCAGCAGGCTGAGCAAAGCACCCCAGACATCCCTCTCCCCAGCAAAGCTTTCCAGCTCCTCCTGGGGGACCCCAAGGCGTTCCCAGGCCAGATGAGATATGTAAACCCTCCAATGTGTTCTGGGTCTGCCCCGGGGCATCCTACCAGTGGTACGTGCCCCTAACACCTCCAGCAGGAGGCACCCAGGAGGCATCCTGATCAGATGCCCAAACCACCTCAACTGACCCCTTTAGACACAAAGGAGCAGCGGCTCTACTCCGAGCTCCTTCCAGATGTCCAAGCTCCTTACCTTATCTCTAAGGCTGAGGAAACAGCCTGCATATATCCTATGCCAGGTGATAAATTTGTTAAGCATTCAGCAGACATCAATGGAGTATTCAATCCATTAGAAGCGATAAACATCCTTCAGGTGACAAGTATATCAACCCAATCAACCTTTGACCTTTGTTCATCAAAGTCCCCCCTTTGTTCCCCCCAGGTGTGTTTGACGTATCCTGTCTCCAGTTAAACTGACCCCAAACACAAACATTTGATTTTGCAGTGAGCACTGGAGTCCTTTAGACATGTTGTCCTCTGCCTCTTCAAATTTATTCCACAGTTTTGATGTTTCTGGCATGTGTTAATCAGTGCACCTTGGGACTGTCTAGAAAAGCCGAACTCAACTTTCGGCCTGTGAGCCAAATCTGGCCCACAATAGGATGTAGACAGGCCTCCCGACTGTTCTCTAACTCACAATTACAATAAATTAATTTAGAGTAGGAATTGTATTTTTTTACTTTTAGTGTACATAAGGTGTCAGAAAGCACTGACCCACTGACAGATCTGCGATAAGGGTGCTGACACCAAGCCGATAGTCGGCTGTTGGTGAGTGTCTCTCGCCATAGCTTTTTTGGCACTACTCGGCCCTTGTCGGCTTTTTTGGCCACTTCAGCATATTGAATTGCTGTGGTAAGACTTTTTTAAGCTCTTTAGCAGAAACAGTTTCTAATTGCTTGTGTTGTTGTTTGCCAGGGCACAGTTAATATCCTCCTGAGACCCGAACTTTTGTTCAGTACACATTTTTAATTTCTCCTAGCTATTTGGGATCAGTAGGACCTGATGAGTTTAAAAATGAAACTCAAACGAGACGACAGGTAAGTCCCAATGCCCTCAAATGAGATGATAATTAAGTCCCAATGTCTTCAAACGAGACAATAATAAAGTCCTAATGTCTTCAAACAAGACAACGATTAAGTCCCAGTGTCCTCAAACAAGTCGATAATAAAGTCCCACTGTCCTCAAACAAGACAACGATTAAGTCCCAATGTCCTCAAATGACACGATAATAAAGTCCCAGTGTCTTCAAACGCGTACTTCCTAATTAACAGTGTCTTAGCTTGTTACTGTTGCTAAAGTTTGTGAGATTTGTTGTCATATCAAACTACAAACATTATCAATTAATCATAAATAAACAAATCTCAACCATAAAATGTGATCAGGTTTTGGACCTTGTCTACTTTTGTGTCAGGATCAGCTGCAGACTGACTTGGCCGAGATGGCAGCCATCTTGTTTTTACATGGATTACTGTACTGTGCTCTTACTACCACTAGGTGCCACCTAAAAGTGTCCACGAACGAAGACAACAGGTCGAAGTGAAGTAGAATGAAGTATAAGGTCCAGTTAACCCAAAATGTGATGTCCTCATATGAGGTCACAGGGTCTCAGGAGGATATCCTTTGTTCTGTCAACATCAGGTTGTGTTGTTAATGTGCTAACTGGCTAACTTGCATCTTGAATCTTTCCTGCCCTGCTTCCCTTTTCGAATGACGCCTACAGACTACCGCCTGCTAGTATGAAGAGTTATTTCATCTCATGCAGGTGCAGAATGTGCGTGCTAGTTGGACATTGGTTGTAGTGTTGGAGTGCAGCTTCTCGGCCGAGACACAGGTGATGAGAGGCAAAACAACAATCGGCCTTCTTTTCTGCTAGTTCTTGGATGACAGTTTGGTGTGTCTGTCCTCAAATCTTAGAAAGGTCCCTGGCCTGTGCACAATTGACCTATGTGCTGTTGGCAAAGACAAGCGAAGACAACAGATGTCAAAAGGTTGAAAACAGGCAAGTCATTTATGTATATACCCATAAATATCATTCATTTTGGCCTATTAAAGCAAGTTAAGTATCCCATGTTTACTGAATTATCTGGACATCTTTGTGAATCTCTGACTTTAAACATGCCAAGAAAACTCACTAACCACATGTCTTAAAACACGCCCCTGTTTCTGTAAAAACAGCAGATTGTTTACATGTTCCTCCTGAATTAATAATGCAAAATCTGTATCCTACCCTGCGACTGTTTTGTGTTTCGTGTCAAGTGACGTGGAGGTGGAAGATGCTGCGGGCTGCTGTGGAAGGGATTAGACTTTCAGCGTGTGTTATTAGCCAATCAATTTTTCATTAGTGCCAAGCGGATGTACGTGAACAGAGGACGGCACCTGTGTGCTTTCTTTTGTTGTAGTCACCCAGTGAATGTGTCCAGCTAATTAAAGGCACAGATAGGACCATTAAAACTTGATGACCAGATGAATTATAGCGTCTGCTGCTGTTCTTAGAAACCCATTGTCCAGTGTGTCCTGTAGCTTCTTTATGTGAGTCTCCACAGCTCTATCATATCACTGCATCACTGACTCACCCTCTGTGAACCACAGAGATTAATGCATGTCACTGTACGCTGCGCTCACTGTATGGCCCGTACACACAAAAAGAGGACGGCCCAAACAATATATAACTGCAAAACAAAAACGTACTGTGTGTAACTGTAAAAGGTTAAGAGATTTGTGATGCAACACGGGCTTTTGTGATCACAGCGAGGTGGATTAGCTCATTCCAAGCTGAATGAATGTGAGTGTAAGGGCCGGTGGACTGTTCCCATGGCCTCTTGGGGCTTTGCGGCTGGCTGCTCGAGCAAATTGGGGAAAGTTGTGCAAAATAAGGTGTCTCTTATGTTTGCTTTAATCTCACAGCTTTAATGCTCAGCTGGGCCCAGTGTTATTAAATGTGATTATCATGCATACATAAGGTAAATAAACTGTAAGTAATCACTCCCAAAAACAACAAAACAGACAATTACTTTAAGTAAAACACCACCAAAATACAATACAGCCCAATTACATAACATGGAGCATTTTCCAAAGACTGAAAAGGTGTACGTGGGAGCTACAACTGCGCCCACAATATACAACCTATTTGTCTTGAGGAACATCATGTAAAAACCAACACTACTACCACTTCCTATTATACCACTGCCAGCTTTCTTGTCATGATTATTTGTTCAAGAAACCACTGAAATAAAGATGATTATTTCACATTAATCCTCACACTTTGGGTGTTTAACATGCACATTCCTCTGGAGTCATATCATATTTTAAACATCTTTTGAAATAATATCAGTTAAAGTTAAAATCTACCCAATCTCTTAAGTTTAGAGTGTATAACACAATAAATTGCGGGTTTGTTGGTTCTGTATACATAATTTTGTTTAAAATTCTTGTGGCTCTTCTTTGAATTTCAGTAACTGGACGTTTTTGATTTATATGTATTTCTCATATGTTCACACGTGACTGTGCTGGAAAGAAGATTTACTCAGGCAGTGTACAATTTTCAAGTTCTTGTACTTCACTTGGGCATTTCCATCTAATGCCACATTATTATTATTTTTACTCCACCACATTTCAGCGGGAAATACTGTACTTTTTTCCTCCATTTCAGCTGTTTGACAACTGGGAACTGATTACTTCAGTTTACTTGCAGAACAGATAATCACAAATTAAAATATTATACATAATTCTAGATTCAAGCACTCAGCAGTAAAACAAGCTACATTAAAATGCTGCTTACTTTAGTGAATCTGCAGTTAGAATCCAGTTCGTTTTTTTATACTTATCAGGTCCTACTGATCCCAAATAGCCAGGAGAAATAAAAAATGCATACAAAACCAAAGTTCGGGCCCCATTTCAGAAAGCGGGATTAGTAAAAACTCTGAGTATGTTAAGCCTGAGATGAAACTCAGAGTTTTCCGTTTCACAAAGCTAGTTCAGCGTAACCCTGAGTCAGTTACTATGGCAACATACTCTGTGAAACCTACTGGCTGGCAGGTTTGCTTCATCTAAGCCTGAGGCTGATCGCCCGCTAAGCGTGTAGCAGGAAGGAGAGACATGATGTGTCCTTTTGTGAATAAAGTCGTTGACGTTGAGGTGCAGTTTATTCAGGGGCTGTTGTGTAAGGAGAAGGTGTTTAGACCCCGTTTGGACGTCGTTGTTCCCATAAAAGTGTTTATCTGAAAGACAGCATTTCACCTCACACTCTATCATCTATCTAACAATCTGTTTCAACAATCTGCATTGCCCTTTGATTCTTCGGCAGCAACAGTTTTCTTTGTAACATCAGAGACACTGAACACATCAGCGAGGCAACAGTTTGTCAGTTTTTGTGGGTTTCACTGGGCATAAATCAGAAAGGTTCATCAAAGCGGAAATCAACAGAACTGCAGAGTTGTCAGTGTTAAGAAGAAATCAATTTATGTGGATACATGATGCAACGATTTATGATTTAGCATAGCCCGGGCTATTATTTGAAGTTTTACCTATATGTATATCCTCCATTCTGCTTAACTTAGACCTGTTGTCCTCGTTCTTGGACACTTTTTTGTGCCATCTAGTGGTAGCGAGACCACAATATGACACACTAATCCGTGTAAAAACAAGACGGCTGCCATCTCTGCCAAGTAAGTCTGCGGCCGACCCCGACACAAAAGTGGACAAGGTACAAAACCTGATCACTTATTATGGTTGAAACTTGTTTAATCATGATTAATGTTTGCAGTTTGATATGGCAACACATTTCACCAATTTTAGCAACAGTAACAAGGTGAGACACTGACTTTAAAACTGTCTTGTTTGAGGACATTGGGACTAAATTATCATCGATGATGTTTAGTTTTTTAAACTTATGGGGTCCTACAGATCCTAAACAGCAAGGAGGAATCAAAGCTGCATACCAAATAAAAGTTAAGGTCTCAGAAGGATATTTGATTTGTCCCTTTAAGTACATGATCAGAGTACCACCACTGATGAGTTATTAGTATTGCAACACACTTTGGCTTCTTCTAAGTAATGAATTCACTCCCAGTTGACACTGTTTTAATTTTAAAGTCATCTATCATCAGAAACCATAAAGTAAAACCACTCTTTGAACCACTGTGTGACCATTATTATAAGAATTTCCTCTTGATGACAAACACACGCAGAGTCAAATGACGAGGCTGTTTCTTTATCTACCACTGAGAGGCACGTGCTGAAAGAGTTAACCCTCCTCGCGCAGAGCAGCAGCCACCCTGCAGAGAGAAAGAGGCGGAGTTTGCTTCACACATAGTTTTTGTATGTTCAAGGGGCCAGTCAGAGTGTATGTGTGAGTGTGTGTGTACGGGAGTGTGTGTGTGTGACACAGAGGGACAGAAACGGGGCTCAACATGGACCTGAGACTAGCCGTGAGTTGTGAACTGGTCCCGGACCTGAAGTGAAGACCCAGCGGCTCCTGACTGACCACACACACGGGATTATTATGCCCAGCGCCAACGTGTCCGTGCGAAGTTTATCAGAAGTGGAGAAATACCTCAGCAGCCGGATGGTGAGTATCATGTGAGTGTGTGTGTAGCATTGTTGTGTCATAAACGACAGGTCCCCTCACTGTACCAGCGACACAGTGCTGTGTGTTCATCCCCACGTCATGTGAAACAACAGCTGCGCCGCGTAAAGCTGCTCATCTCCGGCTAACAAAGAGCCTTTAACCCGGTGACACATCCAGGACAATGAGACAACATGTCTGAGTGCTACATGATGTCTTCAACTGTCTGTGAACTCATCATGGGTTTGTCCTCATATTTGACGATATTCAAACGGGTCAATAATCGATATGTGCTGCTTTACATCCAGATTAGCTCTAAAACTAACCATTATTTCCAATATCGATAATTTAAGGAGACACCACCCTGGTGAAAACTGTGTTTTTCAGTGTACTGGTCAATTTGGCTTCAATAACATGTCTTCTATCAGAGTAGTGGAGAGAAGAATACACACTGGGGTTATTTTAGTTCAGATTTTTGTTCTGGAAATGTGTGCAAAAAGATAAACAGAACATTTCAGATAAAAAATGTTTTCATATAGGTAATCAACTGGGGTAGTTTCACAGTGATATACATGAGTTACATTTTGCACCTGTAGTGTCTTTTTTGTCTACAGTAATGTATGAAATTTCACAATTCATCTATTTAAAGGCCATTTTCTCAAAATAGGACATTTCACTCCAAGCCACAAATTCTCCACTTCAGTTGCACCAGACTTCCCTGTTTTATTCCCACCTATATTCTGAAGGTTTCTACAGAGGCATTTGTTCATATATCACTCATGGCCTGATGTATAGAACATTTTATTCATTAGACATATTTGATTAGATAATGCCTCATTTGCATATTTGACATAATGTTTTTAAAAGCTTGCAATACAAAAAATAACTGTCTTAACATAAGTAATCAACTGGGGAATTTTTATGGTGATTTTTATTAGTTAAAACTTGCAGCTGTAGTGTCTAAAATATATGTGGAATTTTACAGTACGTATTGTGAAAGGCCATTTTCTCAAAATGGGGTTTTTCCTCAAACTCTGAGCCCAAAATTCTCCACTTCAGTCGCACCAAGCTTCCCTGTTTTATACCCATCTATATTTTGAGTACATATATCACTCAGCCTGATTTATACAACATTTATCCCTCAAAACATGACAAAATGACAGCATTTTCTAATTTATGGTGAGACAAAAGTATGTCGACTCCCAGTGAAACAAGAACTTTGAACCTTATCCAATGTTCAGATTTTTGTTCTGGAAGTGTGTGCAAGAAGTGCATTTAGGTAATGCCTCGTTTATATTCACACAGGACATTTCAGAAAACTTGTAATATGTAAAAATAATAATAATAATAATAATAATAATAATAAAGTAATCAACTGGGGTAGCTTCATGGGGATTTCTCTGAGTTAAATTTTGCACCTGTAGAGTCTTTTTTTGTTTAAAAATATATGTAATTTTGCAATACATTTATTTAAAGGCCATTTTTTCAAAATAGGATTTTTCTTACAGTCCGAGCCAAAAATTCTTCACTTCAGTAGCACCCAGTTTTATTCCCACTAAGGTTTCTACAGAGCGGCTTGTTCGTATATTGGTCATAGCCTGATTTATAGAACATTATATTTCTCAAAACATGACGAAATGACAGTATTTTCTTGTTTATAGAGAGAGAGACTCCGAATGAGACAAGAATTTTTTATCCAATGTTCAAATCTTTGTTCTGTCAAGTTATGCAAATTAGCACGCTTATTTGGACAGTGCCTAACTTGACAATTGGCATCACATATTTGAAAACTTGTAACACAAAAAATAATTTTCCTAACAGAAGTAATCAACTGGGGAAGTTTCATGGTGATATCTATTAGTTTAAAGTTTTACTCTCTTCACCTGTAGTGTCTCCTCTTTATCGATTATTTATTGTTTGGTCTTGAAAGTATCATAAAATAGTAAAAAAAAAAAAAAAAAAAAAAGCCCACCGTAAGTCCCCATCCCAATTTGATGTCCTGAAATGGCTTGTTTTGTTCGATCAACAGATTTCTAGCCCAAGAAACATGCAAAATATTCACATGGGTGAAGCTACATCCAGTGGATTTGGGGGATTTGAGCTTCAAAAATTACTCAAATTATTAGTTGTGATTATATCATTATGTTCTATTTGAGTGATCGACTAAATGTTTAAGAATTGAGCCTGGTGATTCTGATGGATGTTAATTCATCTCTATGGTGATTCATTTATGCTGTAGTTCGTGGTGACGTTGTATTGCATTGATTCACCGGTATTACTAATGTTTGTTCTCCTCCTAACATAAAAGTAAATCACCTACACAACAGAAACTGAAAGACCTGAGTCAGGTATTTGCTGCAGTTGTTTTGCACATCATCTCACAGGTGTTTCTGTTTTTGTGGCCACTATGACTCAGTGCCTGACCTAGTTTCTTTGGAGGAAAAAAAAAAGAACCTGACCTCACGTAATTTGACGGGTGGCTTATGTTAACCATTTCGTATGTCCTGACATTTAGAATATGCAGCATCAGAGCAGATGTAGACAGATAAACATACTTAACGATTTTATCATAGCGATCACATACTTTTCATTTACCACCACACAGATTCTTACAGTATAGACTTAACACACTATGATAATCATATGTGAAATCTTTAATGAGTGAAGTGTGTAACTAGTGTGGATGTTTTTTGTTTACAGTAATTTTAACCCAGCAGCAAAGAGGGCTTTGAAATCCCGTTGTCCTTATTACTGTCAGAGCGTATCTTTTCTTATATCCTTACACTTAAATGTTGATAACCAGGCAGTTTTATTCATATAGCCCAAATCCAGTGGTGGAGGAAGTATCTGGATCCTTAATTTAAGTAAAAGTACTAAAACCACACTGTGAAAATACTTAATATTTCAAGTTATAGTCCGGCATTTAAAATGTTACTTAAGTAAAATAAGGAACATGTACTCAAAGTACTTAAAGTACGGAGCAAATTCTATTAAGCTCCAAATTATTCAAAATGAAGTACAAAAATGACTCAAATGTTTATAAAAATAGTTGGCAATTAAATCTCAGTCAATCAGCTAGTTGATTAATTGACTTACCGTTTCACCTGTACTTAAATAAACTGTTACGTATGACAAAAAAAAATCATATCTTACAAACTACTCTATGTTTTAATGCAAAAATTTGTAAAGTAACTACTAACTAAAGCTCACAGGTTTGCTCTGAAATGTTGCGTAGTAGAAGTATAAAGCGGTATGAAAAGAGTAAACTTAAGTGCCTTAAATTCATACTTAGGCACAGTACTTGAGTAAATATACTTAGTTACATTCCACCACTGCCCAAATGCTTAAAAACCTGAACAACAGATGCCTCTCTTGTTCCTTAAACCATTGTCTCAGATAAAAAAATAATCCCCTACAACACCTTCAACATGACACCAACAGGTTTCAGGGGAAAACCATCCAAACATCCGTCAATGTTAATGTATCATGCTCAGAAAAATCCCCTAACGTTTTATGACAGATCAACCAGAGTATGCATTTAAAGCCAGGTGCTCTTAGTCTCAGTGACACTGAGAGGAGGAATGCTCAGCCAAGTGTGAGTCTGGTGCAACCAGAAAGTCAGTCAGGTGTCGTACAGCAGGTTGTTTCTCTTTCTAACGAACTCTATGTGTGAGCCTTCGGGCCTGCAGCTCCCGTCACCTGTCGCCTTCAAAGGGATCACGCATGGCAGCTTTTCTTTGGCCTGTTTAGCTCTTACTAAAACTGCAGTATGGGCCACTGCAGATGCTTTGGATGGAAATGTAACACTGAATCTTCTAAATGAATCAAATCAATAACATTTCCTCCTGAAAGATTCACAAGCCAGCTTCTCAAGTAAACAAATTAGACGGTTGTGGTGTAATCATCAAGACAATATAATAGAATAACATATCTGACAATGTGGCTGGTTTGTCACCACCGGACTGTGTAATTATGCTTTTCCTCCTTTTGTTGGCTGCAAACGACATTCCAGTTTTGTTCCTCAAAAAAGCCATTGTGCAGCAGATATAGTGGGTTAGAGGCCAAAGATGATGCAACACCTCCGCCTGAGTTTTTAACCCTCGCTGGATGGTGACTCTGTGGAGATATGCGTGCCATTTCTCAGTGACACGTTTGTCCTCACGTGAACCTTCACCTGAAGCTCTCTAACACGCATGTCAGCAGACAAAAGGCAAACACATTAGCCATCACAACAGTATAATTAGCAGCCTCTTAATGTGCTATGTTCTCCATGATGTGAAGCATTAACAGTCAACTATTGTTCCTTTTTTTATTCTTTCTTTTTTGATGTTTTTCGTGGCTAATGAGCTGCTTGACTCCTCACCAACCCTGCAGCATCACTGGCTCTATTCGCTCCCTCACTTCGAATGAGAGCATTGAATATAGCTGCATATTTATCTTAATTGAATCCCATTCAATACGTTCTCAGTCCACGGGTGCAAGCTGACGCTGGGAGTGTTAATGGGCTATTGATTTAGTCCTGGACCAGCTTGTCTGTGAGATAATAGCGAATATGTCTCAAGCAATTCACTCCGCTGACCTCCGGAGGATTAGTCATTCAGGAAACTCAAGACTTCAGACTTTGATGGTGGTTTTATTTCCCCTGTCATCATGATGATGCATACTATTTGGCCTCTAAAAAAAGGCTTTTGCAATCAAAGCGCGGCCGCATAGGCAGCTGTGGGATGCAGATGAGAGGAGGAGGAGATATCGGGTCAGCTTTCTGACTACAATCAAAGATGTGCTCCCTGTCGCTCCCCCTCGCTCTCCCTCTCTGGTTTTCTTCCCATTTCCCTGTGTGAGCTCTGAGTGGGAGAGTGTCTGTATCCATGAGGATCAGCTGGAGGGAATACCAATAAGCACCGCAGGCTTCTTCCCCTCTGTGGCTCTGTTCTCTGCTGAAGGGACGGTTTTGTTCCATCTCAATGAGTGTGCCAGCTCTGTTGCCCCGTGTGTGTGTGTGTGTGTGTGTGTGTGTGTGTGTGTTATTTATCTGGGGTGCGCAGAGGCCATGACGGAGGGGGACGCTTAATACGTGCCACCCTATGCTCCAAACAGCACGGCCTCATCATCTCGACCCAGCCTCCCTCATGTCACTGCAAACACCTGCACTCGTGGTTTCATGTGTGCCCACATGACCTGACCTTACACTGTGAATGATGGTTCCACCAGATTAGAGCTGCGATTGTGAATACTTGCAAACATTACTTCCTCTTAATGGGGACAATGCTTTCCTGTTTGCATAAGAATATTTCTGTGGGTTTATTAATCCCACCCACCCAGCCCTAAACAGGGAGGGACAGCGAGTTTAGCAAGAAGCAGGCTCAGTTTCTGTGCATCCTGCTGAACCAATGTTTACTTCACTAATGCTGCTAAGAATTTAGAGCACACCCACTGCAAACTCACCCAGTTATGTGTGATTTTGCCTCATTCCAGTTCAGGACTTTAAAGGTCCAGTGTGTAAGATTTAGGGGGATTTAGTGGCATCTAGCAGTAAGGACTGCAGACTGCAGCCAGCTGTGTTTGCTCATCTCTTTCCTCTGATAACTTAAGATCCAGACATTTAGGAGGTTTTAAACTAGAGACAAATTTTCTGCAAAGGTCTCTTCCTCTTCAAAAGAACCAGGCCTAGTGATTTAAACTGGTAAAAACACTGAATAAAGCTGTTTCAAGCAACAAATCAGTGTTTCTCAGAAGCTATTTGGCATCTCAGGGACGGGAAGCTAGCCCAGCACCTGCTAATATGTGCCCACCTGTGTTAACTTAATATCCAGATGATCTGTAGGTTTTTAACTGGAGCCAAGTTATCTGCAGAGGTCTCTTCCTCTTCAGAACGAAACAGACCTGGTGATTTAAAATGGTAAAAACACTGAATAAAGCAGTTTGACTTTAAAAATTCAGTGTTGTCCCAACACTCTTGTAATGGAGGGGCTGCCAACTATGATGGCTGACACAAAAACACAAATGGCCCTATCTAGAGTTAGTGTTTGGTTTGTCTGTCCTGGGCTACATGGCGGTGCAGCATGAGCCCCCTTTCCACCGAACGCTTTCAGTATGGTGCCTTTGGAACCAAAAGTAACCCTTCACACATGGTACCTAGACCCTAGCGTTTCCACTGCAAACAGTACTCTTAAATGTGGGCAGGGTTGTTGTCACTCACTGCTCCATCCAGCACTCACTGTATTTCCTCCTTTATCAGTCTGCACCTCGTTTATCGTCCACAGAACAAGGCTATACGCCGACATTTTCATAACAAAATAAAACAGGCTGCAGTGAGACTCTCTCTCCATGGGATATTTAGAAATAGCAGGTTTGTGCATTTAGTCCTTCTCAGGCAAGCTCAGGGGTTTAGTGCTGCCGTAGCCCACAAGAATGAAGCTCTGCAATGAGTGAGGATTGGGATATATGCCGTCCCCGACGAAATTAATACATATAAACGCTTGAAGATCCACTCATTACTAAACGTGTATGTCATTCAAAAACTAAAGTAATGGTCAAAGTTGTCACAGTAAAATTTAGGTGTGCTGATGAATTCAGGTCGTCAGCTCGTACATTAAGTGACATTACAAGTAAACGTTCCATATTGAAAGTTGCCGGCAGTCGGCCCAGCGAATTAAGTAATTTTTTCCCTCAGACTTCAGCTGATGCGACAGTCTACTAATAAAACTCTCCACAGTATGAATAGTGGTTACATGAGCCTCAAAACCAGCCACAACTCAGCCCTGATCAGAGTGACCGTCCTCTATTGACCAATCAACAGACTGCAGTGTTCACAGCTCCACCTTTTAGTACCAGATCTGTGTGCTAGGTACCCCAACAGAGGGGGGACCAAGAATGGGGACGTTACAGAATGGTTCCATTGGTACCATCCACAACTTTTCACAGTGGAAATGGAAAAAAAGTGTACTGTACCGTACTGCTTGGTGGAAATGGGGCTATAGTGATCTCTGTGGACGAGGACCTGCTCCCAATATAGATATAAACAGCTTATGCCAACTTAATGAAAACAAAACGATTCTTATTTTTAGGTGATTATACACTAAAGAAAACATAGTTATCATTTTTATTTCTGCATGTACAGTATATCCCCCTAAATTCACACACTGGACCTTTAATGCTGAAGTGCTGCATTGCTGTTTCTTCCAGTGCTGCAGTGGGCAGACGGGGGTAAGGTCTGTTTTTGCATGAAAAATTGAGTCTCTAACTAGATCATTGATCCAAGAGAGAGCACACTGCAGTGCAGGAAAAGCAGCATCTGCAGTTTCTCCTGACTCCCCCTAACTTTGCCCCCAAAATGTGGCTAAGATTTCTCAAGCAGAGCAGCACACAGCTCTCCCTTGTTGGGTTAAGATTGAGGCTAATGCAGTCGGATCTTTATGTTATGCTGTCTAGCGAGGTCATATTAAATGGGTCACGGTGTTGGACAGACGCTGTGTGCTATGTAGGGCAGCGTGGGGAACAGGGGGCTCAAGCAGGGCTGAGGTGCTGAGGGAGGCACCCTGGGGGCACACAGGGCCTCCTGCAGATCCTGTTGGAGGAGATGGTGATTGGGATGATGTGTGCTGCTGTGCCGTGTTTGGGAGCATCCTCCCTTTGTTCTATTCCTGTTCTCTTATCAGTTTCAGTTTGTGTATCTCCTGCTCTCCGTGTTGTCTTCCGCTTCACGTCTGTCTCTCTTCTTCTGCTCTACTGACACACTTAATATCACTAGGTGAGTCAAGCAGCAGTGGGCGTATGCCTGGCTCGTTAATTTTAAAAGACAACATTTTCTCACATTCATAGTGATAAGCATATGATCAGACAGATGGGTCTAATAGAGCCCAGCCTTTAAAGGTCCAGTGTGTAGGACTCAGGAGGATATATTGGCAAAGATTAATATGATGTAATAAATATATTTTCTTTAGTGTGTAACCACATGAAAATAAGAATCGTCAGGTTTTACCCTAGAATCCTTTGGTCCTTGTCCACAGAGTCCACCATTTTGCACCACCGTGTTTCTAAAGCAGCCCAGAGCGGACAAACCAAGCACTGTCTCTAGATAGGGCCATTTACAGATTCTTGTCTGCCGCCGTAGTCAGCACCCCCTCCGCAACGAGCATTTATTTTTTTCATCCATTTTCTGTAACCTGTTGGGGGTCGCTGGAGGCTGGAGCCTATCCCAGCTGACATTGGGCGAGAGGCGGGGTACACCTTCGACAGGTCGCCAGAATATGGCTGACACATAGAGAGAGACAACCATTCAAACTCACATTCACACCTACGGACAATTTAGAGTCACCAGTTAACCTGCATGTCTTTGGACTGTGGGAGGAACCCAGAGTACCCGGAGAAAACCCTAGTGCCACGGGGAGAAAATGCAAACTCTGCACAGTAGGGCTCCCCCACAATGGGGTTCGAACCAGGTAACTTATACTTATGTAACTTATCAGACAGAAACGTTGAACACATTAGCAGGTGCTGAGCTAGCGTCCTGTCTCTAATGGTAGAAAAACAAAAAACAAGTCCAGGGACTTTAACATTTCTAGTAGAATAAAATACGTAGACACAGGGATAGAGGGCATACTGCTACTCACTTAGGCCATTACAATTCATTATCCTTGAGATACTCGAGTACAGGGCTCCAAATTCTGACAAAGATTTTAATCTTATCCTTGTTAGAAGACCTTAATCTTTCTCAATACAATACATTCATCAGCTCTCTTATTCACATATCACATGTTGGTGCACAAACTGACTTCCACATAAGTAGAATAAGTGTCTTTGCCACAACTGTACCAAATGAAATGGCGTGAGTTTCATACTTTGCTGCCAAAGGTAACGCACTTGTGGCACCCAGGACAGCAACTAGTGGGTGGGTTAGGCTCCCAGTTCTTGTTCTTCTCAAGGGCATTAGAGAAACATTCAAATATGCTCTTACAATAAGTGAACAATTTCCGACACGTCCAAAGAAAATGTGTTAATGTCCCGTCTGCCTCTTTACACCAGCTACAGAGGGGGAAACATCGGGGACAATCTTATGCAATCTGTCTTTGAGAGAGGAGGAGACTTCGCCAGATAATTCAGCTCCTGGTAAAAAAATCTCCTGAACAAAGAACATTGAAGGAATTCTAACCAGAAGAAGTTTCAGCTGGTTGCAGTCTCTAATCTCACCGCTAGATGCCACTAAATCCCTCTAAATCTTACACACTGCTCCTTTAAATCCCAGAGAATAACAGTCAGTTAAAGCGAGTAGGAGTTCATCCGATCGCTCAGTGACCTCTCATTTAAGGACTGTCCACCTCACTGTCAGACTTCACCACTGCCATCTGCTATGCTGCAACAGCTCCCCCCGCTAGTTACTGAGCTTTCACCCCTCCCTTCGTCTCCAGCCATCCCCAAAGACCTTCAGTCCTCGGCCCGTTTCACCCTACTACCTCAACCACCCCCGGAGAACGCCTACATAAGTGTTTGAAACAAATGGAGTGAAAAGTAGGGCAGCTCCTCAGCAGATTTGGGAGGACATTTTCATCAGTGTGAGGCTAATTCATTTAGCAGAGCCACTCATCCAGAGAGACCCTCAGATTTCTCCAGCCGTTAGTCAGCGTGGGTAGAAATTTCGAGTAGCGGCAGCGGCGGTGGAAATGGGCTGATTAAATTCCTCATCAAAAAAAATAGTCCGATGTCATACTTGTTTTTGGGTTTGAGTGCGAGTGAAACATCTGGGTTGTGTTACTCGTGTTATCTGAGCTGCTCTCATGAATCAGGCTTCATCCTGCCAAAGGCCATCTTGTTTTCATAAGACAAAGCTCCGGCCCCTCATTCCAGCTGCGTCGTACAATGTTGGCTCGACACGCACTCCTCCAGGTGCACGAGTGTGAATATGGAAGTTGCATGGATACGCTTTCCAAACATCTTCCACACTGCTTGTGCTGCAGGCCTCAGCGGTGATCCATCAATGGCTGTCAGGTCACAATGTGACCTATGTCATGCTCATTCTTAATCTATGATATCACAGCACCTTGAAGCAATAAACCAACACTCTGTGTTCTGTGTTTGGCCCCAAACGTTAAGAGAATATTGAACATTTCAGAGTTAAGGCTGGTGATGGGAGAGTGCCTGAGGAGCTAGCTTAGTTCCAGTTCTGCATAAATAGCATGCAGTGAGTCTGAGCTGTCTGGTCCAACAGGCAGCTCTTTGTGTTTGCTGTTTGAAAACTAAAAAGACTGGGTAATGCGAGCAACTTACACACGAGCCTGTGCTACACTTCCTCTTTAAGGAACACATGAGGCTTCTCTTTCTGTTGTATGACAAACTGGTTTGACAAAAGGACGGCTTATGTGCAAAACTGATTGTGTTGTCGAGATATTGCTCACACTCTGGAAGGAGCAGGATTGTGATTGGGCGCAGGGCTCCTCAGGCTATACGTCAGGCCATTCAATCCATATGCAGTGGCTCGCTCATCAGAGTCCTGGACAGAGCAGAGGTAGGACATGACAAAGTGTGCTTTTTTCTGCCCAGACAAAGAGTCCTGTGTTCGAGAAGGACAGATGCCAGAGAGGGGGAGAGAGTGGGTCGAGGACAGAGGCTCAAACACCCCAGGCATGCTTGTAGAAAGAAGCATAGCATTCTCTGGTTACACACTACACATAAATAAGTATGTAATAAGTATGTACAGTATGATTAGAGGCACCATAATAATAACACTACAGTTTTTTTTATACATGTACAAACACGACTACAGTTTACAGCCATGCTAGCGGCTAGTTAAGGCCGTAAAAAGGCACAGTGGTGCCTTGAGGCAAATGTTGGTGCTAGTGTGGTATACTGTTTACCAGAAGGGGTTATCTTGGGTCTGAAAAGTGAAGCCAACAGGCCTTTTCCACAGGAGACATTGTGACCTGTCTCAGTAGGAAAAGCACAGGTGTAAATAATGACATTAATGATGGCTGAAATCCTTTTAGCTGCTTTGATTTCAGGTTCCTGGCATTGTGCCACTCACTGAATCACCTGAACAGAGCAGAGCCATCATTAGTGTTATTACTAACACCTGTGCTTTTCCTGCTATGACAAGTCAAAGTGTCTGCTGTGAGAAAAGCCTGTCTGGAAGCTGAGTCCTTTACAGGTCTGATTTTCAACACCTGCTCCTGAACTGGCACCACAACGTGCAATACCACACCCGCCTGCCACCCACACATATGACCAATTAGTTCTGCAACCTGACCCCAAATCCTATAATTACCATGTGCTGTTCAAATAATTTTAAAGTTAAAGGATGTTTAAAGTGGACATTTAATACATGTTAAACAATGTTTTAAAATGAAGGTAATTAAGGAAATACAGTTTAACTCAATACTTTTTGCTTATTCTCATAACATTAAGCAGCACATCTTCACAGTTAACGTGCCTGTTAGTAATGCACCTCATTGAAGCAGCTCTCATATTTCAGCTAGTGTAGAAGACCGATCCGACATGCAATTCAACAGTCAGAGGACTAAAATGTTAAAAATTAAATTAAATTATCTTTATTCCTTTTTTAATTTAATGTATTTATCAATTCAACAGCCGCAATCTGCAAATGAAATTAAGACAAAATATAATTTGCGAGTAGCCTTTTTTGTGGATCACCGCGCGGGTACCCGTCCTGATGGAGGACTTGTGCCTTAAACCAGCATCCAATATCATAACGGCCAGCAGAGGGCGACTTCACTGGTTACAAAAAGAAGTCTTTTAGATAGGAATAGAAAGCCCGATCAGTCTTTTTTCAGCATTGGCAGTTTAAAAACAAAATCAGGTAGTGCAGCAAAATGCTGCCTACCTACTTCTGTTTATACAGAATGCGCCTTTTTTGGGGCAATGGGGGGCGTGAACAAGTAACAAAACGTGTGGCTCAGCTAAGACGTAAACAGTGACGTGGGAGGGAAGCCGCGGCTAGTTAGGCAGCGATAGTCAGGCAGCGATTCTCTCATAAGTCGGCCCGTTCTTCACTGTCCCGTCAGATGACGGTTAATGGCCTCTTCGTTTGCGAGGGCAAGGAGGGCGCGCAATGCCTTGTCTCCCCAGTTGCTCATCTTTACAGTGTCTGTCAGGTTTGCTACTAGCTGCTCGCTAAGTCCTGCTATCAGCTGTTTCCTGTTTTACCACCGCCAGTGGGTCGCACGTGCGGCGTCATCAACAGCTCCTCCCACAAGTCTTTAACAGCCCCTCCTGTTGCGGAAGGCTGCCTCGGCAGCGTTGCCAGGTGTACAATAATTATCGTATTTGTACGATAGTTTGGCCCTTTGTACGATGTACGATCAATAATCCCAAAAAAGGCCAAATGTACGATAATTTGACCATTTCATGAATGTGTGGTTGTAATCAGTATGCCGGAGTTGTTTTTTGTGAGCCCTGAAGGCATCTGTTCCCATGTGACATGTTTCCAGCCAATCGCACTTTGCTTAGCATGAGATACGGGTGACGTTTGTCTCTGAACAATGAGCACGATTGGCTGAATGGTCAGCTGTACACGCCCCACGAGGCGCTAAGACCCATCTGGAAGTCGAGCGAGAATGAGATTCAAAACAGAAGAAGAGGAGGAAAAACAGAAGCAAGGAAAATGGAAAATAAAGTAAACACTAGAGTGACTATATTTAAGCAATATCACACGAGAGGGAGTGATGTTGTAATGTATATCATCCGAAGACAATTACAGCCATGACGATATAACGTTACATTACAACATCACGACCTCGAGTGTGATATTGCTTTTATACAACAGGTCAACAACAGCTTAAACAGCAATGCTGAGTAAGGAAATGTTAACAAAAGGTGATGAAATAAATTATTTAAGTATGTTATGTAGCATTGGGTATGTATATATGTATATATGTAAAATTGGGCACATCGGATCAACTCGCCATTCCCCCTCTGGGTGTCTAAACGCTGGCAGCTGGCCGGCAAAACGGCTGAACATTCGTGGAAAATCTGGCAGTGTAAAAGGGGCTTTTATTGGATAGAAGTCTATGAGAAAATGACTGTACCTCTCATTTGATTTATTACTTCAGTAAACATTTTACCAATAAGTTTACAGTCTCAATCGCTAGTTTAAAGTCTTCTTTAAGACAGCATTAATGTTAAAGCTTGCAAATGATGGTCCCATTTAGAGCAAAATATACGATAAAGCAGGGTATACTTTAGGCTGTGGCTGACTTGTGATTGACAAGTCGCAACCACAGTGGTGTCCTTGGGTTCTCAGTCATATCCAACCCTTGCTCCTCAACAGCTCCACCCTCTCGTCCAAATATGGTCACCTTGGGCTCAAAAAAAGATAGGAGTACAGTAGTCAGTAAACTAGTGGGTGACATTACGGTGGCTACGTCCTTTTATCCAGTCTACGGTTTAACGTCTTAGTCTAGCGTGTTAGCATGCTAACATTTGATAACTGGCACTGAACACAATGACATCTGAGGCCTACATGAGGGACATTAGTTATGTGGTCTTAAACCAAAGTATTAGACAATTTGAAATTATGAACATATGATAGTGTAACAGGAAAAGGTCATGGTCACACATGAGTTAAACAAACATTGGCGAATACTCACCTCCAGATCACTTACATTTAATGCGAGCAAAAGAGCGGTTAAAGCATTTGCTTCTGGTGGCAAAGCAATTTCGCATCTTTGCATCGTGTGGAGTTAAACTCTGATGTCTGACGGGTGAGGTAGCAACCTCAGCCAATAGCAAAGAAGTGTTGATTGTTGCTGTTTTTAACCAGCCAATATTGTTTGATATTGGCCATGAAAAATACAAACTGCAACACATGGCAGTGAGTCTGGAGGAAGACCATGGAACGTAAGAAAATGGAAATTGTACAGATAACATCATATTTTAAGCTAGCTAACATAAGTTAGCAAGCTAGTTTTCCATGTCCGTCACATCGGGCACTGCCCACATTCAGCACAAATATTGCCTCGCCAGGTAATAGTTGCTTGCCTGCATTAACTGATATGTGACTATGCCCAAAGTCAGGGGACCACCAAAATTATTAGGATTCATTTTCTCAGGAACAGGAATGTCTGTGTGAAATTACAGTCCATAGTAAAATGTAAGAAGTACATTGCTTAGCTGATGAGAAATTTCAGTCTGAACCAAAGTGGTGGACAGACAGACAGACTGACAAACATTGCCGTCCCCAGAGCCACGGCACTATAGCATGACTAAAAACAAGTATAAAGCCTGTCTGTGTTGCACATCAAAGTGAAACCACATTCTAGGAGTAAATGGAGACGTGAGAGATGACTGTGTCACACTGTTTCACACTCACGAACGAGTTTGACAAGTTGAGTATGAGGTCACCGTTTAAACAGCTCGTAAATGGGAGTGTGTAACTGGATAACATAAATCCTCCTGAGTGAGAATGTGTTGTTGTTTAGTGTTATTCAGTGTGTGTGCACAAGTGTACGTCCAGTCATACTTAATCACCCTGTTATTGTTAAACCCTGTCTTGAGTTCCACCTGACCATCATGTGTCGAGCAGTGTCAGTGTGTGGTGAGCTGTGGATGCATTGGTCAGTTGTAAAGGTGCTTAGTAGCTTGCGATATGCAGCCGTTACGTAGTGATGTGGAAATGCTAAGCAGGATTCAGCCCTAAGTCTGCCTGAGTTAGCTGTGATCTGTTTATTTGCTTGAAACTAGCCGTGTTACATTTGTAAAGGATTAGTGCAGCTTTGTACAGCCCATAGTGCTTGTTGTACAACACTTTGTGTTAGACTTGATCAGCTTACACCTCCTGTCATTACATGGGCGTTGTACTGTGATAAACTTGCACGGTTCTGTGACTTGTGAAGCTGCTGTTATACTGCGGAGTCAGGACAATTGAACTGCAACTTCTCTTTTAAAAGTGCTGCTTTGAAACCTAATTAGATTCTGTCTTCACAGCTGTCTTCAGTTTCCTCTTTATGTCACGTCTTTAGGTTTCCTGTCGTAGTCAAACTTGCTTGCTTGAGCCATATTTAGCCTGTTTCACTTCCTCAAGTCTACCCCACACTTCTGTGCTTGACAGTGAACTATTGACACCTCAGTCAGAAACCGACTGCAATGTTAAGCCTCTATTAGGAAAATGGTAATTTACTGTAAAAATTGGGGACAATGTCTGGAAAAGGGATTTCCTGTGTGACATTATCACTGACCTACATTAGATGTGCACGCTCCACTTCTTTCACACACATTAATAGCTGTTATCTGAATTTTTGTCATCCGTCTCAACTGTGTGCTATACTGTGAACAAACAGGATTAAAATTTGGCTCCTAAATCACAACAGATGTGCCAAATAAGAGCATTACATACACACCCAGATGGTCTCACTGTGGCAACAACAGACAAGCAGAATACAGCACAGGCCGGTCGCCATGTGGAATAACTGTATATGAACGAGAGCAAAGTCAGACACATCAAAAAATGCATTAAAGGAAATGTTTTATTGCCTGGTAGGCTTAGGCAGCATCTAGTTTTTTATACTGTCAAACCTAAGAGACATTTCACCAGGATTAACGGTATATGACGGTATTTGTGTACAGCAAAAACAACCAAAAAACAAATGTAAAACCTGAGCTACTGGTGACAGAAGTCCTTGTAGCGTGTATGTCACTGTCTAACTCACAATGCTGTGTTTCTAATATGCAATTAGCCTACTTTGACAAGTCTTGCCTGGTTTAAACACTTTTGGGAGAGTAATAAATGGAAAATAGGCGCCCTTGCCAGAGGACCCATTGGCACTTGTTGCCGCGGCAGATATCGACACATCAACTCTGTTATCCCCTCATTCACAGTCACCATCTTTCTCTGCTTAGCTGCCTGTTCCACCAGTAGACTGACCTCTGGTGGCATGAAATGTGCACTACAATACATCGCCTCCATACAACATCTCCCTATCAGTTTGATAGAAAAAAGAGTGTCTGTATTTTTGAAGGTATAGGTAATTATACCTTCAGGATTTCTGAATGCCCCGACATATATCTAGATCAAGATCAAGATTAACTCTGTCTTGGGCCCTACACCCATACTGCAGCCATAAAAATACAACATCCAACATAGTACTTTAACAAGTCAACATTATACACCAACGTGGCAATAACACAAGAAACACAAAAGGTTAAATGAACGACATCATACGCTAAAAATACCTCGAAAAAAATGTAAATCAGCAACTTACTGATATATTGGAATACCTTGATACCACCCAACTCCATTGCCTGTGTCTGAGGGCTCATTTATACTCCCTTTACGCACCCAAATAGATTCATCCATTTCAAATGTTGTAAACATCACTGTCCTCATACTTCGATGCGACCTTAAAGATACCACAAGTACAGTCAATAGGCACTAGAGGGCAACCACTTAACACCTATAACTCTTTCAGTAATCAATTATAACAATGGATGATTAATATTTACACATGTAAGCACTAATCTCTTTTCTGCTGCTGCTAATGACATGTTCTGCCAGTGTTGCAATGTTCTTCTATAGGGAAATATGTCACTTCTGCCTCTAGTGCTTTTAAAAATTGTATGACTTTTTATATTGCATCAACTTTGCCTCAAGTTTTAGCACCGAATCACCCTTTTGATGATCATTACATCCTTGTGTCTAAAAAAAATCATGTCTTGTTGATGAGCTCAAAGACGTCTGTGTTGTTTTTTCTTTGCTTATTTGTTTTTTGTTTTGTTAAGAGACACAAGGCAACTGCACACAGCTACAGTGGAGTCCATGGGGTGTAGCAACATCAGCAGATCAAATTGGAAAAAAAAAAAACCAACCCCGCTCCAGTTTAACCTAATTATCCAAACCATTCATTGATGAATGAGGGTGACAGTGGCCTCCACTGTTGTTGTGCACACATGCAGTTTTGTGTGCAATTGTAGATTGTAATCGACAGTCAAAGCTGTTCACCTTCATTTGACCTTTGGTATAAATAAGCACCCTGTCTCTGTGATAAGATAAGGTGGTCCTGTGAGATAAAATCAAATAATGTTTCATTACCAAGAGGAATGAAAGTCAAAACTAGAAAATATGTTCTTGTGTGCTCTTATTTGTAATTGGAAATAAAATTGGAAATGTAGTTTTTGTTAACATTTTCCAGATGACTTGTTTTACTAATTAGACAAATTTCCAAAGATCATCTCTGCAAATGCACCAAATCTAATACAGAGTCTAATCTTTGTTTCTTCTCTTTGTAGGACCGGAGTTCTGAGGGCAGTTTCCCGAGCATCTCTGGGTCGATGCGTCGGGGTTCCTCAGAGAACAATCTGGACCTGGATCTGAGTGATGGAAGTCCTGGTCCCGCTCTGGCCTTCGAGGTCCATCGTAGTCGTTCCTGCTTGGACAACCTCCAGCAGAAAATACTTAAAGTCACCGAGCAGCTGAAGATTGAGCAGACGGCTCGGGACGAGAACGTAGCTGAGTACCTGAAGCTGGTGAACAGCGCGGACAAACTGCAGGTAGGGCGCATCAAGCAGGTGTTTGAGAAGAAGAACCAGAAGTCAGCTCAGAACATTGCCCAGATGCAGAAGAAGCTGGAGCAGTACCATCGAAAGATGAAAGACAGTGAAATCCTCCACAGTCCATCTCCTCACCCGTCCATTGCACATAAACACAGCACCATACCCAGAGAGTCTCCCAGAGAGCTCCTGAGGGACATGACTGGCAGCGGCCGACACCCGACCATGGACAAGATTAAGACCATCGGTCCAGGTGTTTCCCTCTCCCCTCCTTTCTTCTTCAGCAAACCCAGAGAGTTCGCCAACCTCATCAGGAACAAGTTTGGCAGTGCTGACAACATCGCCCACCTCAAGACCACGCTGGATGCTTCCTCACCGCTGCCCACTGACAGCACAGGAAAGGGGCTGAGCAGCAGCACCTCTCTGGTGGGCAAGCCCAAGTATCCCAGTGATGACGAGTGCTCCTCAGGGAGCGCCTCAATTTCAGCAGACAGTAACGGGGCCCCAGCAGGGGGAGGAGTGTCAGCTGGGCAGGTGCAGGGCCAGCAGGCCGGGGGAGACACCCACAGCAGACTGGCCCTGACCCTGGAGGAGGTGAGGGAGATAAAAGAAGCCCAGAGCCAGTTGGAGGAGGACATGGAGGAGATAAAGGCTCAGTTTAAGAGAGAGTATGGCATCATCAGCCAAACACTGCAGGAGGAGAGATACAGGTATGTCTATATTACGTCAAGAAACTGTATATGACATTCATATTCATAATTTAGAGTCTGCACATGGTTTTGAACATGGAGCTCGCTCAGCTGGCGGCTAGCAGCTAAAAGTGCTAGCAGGGAGAACAGTGCTAACAGCGGCATTGAGCTAGCATTGTTAACCTTGGGGAGAACCAGAGGACGGACACGAGGGTACTGCAAGGACAGCATGGGTTGGGATAGCGGTATTAACTGCTGTGTGAGTACAGTGCAGAGTGGTGGCGATGAGCTGGCCAGTGGGATACACACACAGGGACTCATATGGACTCACATGCACTAACATGCATGCACCGCAGGACTGGTTACCACAACAATGAACAGACACAGATGGAGCATGACTTCATTCTCAGGACGCCGTTTCTCCATTATATTTATATAAATAGCTATTTGCTGCTGTGTTAAAGCTCTGACTGCCGTTTACAGCTCCTTTTTAATATTTCATTGTCCTCCATACATAATACAGCATCAGGCTTGAAGTCCAATATGTAATTATCCAGGTTGAGAACAGACATAATGAAAACTAAAACATGTAAACAACCACAGCACTTAAGGAATTTGGGGATATGTATTTAGTAAATGACAGATGTAATTAATCACATTAACATTAGCAGAAGCCCTATATACACAGTGTGTTTTATATCTGCCTATAAATTATCATATTTTCTAATACCTCTGCATCATCTACCAGGTACGAGCGCTTGGAAGACCAACTAAATGACCTGACAGAACTTCACCAAAATGAGATGACTAATCTGAAGCAGGAGCTGGCCAGCATCGAGGAGAGGGTGGCCTACCAGGCTCATGAAAGGGCCAGGGACATACAGGTATATAGTAGTTTTAGAAGTTTTTTCAACTCCAGGAGTTCAGAGCACTCTGACAAAAATGCCAGGCGCCTAGAGCACAGTAATGCAAGGTGCGTCGCAGCACAAAAACAGCGAGCAAAAAGCTTCATTCTCATTAAAAACAATTAACAAGCAGCTCCTGTGTTCAGTGAGGTAAAATTACAGTTTTTGTAAATGAGGTCTGGCTATGAAGAGATGATATACAAGTCTCAGTTCAGTTTCCCATGAGAAACCTCTGTCTGTTTGGGAAGTACCGATCATATGACTGGATAAATGAGACTTGAATTATATTGCATTAGTAATGCGAGAGTTTGTAAACGGATGTTTTGATATAGTTTTGTGGTTGTTAAACGCGGACCCCTATGACATCAATTCATCAGGAACTTTCTCAGTTTGCAGATTTTGCGTTTGTGGAGGCATGTGAGAAAAACAGTCTCTTTCATGAGTTCAACATAACATGGGTTGAGTAATTGATATATGAAAGATCATTTGGGGGGGGGGTAAAGTGTTCCTTTAAAGTAAAATCTCAACATGACTGAAGCTTGTCTGACATCTGTTAATAAGGCTTCTGCATAGCTCCAAGAGATGAGGCCATTATCATCTAGAGGTGAAGGTATTAATTGCCTGTGTGTAGTGATTTCCTTGATTAGATGATGTTAGAAAAATCAAAGTCTGTTTTGTCATTTGACATTCATCTTCTCTGTCCTTGCGCCTCTCTGCTGAAATGTAATTAATCTTCTAATGGAAGCTGAATAATTGAGGAGTAAAAGGTCAGCATAATGCCCTTTAGCCATTTGGAAAACATTCAGACCCTCAAAGTCTCTCTCCGTCTCTCGCAGGAGGCGCTGGAGTCGTGTCAGACGCGTGTGTCCAAGCTGGAGCTCCAGCAGCAGCAGCAGCAGACAGTCCAGCTCGAGAGCCGTGACGCCCGAGTCCTGCTGGGAAAGAGCATCAACATCATGCTGGCCATCATCACTGTCATCCTGGTGTGCGTCTCCACCGCTGCCAAGTTTGCCGCTCCAATGATGAGGAGCCGGCACCATGTGGTAGCTACCTTTTTGGGAGTTTGTTTTCTGACCATATTCTGGAAGAACTGGGACCGTTTACAGTACGCCATAGACAGGCTGTTGGTGCCTGCGTGATAGAGAAGCGTGCACACTGAAAATAACGCTGCAGAAACATGGACACTGTCTGTTGTCAGGATAGGACTGTCTATGAGGATTGGTTGTACAATCGTCAGAAGACACGATCGCCATGCATTCACAGAGGTCACTGTTTTTTAAAATCAAACTGAAATGAAATTTTGGTGATTTTTTTTTTTCTTGTCTAGAACTTGAATGTGTGTCGCTAACACTTTTCATTTAACCTTTAAAATAATATTTATATAACTAGTTTTGTTACTTCTTTAAGGATTGACATGAAATCATCAGAAGACATAAAGTTAATTCAAGGATCAAGAAGGGTGGACAGACGTGCACATGAGACTAATCTTTACCCCAGTTTTTTGGGAATTAATCAGTAGATGAGGTCAAATTTGGCAAATGATTATTCTTGCTTCAGTTCGACTTTAACATTTCTCAGACTGTTGAAAACAACACAAACAAAACCTCAAGCTTTGCATCTTGTTGGCCACAGATATGAAATGTTGAAGGGATAGTTGGACATTTTGGGAAATACCCCGAAAGTTAGATGAAAAGATTGATACTATTCATATAAATGTTAGGTAAATATGAAGCTACTGCTAGCGGCCAGTTAGCTTAGTTTAGCATAAACACTTGTGTAGTATGTGAATTTGTCAGGGTAGTATTGTCTCGTATCAAACGCAGCTGCTTGACGGTCACAAGATTTGACAGCTTTTCTTATTCTGCTTGGCAAATGCAGTCAAGCATTGCGTTATCTCCAATAGAGTGCTGCAGCAATGAGTCCTGAAACCCGGAAATGAGTTAGCGTTTTAGTACTCCCATTTCCCTTGTCTTGAAGGCAATGGGTTTTTGATTGTGCTTGAAATGAGGTCTGAAGTTAAAGCTTGTGTTAACGTGGTACCCACTCGTAAATCTTGAAGCCTTTATGTGTCTTAAAAAAGAGGGTTGCTAACAAGTAGCTAAATCAGACTACAGAGGCTCATCACGTCAAACTGCGCTGAACACATCTTTACAATCTTGTTGCGGTGGCGATGTCAACCATAGTCCATTCCTAGCCAAACGTTAGCTTTTTACCTCTGGCGATTGCATTTACACTTCAGAAATAATAAAAGTGTGTAAATCTGTGAAGATTATCTTGCCCCACAAAACGAGTAAATATAAACTTTTGTTTGCCACAGAACAAGCAAAAGTCATTCCCCAAAATATATGTGTACTGTATCTGCTCTTTCGCTCACTTGTCTTCCTTTGTATTTATTTATTTATTGAACTAAAAATGAATGCTTTCATGGTACATTATGAATGTTTGTGGCTGATACTGGCTGGCACTTATCACCAGCTAATCTACGTTACTGAGTCATCGATAGCTGCCACATTTTGTTAATATTTACAGCTTGTCAAACATCTGCCCACAAACCTAACACTAAAATCCTGTATAATTGAGACAAAGTTAGCATACATAAAAACCAAACGTAACTATGCCCCTAGATCGTATAGCTTATGCCACAACACAGGAGTACCTGATGACAAAATATGCTGCTGTTAGCTAGCTAGCAAGCTAACATTAGCATTAGCAATATTGTTTGTGGTACCCAGTGATTACAGAATTAACATAATAAACAAACTTATGGCTTATATCTGACAGCAGTAAAGTGGTAGTGAAAAATACACATATGCAGCATATTTACAATGCTTTGGTGTTTATCGCGGAAGACGGACGACATTTCACAAGATTGAAATGTGTTTGTGGTCAAGCCCCTTGCGCTTTGTTGGCAACATGGTGACCATGAGGTTTAGAGATGTCCAACGTTGCACACTCAAACTTCTTTGACTGTCATGAGTGCACAATCTTGTTTCTCATAGTGTACTGCATTTTGCCATTCTTCTCAGTGTGAGCGCACTTATGCACTCAAAATATTGAGTAAAAGTACAGAAGACACAATATAGGAAATGGCTAGCTACCTGTTTCCCCTTGTTTTTAGCCTTTACGCTAAGCTAAGCTAAGCTAACTGGCTAATGATTGTACCTTCATATTTAGTGGTTTAAATCCTCTAACTGCAAAAATAATCATAAAGCACGTTTCCCCAAATGTTGAAACTATTCTGTTAAATGAAGAATCTACAGACTAAAGCACAGAGGCAAAGGTCATTCTGTTTTTTCATGTGTTCATTTTCTTAATTTCTTATTGCCTTGTCTGCCCTGTGTGGTCAGTCATCTCTTAAAGTTCTTCTGTTTACTGTTCCTGATATTTAAAGTGCAATATATTTGATTTCTACGAGCACTGTTTTTAAACTGTTTCTTTTAGGAGTGTACGTTACACGTCGATATTTTACAGTGACGGGGTGCTGTGGAGGGGGGTTGGGTGAGGAAGTGTCATTAATGTTGGCATGAGAGATCCATAACCACTGAAGCCACTGCTGGGCTTGGATAAGACCAGCTGTCTCCTCTCTCAAGGGCCAAAAATCAATACCACTGCATTACCGTGCTGGTGCTGTGGTTATAACACACACCAGCTCTGCAGAGCAGGAACACATGCACACACACCCATACAGCATGAGTTTGTCACTTGGCTCTCTTTATGTCTTTTGGGTCAAACGTTTGTCATTTATACTAATAATGTGATTGAGAGGCGATGGGTTATACTGTGATACAAGGCCTTTTTCTGAGGAAAAATGCATTTCCCTTTTTTTAAGAAGCAACAAACAGCCTTCAGTACTCCAATGACGACAGAGGAGCATGTTACAGGCTCTAAGTGATGATCTATGAGCCAATTTCTCTTGGACTGATTAACGTGTTATTTTTCATATTTGTCTTACGAACATTGCCTATCATGATCTCACATGAAGCTACGGACCACTTTTTAATGTTTGTCTGCCATAATAATGTTTGTGTTGACGTTTGTTGTCGTCTTCCTGTTGTTCTACTGACTGTATCATATTTTTGTTCCTGTTTTTACACATTTGAGGAAGTTTTACTTTACAGAACTACAGATGTGGTTTACATTCTCTCTTCATCTCTGGTGCACTACGTGATCAATCAGTTGTGTTTTCATGCATTACGTGCCTTTGTCTGACACGTTCTGTTAAATTAAACAAGCCTTTTTAATCAACGTTGTATTTGTTATGTTTTTTTTCTTACATATTCCAGTATTGAGAAGTCTCAGTTATGTGGACGTCAGTCAGAAATAAGAGGTTACTTCACCATGTGACACTGGTGTTAAAAAAAAGGAAGCAAATGGAATTATGTCAAAGGGAACTTCTTCTCTCTTTTTTTCAACCTGGACCCTATTTTCCCATGTTTTTTGAAATTTTTGAAATTGGTCCAGTATTGCGAGAGACCTCTGCAGCTGTAGCAGTGAAACAGGCTGTAATGTAACCCCTGTAGTGCCAACTGTGCATCTTTAATTTTGTTTCAATTAAAACTGCTCCTTTATCCACTAACAGGCTCTGGTTGCTTTTAGACGTTCTGACCACATAACAGAAAGGATCTATATATTTAAAAATTAGATGTTTTTCCTGACCTATCACTGGTCTGTTTGTTATTGTGACCAAGCTTCACACATGGAGAAGTATTGCAAAAGGTTACTTGCAGTCAGTTGCAAAAAACAACTGTGGAATGTTAAGACTTGGACATAGTTTCCGCATTGAATGTCCACAGACAGCTGCAGTCACATGGATATGGACCGGCACGTCGTTCTGTTGATGGGACAATTGATGGTCCGTGTCAGCTCCCAGCTGTTCACAGGAGGAGGTGAGCTTACTGTCCTCCCACTGCCAACATGGGTAAAAGTGAAATTAAGAAGACACAGCTGGGTTTTGAGTGAATATCTGTTGAATATCCAACTTAAAACTAACTTCTCCATGGCGACGTGGCTGCAGTTGGCTTGGCCACAGTGTTTTGGACCGGACTGGAGTATGAAACTGGATATTAGGGCATGTGCTTGCTATGCATACAATCGCATACAATCTGTGCAGTCACAAAAAAATGGGCTGTATACTGACATCAGCATATGGGTCTGTGTGGACCCTCGTGGACATATGTAGATAATGAAATTTACTTTATATGGACTCTCGTGGACACACTGACGTGGAAACTGCGAATTGGCCTTTAGTGGGGTCCAAACTTTTATTTTTAAGATAAAAAACAATGACTGGCCAACTCACTCAGTGTAAAAGTCCGTAGTATAGGCAGGCAGTCCTAAAATGCATCCCAGGCACTCTGGCTGTGATTAAAAATCCTTTACTCACACATGGATAACCGATTTGTTTTGATCAGAGAGTCTTCATCAGGGTGTTTATTTTTTTTTTTTAAATTTTATTTAACTTTGCTTATTTACCATCTGTTTATGAAGACACATTAGTTCTGCCTGCATAGCTCCTACTTGGTACATGTCTTCAAATGGAAAAATATGCAAAGTGATCTTGCTTGTTTAACCAATATTGTGTGATGGGCCACATATAGTGTATTCTGAACAACAAGCTGCAAGTCATTTAAAATCAGTCCCCAGGCCGTGATTGGCGCCTGCGCTAGACACTGGACATGCCTGTGTGTCATGGTTGAATATTCAGCTGATTTCAACGATATGGAAAAGTGTAAGATTTCAAAACAACTTCTCCTTGAGCAAGACTTGGTTACACACACTAATAAACACATAGGATCAAGCAAAAGGTACAGAAAGACGTTACATTTCTCATCAGGGTCTTTTCCGTAATGTTGTCAGACAGTTCTAAAAACAATCTGAGCCTGTCAGTGGCAACAACAAGCACTTTTAATGGACATATATTAATGGTGCACAGTTGCCCATTCAGATTACATTGCAGCCTGTTTTAATCAAATCAAGTTTATGTATATAGTACATTTAAAAACAACTGCACTTGACAAAATAACAGAATGATTATAAAACACCACTACAAACAACCAAAGGCCATTGACAACATGTACATTTTAAGATTCTCCAAAGCTTTGCAGCAGCTACTGCAAAGGCACAATCTCCTTTACCCACCAGCCTCGATCTAGGGACAGTTAAAAGACATTGTTCTGAGGATTGTTGGAGATGGAGTAGGGGCTGAGAAGTTCAGCAATATACTGGGGTGCCAGCCCATGTATGGCCTTAAACAAAAAAGAACCTCAAAATCAATCCTGTATTTGACAGGCAGCCAGTGCAGGGACGCTACCACTGGTGTAATGCTGTTTCAATTTACCACTACATCTGCAGCGGCCTCTCTCAGAACTGGACCAGTTTCTAAAACTGTTATCTCCATTATGCACTCAGACAGAAAATCATTGGAAAACAGAGTCCAGGCTGAAAAATACAGAAGTTTCCCTTTAACTGAAACTTCCTGAAGTAACCTCACAGCCGAGACTGAGTACACGCTTCATTATACAACTGAAGATGTCTTTGTTTTTGCTTTCAGGCATTTGCAACAGAAGAATAAAGCCTTAGAAAGACATAACACGCATGCAGTTTCTAAAAAGTTACACTCCATTAATATGAATACCACAAATATTTGCTGTCTTTTGCTGCTAAATACTCTCTCCTCCACCACCACTAGAGGGTGCAGGTGCTGCACTGTTGACACAACAAAGACCAGGGCAGCATATTGGAAGTGTGCTGCATCTTAACAGCCTCTATGGTACCCGCCAGGCTTTGTGTGTGTTTTACATCTAAATTATTGATTTCCATTCTGTCAAAGTAACTGCAAACATTAAGACTGCAGCCTCACAGAAGGCAAAGACTTTCCTGTGGTGGTAATGCCACAATATGGTGGAGTAGCGCCCTCTGCTGTTGTTACAAATCAACATAGAGACTACAGTTATTCAGAGTGCAAAGCTCCACGTCTATACATTTTCATCAACATTAAATCTATGTTATACTGTACTCCACGCTGTGAACGGGAGTGCTCTCTGTAGACTGTAACTGTGACTGAAGAGGTTCCCATCAGGGTGAATTGTGGCACACTGGATGCTGATGCTTACAGAGAGATGGATTAAATTCAGTTACAGCCACTTTAACGATCACTCAGCTGAGCTGGTACAGCATGAAACAGCACACAGCTCTAACACCATCACACAGCCACAACAACAAAAAAATGACACACAGTGTGAAATATCACCTTCAAATGACAGCCTACACACACTCAACAATACAGCATCAACATTACTGCTGCATATCAATGTCAGGGAGCAGCAGGAACACACACACACAAACACACACACATCCAGACAAAATGAAGCTCATGCACGGTTAAACTCAGCCGCACTGCAATATGGGTCACCTGGCACAGCGGTGTGCATGGTTTAGTCTGCGTGACTAGTGCCTGCCTGCATGCCAAACAGAGGCACAGGCACACGGCAAGATACAGGAACAGGAATGGGGATGATAGACAGATAGCTTAACTGGGGATCTCTGGCTCTCACACAGTGTTCCTGTACTTTATGAGAGCTTAAGTTTGAGAGTTGAATCGTGAGTTGTGTGCGTATATGTGTGTGTGTGTAGGACGGGTTGTGTTTTGTGCATGTGTGGAGCAATTAAGGGCCTCTGGGGGAGAAGAAATACTCAGATTGGTGTGACGCAGAGATCCTGACTAACACACACATCCACCCACACCCTCACACACACACACACACACACACACACACACAGGCTTAAAAATGGGGATTATGAGCTATATTTGTAGGTGTGAATGGAGAGCAATATTTCCTTCCCCAATCTCTCCCTCCCTCTCCTCTGTATTATGTGATCTGAAAAGTGAGCGCTTCCCTTTGATGTGCGCTCCTATCCTGTGTGTTTTCCATTGCGCTCTCTCTTGGATCCTGGAGCTCGTTGGTCTATTCACTGGGCTCCATAATGAGCTGCTAATTATCCCAGGACCTCATCAAGTCTCTTTGGGCTCCACAGCTAAGCCTCCTCCTCACACAGGTTGGCATGGTGACCGTAGGGGATGGGACCTGCACGGAGGAGGCCACCAAAAGGACCGCTGCAGCTTCACTCCTGCTCTCTCCTACTGAGGGGGTGTAAGAGGGACTTTTTTTTCACTCCCCAGAGGACAAAGAAGAGAGTGGGAAGTGTGGGGATAGAATTAGCATTATGCATGGCTGGTTAACATTTTGTGTTGTGTGTGTGTGTGTGTGTGATCATAAATCCATACGTACATGAGTGTTGTTTGTGTGTTGAACTCATATTATGGGAAAGTTCTGACCTCTCTGGCAACTTCCACACTGATTTAGACTCCTCTGGCAGCACTGGGCCCTTCCCATTTCCTGTTTATGGTGTCATGGAAACAGGCCATGCTCCCTTCCTCTGCTTTTGCACCATAACATAAAAATGTAGCCTGCACCTCGCAAAGAGCCACAGCCTCATACCTCAGCAGGCACAAGACCTGCAGCTGTGACGCCGAGGCGTCTGTGACCAGAATTAGAACCTCCAATGACAAATTCATAGAGACGGCCGGCGGAAAATTTCAGATTTATGGCAACATTTATCATCAAGGTCCTCGTATAAATCACCTCTTAAAATGCCCTAATTCAAAGGCACCTCCAATTTCCCTTAGTTGCTAGGCAACCACAGAGCGCCACAGTGATGCTTGGAGTTAAAGGCTGGCAGCCCAGTGGTGTAAGACGATTGTGGGGTGAATCACTGTCTTTTATAGCTCTGAGGTTCCATTACATGGCCAGCTGACGGTGACAATGATACACTGTCACTGGAGAGTAATTATACAGCCTGCTCATCCCTCTGGTGCATCCACAAGCAAATTATGTTTGTCAAATGGTTGTAGTGGGCCTTGTATGTCCACTGCCACTGGACAAACAGTTAAATATCCTAATCAGTGGAAGTAATTTGAGAGATTTTACAACATATGGTCCTTTTGCTTTGAGCTCTGATGATTTGATTAGTGAAGAAACAACAGTGCCAGCATGATATTTAATAATATAATTTATCATCTATTTTAAGTCTGCATGCCATATGTGATATCTTGTATTGGTCTGTATGTCTCTGTGTTTAGATCTCTTTTCTTTAAAGCTGTATTAAATGAACCCACTATGGGGCACTGATACAAAAATCAGTTTTCAGACCTCTTTTAACCTCCTGTTGCTCCTGCTCTCTGTGCATGTAATCCACCACCTCTTAAAAGCACACTGCAGACAACATGGAGAGACTGGAGAGGCAGTAATCAACAAATACTACCTGCCCTTGGTTTTCTCACAGTTTCATATATAGGACGTTGCACCATGTAAACACAGCTAAATAAAATATGGGGCACTAAGGCCCTGATGTAGATGCCTGCTTTGTCTTGTTGGTAATTCAGCTTCGAGTGGACTTATGTACTCTGATGTTGTCTGTCTGTTTTTCTGTCTTTTTTTTTTTTTTTTTTTTTAATTTTTTTTATTCTTCATCACATGCCCATGGCTGCAGATGGACATTTACTACTTTATTAAAAACAGCATGAATAAATTGGAAAAGTGCCCTCAGTAGATTGCAAGTCTCCCAGGGCACAGACTGTAAATATACATGCCACGTCTATTTTTGATGCGTGTTCAACTTCTCATAGCAGGCACTATGTGAAATATAGATAGTCTGGTGTGAAATTATGAATGAATGTAATTTTGATAAATAAAATACAGCCACAGATCTTTGATTCATGTCAATCATGATAAGACTTTTAACAGTATTAATTTTGTCTGTAGACTATGCACAAAAAAAAGAAAGAAAGAAACACTATTAAAACAGGCAGAAAAACAAGAACAATTTAACTACATATGTACCTACTTACTTATGGCAGAAGTACAAATATCGTAGAAAAATTACCTTATCAGCAAAATCTGCAAGTCTATAAAATCAAGCCGGTAAAAGCTCCGTTTCTGCTGCGCTTGGTGGAATTAGGTCCTTCCCGGCTCCCTTACAGTCACGATGGCGGGAAGCTAGCACAAAATGGAGACCAATTCACCTCGTAACGTATCTAGCTTTAGTGGATCATAACTTATCGGGTATGGAATCAAGCTGCAGACGCTCCGGTTCAAAATGAGATTAAACTTGTATCTGGATATCAATCTCCGAGCCATGACGAAGGCCAACATGCCTGCAACAGGTAAGGCTGATTGTTTTTAGCTAAGCCGATAGCCGGAAAACTTGCGGCCCCTACCGGCCGGTTAAGAGGAGTGAGGAGTCATCCGTGACTGACGGAATGAAACGGTCAATAAAACAGGTTTTTCAACTATTTTGAATCACCACAGTTATGAGATATCCTCGAGCATACATTCATAAATGGGCACACAAAACAATAGGCTAATTGGTTCAGCAGTATGTGGTAATAGCTGCAGACAGAGGGACACATACATATACCATCAAAGGTATAAGTTAACATGAGTCTGAAGCTATGCTAGCTGCTATGTAATTACTCTGGTGCAGCTATTCTTCGAGCTAAATGCTAATGTTAGCATGCTAAGGTTAGCGTGTTAACATTAGCATTTAGCACTAAACCAAGCACAGCTGAGGCTGATGAAATGTCATTAGTTTTGCAGGTCTCTCCTGATAAACCAAAGTAATGACCAAATTTAAAATGTGACCTGATGATAAAGCTAAATGGGGATAGTCAAAGTTCTTAATCCTTTTGGGCACCATGATTATGTGTCCCAAATTTCATGGTAGGGCTGCACATTATACAATAAACTATGATATTACAATTACATTGGCATTCATTAATTCATTCTCTATAACCATTTATCCTCTTGGGGGTCGTGGGTGGGCTGGAGGTATCCTAGCTGACGCAGGGCGAGAGGCAGTGTACAAAGGGCTGATGCATAAGCCCTTTTTAAATAGGAGTTGTGCAAATCAGTCTTCTTTCAGCATTGGCAGTATTAAAGCAAAATCGGGGAGTGCAGCAAAATGCCGCCTACCTACTTTTGTTTATACAGAATGTGCCTTTTTCTGGGCAATGGGGGCGTGAGCAAGTAACAAAATGTGTAGCTCAGGATGTGACGTAAACAGTGACGTGGGAGGGAAGCTGTGGCTGGTCAGTCCTTCAGCGATTCTCTCATAAGTTGGCCCGTCCTTCACCGTCCCTGTTACTTGACGATTAATGGCCTCTTCGTTTGCGAGGACAGCGAGGGTGCGCAATTCCTTGTCTCCCCAGTTGCTCATCTTTACAGTGTCTGTCAGGTTTGCGTTTCCCTCTTGCTACTAGCTGCTTGCTAATTTCTGCTATCAGCTGTTTCCTGTTTATCCACCACCAGTGGGTTGGACGTGCGGCCTCCTCAACAGTTCCTCCCACAAGTCATCAACAGCCCCTCCTGTGGCGGAAGGGTGCCTCGTTCTGTTTAAACCAAAAAAGGTTCTGTCAATATGACTACCCTACGGGGCGGAAAATTGGGCACCTTGGATCAACTTGCCAATGCGGCTCTGTGTGTCTAAACGCTCGCAGCTTGCTGGCAAAACGGCCCAACATTCGCAGAAAATCTGGCAGTGTAAAAGGGGCTATAGAGACAGACAACCATTCATGCTCACATTCACACCTACGGACAATTTAGAGTCACCAGTTAACCAAACCTGCATGTCTTTGGACTGTGGGAGGAAGCCGGAGTACCTGGAGAAAACCCACGCTGACATGGGGAGAACATGCAAACTCTGCACAGAAGGGTTCAGAAGGGCACAGAAGGGTTTGAACCCCAGGAACCCTCTTGCTGTGAGGCAACAATGCTAACCACTGCATCATCGTGCCACCATTATGTTGACAGATATTGCGATATGAGCTGTGATTTTTATTTTGTGGAAGTTGTAATATTTGCATAACTAAAACTAAAAAAGATTATGATGTGATTTTTGCTGGGGTTTGTACCAAACATGCATGTTCCCATATGTTCGGAATATGGTTTGTACGCTGGGGCATCTCTGTAGCACCACAATGCTTCATTTATAAAGGCATGTTATGACACAATTTATCCTTATCAAACATTGTAGCCCCTGTGATTTGGATATTGCACTTGGCTGTATTGCAATTTCCACAATATTTTGATTAATTGTGCAGCCCTATTTCATGGCCCTCCATCCAGTAGTATAAGAGGCATTTCACTAAAAAAACAAAAATGTAAACCTGTTGGTGGCTTTTAACAAAATGTAGGGGGGTCATCAAGGTCATAGGATTCATCCTCTGGGAACTATGGATGTGTGTGCAAAATTTCAAGGCAATCAGTCTTATAGTTGACATGTTTTGATCCAGACTAAACTGGTGGACCGGCCATCAGACTGACCTCATATTGGGGGAAGGCTCAGACACATGAATTCCATACATAATCATATTTATGATGGACATTTTTGTGCAAATCCCTTTTAAACACTCCAATTGAAACCATCGTTCCACTCACGATTACATGGATTCAGTATGCTGAATGTAAAAACCACAGCATTCCAAATACTTTAAGAAACTGTTGGCCCCTTTGTGTGTGTTTGTGCGTCTGTGTGTGTCCATTTTTGTTACATGTCAATTACAGGCTCACATTCCTGCGGCCTATACTGTAGCTGTGGCTGCCTCGTAGTTGACTTGTTGAATCTGGACAAAACAAAGACCACAGTATGAGCAGAGAGATTCCCTGTGTATGACCTCATGCTCCGAGGGGACAGCTCTCTGTTACAGCACAAACAGCTCATCTCTAACACGCTCCTAATGCAGAACGACCAGACCGTGGTTAAATGTCACATGCAGCCAAAGGAAAGCAATAGTATGGGTGGAGATGGCTGTAAAAAACTGACTGTCACAAAATGTATCTTCCAACAGCCCAACAATCATCTTAGTGTACTTTGGCAAGTGGCTATCCATCCTGCCCATCTGGTTCAGCGAACAGTTTGAAACAAACAGTGAGAATCATTTTAGTGTTTGACCATGGTTTGATGATATCTGCATTCCTTCTGTGCCCGTTCTGCTCTACAACCACCAGCCTCCTGCCACAGTAGTGTGACACGGGTGGATTGAAGCCAGATATGTCAGCTCATTATCAACACCTTGTCAGCCAACTCTCTCCACAGCTCTCCCTTCCTGTGTGTGTGGGGAGGACTGTTATTGTGTGCGTTAAGGACACTGTGGGATGTCTTCCAGTTGAAAGATGCCTCCATGCTCGCCCTCCTTGTCTGGGGATTATAGCTGCCTGAGGAAAAGCTGTGCAGAGCCACAAGGAAGCGAAGAAAGTGCTTAGAAGTGGGCATCAATATTTTCAGTCTGGTACCTTTTAGCCCTTGTTGCTCGTTTGTCCCTGAGAAATCACTTGTTGTTCATCACAGAGGTGGAGACTTGAGTCACATGACTTGGATTTGAGTCAGACTGGAGTCACAGATGTAATGACAATGGATTCAACTCGCCTTGGACATTAACACCAATGACTCACTTGCACCTGAGCCCTTTGACTTGACTTGAAAATACTTGATACCCTCCCCCAAGCCCAAAAATGAAAAAGTATGTTATGTAAGCAGTGTGCCAGGAATCAGTTCATTTTCTTTCATTTCCTGATTGAGCTATAGACTGTAAAAATGATGGACGTAGCAACTGTGGCATCACCCATTGGTTTACGGACTGCCATTTTGAATCCTCGAGTTTTGCACTTAAGTCGTTGCCATTTTGGTTTTTTGGAGCCAGAAGTGATCATTTGAGTGAGAGGCTGCCGCTGTGGAGGAGTGAGGGGTGGATCTGACTGAGAAGCCAAGGACACTATGGACAGACAGCCTGTCACTGCAGCCCGCTCCAAATTATGTGTAACTTTAAGCTTTAATAAAAGTTTAAGGGGTGAGTTATAAAAAAAAATGGGGAAAGGGGGAAATTAGTTGTAGTGACCAAACTGTTTTTGTACCAGGCTGTTGGACATTTTAACATGATGATCTGGTGATTGATCTGCTTTTGGAGCCAGCCTTAAGTGGCCGTTCAAAGAACTGCAGTTCAGTCAGAAGCACTTTAGTCAAGGAAAACTTTATTTCCATTTGAAGTATTGTATTTGGTGGTATGACTCCCCTCTGGCCCCTCTGTCTTTCCTTGGGCCTATGTAGAGAGCCTAAGGTGGAGATAGCACACCTCCCTGCCCTTCCATGTGCATACATGGAAAGCCTAAGGCAGGGAGAGCAGCAGCAAAGATCCCCGGGAACAGAACAGAGCAGCATCAATGACAAACAGAAATGACGTTGATAAATCAGACACAGCATGTAAAGGAGGAGCTGGGGTGGAGGCAGGTTGCAAAGCGGCATGCAGAGGAAGCAGCAACAGTAGGCAGGCCAGAGCAGTTTAAATAGGGCGCCTTGAATGAGATTCCCCAATAGTTGCATAGAAAGCATGTGATCTATCAGCTGACTCCCTTTCATCAGTCAGCTGCTCCATCAGTTGACTGGGCTGCTTGAGATCAGCTGATGTAGCTGGGATGTGAGCTGAGCTTGACATTGTGTCCTGCCTGATCTAACACTGTGTTCAATTTTTTGGCACGTCTGTGTTGGCTTCATTTTTCAACCCCAGAGATTGCCAGTTGGATTCAACTAACGCTGATGGTATTCATTCCCAGGAAAACCACATTTTTACAGTTCCAGTCTGACAGCATCCAATCAAGTTGCAGGACAGAACCAAGAGGAACTAACATTACGGTACTGAGCGCCAGTTGGAAAAAAAGATGATTTTATTTGCATACAGAAACTATGCAGTGGTCAAGAACAAACAAATTACAGTATACAATACGTGCAGGTCGCAAATTACAGATGGAGATGCAACAACTTCCAACTTGCACAAAGAACAGTTAATCAAGGCTGATATTAACATAATTTGCAAGCTAATGCTAAGCTAATGTCAGCTAAACAGTAAAGTAACAGAAACTTGTTTTAACAAATGAATACATTTTAAAAAGCACTCATAATTTTTGTTAATTTGGTGCCAACTGTGCAACAGCAAGGCAACTATATATAATCTTTAGTGTTTATTATTATTATTATTATTATTATTATTAATCTCCTGTATCAATTTTGCAGGGAAACTTGTCTTGCAGCGTTGCTAACACATTGGCAACAAACACATCAAAATGCATGGAATGATTGGGAATTGATCGCGATGACTTTTCGCAGAGATTCACCTGGCGGTTTTACGAAAATTGCAAAGAAATGCGTACAAGTTTCCATTCCCATTATACACACATAGTGCTCAGTACCTGTAGTAGGCAGTCATTGCAGCACTAGCAGGCGCCTGTCACAATTTCTTGGGAATTTGTCCCAGTTTAGCAAACTATGTTAAAATGCTGTTATATCTGGTGAAGTGCACATTACAACTTGAAACTCCAAGTTTAGGACTTGAGATTTGACTTGGGACTTGTCAGTCTCGACTTAGGAATTGAGTACAAAACCTTGAGACTTACTTGTGACTTGCAAAACACTGACTTGTTTCCACTTCTGATTTATCACAGGTACACACAACCACATTTAGAGGCTCTTCTATTTGTGCTGCACTAACTTCTGTTTCTTTTTTTTCATATTTCCTCTTTCAGATGTCGACAGGTTCCACTTGAGTGTGTGTGTGTGGCTGTGTTGTTTGTGTGCACATCTGTGTGCACTTCCTGCACTTTGACAGTGCTCTGATAGGAATATCCTCCTACTGGGCCAGCAAGCAGTAAAGCCTGGCCCTCCTTTCCTCTCTCTCTCTCTCTCTCTCTGTGCGCTGACATATTTTCAGGCTGTTTCACGGCACACCTCACATTTCTGGCTCCTTATGTACTGCACTGAAGTTGCCAGATGTGATAACAGCAGAAGAGAGGGAGAGAAAGAGGTGAGAGACAGACAGAGACAGAGATGGTGTGTGAAGGGTAGTGATGAAAATGGAGGGAGGGGTAAGTGTGTGTGTGTGTGTGTGTGTGTGTGTGTGTGTGTGTGTGTGTGTGTGTGTGTGTGTGTGTGTGTGTTTCGGATGCTGTTTTTAGCATAAGAGCCACTGTTCGTTAGCAGTAAACACAGAGTGAGATAGAGAGTCAGCGAGGGGAGGAAATGAACAATGGAGGGGAAATGATCAGTAATCTCTAGTGTTTGCTGTCAGCCTCCACTGCAACAGCCTGTCTGGAGCTCATTATAGGTAAATTCATTTGGCTTAGGGGCTGAGGGCCGAACATACACGAGTGTTTGAGGAAGTGTGTGTGTATGTGTGTGCAGGAAAGCACAGATGAATGGCTGCAAGAAGCAAAGTGTGCATATGTTTTGGTGCTTTGATCCTCTGAGCTCCGTTTGGAAACCTGTTTGCTGTTTGTTGTCTTTGTTTATTAGGAACCAGACGAGCCAGTTGGAATCTGCATGATAAAATATATATATAGATTCAGCATTTGGCAGCTAAATGCATTACCATTCACTGGAGATCTAGTATTATGCCAACTCTTTCACACTGGTGAATTGAGCTCTTGAATTATTTAACACTTGATAAGGCCTACTATGATATCAAAGGGAAAATTCAAGATTTTTACATGAAATTTGATTTGTGGAAACATTAGAGACTATTTCAAAAAGAAATTCTCAATATCTTAAAGGTCCAGTGTGTAGGATTCAGGGAGATGCACTGGCAGAAATGGAATATGATGTTTTCTTTAGTGCATAACCACCTGAAATAAGAATAATGGTGTCTTCATTCCCTTTGAATGAGCCATTTTATCTACACAGGAAATGGATCCTTGTTTTCAGAGATCTCCATGTTTCTACAGTAGCTTAAAAGAGACGAATCATGTACTGGCTCCGGATGGGGCTATTTGTGTTTTTGCGTCAGCCCCTCTGTGACGAGGGCGTCTGAAACAAAGATCTTTTAACGTGAAACTGCTATATTCAGTGTTTTCACTGGTTTAAATCACCTGGTCTGTTTGTTTCAGAGAGGGAGAGACCTCTGTGGATAATTCAGCTCCCGGTAAAAACCACTTGTATAACAGCAATGTCAAACCTGTTCCGCTGTACGGTTCTGAGAGTTGGTGAGTGGTCAAAACAGACGTGATGAGAATCTGTGTCATAATGGATGCCTTAGACAAATATGCCAGATCTTATCGCCAAACAAAATCTCCAACCCTTAACGTCACACACAGACATTTGAGATGGCGAGGCCACGTGCTAAGAATGGAACAGGGATGCATAATGAGAGTCGACTTAAGATGAATGCCACCAGGCGAAAGAAAAGACCAGTCACCTGGCGCAGACCTGTGACACTGGAGTTGGAAAAGATGACATACTGCCAAGGATCGAATGCAATGGAAAGAGCTCATTGAAGCCTTACGTACCGTAGGGGATGAAGAGGAGTAAGTAAGTGAGTAAAAACCTCCTGAACAGTGAACACTAAAGAAATTGTAACGGGGAGAAGTTTCTGGTTGCAATCTGCAGTCCTCACTGCTAGACGCCACTAAATCCCCCTAAAATCATACAAAGTGTTCCTTTAATATACAGACCGTAGTCTAAACCTCATTTTTAGTGTGTATCTTGGTATGATAAGTTGTTTTTGTGCGTACCCATCTTCAGGTTCCCTTGCCATGTAAGTGTAATGATGATTAGGCATTGTCTCTGTTAGTCTAAGTCGGGGGAAAAAGAGGAAAGAGGCTCTGAAAAGAGGGAAGAAGTTGAAAGATGAGTGCAAAAATAGTTAACAGAGTGTAAACCACTCTCAAGGGAGAGACAGACAGAGTGTGCATTTGTATGTGTGTGCGAGAGAGAGAGACTGTGTGTGTGCGCGCGTGTGTGTGAGGTCTGCGCAGGGAGACGGAGCTTGCCGTCTGGAAAACAGCATCTTTCCCTCCACTCTGCTCCTCCCCTCTTCCCTCTCGGCATCTCTCCCACGCTCCAGAGCTCAGCCTTCAGCTCCCCAGGATCCTCCCAAATTCTCCCGAGGTACAGCCTGTTTGTGTTTGTGTGTAAATGTGCATTTAAGCCTGTGTGCGTGTGTGTGTGCGCGTGTGCGAGTACTTGACACTGTGCTCAGTACTTTCCGTGTGTTTTTCTCTCTCTCTCTCTCTCCCTGCAGCTGAGGTGGGCGTGTGGAGCCTCTGACCCTCTTCGCCCACTCTCTTTCTCTGTCTCTCCCTCTTTGCTGCAGCTTCAGGGGGCTATGGATGGACTGCGTTTACCTCCACTCATCGAGGAGGCTTTGGACTCTACAGGTCTGTGCAGCTGTTTTGTCAGTGTGTGTGTGTGTTTAGCTGCGACTCAGTGCAGTTGGATGTGAGCTATTTTTAGCCCCGGTACTACAGATCAGATATGATCAGCAAGAAAAGGTAGAGGGGTCGATGTTTATCTCTGCTGAGAAGGAGTGTTTACTCCTCAAGTGAGAGATGGGGTGCTGAACTGAGGAGGCGTAGGAGCTGGAGAGAGGTGGTCAGGTGGTAGGAGGTGGGGAGATGATTGTGGAAGGCTGTCTTTATTAGGAGCTGTGGTCGAGCTGACAGACTGACTGACGAGTGGGCATTGCTGTCAGCCATGGCATCTGTGGACATTTGATGGAGGCGACATGCTGCCAGGTAATAATAGATGGCTGGCAACCAGAGGCAGGAAATAATGCAGTCATTAGTGAGGGCTGTGTTAGATGTGCATATGTTATTCTGAGGCTGATTGAGGCTTGATGCAATGTGGAGTCACGCTGTGTTGATTTTAGTTCAGCTTCTTTTTATACTTTATGCTTGGATTGTTTTCAGCTCTAAAATTAATGCTTTGCTTATAATGGTTGTGTTGAACAGCTGCCTGTTAAGCTTGTTTGGTAACTTCATACCATTAAATGTTGTTGTATGGCATTTGACACAGTGCATCTTCACAGATTCATCGCTGTGTGACTGTGATTACGATGAAGGAATGTAGGGAATGTTTCCTGGTATCCCAACGAGGAAGAAGTGTGTTTTCTCCATGTTTTGAATGGGTGTGCGGACAGAGCAGCTCTGTGCGGGACACTGCTAGGAGGATGTTTATTGGTGCGGAGGGATTCAGAGAGACCCACGGGTCAGCTGCCCTTTGACCGGCGGCCACGTTGCCAGAATCTGGCTTCCTTTTCCTGTGTAGTACTGTCCTAAGATTGAACTTTCACTAGACGTGCAATTGGCGGATTATCTCTTAAACCCCCGTGCTCTTCGTAGACTTATTTAATCACTTTGTTTTTGTTCAGTTTTGAATAGTAATGAAAAGGATTTTTCAGATTGTGAAGAAACCAACCCAGGCGCCAGAAGAAAATTTTGGCATTTGACATTTCTAGAAAGCGCAAATATGTCTTATGTATCATAACATGTAGTAGCAATGTCGCAAATTGACCTGGTTTTATTGACAGACATGCTGCCAAGCTGCAGATCTCTGTAAACCACTGTTTGAGACCAACAAACAACAAAACTGTCTATTTTTGGTGAGTTATTGCTGTGTTTCCAATGGCTTTTCAGCCCCCAAATCTTGGTGTCTTTCAGGGACCCATCATGTTTTTCCAGCGTGGATAGTGCAATGAAAAGGGATTGTCCCTGCTGGCACAGTCCCCGCTGTTAACACAGACTGCTGTGTTTCCAGCAGGGACTGTGCCACCAAAACCAGTATTTTAGCCGCAAACATGATCTTTTCCTAACCGTTACCAAATGTATTTTGTGTCTAAACCTAACCAAAAGTTTACCACAAAAAAGTGAGTAATTTCCCTTATTAGAGACCACCGCAGACTACTGTTTGTGGCCAACAAACAACAAAATGGGCTGTTTTTAAGTGTGTGATGGTAGTGTTTTCAGCATCTCTTTAGCCCCCAAAAGTGAGTGCTTTTCACTGTTTTTCCAGCAGAGTTAGTGCCAAGAAAAGCAGTTGTTATTTTACCAAGAAACTGCTGCATTTCCAATGGGGATAGTGCCACCAAATTCAGGTATTAACAGCCAAGACATGATCTTTTCATAACTATAGCCAAGTGGTTTTTGTGTCTAAACCTGCCCACAAGTTAACCACAGCTTTGATGAAACTTGTGAGTAATTTCCTTTATTACAAACCACTGCAGACTACCGTTCGAGACCAACAAACAACAAATTGGGTTGTTTTTAGTGAGTCATCGTAGTGTTTCCAGTGGCTTTTTAGACCCCAAATGTTGGTGTTTTTTTAGCAACCCTATCACTGTTTTTCCAGCGGGGATAGTGTCATGAGAAGCTTTTTATTTATTTATTTATTTATTTATTTTTTTTTTTACACCAAGACATCAGTGTTTCCAGCAGGGGTTGTGCCACCGAAACTGGGTGCATTAGGCTGAAACATTATCTTTTCCTAACCGTAACCCAGTGTATTTTGTGTCTAAACCTAACCAAAAGTTAACACAGCTTTGTTGAAACTTAAAGAAGTGAGTAATTGCCTTTATTACAAACCACCACAGACCACTGTTTGAGACCAACAAACAACAAAATGGACTGTAATTTAAGCAGTCATGGTAGCGTTTCCAGCACCTCTTTAGCCTCCAAAAGGAAGTGTTTTTTAGCTACCTGTCGCTGTTTTTCCAGCAAGGCTAGTGCTGTTGTTTTTTTTTTTTACCAAGAAATTGCTGTGTTTCCAGTGTGTCTAAACCTTAGTTAACCACAGCAATGTTGAAACGTAAAGATGTCAGTAATTTCCTTTATTACAGACCACAGACAACTGTTTGAGACCAACAAATAACAAAACAGGCTGTTTTTTAGTGAGTCATCATAGTGTTTGCAGCACCCTTTAAGCCCCCAAAAGTGAGTGTTTTTTAGCAACCTGTCGCTTTTTTTTCAGCGGGGATAGTGCCAAGAATAGGGGTGTTTTTTTTTGTTTTGTTTTGTTTTTTTTAACAGAGAAATCATTGTGTTTCCATGCCACCAAAAGCGGGTATTTACAGCCAACTTTACTTAGTAGAACCAAGTAGTTTCTGTATCTAAACCTGAACACTTAACCACAGCTTTGTTGAAACTTAAAGAAGTGATTTATTTCCTTTACTACATTTATTATGCTGATGTGTTGACCATCACAACACTGGATGCTGTCTCAGGAGAAATTCTTGGTTCCTGACAAGCTTGTTCCTGTTGTCTTAACTCTGGAGACCTCTCTCCTTTCATCACAGCCGGAGGCATGCTTTTAAAGACGGAAACTCACCATACACTGATGACAAGTGTCTGGTTTAATGTAGCGTGAATCCTGATCATAATAAGGATAGACACACAGCAAACGAAGAGTGGATTGAGGGATGGCTTGCATTAGCTTGTGTCTTTTTGACTTGCACACATTTAGGGATCTAAATAGATTAAAGTGCATTTATCTGTCCAGGCTGACGTCAGTCGCACAGCAGATAGACATCAGTCTGGGTTCTTACAAAAAGGAGCCTATTATTTTCAAGGCTTTTTCAGTCCCACCTGGAATTAATTTCACACTGCGCTGAAAGAAATGCTTCTAAAATCATTTGCCACATCTACCAACAGGGACTACAGATGCTCTCACACAAACACACGCTCACACTGATCGATAAAACACCCATCAGAGGCTGATTTGACATTTGCAAGCCGTCTGTGTATCTTCCAACCGTCGGCCACCATATTGTTCCTCCCACTTGCACGAGTCGTCGGCCATATCTTTCTGCTTTCCCACTCAATATCTCTTCCCCCTCTTTCAAATGCAATCCTCTGCTCTCTTCAGCGCCCACACGCCCTCCAACACACACACACACACACACACACACACACACACAGACACGTGTGCACGCGCATGCATATACACACACGAACCTTTGCACCTGCCAGCTCCTCGGCCCACACAGCATTTCTTTCCCGTCCTCTCCTGCTTCTCCCTCCCCAGTGTTGTACCCTCACATCAGCGGTGATACTCCCAAAGGGTGCACAAACAGGATTTCTCTGAGCTTTCTGGAACTAATAAACAGCAAAGTTGCTGCCGTAGACAAACTTTGTCGATGTGGGATCTGCAGGGGCCTCTGAGAAAAACAACAATGTGAGATTCTCACATCGGTGTTTAATATGGCCGGGCAAATGAAAACAAATCTCGCATGTTTTTCCACCCTCAGGCGTCCCGGCTCCTTCTCCCTGCGCCACCCTATCCCCATTTTCCCCCATCAGACTTTTTAAAGCAGGCTTTCAATGCACTCCGTGGGTCACTGACAAAATTGAGTGTGCCACATGTATTTTTATTCTCTCTCAGTTGCATAATGGAAAAATTCCTGAAACTTTCGGGTGAATAGAGTGGGTTCATGAACTCACACGGCTCCTTCCCGCAGCTCATTCTATGGATTTTAAAGAACTTTTCTTCTCCCTCACAAAAATGCTTGGCGCTGTCAACCTATCATTAGCGCGCCCTCTCTCCCCCTGGGTCTTTATCCTTTTTGGATTTGGCAGCTTCAATATGAGCTGTGTAACCCCCTCCCTTTCCTCTTGAGTGATGTAAAACCTTCCAGAGATAAGCTCTCAGGTGGGAGGCGCTGATATGTGATCAAATGGATTGTTACCGCATCAATTGTTTTCCTGCTTTGTTCTCTTTTACTATTCATATCCTTTAATGGAATAGCTACACAGCAAGCACATGCACACGCACTGCACCACCACACACACATATTCCCATTAAAAGAAGCATCTTCCCTGAATCAGTCACCTCCAGTATGTACACATTGACACAGTTTTTGTGCACGCTCATCTAATGAGGCCAAATTACATCTCATTCTACAATGCATCTCTCTTCCGTTGACCCACTTTTTCTTATTTCCCTTTGAAAGTGCAAACATGGATTTTCCATTTAAATAACAGAGTGGCTCATTAAGTCAGTCCAACTCTTTGGTGCTTGTGGTTCCTGTTTCTTTTCTTGTCTCCCGCTGCTGTTGTTCCCCGCTCTCCCTGGAGTTTTCAGGCTCAAAGTAGAGAAAGAGAGAGAGAGAGAGAGAGAGAGAGAGAGATAAACTCACATTAACCTCATGAGACCTCTGCCCCTGTAGCTCGCTCCCCATCTCCAGCTGTTGAGTCGCACGCAGTTTGAAGTCAGCTAATCTCGTATGATGCTGACTTCACTCTGCGGGCCTCATGGAGGGACACCTGATAAGATCCCCTCTCCGTGGGGGAAAGCAAATAGCGGACAGAAAGGTTTCCATGCTGAGCAAAAGTGTGGACAAAACAGCTTTATTACCATGGCGATTTCCCCATATGGTGAAGCGCTGGGTTGTTGGTGTGCAGAGGTCACCATGGAGATGTATGGCTTCACCTGACTCATGTTAGTTTCATGTGGAACTGAGCGGCTGGAGGACCTTGGGGCCGTATCATAACTCCTTTTGCTCGCAGCTCTCTTATTGTCTTCTCCTTCTTCCCTGTTTTGCTCTCTCCGTGTTTTTCAGCTCCCCCTCCCTGCTCCGAATTATGTGTTGCTGAGGAAGTGTGCCAGTGCAGGGGGAAAGCTACAACATCAGTACTGGGCTGGCTTCAAAGCTAGGGTAGGAGGGGGTGGTGTGCATTATGCATGGCCTCCTACACAGCTGCAGAGATCCGTGGCATACATACACATACCATGCACATGCAGCTTAAATACGGCAGGCTTTAGTGATAATATATGTGTATAAGGGCTTGTCAGAAGTGGGACTAAGAGATCATACAGCACATGTCACCATAGTGTACATATACACACAGGTACAAGTGCATATTTAGGCATACATTTAAACAGTTTATACACAGAATCATAACATTTAAACACACGGACCACTAACACTGCCAGCCTCACCACCAGCACCACCTGTCTCCCCAGTCCAATTTTCAAGCTCGGTTCAGCACAAGGCAGCCATCACACTACACCTGTAGACAGCCTCCAGCTCCTGTTACACTCAGCCATCGCTTCTTTTCACAGCTGATTTGACTCCAGATGTTCCTCTCAATACAATGAAATTAGATATTTAACCGGCAGTCAGAGGGAGAGAGTGGAGTAGACTCACAGAGTTCTCTTGATTTGTGCCACATTTTAAATCACACAGCACCTAATTACATAAAGCAGCATGGAAAATGAATAGCGGGGTTGTGAAAACGTCTTAACTCCTTCTGCAGACATATCCTCTTCAGTTTATTGCTATATCACATTAGCAGACTCTATACAGAGCAGAGCTGCACACTGTTTTTAGACCTTCATAAGTTTGCTCCTACTTTGGCTGTTCAGAGTGGTATTGTTTAGACTCCTGGATCAATAAGGTAAAAATGCTAAATGACACAACTGTGAAATCGTTTGATTAATATGTCAGAAAACAGGCTTAATAAGGTTTTTCTTCGGAGTAAATTGCATAGTTCTCCACAGAGCTTCATCTTGTTTTTTAGGAAGCTGTCACGTCAAACAACCCACTGTCATTTCCAAAAGTCAGTGGACTTATTTTAATAACAATGTCGTGTGCTAGTATGTGTAGCATGCTACGATAGTGACGTTTCATGATTGTAGTAACAACTGTATGGATTTTAAGCCAAGCCATGCTGTTTCTTTCTAAACCTAACCATGTGCTTGTATGTTGCCTTAACTTAAGGAAATAAATGTAAAATCCATAGACTGTAAAAATATTGGACATAGTTACCACGATGTCACCCATTAGTTTGTAGACTCCCGTTTTAAAGCCTCGAGTTTGGCACTTCGGCTGTCACCATCTTGGTTTTTTGCCGAGGGCACTATCCGTAGACTGTCTGTCACTCAAAGCAGCCTGCCCTTAATTGTGTGTATCTTTAAGCCTTAATAAAATGCAAACAGGTGAGTTATATAAACATTCAACCCCTGTACAGTTGACATTAATAGAAATATTTTCTATAGAGACCAAAATCGTCTTTTGGACGAGGCTGTAAACATGTTTATTTCTGCTGTTAAGTTGGGCACTTTAACATGGGGGTCTATGGGCTCTGACTGACTTCTGGAGCCAGCCTCAAGTGACAATTAGAGGAAATGCAGTTTTTGGCACACATGTTCGTGCCGCTTGGTAAAAACAAGGTGTTTGACGTTAAGTGTATTTGAAAAAGACTGTGTGCATGTACGGAGCAGAAACTGTACATTTCCTGTGAAAACGGAAGTGTATTTTAAAAAAGACACAATGCACATAACAAGTATAAATTGACATGCCATCCCAGAACGTCCAAAGCTAAGGCAGGAGGCTACCACACGCGTCATATTTTGATGTTTAGGTCTGCTAATAAAGCAGTGATATTTGATGAGTTGTGGTGAGAACACGTTGGAAGTACAATACATGTATAGGAATAATTTATCAAGCAGCATGAATACAAGTAGAAGAATCTTACTTGTTAGATTGAAGATAAATGATTAAACAATATCTTGTCAATACTGAAACTAGGATCACATATTAATATCGAGCACAATTATGGCACTGAACTTGATGTTATAGCAAACTTATGAAGAAGAGAGGTCTTTAGTTGCTCAGCTGAGAACAGAAATCTTTCGTCTGGCCCTTTTCAGATTTAAAAACATCCAAAAGGAAAACAGGTTGTGTGACAGTGAATCACAGTTTTTTCTGTATTGTCTTTATTTTGATGAGTTAGGAATATCTATATTTAATGAAATGTCTGTTCAAAAGCCAGACTTGCTTTGGTGCACACACGATGACAGAAAGGAATGGTTGTTTAATCTTCATGTTTATAAGTTGGCTGCCTTTGTCTGTAAAGCTTGGAAAAAACGTCAGGAGGGTTTATTTGTTTCATATTATTTGTAATTTATGTTGCTGCTCTAGTTTCTGGTCTCTCTGTCTTTTTTTATCCGGTCTTGTAAGCCTGTTTGGGCTGAGCATATAATGTATGCAAGACACAATAATAACATTGAATTAAATCATGTTACACTGTGGGTTTGAATTTCAGTCTGCAGCCTATTTAATATACAGGACTATAAGTCTGACTGCAGAGTGCTATATGGAGAGAGGCTTGCCTGTGGTGCCAGGTAAAAGCAGCTCTATCCTACATCCACGCCTCTGCCAGCGTGCCTCCGTTTGCTAAAATCCTCACTCTGCCTCTCAATTTTGCAAAGTGCAAATTTCATTACACTACTCACTCCATCACTGAACACCAAATCAGAGGCAAAACAAAGGCCTTGTGTCGCCGAATTAATGTTTAAATTTAATCTCCGAGATGCTGACAAAAAAAACCACTCAGCCTTGCTTGTTGTCTCCGCTCCAAAGTGGCACAATGTTTGCAGTGACATACTCAATGTGCTGTGCTGCAGTGTGATTACAAAGGAATGTGCTTTGGCTAGATAAAGCCATCCTCTCCCTGGAGCTGTAACGCTGCTCCTGAGATGACTCTCCTGCCCGTCCCCGCTCTCGTATGTGCGCAGCATCCATGTCTAATGCAATCCCTGCGTGACTAAAGACCAGCACCGTGCCAAGTATGCGGTGGAGTGATCACAGGTGTCACTGCAGCTGATTCTGCTGCACAATGTGTTTGACATTCACTCACAAGGTGAGATGATAAAGCTTCCTTAAGGACTGAGATGATTAACAAGCTGCTGGGAATAGCTAAGAAGGCAGACTTGTGGAAACACTGGACAGATATGGGATGGCTCCGTGAGGAGGTTTTATAGAGCTGACGGACACAGGCTAATATGTTGAGAGGAACCATAACAACGTAGAGGCTAATGCCTTTGCAAAGATGCCGTCAAAGGAAGTTGAAGAAAGTTGAGAGGGCTTTTTTTTGCCCATCATATTAACAGATGTCCAAAACAATTTCTCAAGCAGCAGCATAGAAAGTGTGTAAATAGTGTGTAGGGGGGTGGTTCTCACAGTTGTGACATATCTGTCTGTTTCTTGTAGCTATTTTAAGCCAGTGTGTTCAAACTGTGATACAAACTAGTTACATGTGTCTGGTATTAAATGGTGTAGCTGCTGTCTCTGTCATACAAAGAGAAAATATGTGGTTTGGTCTCAAAGGAGTGGAATATTACCCCATAGTCTTGATAAGTTGTAACGTAGCCTAGGGTGAGATGTAACATCATGAAATAAGGATTATGACCAAAAAAATTAAGGCATTAAAAGCTTTTTATTCAACACTTAAATTACTTTATAGCATAGTTGGTGTGTTTTGTGTATTTGTGTGTGTGAGCCAAATATATAACAGTTTTGCTTGGCATAGTGCCACATTTTTTCATGTTATTACCCCTAACCTAGACTCATGTAGCCACGAACTAGCTAACCTAACGTTAGCTTTTTACTTCCGGAGATTGCATTTCTTGCTGAAGAAATTGTGTAAGTACCACAAATGTTTGTTTACTACAGAACTTATTTTTGGCAATAATCCAAAATCCAACCGAAAAATCCTGTGGGCTTTTTGACGAGCAAACCAGTGCGATGCTAACTTTTGCGTTGGCATACAGAAAACATCATCCTTGGAGCACTCTATACATGTCTCACTTCCATTCCTGAAAAATGAAGCCAACATGGAAGTGCCAAAAACTGCAGTTCCTTGAACGGTCACTTGAGGCTGGCTCCAGAATTGAGTCAATCCCCTTAGGCCCCCTGGTTAAAATTCCCAAATTTACAGCAGAAGCAAACGTGTTTACAGCCTGATACAAAAACGTTTTTGGTCTCTACAGCTAATTTCCCTGTTCATGACAACTGTATGGGGTTTAATTTTTATATAACTCACCTGTTTACATTTTATTAAGGCTTAAAGTTACACATAACTAAGGGCAGGCCGTTTTCAGTGACAGGCTGTTTACTAATAGTGTCCTCGGCCTCTCAGTCAGGTCCACCCTCTCACCCAAATATGGTCACTTCTTGCTCCAAAAAACCAAGATGGCGACGGCTGAAATGTCAAACTCAAGGCTTTAGAAAACTAATTCAGAGTTCAATGCTAAGGTTTTTTTTCACTTGCCCGGTCGGTCAAGTTGGTCAGAGATCTACTTGCCCAAAGTCAGTTTTTACTTGCCCTAAAAAATTGTTTAATTTAAGCGGCTATCAGTTAACAAAGACTGCAGTTATTTTTATGTTATGTAATCTTTATTCACACTGTATTTATTAAATAAAACAACATATGTCATGTATTGTAGCTTAATTCCTACACAAATATGACAGTGTCAGAGCTTAAAGTGAAAAATTTGTCAATCGTTCTCCGTCTATAATTTTGCGCGCTACTTGAGCCATGCCCACCTCTATTTATTTTTCACCCCTCTCTCCAGTTCTGCTGTATTAACACTGGGTTTAATATATTTTACTTCCATCTCTCTGCCCTGCTCTACTCTACTTCAACGCTACTTAGCTTTCTCTCTACTCTACCAGTAGACTACCACATCCACCTGTTGCACAAAATGCACACAGCAGTGTTTCCCCTAGGATGGAGTTGTAGCAGCGGAGGTGAAGCACACGCATGAAAAATAATTTTCACATGCGTGAAACTTTTTTGTATGCTTGCAAAGCACAGCCTGCTAGGATGTTTCTATGTATCTACTGGCACCAGAAAGGCTCTTTAGGACTAAGTACATACAGTACATTTGTGCACAGTAATGAGCAGGTGAAATGTCTGTCTAGCTTACATATGAGGTGTCTCAAGATTTAGGAACATATAAACAATTTTATTGAATATAATAAAAGTAAAAAGTCACTTGACATGCTGCTGTTTTGTGCTATGACCTATTTAGGTGTTGGAAGTTTACGTGACAACGCCTGAATGCAACACAAGCTCAGCATGAGTGCCATGCTGCGCTGCTGTGCGAGCAGCTGTTTGTCTATGTGTAATGTGCAGTCTGTCGATGGTTATTTAGGCTACACACTGTCCATAACAATAACTTTGTCAGCTGACAAACTGCAGCGGGCTCGGGGTCAGGTTTGGTCAGGAAAATGCGGCCCGAGCTGCTCTAGCGTGCTCACCTGTGTGTGTGGCGGAACTCCACCGTGCGCGATACAGAGAGCAGAGGAGAATTGTTAACGCGTGACCATGTAGAGACAGAAATGACACGGTGACATAACACCATAAATAGTATATTGTTATGTTATTATATGAAGCGTCCGTCGTGCAAAATAATATCAATGGGGGCTGTGGGCAGGACGTTGTTACGTGTGCCTGTGACTTCAGGCAGAGAGACCGCTGCATCAGAGCCGAAGGAGCGCATTTTAAAATACATTTATTTTTATCAATTAGTTATTAACTTTTACTATTTTTAGCAACTTGCCCAATTGGGCAAGTGAGTTGTTAGTTTACATGCCCGACCTTGAGTTTTACTTGCCCCGGGCAATCAGGCAATCCCTATTGTTGAGCCATGTAATGGGTGACCTTATGGTAGCTACGAATGAATCAGATGATTCAAAGCTCGCTCCTGGTTGGAGAAACTGAAAGTGTTACAACCATCCCTGGTCTCCCCTACAATACTTCATTCTGACCGAGTTTTCACTGTAAGCTATATCATAGCTTCATAGTTTATCCCTGATCTGCTGTAATTGAATGCCAAACGTCACATCCACAAAACCTAAAACACTGCCCAAGTCACTGGAGCCAGAGCTTTCCGAGTTATCAAACCCCAAGCTCGACGTCCTGAAGGGTGTGAATGTGAGTGATATTCAGTGGGGAGCCTTTTGTATCTTGATGGCCTTTTGTTGCCGCTGGCTATACAAGCAGCGCCAGCTCTTTCGCTGCCACACGACTCCAGCTCTCTTCTTTATGACTAACTCATTACGCCAGCATCAAAGTTTAATGACAAAATAGCCCAGTGCTCATGAAACCTCTCAGGCGCCTCTCAGGGGCTGCATTGTTTAAATGAACATTATTATGAGACAGGAAGGATGCAGCCCGCCGCTAATGCCATATAGATATGATAAAAATGAATTTGTCGCAAGTGCTCAGTTGTGGTGGAAATAGTTACATCTATTGAGGGGAACAACAAGGCAGAGAAATAATTACCACAAGAGATGGAAGCATCCCCTGAGCCAAGATTACACCAGTGAGCATCACTCTTAATTAGGTGGATCTTTAGTTAATGCCTCACTGTGTCCCTTGCTGCACCTTTTCTTTCGTCACATCTCTCTATTCTTGTATCTCGGCAAACACCGGTCCCCTCACCCATCCTCACACCGCTGTCTGAGTACAAACAGCAATTTTGAGGCACTCAGATACCACTCGAACATGTGTGACGCTACACATCAATTTAGTGCCGAGATTGGGCTTGACCCTGGAGGGCACGTTATTCGAGAAATAAGAGAGAAATGACAGCAGGCCAGTGTGTGTGTGATGTAAGCAGAATTTCCAGGGATGAGACAGTAACTGAGGCACAAGTGATCCTTTGACCTTATTAACTGCACCTGAGAACAAACTAACACTGCAAATATAATCTCCATTTAGCTCCGTCCTCTCCTGCCTCGCAGCAAATCTCATCTCACTAATGGGAAACGACTTTTCCTCCGAGTCAAATGGGAATCTGCCGTCATGTTGTTGTGCTATAAATGATGCCCTCCCTTCTAGTTTCCTGACCTGCTCTGCATCTGTCTCTGCGGCTCTGGCAAGCAACAGCTGTTCTAATGTCAAATCAAGTTTACTAGTACATCGTATACAATGTCTCATTGGGCTTTACAGGCCGACATTAACAACAGGCGGTCTACAGGAACAAAGGAAACCAACGCAAAAACAAAACAAAGACAAAAAAAAAACGGCAGACAACCGTGTAATGTGACACCGTGTAATACAAGAGAGGGACGTGTGTTTGTCACATCTTTCTTACTATGAGTGGTAGCTCGTGTTATTATGGACTTGGAGGTGCATTGCTGAGTGGTGAGTCATAGTGATTGCTTCAGCATTCAGGCCCTCCTCCCTCCTTCTCTCTCCGCAGTGTGTCAGCTAACTCACTCCACCTACTGGTCACAAATTCAAATCTAATGTGCAGATAGAGGAATGTACAATGTGTCCTAACATTGTAATCAGTTCTCATCAACACATGATATCGTTAATACTGTCTCCCTTAACTACACAGTATTAAAACTCTGACAAGACAGTTTGGCATATTTTGACATATAATCTGATGCATTCTTCCTGATGTGAATGAATTTCCTGCTTCCTCTCAGTCAAAATCTCGGCTGTAATCTCATAAGAGGGTTGTCTGTGATTTTGTGTATTTAAATGAGTGTGTTACATTAAGATATGTGAGTGGAATACAAGTTGGCGTACAAAGGACTCAATGCTTTTATCTTTTATCACAAGATGGTGCTGTTGATTCAAAAGACTACACCACCTGTGTCTAAAGCATGACTGAATTTAGGCTGATGACAGATAGGTTTGTCACCTGTAAATCTCTCTTCCTGTCTCTCCCTCTCTCTTTCCCCTATCAGGCATCCCTCTCTAATATCGCTCTCATCTTTTCATCAGATGACCCGTGCGATCTGAAAGCAGAGTGCAGCCCCACCATGGACAACGAGATAACGGCGAAGGAGAGAGGCGTTCTGGAGGAGAACAACGAGAAGGAGGAGATGGACCAGGAGAGAGCTCAGGAGGAGGAAGGGGAGGAGGAGAAGAAGCTGAAGGAGGAGGAAGGCGAAGGGGAGGAGAAGAGGAAGAAGGAGCAGGAGCCCCTGACGGAGGAGCAGGAGCTGGAGGAGCTGAGGGCCCAGGTGCTGCAGCTGCTGCTGGAGCTGGACGACGCCAGAGAGACCTCCAACAAACACCAGGAGAGCTTCCACGAGCTGCAAGGTGAGACCCCCAGCCTTGGAAACGAATGCCGGTGCTAAGACTGTATTTTTATACTATTTATTTATTATTTAGTGTCTTGAATCATTAATCTCCCTCAATCACAATCTTTTATTTATTATTTACTAACAGCACATCTGACCTGAAATCAAGGGCTATAAAAAACAAAAGCAAACATCTTTCAAAACCCCTGAATCCTGCCTTTCTGGGCAAATTTTAAAAAATTCTGCCACTTGTCAACCTGGTCTCATTCTCATGTTGTTATCCTTTATGACTTTTAGTCATGGGAACATTAAATCATAACCATCTCTGCTGTAGAGATCTGTGAGATACAAACTGGCAAACATTACAACTATTGAGGCAAAGAGCTTAAGAAGCTACAGTTCTCCCAAAAACTTTGACAGAAATAGTCTCAAATTCTTCTTCCACTTCCTGAAAATCCCCGTAGCTTTTGTAGTTAACAGCATAGCAGCATGGGTGGATTATGAGACAATGGGCACCTGGGCGCAGATATGCAAAAGCCCTAATCACGTCTCCCACATAGGCGTAAGGCACAGACTTTGCGGTGGTTTTGCCTTTTATTGAATTATATCTTTATTAATCCTTGTAGTCTTTATTCATTTTTGTGGTTCTATATATCATCGTGGTCATATTGTGTCTCTTTGGCTTTGTTTGGCTCATTTTTGTACTTATTTTGTGTCTCTTTGTGGCTCCTTTGCAGTCATTTTCTGTCACTTCCTGGTCAGTATGTGTTAATTTGAGGGTGTTTTCACATTTGGTCCTTTTCAGCCCTCTAAATGGACTCAGAGTGGTAACTCAGCATTTTTTGTGCATATGTGAACACTCCAAGAACTGTACCCAGACCACCTCGGCAGGTGGTCTGAGTTAGTTTCAAGCCCACAGTGCGGTTCACATAACCTGTTCCTTGTGAACACAAAGCGCTCCAGGTTTGCTTTGCTCTTTGCCATTGTATTTAGTCCTCTAGAGCACATGCTGTTGCACTGGGCCGCTTGAATAAACCATGTCAGCCTGTAACACTTGCAGGGATGCAGGACGAGGAGTAGTTTCGTCCACGGAAGATACTGCACGTCTCCGGATGTGGAATGTAGAATACATCAAACAGATACAGGCTACAGCACAGAAACACTGAGGTTTTCCTCCAATTTTAAGTTCATCTGTAAGCGAGGGGCTTCATAATCACACTGCTGTGCCACGTTAAAGTAAAAACAAAACTGTCAGTATATATATATGTAGGCTATAGTGTGAACAGAAAGAGGACTGAGGCCCCATTAGAGCTGAAGCTGACCAGAAAGAGAACTGAGTCCTCTTTCAAATGACCTGACAATGTGAACACAAAAAGAACTGAGTCCCTTTTCTGTCAGTCCACTTTTAGGTGCACTTTAAGAGGACTGAGTTTAGTTTGTTTAAAGGGACTATATGTGAAAACAGCCTGAGTGACATTTTACAAGTGAAGGTCAGTGGGGCCCCTGGCACTTTGGGCTCCTGGGCCTGTGCCCATCCAATAATAATAATCCATCCTTGTATGGCAGATGTAGCGCAATACACCATCTCCTTTTAATCATGTAGTGGCAATGCAGTGAGATCTGCACAGTATGTCCCGATCATAAACACAAGCTAAACTGAAAGTGATCCACAGCAAAGTGGTGGGCACTCATGAATATGTTAGGCATGGCACTGACTGTTCGACCAAAGAATGGATACGTCATACTATGCAGCGAGGGACCAGTTTCACCCATTTGCAACATGAGATAATTTCCTCTCCCTTTAATGATGACACAACTCACCATTTAGAAGAAACGCTATACTTGCAGCCCGGCCGTGAGCATGCAAAATGTATCTGCCATTTGCATTCAACAGTCATTTGTGAAATGTGATGCAGTGAACAGTTTCTGTGAAATGGGCCTCATTTCATTACAGCTCACCATTGTTCTTGCGTTTGCGTTTTTGAGTCCAGGTTTCCCAAATTTCTACAATGGAGGTGGTGGGTGAAATGTTATCTAAACCAATAAACAACATGAGAATCGGATCCAGATACATGGCTTTCCTTTAATCTCAAGTAAATTAAACAAGCAATTAAACGCTAACATTTAAAACCTTATGGGCCTTCCCTCTCTATGATTTAATTTAATTTATGTAGCAAGATCTCATGATTATGGATTCTGGTTTGGGAGGTCTCTAACTTAATTATTATTACAGTAAAATAAAATAAACCATGCACTTTCCACCCCTGTGAGTCTTAACATTTTCTCTATTCTTTACGCACCAGCAGAGAAGAAAGCCCCTGTCCTCCACCTTTCCACCTGAGACATCTCCTCTTCATCACAATCTAACCGCACACGTAGAAGCGTAAATGTTTATATGCGACCGCTGACACGGTCAGTTCCTCACAGGCACTAAATGGAGCATCACATCATACCTTAGAAATGATGAGCTTAATGTTCAGGGACACGAGCACTGCGTAAGACCTTGGGTATGGGGCTGCACTGAGTTCAGTGTGTGTATATGACTGCGTGTCATACTAAAAGACATGGCGTGGTGAGCTCAGTTGTTTGTTTGGCAGTGGCAGAGACATTCCTCAGACAACTGCGTGCATGCTGAGCGAAGCTTCCAGACTGGGTGTCCTAGACCACAACGAGAAATCACTGTGGGTCAACTCCCACTGGGAACAGTCAGCTGCTCAGGCTGCTGACAGCTGTTGGGGGGGTGGAGCGGTGGAGGTGGTGGGGGTCCTGAGTGAACATGGTGTAGAGAATGATGTAAGATGAGGTGTAGGCTAAGATCAGGGGTCTATAGGCGATTTTAATGCAAGCTGTCAATCAAACTACACTCACCAGTTAGGCTATATGCTGCTGTTTCCTGAAAGGAGGAGACTTCATCCGAGCCGAAGAAAAATCTGGAGCGCGATGTTACTGATTGAAAGATCTCAATGAAAATGGTGATAGTGCATTTCTTAAAAGATCATTCTTAAGGTTTTTTATTGTTTTTAATCGACAGGCCAGTTTATTATTGTGAAAGGGAGAGAGGAGATAACCTGCGGCTGCTGCAGCAACAACAAAGCCTTTGTACATGGGGTGCCTGCTCTACCAGGTGAGGTGGGCGCCCTGATAGTGAGATTTAAATGTTTTTTAAGTGAGACTAAGAGCCTGAAGCCATGCTAGGCACTCTGTGAGGCTAAACTGAGGCTAAATGCTAATGTCAGAATGCTAATATGCTCATAGTGATAATGCTGATGTTAGGCAGATATAATATTTACCCATAGCCTGTATAAAAATAATGGATGTAGCCAACATGACGTCACCAATTGGTTTGTGGTCTGCCATTTTGAAGCCTCTAGTTTGGCATTTTGTCAGATGCCATCTTGGATTATTTGAACCAGAAGTGACCATATTTGGACTGAGAAGGTGGAGCTGACTCATAGAAGGTGGTAACGCCTCGCAGAGAGCAGGACCAAGCCCTTAATATGCATTAAGTCCCTTATATAAATGCATAACTTTGAGTCTTAATAAAATTTCAATGGGTGTGTTGAATACAAATTCATCCCCTGAAAGCTACAGTTGTCATGAACGGGGAAATTAGCTGTAGAGTTCAAAACCGTTGGGTGCGTTGCGTCCATATTTCAGCCCTGAAGGTTGCAGCTTGTGTTCATCATGTTCATATTGGCGTATTTACTTATTAGCACCAAACAGATGATGGTGTTAGAGGAAAAAGAAAAGGGATTTTCAAAACCAGTAGCATTCATCCTCTGGGGATTGCGAATGTCTGTACAAAATGCCATGGCAACCCATACCGTAAATTTTGATGTATTTCAGTCTGGATCAAAGTGGTGGACCAACCGACACTGCCATCCCTGAAGCCATGCCACTAGTGGGTAAAAAATCAGATTTAAATTTTGATAATGCAAAGCCAAAATGTTGCCACGGGGTCAGTCCAGCCGCAATACAGCTATCCGTGACTTAGGGTGCTTTCACACTTGCCATATATTTTACCAGCGCTAAAATCAACCCACATAGTTGTCCTTCCATTGTGACATTAGAAAGTGTCGCATTTACGTTTGTTTACTTCCTGGATTTTTCAGGCATTGTTAAATTCTGACCAATCAAAGCAGCTTTCTCGCACAAGGTGTTTAATCTGGTCTGTGTGTAAATGCTGCCGTGAGAACACAAACAAACTCTAAACAATTATGCAATTTTGTAACAAAATTAGTCCTTGATTGGACCAAAGCAAGACAACTCTAGGAGTACCCTTAAAGCGATTGTCAGTCAGGGGTGTAAATTTTGGGGGCCAATGGCCTCTTTCCTACTTCCTACCCCCCTGTTTCAGGTCCTCTTGCTTAGACCACACCCATCTTCAAACTTGGCCTTCATTTTGATCTCAACTACACACCTGTGAAATTTACAGACTGCATCTTGCATGGCTGCGACACAATTTGTACAGTGGTAGTTCCAGCTAGTGTTAGGTGTCACCAGAACCACATTTTGCCATGACGAACACACACACGCAGACTCACGGCGTAAAAAAAAAACAATGCCAGCCATTGCAATGTTGTCACAGCTGGTAGAAATCTCTTTTTATCTGTAGTTTGGGTGAATTGGCCCTTTAAGAATATGCAGGCTCAACTGACCTTCCTGTGTCTCCAACGAGCAGCTGTTGTTGTATTAAAGCCATTAGTGAATCTGCCCGAAGTATGCTGGAGAAATGACTTGGCATCACATACTAATAAGGACCAAAAGGAAATAGGAAGTCAAAAATAGCCGCAAACCAAAAGCTGTGGAAAAAATACAGCCAAAATAATCATCTTTGTTTTGTTCTGCTGTACTTAAAAGTTCTTATATGCAGGAAGAGAGTTTTATGAAATTCATATACCAACAGATCTTACAGCAACACTGACGGTGCAGCTCACATTGTGTTTAACACTCAGACGGACACATAGAACTGTTTGTGTCACTCAGTCATGCCTCAAGGTTGAACAGCTTATCAAGTTGTCATCTTTCTATTGGCCTGCTGACATTTTCCTCTTATCTCTCTACCCACTTCCCTCTCCTCTCCTCACTTCACCTCTGCACCAGGTCTGCTGGAGGATGAGCGTCTAGCCAGTGCCCATCAGGCTGAAGCCTTCACACGGCAGATCCAGAATCTACAAGGTACTAACGTCATAAAACACTCAGAAATGTTTGTTCTGTTCTGTTCTCTGATAAACTTGCACAATGACTATTCCATTTGGTCAATCAACGACGGAAACAGGAAAAATAAATCAAGAATCACATACTTCATTTTACATTTCTTATGTTTGTCAACAGTCGATGCCAATATTCGTCTGTAAGCTGCCGGTGAAAAACAATTTGTTAGCATAAATCGACAGGACCTACATCTCGTATGTCACTGTATGGATTTCTATTGTCCCAAGCTCTCCGGTGCTTCACAAGTACGTTGGCATGTGATTGACTACAACACGTCAAATGCTTGCAATGATTCAGCTGATTGATCTGGGGGCTTTGTCTTTTTGTGCGACTATTTTTTAAAATAACGTCTTATGTAAAGAAATCATTCACACAGAAACACAATTATTCTTCAGAAAGCCTAAATGAGATTCGTGCTCAATCATGAGGGGTCAATGAAACACACATCAGAGCCAACACAGTACAACTGGGGATAATGAGGATAAAGGCTCTGGGTACAGGAAGGAGAAAAATAAATGAAGAAAAAGAAAAAGATAGAGCAAGCATGCCCAAATGTTCTCCTTCAGAGGGCCAAAACTGAAACTTAATGGTGGGCCACAGACCAAAAGCAAACACCTGTTGTGTTGGATTGTATTGTTAAGATGCAAAATGGTACTCGGCACTATGTTCCCTCAGTTGAAATGCCTTTTGTCTGTGTGCCACTGTCTGTTTCTCTATTTTTTTCTTTCCTCACTCGCTCCAAACTGTCTTCCCAAAGTGTCTCTCTGTCTGCTGTGCTCAGATTATGAAATATAATTGATAATTAGGGATCCTGCATATTAAGATTATTATTGTATTATAAAGACAAAACATATAGCCAGCACGCTAGCAAGTTGAAAAATTGTTTAACGTTACTTCCCCATTAAGTTACATTATACAGAGATGTCTCCATAAGTATTTAAGCATAAAAAATAAGCTGAATTCATGGTTGACGAATGTGAGTTTCTGGAATTTACCCTTCACTTGTTCCCGCACCGGAATGCAGACTGGCCAATCATAACATAGCATCGGGCCAGCTCAGACCAGGGTCCGACAACAACACAGCTGTGCTCCATTGACTCTAATGCAATCGTCTCAGATTTCCTTCATTTTCAGGCTGGTTTTGTGGATTTGGAGCTAAATGTTGTGCCTGGGGCACGTCGTGTATTAATGATACTTGTTACCTGGAGAGGTTGGAAAAAGATATACATTTCTTCCCTGTTCCAAAACCAAAATCAATCAAGTGTAGGGTTAGCTAGCTAGCTACTGAAGATATAGCCTACTGAATGTATACACATGCTGCCTTTGCTTTTTAATGATTATACGACTTCATAAGACAGACCCTGCTGTACAGGAACCAGAGAAGGGAAGCAGGGAAACTTTGTGCGCAGATGAACGTTGTTTGACTTCCACTGGAGATCCCTGCCTGTATGGCGGCTGAGGCAAAGGGGGCACGGGGGCAAAGCCAAACACCGTTCATCTGCACACACTGCGATGCCACACAGCTGGTTCAATATCAGCAAAGTTTCCCTTTATATTCATTGTCTTCTGTGGCGATCAGCAGTGATGTGGTGGTTCACTTTTACACTGTGATCTGTAGCCTATAGTTCGGCTTTAGCTTCTAACTATCTTTGTCTTTTTAACCTGTTGTTGCTGCTGAGTCAGTTTGACATCCTGGATATATCCTTCAAACACAGACTGTAGACCCCTCTGTCTGCTTCTCTCTGGAATCACTCTTTCATTTTTCCAAAAAAATTGTAACTAATTGATAGTTAGTTATAGTGTGGGTTTCATGCTTACTCCGAGAGCTTGTCGAACCTTCACAAAGGGGCAGGGCTTTGCAAAAGGTCAATTCTTCATGATAATTAATGGTATTCTACCAGGTAAGTACTTCAGTTAATGTAAGCCCGGCACACAATCCTTTTTTTCTACTGCACGTAGAGCATATACCAATTAATATAAAAACGACTCATTGCAACAGGGCTTTATGCTTGCATGTGTTTACAGGCAGGACTTACACTCTCTGATATGACGGCACTGTTGACGTATCACCGCAAAAGGCTGACACAGTGCGTCTATGTATATATTTCTATAATCTGGTGGGCCAAACTGACCCTTATGGCGGCTCAACTCTGGCCCATGAGCCACACTTTGGGCAGCCCTGAGATAGAGAGAAACCCAAAAGCAATCCTTACACAAAAAGACACAAAGAAAAATATAAAAGGAGGAGCAGAGCAGTGTTTTTAGAGCTGTAACTTACTTTTAGTCAGTTGAGGTAATGCCAAACTACTTCATGACGCATCTGTACGTGTACAAGAATTATTTCTTAACTTTTTAAGCTGCTTATTGCTGCTTTAATCGCCATTATCTGGCATTAATTCTCTCATTGCTGTTTTTGTGAGAGACAGAGAAGATTTTCCTTTCCTGAAAACACTAAGCTAATAATCTGAATCTGACCCTGAGAAAAAGGTCTGTTACCATCAGTTACATCAGCTGTTCTTTCAAACAGTACCCACACACACACACACACACACACACACACACACACACACACAGAGTCACATGCACATGCAGGAGAACACCACCCACACACACAAACACATGCAGGCTCACTGTTTCAAAACCTCAGGTAAGATCATATACACACACAAACACACATCTATATACACCCATACTGATGCTGCAGTCTCACCCACACATCCCCCTTACAGAAAACATTCTCCTCCTCTCCCCACAGCCCAGCTGCGTTCTGTGCAGGAGGAGATGGACAGCCTGGAGGAGGAGAAGGAGAGCGAGCTGGCGGAGGCCCAGGAGGAGCTGCGCGTCGCCCAGGAGGAGGTGCTCCTGCTCCAGCAGGCGGCAGAGGAGGCGGCGGCAGAGAGGGAGAACGACATCGCATCCCTGCAGGAGGAGCTGTGTCGCCGGCGGGCCGAGCTGCAGCGCCTCAGCGATGAGACCCAGGAGTACGAGCTGGAAATCACCACGCTGAGAGCCGAGATCAGCATGAAGAGCCAGCGCAGGGAGGTGGAGAGAAGAGAGGGTGAGGGCTGAGGAGCAGGGAGAGGAGAGATCAGTGTGGTAATAGAAGAGAAAAACACAAAGATAGGAAGGATGAAAGTGAGAGGGTGGAGGTGGTTTTGTAGTGCGCGTACATGCTTTCTCCATATTGTTTTACTTTCAGCGCATCAAAGTTAAAACACAATAAGTCTCTGTTTTACACTTCATCTTCACACCTTGTGTAAACAGCCATCAGTGAGAGGACTGTCTCTGTGTGCACTGTGGAATTTATCCAGCTTACTACTTTCACAAATAGCCCATGTTCCGTCTTTGTGGCTGATACTGTGAAAACAAAGCATGATGTTATGGATGTTCTTCTTCCATGCTCACATCATGTTAGCATCCCGCAGTCAAGCACATAAATCATTTCTGAGATTTAATAAATATTACAAATGTGGTCACTGAGCGTTGAAAGAGGAGTGGTGTGTGTGTGTGCAGATGTGTGTGTGCGTGCATTTAGGATACCAGGAACATGAAGTCATGAGGGGGAGGGACACGCACTTCTAACACATGATATCATCGCTGGGCTCTGCAGCTGAGCCTTGGGTGGGACTGAGGGAGGGGAGTTCATGTAATTTTATTGTTGGGCTGTTTCAGGAAAACCTCACACAAAATGTATTTTATATGCAGGGACAATCTAACTCACAGTTTGGCTCCATTCTGAAGGAAGAGAATACATTTTAGCAAACAGGCTTATCTGCTTTCTTGCTCTCGTGATGTGGTTAGACGAAGTGGCAACCTGTGGGGCTGAAAAATAAAGCCAACACCGACTTGCAAAAATGTCCACTTAGACTCAACAATGAACTGATTCCACTTTAGTGGTAAAATGTCAAAAGTCAAGGTCGCTGTGACCTTGTACGTCTCATTGTCATGAATGCAGTATCTCCAGGACAACCTAATTTTTCAAATTTTCACACAAATAGGGCGTTGGTAGCTTAGTGGATAGTGCCGGCGCCCCATGTATAGAGGTGATGCCTCGCTGCAGTGGTCGCGAGCTTGACTCCAGCTTGCGACCTTTTGCTGCATGTCGTCCCCCCACTCTCTCTCTCTCTCTCTTCACTCTGTCCTGTCCATTAAAGGCAAAAAAGCCCAAAAAAATAATCTTTAAAAAAATTTTTTTGGTACAAATATCCACTCAGTCACTGTGACCTCGCAAAACCAAACAGCAACCTCTGAGGCTGAAAATGAAGCCAATGTGGAAGTGCCAAAAACTGCAGTTCCTCACTATGATGAGACAATCACCATAGTTATCATCATTAAGTTAGCTGCTTTGAATGATAGGCTCTTTCGGCTCCAAAAATCCAAGATGCCAACAGCCAAAATGCCAAAGTCAAGTCCACCAACCCGTGGGTGATGTCACGGTGGCTACTTCGATTATTTTTAAACAGTCCATGGATTTGTTGACAGAATAGAATTGATTACCTGGTGCATTTACCAAAAAGTTAAAAAAAAAAAAAAAAAAAAAAAATCACCAAAAACTTACCAGTGTCTGGGTTTACTACTCACGGTATGTAGCCCACTGAATACATGCAGTAGTGTTTCTCTTACTGGCCTTGCCTGCGAGTTCCTGGTCGGCTGACGGCATCACAGATTTTTAAAACCCTTTTCTCGGCTCAAGGAAAGTTTTACAAATATAAACACTCCATGGATCAAAAATTCATAATTAAAAGATTCATTATCGGGGTCGTCGGTGGCTTAGTGGATAGAGCAGGTGCCCCATGTAAAAGGCTGTTGCCGTAGCGGCCGGGGTTCGACTCCTGCCTGTGGCCCTTTGCTGCATGTCATACCCCCTCTCTCTCCCCCTTTCACACTTCACTTCCCTATCAATTAAAGGCAAAACCCATAAAAATATCTTTAAAAAAAAAAGAGAGAAAGATTCATTATTGACCTTGTCTGCAGTTCGAGGTATATGGTCAGCAGTTTTACAGACATCTCTTTTATGGTGGCAGTCTATGTGGGAAATGCTTTTATTTTCTGAGATACCATGAGGGGCCACTGGAAAAAATTGAAAGCAAGGCTGAGCGGTGTTCCTGGGGGCGTGGGGCAGGACCAGTAGTACCCATCTGGAGTCTCCACTGGTTGCCTGGCAATGGGTCCTAGCCAAAAAATAGTCCAGCACATAACCCTGTAAAATGGCATTCATTTTCCTACTAATCAAACAAAGAAGATATATTTTTTAAGTCAGCTTTAGAGGTACTTGTAGATTGTACATTGTGTTCCTGTTGGATGGAGGCAGGCTAGCTGTTTCCCCAGGTTTTAAGTTTTTATGCTAAGCTAAGCTAACCAGCTGCTGGTGGTAGCTTCACATTTAAAGGGCCAGTGTGTAGGATTTAGTGGCATCTAGCAGTGGGGCTGCAGAACTGAGACTTCCCTGTTTGGCAAGCGCATACAGAACTATGCTATCTGATGCAAAAACACAAAAATGCAAAAAAAAACCAAAGGGCCCTGTCCAGAGCCAGTGTTTGCTTTGTCCATTCTGGGCTAGTGTAGAACAACAAGACAGGCTCTGTGGAAGAGGACCCGCTCCATATTTAGATATAACTGGCTCATTCTAAGGCAACCAAAACATGATGATTCTTACTTTCCGGTGATTATAAACTAATGAAATCATGAATGTTATGAATATGATACATCATTTCTGCCAATATATCCCCCTAAACCCTGCACACTGGACTTTTAACAGACAAAAAGAGTGACATTAAGCTCCTCATCTCACTTTCGGCAAGAAAGCAAATAAGCACATTTCCTAAATTGTCAAACTAGTCCTTAAATATATTCTACGCATGTTGTCATTATGTTACAGCTTCAAGCAGTAACATTAAAGATGACCTCCTCTTAACATCTTCATGTCTGACCTTCCTCGCTCTGTCAGGTGACGTGGACCTGCTGAAGGAGGAGTGCCGTATGCTGAGGGAGGAGTGTCAGACCCTGAAGGAGGACAACAGACGTCTCTCTGAGAGGCTGCAGCTGCTGCAGAGACAGAGGACATGGTGAGAGGTCAATGACTGCTCACTCATCAGCTGTGCTTACCGGATCAGCTGGAGGGGATACCCTCAGGAATACTACCCCTCGTCACAGCCACTCACGTCATGTCTCATTTAAAAAAGAGTGGCCACCTGTTTAAGCACCGCAGTGAAGCTGTAACATCATACGAGGGATTACATTTAAGTGCAGGAACCTTTAGTTAATTAATTGATAGGTAGATAAATCAAACATTTTGAGACTGAAAATTGATTCTCAACCTGGAAAATAATCTCCCAACAAGATCTATTTAGTAGCTATTATGAAATTTTTTTTAGCGCATCCCACAATCTTCCTCAGCAGATGGGAAACTGGGCACACTCCATCTGCTGAGGAAGATCCTGTGATGCCTCAAAAACAAAGCTAACTTTATTTATAGCACTTCTCAAAACAGAATTTACAAAGTGCTTTACAGGAAGAAGAAAGGGGATAAAGGAGAGTTAGAAGAGACAAAGACAACAATATGTGCAACACGGAGAACTAACACAAAGTAATAACTATAAATCAAGAATAAGGTTCTGATTCTCTGCAGTAGACTGCTTCGGAGCTGAGAAGCATGATGGTCAGAGCAGCTCCTAAATGAACCCTGTAGTAGGACAGGATTTTAAATTATGATTAATCAACTAATTTATTAAGCAAAAATGCCAAACATTCTCCAGTTCAGCTTCTTAAATTTGCTGCTTTTCTCTGCATCTTTTTGAGTTTAATTAAAAAAGAAATAAGTTTTGGTTTTGGACTGTTGGTCAGACAAAACAAGCAATAATATTGTGGTGGGCCCTTTTAATATTGTTTTCTGACATTTATAGACTAAACAATTAACTGATAATAAAAGAATAATCATTTGAATAGTCCAAAATTATAATAATCTTCAGCTGCAGTTCCATTACAAGGCTGGCTACACAAATGTCTGTAATAGGAAACAAATAATAAAAGAATAGTGGGCCTCATGCAGCAACGTTCTCTTAAATTTCTCTTGTATTTTCTTTTAATATTCTATTAAAAGAAAAAAATAAGAGAAGTCAGATGCACCAAACGTTTTTATTATCCAAATCCGCTCTCACCCAGGTGTGCTGAATGATGAATCCCACATGATCATAAGTTACCTAAACATTACATAAAGGCAGGTGCTGTGCTGTGTGCAGAGACTCTGGCACGTGCCAAAGTATTGGAGGGAAGCCACCAAATAAAGGCTGTAAGAAGAACTTCTGCAGCAGTGAAATCAACGTACTCTTAAATAAACTTTTACAATGTAAATGTTAGTGTCAGTACTGGTGTTACAGGACATTTAACAACCGAGTAATGGCAAAAGTGGTGGTGGAAGTATTCAGATCCATTACTTAAGGCTGTGGCTCAGGAGGTAGAGCAGATTGTCCACTAATCTGAAGATCGGTGGTTTGATCCCCAGCTCCTCCAGACTGCATGTCGAAGTATCCTTGAGTAAGATACTGAAACCCAATTTGCTCCATCAGTGTGTGAGTGTGTTAAAAACTGAGTAGCAGGTGTCGCACTGTATGGTAGCCTCGGCCACCAGCGTATGAATCTGTGTGTGAATGAGACTCAAAAGCGCTTTGCGTGGTCGGACGACAAGAAAGGCGCTATTCAAGTACAGGTCCATTTACCATTAAGTGAAAGTTCTAACACCACACTGTAAATTTACTATTTTAATAGTAAAAGTCCTGCAGTGTTACTTCAGTAAAAGTATGTAGGTACAATCAGGGAAATATATTTAAGTACTAAAAGTAAAAGTACTAAATGGAGATAATTTTACATCAATTTAATAATTCAAAGTTAGTAAAAACAAAAGCGGCAAGTCCTCATATTTGAAAAGCTGGAACCATGAAATATATTTTTTCAAATTTAACATACAAACCCCAACAAAAACAAACACACACACACATGGAAGAGGGATCTTGACACCTAAATTCAACAGAGTCAGTCGGTTAATAACAAAAGCACATAGCAATACATCTAATCCATGTATGATTATCAGACACAGCCCGTCATGGACGAGAGCAGGAACAAGGAAACCATAAAGGATGAAGGGAAAACATCCACTTAATATGTATATCCAGATGTGGTTCTCATCCAGATGCACTCATCCAGTCCAGATATGGTAAGAGAGGACGCCAAGACCAAAAACCATTAAATGTTTTTGCATTATAAATGACTTAAAAGATGATCAAAATAGTTGCAATTTATTAACGAATCATCTGACTTACACTTTTGGCTGCACTTGAAAGTTTTTTATAGAGTTTGTGTGCAAAACTTTGTAATCAAACTTCATCAAATAATTGTAGTGGAGTGAACGTACAGTATTTCCCTCTGAGGTGCAGGGGAGTGGAAGTAGAAAGTGCATGAGATTGAAATACTCAAGTAAAAGTACCTCAAATTTGTACTTGAATAAATGTACTTTGTTGCATTCCACTACTGGTCAGCAGAGGGACGTCGAGTAGCTGACCTTAAAGTAATTAGGAATCAGTTGTCCAAGTATATTAGCAATTCTTCAGCCCACAAATTTAATAATGCAGTCATTATAATTAGTCTAAATCAGTGGTTCCCAACTGGTCCAGCCCCGAGGTTCAGATTTGTCCTTAGTCATTAATTCAAGGTCCACAGTGTAATACATTTAGCATCATACTTGTGTTTGGCCATGTCGTCAAGCTAGTTTGCTGTCTCTGTCACGTAGCTGTCCGTTAGTGATGATGAAACCTCCACATACTATATTTGACAACACAAATGCTGGTCATCATATAAAATAACAGCAATCATGTTTAGCCTTTGATCGTGGAAATGATCAGCCCATTTGGAGCCCATTTTCAAACTTTCATCTCTTTCAGCTGAAACTGAAACTGTGATGTAATCTTCCCCATCAGCTCCAGTGTCTACCTGTCACTGAAAGAAGAGGACGGAGGGGAGGGAACAGAGGGGAAGGAGATGGAGACCGGCTCGGATGAGGTCATGACAGAGAGCTACATGACCATGGCTCAGTCTGGGAACTGTCGCCTGGTGGACGCCTCCATCCAGAAGAATATCTCATTCGATGGGAAGCCAATGACCCCAACTAGCTGGAACGGAGGCATGGGTGAGATCTTCTCCCTGAGGGACCAGCTCAAACAGGCGGAGGAGAAGGCCTCACAGGTTCAGAGAGAGGTATGACGCTAAGAAATGCCTTGGGAATTTATGATAAAATGATTAAAACATGGACAGATTCAGGTCAGCCATAATCAGCCAATCGATGTCAATCAATTACACTAAAATTGGTTTCAGTGAATGCAATCAGTCAGTCCGCTGCTGTGAGGAGAGACTGAGAATTTGACCTCTGTGTCCTCCAGTGTGACGGGCTGAAGATGGAGCTGCAGGAGCTGCAGGTACTGTATGACAGCAGTCAGAGGGAGAGAGCGGAGCTGGAGGAGGAGCTGCTGCGCTGCAAGGCAGAGCTGGAGAAGCTGTCAGGGGGGGCTCAGGTGAGAGGGAAAGACATGAATAATACAGTAATATACAGTTGGTAGAAGAAGTAGGGAAGCTGATTTTAATGCGATTATTGAGAATCTTTAGGATGTTTAAACTGTGTGGTTAGTTTTGCTAAAGCATCCGTAGAGCAGGTTGTTGTTTCCCAATGAATGTGAACATATTCTAGATGCAGTTATGAGAATTTTCAACCACTACATGATTAAGAAGCTCGTTTTCTCTGCACCCACACTGTTGACTAACACCTGACACGTTTCACATCACACCTGCTGTATCCTGTGTCTGTTGAGCCCACTTTTCTATGTGTGTCATACTGTAGCAGTATATGTTTTGATATGAACTGACCTGGCCTGTCAGCACATATCAGTATCTATTTTGTGCTTTGGGATGGGGAACCTTTCCTGCCCCCACTATGTGTCTGTCTTCTAACTTCTCTGTGACAGTAATGCTTTTTATACTGTTGTTGGACCAAAACACAAAACCTGCAAAAAGGCATTTCGAGCAGAGAATGCCTGTTTTGTCAGTGAATCCTATGTAGCCGTCAGATATTAGTCAATAGAGAAAACACAATGAAAGGACCTTTGAACCTTTAGATCTTAAACGCTCTTTTCCTACATTAAAGCAACAGTTCACCTCATGATCAAAAATACATGGTTTTCCTTTTAACCTGTAGTGCTCTTTATCAGTCCAGATTGTTTTGGTGTGAGTTGCAGAGTGTTGGAGATATCAGCTGTAGACATGTCTGCCTTCTCTCTAATATAATGGAACGAGATGACACTCAGCTTGTGGTGCTCAAAGCGCCAAAAAATACATTTAAAAAAGTCAACAGCAGTCTCTTCCCAGAAATCATGACCTGGTTACTCAAGATAATCCACAGAACCTTGTTGTGAGCAGTTTCATGTAGGAACTATTTTCTTGCCACCAAACTACACCCACCGACCGTATCAACAGCAGAAGGAAGCGTGTATCTACTCATGAACAAGAGGCACATGCTCATGACAGTGCAAACACTAAGGGGCCCTACACATGCCGCGTTTTTTGCACCCTCAAATTCATTATTTCCAATGTAGACGTGCGGCAGGCGTGCTCAAAGGCCAGAGCGACGCCGTTGCAGCGCATTCGCGTTCCTGCGTGCCCATTTTTCAGGGTGCGACGGCTGCGCTCTAAAATAAATTGAGTCCAACTTTTGGAATGCAGCAGCGTGCACTGCATGTCATGTGACGTGGAACAACCAATCACAGCCAACAGATATCTTTCCCTTCTTGTGTAAATATCAGTCTGTGATGAATATGGAGAAGAAGTTGATCATGTTAGTGCAGAGCTACCAGAGCTTTACATCTTACTCATGGACGCTGTGCCCACACATAAACAGCACCTGGAAGAAGATCAGCTCTGCACTCAGGATTTCAGGTAAATGGGCTATGGTACTGTGCTAGTTGAGGTTGTTTGGCAACCTCAGACGCAACCTGCCACAGCGCTCTTGAAAGCTGGCACAAAAGTAGCACCCAGCGCCCAACCTTGTGTTTTCCAGGCGGTTAAAGACGCGGTATGTGTGCGGCCCCTTGTGGTGTCTTCCTTGGCTGAGCTGTAACGTTTGCAAGCATAGCTGAGCTTGCCATATCACACTATGATGCACACTTCCCTGCATTGTGGTACAGTGAGTGTAGTTTGGTAAAAAGAAAATAGTTCCTGTATGAAACTGCTCACAACAAGGTCTGTGGATTATCTTGAGTAACAGGGTCATGATTTCTGGAAAGAGACATTGCTGTTGACTTTTTAAATCAATTTTTTTGCGCTTTGAGCACCACAAGCTGAGTGCTGTCTAGTTCCATCATATTCGAGAGAGGGCAGACATCTCTACGGCCCATATCTCCAACTCTCGACAACTCACACCAAAACAATCTAGACTGACAAACAGCACTACAGGTAAAAGGAAAAATGTCTTGTTGATGTGGGGATGCACTGTCCCTTTAAGACTGGTTTCTGTTCATTTTAACAAGGTGTGAGAGTCAACTTGCAGTGAAATGACACATGTCTAAAATAGTTAAACAATTAGCTACTTATTGTTGCATACAAAGTGTTGAAAACATGGATAGTTTTATAAATCCAGCAGGATTTGTGTTTTAAGCGCTCACAGTAAACTCCAACATCCAAAACTCTCTAGTTGAACCTTCTTAGCGCGAGGAGCTACAGTGCCAAATCCAGCGCCCTTTTCGAGATGTTTCTATTTGCCTATGGTTCGTCCTCTGGGTTTGGCTTTTTGACAACACAGTTTGCGAGCGCAGCACAGTGTGACCCCTGAATGCACCAACCTGAGGATAATCTGAGGTTTCAACTGCACCAAGACAGACTCAATATTCTGCAAGTTGATTTTTACACAGTTTTAAAAGGAATGGATGCCACACTATGTGTAGGCCTAAGGAAAGAAAATATGTATCCAGAAATCCTTAAAACAAAACAAAAAATTGGTTGGAAGCAATTTAAAGTACTGCACTGTAATATGGTCCTTTAGTTTTTATAGTTAGAAACAAACAGGGCTAAAGTCTGTGTTTTGTCTGCAACAGCCATGATGAGATGTCTCTGCGTTGTGTCAAACTGTCTACCCGTGCCTGTCTCTGATGCTGTCCTTGTTCTCTGAATGTCCATGACCTCTCAGCCTGTACGATGACAAATTTAGCAAAACTTAAAAACAAATGAACAATAAAATGAGGATAGAGAGACAAAAGTACCATCATATGCTAGACGCAACATTCATGCTGTTCGTCTTTCTTTCTTTGTCACCATCACATCACGCGCAGCCACTAAATGCCACACAGGACTGCTCACACATACTCACATTGAGTTGATGTGTATGTCACCTTACAGTTATGCATTCTTTGTTTAACAGGAAATGTAAATCACTCCATCACAACCCCCCTACCCCCTTTATATCACAGCCATAGCCCATGTCATGTTTTTAATTTAGTGATTCGCAGTGGTGATCCATTCGTGCTGTTGTCACACCTTTTTTTATCTGTGTTTTTATTATTTTGATTCTTCAGTCCATCCATTCATTCATTCCCTTCATCCCCATGGTCCTTGTGTTTGTTTTTATTCCCTCCTCAGATATTCATCCATCCGTCTGAGCACCCTGTTCTCTCCATCCCCTTCATAGGAATGATTGTAATATTGGCTGTGATCTGGTGCTGGTTGTCGGAGCTGGCGTCCCAGAGGGCAAGGTATGGGAGGAGCTTATCTCTATCTGATGCGTAATGCTACGTAAGGTTTTTAACGCTGTGATTAAAAAAGGGTCAGTTCACCCAAGTAACATAAAAAACAGTGTTTATTACATACAGTATCTGGCTATGCAGATAGTTTTGGGTTTATTTGCCCAGGTTTTATGAAAACCGTTGGTGAAAGTAATGTCTTGCCCCGATACACAAAACACAAAAACGGTCAACAGTTTTCATTGGTTGATATAATGGATATGTATTCTTTGGATTACCTGTGCTAATCAGGCAACCTGGTCTCACTCCATCAAACACTGACGCTTGGTCAATAGCCCTGGGTGTCAAATACCAACGCACCAAGGCACCTTTTAACAACAGTATGAGACGCACCCAGTGGCGAAATTTTTTGATGCTCCAAGCAACTGATGTTGTATAAAGAGTGAAAAGGTCAGCATAGGGTGGGTCAAACACTCCCTATGCTGACAAACAATACTATCACTCAGGAGACCACTGTTCATGTCCCTTGAGAAACCAAAAGTCAATCAGTTTGTTTTAATATACACACATACGTAGTGTGCATCAGTTACAAACGTACTTATTTTAAGCCAGACCTTGATTTTTTTCTTTAAAATAACCACGTAATTTTGTCGCTTAAACCCAAGAAAGTAAACCTTAAGAGTTTTTTTATTATTGCGTTCTTCATGTTTCTCTTTTTTAAGTTTATTTTGAAACGGCCCTGTGTGCATTTAACTAGCGTTTCACATTTCTTGTGAAACAGAAGTTTATTTTGAAAAAACATAATGCATGTAAAGAGCATGAATATGTAAAGAGATCTGGGGCCTCATTTATAAACACTGCGTTCGTACAAAACGAGGCCTGAAAGAGGCATACGCCACTTCCCATGGAAAAGGTGTAATCTATAAAAACAGACTTGATGGGAGAAACTTTGACCCATACACAAAAACATTTTGAGGACAGGAAATTGGCAAAGCAGATGGTGAGGTGGAAGCATGATTGTAGAAATTGTTGAATATTATTGGCGCACACCGTTTTTTGCTTTTGTCCGTATGTACATTTTTATTTATTTATTTATTTTTTTAAAGATTTTTTGGGGGGGCATTTTCAGCCTTTAATGGATAGAACAGAAAAGTGTGAAGGGGGGAGAGAGAGAGGGAGTGACATGCAGCAAAGGGCCACATGCTGGAGTCGAACTGCGGCAACAGCCTTGTACATGGAGCGCCTGCTCTACCACTAAGCCACCAACACCCTGCGTATGTACATTTTTATTATGGATCCTATGCATTGTTTTATATATGAGACCCCTGGAAACAGCACCGGATGTGAGGTACCATTCATTTCTATGAAAACTACTCGGTGGCACATGAAGCCAAAAAAGTTAAACTGCCACATTTAAAACCACCCAGATGATCAGCACTGCTTCAGCAGTGTGTGGCCCATAGAGCAGGCACACTAGAGACTTCCCTGGGCCAAGCTAGCCACTGCTCCGTTAAACTGAATGGGGATAAAATGATTCAATTGTGTCGCTTTTTTCAACTTTACAAATATCATCGGACCGAATGGAGTAGTAAAAGTGAAACAAGTCTGTTTTGCCATGTAAGTCAATAGGAAAATGTCTTTTGGCTTTCTTTTATTTTCCGTTGTGTATACCACAAGTGAGTGAGAAAATATATTATTTGGGTGAACTAACCCTTTAATATAAATGACTGCCCAAGATTCACTGAGGGTGGTGGTTGTTTTGGGAGGGTCTAAACTGAAGAAATGCCAAAACTGCCTGGAAAAATCTCCAGTAAATGAAGGTAGATAATGATATTAAACATTAATGGAAGGTGGACGTGGGACGGGTGGGCAGTTTGGCAAATTATAACAAATTTTTTCCTTCAGTGGCTCTGAATACATCATTTACAGAAACAGTTCAACATTTTAGGAAATGTGCTTATTTGCTTTCTTGCCGAGACCTAAATGATAAGATGGATGCCATGAATGGATGTTAGTGCTTTAAGCTACAGCCAAGAGATGGTTAGCTTAGCTTCGTATAATGACTGGACACAGGGGATACAGCTAGCCTGGCTCTGTCCAAAATTCAAAAATAGTCCTACCAGCATATCTGAATCAACGCATTGTATGTTTAATTTGTACACAAAGAGAAATGCAAAAACAAAACAATTTGTGGTCATTGGGGGAGCTAAGAGCTGTAAGTAGCTACGCTAATCATTGTTTTCTGAGCCTTTGTCATCACTACAACCAGCAGAAACAACATTTAAGCGCTGGGCGGATGGATAAAATATTCATCAAGAAATAGTAACAGCATGTAAAACCACAAACTGCTGTTTATATAATTCTTTTTGTGTACATGTGTTGTTGAGTTTTGGACAGAGCTAGGCTAGCTGTTTCCCCTTGCTGCAGTTTTTTATGCTAACTGCCTCCTGGCTCCACTGTGAATAAACGGACATCTTCTAATCTCACTCTTTGCAAGAAAGTGAATACAAGTTATTAATTCCTTTAAAGTCCCAGTGTGGTTTATCTGTGGTTGACGAACAGCTTCTTCTGACTCTTAACGCCACTGTTTTCCTGTCTTCCTTCAGGGGAGTGAGGTAGGTTGGAACTCCATTTTGACTATCACTGCAGCCACAGCAGTGTTACTAATGATGACTAGCTTGTTGAGAGCTCTCGTCCGATGTTGATTGGATGGGCAACAACTGCACAGGGACAGACGTCTGCTTCAGACCAGCCCTCCTTCTCTCCTGCCATGTCAATAGACCGAACTGGAATTCTCTAAATGTGATAGAGCTGACAGCTGTGTAGTGGAAAATGTATGCTAATGAGGAAGGTACTTCATGCACTGAGAGCGGCGCGCTCGGTCTCATCTGAGATTGAGGATGAGGATGAGTTGACCTGCAGAGAGCCCACATGAGGACTGATCTCACTCCACTATATGTATGCTAGTGTTGTGTCACTCCTCCTCTGTGTCTGTGAATATTATTTTTCTCTTGTTTAGCTAACAATGTGATAAAAATGAAGGTTTTGATTAAATGTGCACCAAATGGTTTTCAGTTTATTTAACCATTATTTATTTGTTTGTTTAAATATTGTTCATAGTTGTCTCTGAAAATAATGACCAACATGGAGTGTGAACATTTAATGCACTGAAGGCAATGCAGTTTGCATTTGTTTCTTAGTAAGTTGACTTTTAATTATTTGTTGCTTCCCTGCGATTAGACCTCGGGAAAAGCAGGGACAAAAGTATGACCTTTTAGTATTTCCCTCTTTGCACAGAGATGCATTTTTAGAGTAGCCTAACCATATTTTATTGTGAATAACAAACATGTCCTCTACCAGTACCGTCCATTTTTTTTTACATCTTTGATGAATGAGTCAGACGCAATCAGACCAAGAATTCATGTTGCACATTGCTACTCTGCCCCTCTCTGCCAGAATGAAAGAAATTGTAACTGTAAATCAACCACATAACAATTACCTAATATTTCTGGCATATACAGCTCTTTAATTCCTCAGTAAGTCCTCCAAACAAGTGACTGTGTTCCTCTCAAACCATTTTATCATGATTAATGTCGCCATAGTATGAAATTTGTCCAATGCGTCGAATTTATCGTAGTGAATAATCACTATTTTCTCTTATAAATAAGTGGGTCAGCATAAGATGTTTAAACCATCCAAATCCTCACCCATCATGCGCACTCAAAACTCCAAATCATGTGTGTTCCTCGCTTTTTCATTTAGTACATTTGCATGCACAGGTATGTCGAGCTACGGTTATAGCTCGACTGGGCCATTTAATTGGTCTACTGTTCTCGTCCCAGTAGTCCCAGTATACAAGCACAGGAGGGGTATAGATTTATTTACCAAGGAAGGTATGTCCGACTTCTCTATAGTAGGTGGTGTTATGTCCCCTTTCAGCTTGTTAGTGTCAGACCTTTTTCCAGTTGACCAATTAGGTCACAGATCAAACAATCAGAAAACATTAGTTACGGTAAGCTAGCCGCTAACTGGTACTATGGAGGACAATTCTATAGCTTTGCACATTTTGTGTGTGCTGTAAGCTTTAATTTTAAACAGATGAGATGCACGCTGGATGTAGATTTCGCCATGTTAATTCCAGCTTTGGGGGGGGGGGGGGGGGGGGGTTTAAACTGTGGGCAGAGCGCCTAGGCCAGTTTGGGTCCGATTAAGTGTATACATGCAGGAGTAATTTGACTCCCAATTGCACGATCGAAATTTGATTTAGTACGACAAGATAGATCAATAGACAGGTACTTTATTAATCAAAACAGGGATCCGAGGGGAAATTAAGGAATATTTTAGTCTGACTAACACAATTAATCAGTTTTCTCTAATGTCATGTAAACGTACTGATAAAGGGGCTGTACACATGCCGCGTTTTTTGTGCTCTCAAATTCATTGTTTTCAATGTAGACGCGTGGCAGGCGCACTCAAATGCCAGAGCAATGCCAGAACAGTGCACACGCATTCCCAACAGCCTATTTTTCAGGCCACGATGGCTGCACCCCGAGATAAACAGTTCAACTTTTGGAACATGTGCAAAGGACCAACCAATCCCAGCTGACCAATATCTTTCCCCTTTTCTGTAAATATCAGTCTGATAAATACGGAAAAGTTGATCATTAAGTGCAGAGCTGTCAGACCTTTTCATTTGTCCCACGGACGATACGCCCTCACACTTATAAAGGTAAATAATCTACGACGATACAGTACTTGTTGAGGTTGCTTATCAACCTCAGGAGCAACCTGCCGCCACGTTCTTGAAAGCTGGCTCAAAAATGGCACAAAAGTAGGGCCCAGCACACGACCTTTCAGTTCCAAGCAGTGAATGACGCAGCATTTGTACGGCCCCTAACAGCAAGGACAGTCTACACAAACCGACCAGTAACGCCATGTTACTTTCATCCCTCACCTTTCTCCGTCAACTTGACCCTGGCTAGCACCAAAGATAGGCTAGCATGATAAACCTTCACTGATGGTTATAGATAGGACTAACAGATGATATAGATTTACTGTCTTCAACAAATAAAAACTGCCTTAGTTTTTACTTAATGAGTGAAAAATCAGTTTTAATACTGTCACTCAGCCAGAACTGATTGGATTGGACTGGTTTTCGGCTGCTTACTCAATAGCAGGGTGTACTTCCTGTGCACTAGCTCCTGACTTTTCTATTACAAGAGAAAAGGTCTTTGTAGCAGCAGCCTCCCTGATGCTTTTGTCCCTGTTCTCCCCTGCTACAATTAAATTCTACATACTGCACAACTGGATTAAATTACATAAAAATGAATACCATCACCAACTATCCTGCCACTCCCCCCCCCCCCCGTGGGTGGATCCAGCTCTTCTTCACAGTGTCGTTCGGTTCTGTGCTTTGCTCCAGGCTCTGTCACTTCCTCCTGTCTCTCATCCGTCTTGTGTCTGACTCTGAAATCAAACGACTCCCACCTTCCTCTTTAATTATCAGTTAACCAAGATGCCGGAAAATCAGCACAGTTCATCCTACCTGCCCACAGCTCACTTTGAAAATCTGAAATCTAAACACCCACAGCTGCATTGTTACACTTAACAATATGGTTTGCTGTAGTTGTGTTATGTGCTTGTGAAGGTAGCTCAGCAACTTTGGGAACAAATTGTAGGATAATTGAGGTCTAGTCTGTTTTTTAACATTTAAATGTGGGGAAATAAACGTTTGTTCCTCTCTGGCAGGATTTTAACGGCTAGTGTATCTTTAGATTTACGGTGATCGCAGGTTGTTTCAGGTACGCAGTGTGAGAATGTTGACTGCCAGCGTTCCCTTGTTTACTGACAACACTCTTCATATGACAAACTGCAGATCTGATAAACACCATTTGACATCTGGTCACACTTTGATTAAACCACTGATCAGTCTTAAGTGAAAGATCAGAGTTGTGTGAAATCGATATGGATCCAAAACATGTAAATAAGAAGCTGTCAGAAAAAGTTTGTTTAAGCATTAATTACAAAAAATGTCTGTATATGTGGAAGGACTCTGATTATTGTTTACATTTGTGAGATGTTTTTTTGTGAAGAAAAGCATGCTAGAAAAACACATAGAAGCACAATATATAAGTTATGTTGATTCTTTGTATTTCATGTAAATAGCTCCGACACAAAGTACTATGGGAGAGAAATTTCTTAAATCCATTTGTACTAGCTTTGTAGAAAGTTTATCTATTTTGAAAGAGCATCGTATATTTGATAGCCAAATTATATGCCGTGTAAATGTTTATTTATGGTGACGTTATTCAGAAGGAACTGCTCGCATCGCTGATCATTCCCAGTACCTCTTTGGCGCAGTCATCGCATGCATTCAGACTGCATTTGACCTTAGTTGCTAGATAGAGCAATATGACTCATTAATTTTCAGAGATGTATTCAGATCTTCTTTCTGAAACATTTGTCATTAAACAGAACCTTGATAAGCAACGTCTGACTGATGTTATTTCTACATTTGTAAACACATAGAGGGACGTGATGTGCCACTGGACTGCAAATGTCTGTTTTAAATCTGATCTGGTTGCAATAGAAATTAAATCCCTGTTGACTGCAATGGTACACATGAATGTCGTCTCATTCAGATCATTATCTTTTATTATTTCCTGAATATTTACTTCATCACAGCTCCACAAGCTTCTCTATTGCACTGTTGTTCTCAGCTTGTTGCTTTACATGTTGACAGCATTGTTGTTTTCGATATAGTTGTGGCTATTTTGTTACCTGGAGGTCTATTTTGTACTGTAAATGACTTGAGAAAATAAATATACCCGCCCCACATGATGTCTGAGCGCTTTCTTTTCTTGGAAGGTGGCCTCACCGTCAGTCTCATTCATGAAATCACTAGCAGACTACCTGAGTGAGAGCCGTCTCCCTGCTGGGATTACATTACACGGGTAGTATATGGATATTAATAACCGCCACTCCAGAGACGTGACATAAGCTCACAGACACGGATTCCTTACAGATGGCAGGAACTGGTGTGTCAACGTTGTTGATGAGTCCCATAAACTACACTCATTACTCCACCACTCGCAGTTCGCTAAGTTCAAGTGCGTCTAATCAGCTAAAAGTAGCATGGCTGTGCAGAGCTAGTCATGGGGTGCAGTTAGCTTAGCCCTCACTGAGCAACGTTCTGTCACCTCGGGCTGAAGTTATATTAGTTTCCCAAGTCTGTAAATATTCCCAACAGATCTTGAATCAGGTTTCTGTCTCATTCTGTGTGGGTAAAGGAATGAAAAGTGTTTTAATGGTCTACTGTAAATGTCAGATCTGGATCACCAGTGAAACCTAATCAAGTGGGCCTTGGCCTCAGGCCTATCTGTCCAGCAAATTCGCCCCAAATCCCCTCTTAAATATTTAATATATATTCACCTGACAGACTAACAGGGAAAAGCTAATTAAAAAAGGCAGGAAGCTGAAAGTGAGAGCAGCCATGGGCAGTCTCTCAGGATGTAATTTCAAGTGGGCAGTGTCCAGGTCAACAGCGTGCCCCTGTGATTTGGGTTTTGGATTAGTTCGCACACATGGATTTGGATGGATCTTCGTACAGGCAAGAAGACGTAGTGATCTCATGTTATTCATGTATACTGTCAGAGCGTCCAGACTACCTTACATCTCCTAACTACCTACTTAACCGTAGACACCCCTCATATAAGCATTGATTTTGTATATTTTTGCAGGGCACTGGCAGCAGGGCTCTCTCTTTAATGACATCATAAATGCTGATTGTTGATTCTATTCTGAATATTTCTTGTTCTCAGGTCCGTCTCAGTGAAACTGTCGGGTTAAATACAAATTAAATAAAATGTAAAAATGTTTGTACTTCCTTACTTCCTTTCTATGAATAAACAGCATTTATCACTGGACTATGGGCTGTTGTAACAGTACTGTGTTAAAATTTAACTGCCTCAGTACCTGCATGTGATTGAGTGACAGTGTGACAACCCATTTATTCACTGTTTTAAGGGTGGGGGTGTTTTGGCTGTATGTGTTCTGTGCTGTTGTCCCCTTCCCCTCCATTGCAGACCTGCCCAGGTGTGAGCATTACCTAAGGAGGTGCATGGCATCTGGCATGGAGGAGGTGTTTAAAAGCTCCTGTGCCAGCAGCAGAGGAGAGAGGCCTCTGGTGTGATGACTCTAGAGACCTGTACTACGAAGCAGCATTTGAAGTTAGCGAGGTAATCCTGAATCCTGAATGTATCAATATTTTCTTACACCCCTGTAGTAAAGATTCCTCTTTTCTTTATTTTGACACCTCTTGTCCTCATTTACCTCACTTCCTTTACCTCACCTCCTTTCCTTAACAACGGCTGCATCAAAATTAAAAGGATATGTCGCACTTTTGATTCTTAAAGTACATTTCCTGGTAGTGCACTTATAATTGTACTTTTAATAATAATATGCTACTTTTCTTTAATAAAAGATGTAAAGTTTTTTCGCCACTTATTAAACAGGAAAGCTGAACCATAATATATCAAGTTTTTTAACAGTACAGTTTTATGGCGAGATGATACATGGTATTATTGAATTCTGTCTTACAACACCATGAGATAACAACACGATTTACAAACACCAATATAAAAGTTTAATTCGCTGTTTTTATATTTATTGTAGAATATTCTGCCTCATGATTCAAGCCAGTATAAAACAGCTAAAGAGGTTGAAGAACAAACTAAAATAATCTTTAGAATGTCTGTGTCACATGGTGGGAGATCAACACGGGGACCCCTGGCTGTGTCCAGGCCGAGTATCCTAAGAATGCCTTCTGCATGTGTCACAGTTATTCTTACCTCCCACTACTTCATCAAGGATGGCGCTGGCATCTGGTGTCACTGCCATGTCACTGAGTGCTGAGTCACAACACCATGACAGCCCCCTGAACCTACGGCAAACACAATATTTATTGGAAATGACTCATTTTCAGTATGGATGATCAATCTTACTGCGCACACGCTGTCTCAACTGTCTATGTGTATTTCTGTATGCGGCCTTGTCTGCGATCAATGAACGCTGTCATGTTGACACAGTTGGAGATGACACTAATTTGTTTTAAGTCAATTTCCAGAAGTCAGTTTGTCCTCTTTGTTTAGTGAAAAACAAAAGACTATTACGTGGCTTCAGCAGACATTTATATGTCTAAATTGGCCTATTAATTTTCTGAATTTAGTGAGTTGAAAGGAAATAACTCTCAGCTCTTGTTGGTGACCTAACTGAACATATTTCCCACAATGTATTTAATTTCTATGGTTTTGCTTGATGGTGCAGAAACATTGGTATAAAATAAACTGGTTTTATTTCATATCAAGTATCTTTCCATTAAAGAAGTATTTCTGTGATAGAAATTTTTGCTACATGACCAGAGAAAATATAAGAAAATGGCTGTGGCATTTGCTTCTGCTCAAGACAGAGAAAACCTACAACTGTGAGTAAGTGATAAGCTAACGTTAGGTTATAAAGGACCAATACAATACCTAATGTCACAACTATAACAAGACTATGAAGCCATGTTTGGCAGCATGATGACGTTCTGTATTCTCATTTAGCCACTTATTAGCAACTGCCTTTTTAAAGACACTTAGAAGCTTCAAAGTTCTCAAGTGAGGTATTTACTGTCACAGAACAAAATGTAAAAGTGTCTTAAACTTGTGTTAACCCCATCATCTAACCAAACACTCATTTAAAAGGCACACTGACTTTGAGATGAGGGAACCATGAGTGGTAAAATACTAACTCATTCCTGGGGCACTCTGTATGTGTAAGGTTTACAAGTTAAGTTAATTCGTGTGTTTAAGTAATTGTCTAAAATACATTTACAGTGTTTGTGCAGTTAATTATTAACACATTTGTGTTCCCAATTCTTATTTACATATCTACATGTTAAAATATTCACAGCAACAGTGTTTAAAATGGTTTGATAATTTGCTGGATCTCACACACACTGACCTCAGTCAAAACCCTTCTAGCATCTCATTGGTTAATTAAGTGACATGTGACCCCTAACAATGAAGTGTAACCAGGAAGTGTGAGGCTGCTGAAGTGTGGAGATTAATAAAGTGCTGCTTAAGAGAATATCTGTCTCCATCCCGCTGTGTACTCTCAATAAGAGCGACCTAACCACCACACACTGAACGCTGAAGTTACATATGTTTGAATTTCTGTAAATGAATTTGTTTAAGGTTTTCAACGGGAAATAATATGGTGGCCGGCTGGTAACAAAAAAAACAATCTTGTGTCACAGTTGATGGTAAGCTGATTTTCTGAAAACATTTCAATGCAATAATAGTCTTGCTTTATATTAGATCAGCGCTGCTTAGTTTAATCGTTTTATCAGTTTTTTTCAGCCTATGTTTTTTACAATAAAGGAAACAGTGTGGCGCCTGCCTCTTGTGCACTACTTCTCGTAATACAGCCAGACTAAAATATATTTCAGAAGATGTTTTAGACCAGAAAAGGGCAAAGTAGAAACAGAGGCTTAGTTTATATTTGATCAGTACTGCCTAGTTTTGGGGATCGCAGGAGGTGGCACATGGTGCAGTGGTTGGCATTGTCGCCTCACAGCAAGAGGGCTCCTGTTCAAACACAGGGTGGGGGAGCCCCTCTGTGCAGAGTTTGCATATTCTCTCTGTGTCAGCATGGGTTTTCTCCAAGTAGGCTACTCCAGCTTCCTCCCACAGACCAAAGACATGCGGGTTAACTGGTGACTCTAAATTGTCTGTAGGTGTGAATGTGAGCGTGAATGTTGTCTGTCTCTGTGTGTCAGTCTGGTGACCTGTCCAGGGTGTACCCCCCCTCTCGTCTGGTGGCGGCTGACATAGGCTCCTGCGACCCCCAACAGGATAAGCCATTATGGAAAATGAATGAACTGCCTAGTGTTACCCTTTGATCAGAGTTTGGGCTGCATTTGAGAGAAAGAAAAGATGGTCTCTCTCTCTCTCTATCCACCTCTAAATCTTCTATAACCTTTGTGTCGGTGGTGGCGGACGTCTCATCTGCTGGATCCAGGAGATCTGAGCTGAGAGATGAGCAGGGAGATCTGGGGCGCTGGTAAAATGGAGGGAAGTTAACTAATGTTAATGTAGCCTACATATACTACCCATAAAGTTATAATACAAAGCTGGTAAAAAACCAGCAAAACATCCCTTTAACCTCCCTGGGCTTGATTTGACCTTTGGTTGTCTACACAGAAATGCATTTCACCCAGGGGTGGCAGATAGCTGTAAAACACACGTAATGCAGTTGCTTCATCTTCATCAGAGTGACCTCATCCTTTAAATGTTTCTCTCCAAGGCCCCAGTGTTGGATTTAATGTGCAAAACCTCAACTTTTTCCAGTAAAAAGACATCATATATTGAGACAGAGGGACTTGCTTCACTTCTCACTTTCTTTTCTTAGCACAATTGTTCAGTCACTAGGATCCTGAGCATGACACACATTCAACAATCGCTAAGCCCCAGCCCCCAGCCGCCCAAATAGGAGCGCCTAAAAATAAGGAGCATGCCGTAACTGCCTGGGGTCTGACCAATCACTGTCCCAAGCTCCCCGTAAACCGACCCCGACTCCCGTTATCCTTATGGATTAGCAAATAGACTATGATCACAGAGGCTGAGTGACGTGGCCCTGGCTCCTTTATATACCAAACTCTGTCCTCTTGTCCCAACAGTCAAGTTAACCAGAGTCAACTCTAACAGTGCTGCTCCAGCTCGGCTCACCTGCCACCACCATTTCTCCAAAAGCGACATCCTTCACACAGAGAGAGGAACGACTTGTCAAGAGGGTGCCAATTAAAAAAAAGCGGACGACCAGCTGCCGTTGCACGTTGTAAACCGGATCATTTAATCCATCACTGCCCTGACACAAGTGGTTTCTTCGCAAGTGCATCCGAAAAATCTCCAGGCTGCTTTTTAAACTCCCCCAAGTTTGAACTTTCCTCCGCGAGAGCGCGCGTTGCCACCGAGCCGCTAAAGTTTTCTGCGCTGCCGAGCGCACAATTCAACACCTAAGTGTCACCGAGGTATAAAAGTGGACACGGAAAAAGTTACCATGATGAGCAATAACTACGGTGAAGACCAGCTGCCTCCGCAGTACTACCAGGCCACCGACTTTGGGGAAGAGGAGGACGACGAGATGCCAGCCACGGAGAAGGACCTGGCCGAGGACGCGCCATGGAAGAAGATCCAGCAGAACACCTTCACCAGGTGGTGCAACGAGCACCTCAAGTGCGTCAACAAGACCATCACCGACCTGCAGAGGGATTTTACTGACGGGCTCAAGCTCATTTCGCTCCTGGAGGTTTTGAGCCAGAAGAAAATGTACAGAAAGCACCACACCAGACCCAACTTCCGTCAGATGAAACTGGAGAATGTGTCTGTGGCACTGGAGTTCCTGGACAGAGAGCACATCAAACTGGTCTCCATAGGTGAGTTAGACTGTAATGGCTGCTTGGATGCAAACATAAAAAGTTACCAAGCTATTTTTAGACAGGAGCAAGTTATAAAAAGGGTGACTTGTGTGATAGGTGACAGTGACACCCTGATTTTAATAAGATGCAGTGCTTTGATATGTAAATCTGAACCATGACAACAACATTTCGCCTTTGATATTTTTAAATCTGTCACACCTTCACAGACACACACACACACACACACACACACACACACATACACACACACATACATATTCTGTAGCTGCTCTCTTGGTACGTTATCAGCCCAGGTGTCAGCAGCGAGACGTGGGTTTCACAGGCCTCTGGAAAGCCACACTGAGCAGGGGGTCAACGGCTTATTGGAAAGTTACTGCAGAGGTGCCACTGAGGTCATTCACTTGTATCAGGGCCAAGGACTGGTGGCTCCATAGTATGCTTTAGCTTATTCCCCACTGCAGCAATGTGGTGAACTACAGGGCTGGAAATTCACTACGGCTGTGCTAATGAGAATGACACGATTTATACATGTGGACAGCAGTCACACACACACACACACACACACTCATCTGTACACAAAGGGGCACACACACACTCTCATCTCTGTCAGGTCAGGGGTCAGAACGACTCACTGGGGCTCTGCGCTGACAGCCAATTGCTGCGCGGAGCCATCAGCAACTCCTGTGAGGTGAGGATTAAGTCCGGAGGGATTTAGGGATCAGACTGTGGTACAGATAGCTGAAGTAACAATAAATTGTTGTCACCAGAAGCGGACTTCAGACCACCAGAGAGTGCCAGCTCTTAGAAATATTGAAAAACTGGGGAGAAACTAGTCGTCTGTATGCCGGGGTGTAGTCTCATTTCAACATTTGGGGTTTGGGGGTCGTCCACAAGACAATTTGGAGCATGAAACACTAATTTAAACGCAACAATTTGTGCCTTTTTGGCAGTTATTTATGGCATAAATGTCTTAAACTTATTCAAAATCAAAGTCCTCTGCTACTGTCATGGTTTAATTGGGGTGCGGGGAAACAAATGCACCGTCTAAATATTGAACGTGACATGTCCCCCCTGAAATCTACAGCTATGCCAATATGAAAAGAACAGATACTGTAAGATGAGGAGTTATGGCTTAATTATACACCCATAGACAACCCTACAATTCATACAGAAGAAAAGTTATTAAAAGTTTAACAGAGTATTTTTTCTGCTTTGGTGACTAATGATGCTGCCACACACTTGAGTGAAATTCCCGGCATGGCTGAGGCTTTGGCCGGCCAGCTGTGAAGGCCACAGCGTGTCCACCTGGATACACACTGAATGTTTCGGTTTGAGCGTGTGCCTCAGGGTCAAGCTCAAATCTCAGGGCTCCTGGTGATTACAGGAGGCCAAAGGTCACCACCACAGATATCACCTTTAAATTTTGTCCGGGGAAAAATGTGTCTCGGACTTAATATGCGAGTGTGTGTCTGGCAGCGTTGTCCCAGCTGTGCAGACACACAGCAGGTCAGACTGTTTTGACAGAAACAGGGCGTGATAATAGAAGCCCTGGCATTTTCCTAGCACCCTCTCCCCACATTCGGCTCTAGTGGGTCAATGCAGCCCTCTTAAGATAATGTCTCAGCCTCATTACAGTGACCCAGAGACACTAAAAAAATCCCCACAGGCTTAGTCACACATGTGTCACAGTGTGTAACTAGATACCGTTTGATGGATGTCTCTTTGAGCACACAGTTGCCCTTAAATCCGGACACGGCAGGATCAAAAACACACTGTGCCACAGCGTGCCACCTGCCTGTGCCAGTCAAACGGTGTCGCATCAAACATTGCCCTCTGATAGGAGGCACTCATCTGTGAAAAGATAAATAGTCTCACTAAAAGAGTCTCGTGATAAACAACTGGCATCAAAGTCCCTGCGTTATTAAAGCCTTACTGAATTAAGCTGAGTGTATCGCACAAGATTAGTCGATGAAACATTAAAGTGAAGCACTCCTCTGAGGTTTTTTGGCTTAAATGGCTGAATTTCTAAATTAAGGTGGATTTGAAATGGCTTATTTGACAAACTTTTCCTCGGAGGACTTGCGGAAATGAGCTGCGTGCTCGCTGTCAATGAAATCTAATCTCCACCTATGTGATTTATCACACTCTGGCGCTACAAGTTTTGGACGTAATTGAAATCCAAGTGGTGTTTATGCAGAGAGGGATCCACTTCCACATATCCTCAGCTGTCACTGTCTTCAGAGTGCCATTGTGACTGGATGACAGATTGTCAGGGGTCCTCAGCCAGACAGCTGTCTGAGAGAAAGGGGCTCGGGGGGGAAAGCAGCGAGGAGCATTAGATTCTTGTCTCCTCAGCAGTCAATCATCATTGTTTATATTTCTGGTCAACTCTGCACAACACTGCAGAAATACTGTTCTGATATGATGCACTTATGTATAGATCTTAATTTCTCATGGTTCAGCTTTGGGGTGCTTTAATCAGTGATAACAATATACACTATGTAAACCAATTTACTAGTAGATTGCACAAATCTCCCCAGAAGGGCCCATAAACACTTAGCAATGAAAATAGAGCTGGAGGATGCAGTTAACTAGTAAACCACCAAATACTGTCAGACATGGTGCATTTGTAAACTTTCTGCAAGTTATAAATCCTCATGAAAACTTTTGTCTCTGCCGTCCAACTGCAGATAGCAAAGCCATTGTTGATGGGAATCTAAAGCTGATCCTGGGTCTTATCTGGACTCTCATCCTGCACTACTCTATCTCCATGCCCATGTGGGATGACGAGGATGACGAGGAGACAAAGAAGCTGACCCCCAAACAGCGGCTGTTGGGCTGGATTCAGAACAAGGTGCCCCAGCTGCCCATCAACAACTTCAACCGTGACTGGCGAGACGGCAAAGCACTGGGAGCTCTGGTCGACAACTGTGCCCCTGGTAAGAAGTGTGTAGCAGCGGCAGACGAGCCTGCAGGCATGGTGGAGTAAGTGCTGAGTCAGATTACGTGCTGCGCCTGTTAAAAGGCTTCTTGTATATCACGGTTTTCCTCGGTTGCTATGGAGGTTCGGGTCAGGCATGTGTCAGTCAGTGTGTCTGAAACAGTATCACCTTCTCAAGAGATTTTGTCTCCTTTGCTCCTCATCTAGAAATGACGGCTGTATATCTGTCACACATTTCTGCAGCACACACACACACACACACACACACACACACACACACACACACACACACATCGAGATTCAGATGTCAACCAGTGTAATCTGTCTCTGGGGGGCAGGTAGTGTCAGGGGGTTGAAGAGGGGCTGCTGATGGCCGGGGGACGTCCCTGCCAGCTGTCCCACAATGACTGAAGCTTTCACTCTCACTGTTTCGGGCCCTGAGGTCCAAGCCTGGCTTTAGCGTTTATAGCCCCGCTGCTACACAACACCCCCAAATTTGGGCACCATTCCTCCTCTTCTGTCAAGGGGGATGCTTGGCTCCGCATCAAAATGCAGAGTTATCTGTCACAGGGAGGTGCCTGAGCCACAGATCCAGGGACCACAAGGCCACAGTTTGAGTCACTGCCAGTTCAGGCTTTCACTTCCAACACTGAACATTAGAGAGTCCTCTTCTAACTGTGTTTCACAGAGCGAAAGGTGGAGGAGTAGCAAGAGGAGTGTAGAGCGCCATGTTTACACGAGCCATTGATCTGCAGAGACACATCTTTCAAACACTGTGCTGCAGCACTGACCATACAAGGTTCTGTTGTTTCATCAGCTAATACCAAACAGCAGGGTAACTGACGAAACTCGCTCTGTTCTGAAACACAGAAGCTCTGCTTTTAATTCACAGACGAATCTGCAAAACAAGTTAATTGGCCAGAACAGGAACAAACCAGTGTTAATCTCTATCTGACAGCCAGTTAGCTGCAATCTCTGTTAGTATATCCAGTATTTTCTTATAAAACTAAAGCATACATCTGCCTCTGTTGGTGTTACACTGATGTTGCATTATAAACTACATGTCTATGGTTTTACTCCAGAGCTGACATTGCTTTGAAGAGCTCTGATTTCCCATAGTAACATGGTGGAAGTCCCACCCTGGTGCCTCCCCACTGACAGCTTGACTAAGTTTTTTTTCCTGTGCTGTCAAAGCACTCTCCTCCCTTGCAGATGCATTTAAACTCAACCCCATTAATACTGTGAGCTATATTAATTGGATAATAGTATTCTATGGTGTGCCTGTATGGGCCTTTTGAGTTAGCGTCCACTCCATCACCAACACTAATCCAATTTAGGCATTAGCAGCACCGAGGACGCTTTAGCTTTAGCCACATGAAAAGTGCCAGAGCGTCTGGAGCGTTTGAACATTCAAAAGAGACCTAACTGTCACACACAGTGGACCCACAGGAGCAGAACAAGGGTAAGGTCATGCGATGTTGTAGTTGGAGGTGTTAGACAGATAGTACTGACAGCCCAAGAGGCTTTGTTATTGCAACAGCAGCGTAACACTGACTGCGTTCGTCTGTGCAGACGTGCCTAATCGTCCTGTTTACATTCTGCTAGGTTTGTGTCCTGACTGGGCAGAGTGGGACCCAAACCAGCCCGTGCAGAATGCCAAAGAAGCCATGCAACAAGCTGACGACTGGCTGGGTGTGCCTCAGGTAAGATGCATGACAGAAGTCAGTCACAAAGTGTTTTTTGTTTGCTTTGGCTCAGCTCAGGTGGGAAGGGTTGATCTCACAGGGCAGTAGAACAGGATAAGTATATGGTTGGCGAAATACTTTATACTCAGTGGATAGACCAGCACCAATCTTCTCCAAGCTGTGCTCAAAACAAGCACCGACACACATTTGCAAATGAAAAACATGCCTCACCACATGCACACACACTTGTGAGGCAACACAACTGAAAGTAAAAGCAGTACTGCATGTGATTCGGAGCCCAGTGTTTTTTTTTCCAGGGAGATCATGCTGGAGGCTGTCATGAAATATTTATTACCCATCTCACTTCTAATATTTCCATTTACTTTGTTGTAGCTCTCAGTTAGTGAGTTTGTAGGAGTTTTATTTAGTAGATTCGTGAATTTGCGGAGGTGTGAGATTTCTGAACACCTTCCGAGCCGGCCCCTGAAACAGAGGTGTAAATATGCCTGTGCTCATCAGAATAACAATGTGAACGGAGCCAGAGTGCAATGTTTCCAGTCCCCGTTTGTGAGACCCTGAGTCTTCGTATTGTAATGTGCTCTATGCAGGTTGTTTGCTTGTTTGTAGAAAGGCACGGGGTTAGCTGTTCTCCATGAGGCTTAGCATTGGTGAGATAGCCGGGGGGTGTATGTCATGGCTCTGCAGGCCTGGGGGGCTGCAGTACAGTGTGGTGGTGTTAAGGAGATGTGGGAAAGGTCTGGCTCAGGATAAATCCCCCCGGCTGGCTTATTGAGGGCAACAATCCTTAACCCTGTCCTGGGGTTAAATATAACCAGCATGGAGCATGGCTTTGTGCCACGGCGTGATAGACAGGCAAACAAGTGCTGGAGGGGAGAGAGGAGTCAGGGAGGAGGGAAGAAATAAGTTTAATCCTTGTTAAATCCCATTGCACTATTCTTAATAAGGGAAAGTTGTAAAATAGAGTCAACCATACCCGTCTTACAAATGATGACACTGCCAGTTTAAACACAAATTAGGATATTGTATATTTTTATGGTCGTGGTTGTTGCAGGATTTTGCATAAAAACTCTTGGTTGTCTGTCCGTGCTGTAGGTGATCGCTCCTGAGGAGATCGTGGACCCAGATGTGGATGAGCATTCAGTGATGACCTACCTGTCCCAATTCCCCAAAGCAAAGCTGAAGCCCGGAGCTCCTCTCAGGCCCAAACAGCTTTTCCCAAACAAGGCCAAAGCCTACGGACCTGGTGGGTAGCCCAGCAGTCGCCACGAGCACCTGCACAGTTCACCACAGTTCATATGTGCAGTATGAATGTATAATGGATTTAGTGAGCCTCCTCAGTCCTGCATAACAAAGCGGTGATGTTAGACAGCAGAACCACACAGATACCTCAGGAACAGAACAAACATCCTAGTCTGAGGAAACTTTTTTTTTTTTAGTTTGACATTTTTTTCCTTTATTTGGTATCACTTACCAGCAGCGGTGCACACACTCATCTCCCCACAGAGTTATCCATCTTCTCAGCTTTTTACAATGCAATCATAGCACACAAAAATAGATCATCGGATGTTTTCCATTTTAGATAAAAAATAATGAGAACATTAATGAAAATTGAATAAACAAATTTAAGTCAAAGAAGGGCATTTGGGGGAAATATAGCTCCCCTTTTCCTCCAAATTTCCTCAAATTTAGTATTCTGAAGCCTTATGGAGAAGGTAATTCTTTCAATTAAAACCATTTCATAAATGATATCATACCAATTAGATTGAGAGTCTGGTTTAAGCCATTTCTTTGTAATTGCTTTTCTAGCAGCAGCACTCAGGATTCTAAGCAAATATTAGGTTTTACTCTCAGGAAACTTTTTAATACTTTGTTGTTGGTGTTTAGCTGCGTGGCAAAATACATCACCACACCCTGTGTCTCTGTACATTACAGGCATCGAGCCTCATGGCAACAAGGTTCTGCACCCTGCTGTGTTCACTGTGGAAACCCTGGAAGCCGGCAGCGGTGAGGTCCTGGTCTATGTGGAGGATCCTGAGGGACACAAGGAGGAGGTGAGTGATATGCGGATCTTAGCACGCAGCCTGCTTGCCAACTCAGATAATCTTGCTAAGTTATGATAAGTGCAGCTGATCTTTGATCTAACCCTCTCTGTCTTTGTCGTCTTATTTCTCCAGGCTAAGGTTAAAGCCAACAAGGACAAGAACAGAACCTACACTGTCACCTATATTCCTAAAGTTGAGGGTGTTCACAAGGTAAGGCTGAGCTGCGTTTTGTCCCATGTACATAAGGTCCATTTTAGGGGTGGAAATCTTCAGGCACGTCACGATTTCATTATGATTCAAAGGGCTATGATGTGATCAGAAAATGAGTATTGAGAACACGGCATATTTGTTATGACCCACAATTAAAATAAACAGTTGAATTCACTTCCACTTCCATTGTCTTTTATAAGCACAATAGTAGTAACAAAAGGAGATGTGTCAACTAGAGTGTCACATTTTACAACATGACACAGTGGCGCATGTTTTATTCACATTACAGCTTCTTAAGTCGGGTTCACTCTGTGCTCAAATGGCAGCTGAGCAAGCTTGGTATCTGCCGGAACCTCGGTTAACCTTCCCCTTTCCTGTTATACTTAGATATGCTATGTGGCATTATAAATTACATGGCTCGCCTGTGTAGTGACCTGGCAAGCCTTTTCCACATGAGGCCCAATGACATGAGACATGAGGGATGTCAAAGACGCAAATGTCTGGTTCATTCAGCTTGCAAGCTAGCTTAGCGTCACTGTTATACATCACACATACCAGTCTTTCCCCCGAACACAGCCACAAAGTGCAGCGTGCTGCAATAATCACAGAAATTATTTGTAACGGAGGTCAACATGTCACAGGAATCACAGGACTCTGTTTACTGATTGGCTGTAGGTACTTTCTGGCCGCATTTTACTGCTAAAAGTTAAACTGTTCCCATCTTTTATTTGCACTTCACCACAGAATCAAACGGTATTAGCTTGGAGCGTCCACCACAGCTTTCCACAGACATTGCACAGCAGCTTGCCCTCCACATGCATGATGTGTTTATGTAACTACTAGGAAGCTTCATTGCTCTGTCAAAACACTGTTTGTTGTCAAAGCCACAAAGAGGGTTAGAAACTCTAATAAATACCTGGCTAAACGGAACTGGCCACGCTAGGTTACTTTTTGTCAAGCTTGTCAGATATAGCAACAGTAACTAAGGGGGGGTGGGACTTTGGATTGATTAGCCAAAAGAAATGTTGAGACTTGGGTTTTTAAATTTCAGGTTATTGACTTTTCTGCATAGAGACATAATCTTTTGAGAGACGACTGCGATGCATTTAAGACTCGACTTTTCCCCCCACCTCTTCTCCACATATCACACAGCACAGCCACTCTGTTTAAAGTGTCTTAACTTTGTCTTTTTTCTTCTTACTGTAGGTTAAAGTGCTGTTTGCTGGTCAGGACATTGACAAGAGCCCCTACACAGTGAACGTAGCAAAGGACATGGGCGACCCCAGCAAAGTCCACGCCAGGGGACCTGGTCTTGATGCTACTGGCAACATAGCTAACAAACCCACCTACTTTGACATCTACACAGCTGGTTAGTATGAATAATTCAACCACTTTACATACTGACATGTACACATGCAGACAGCTGGAGTGTGATCTGATGAAAGGCTTGAGTATTTTTAAATGAGACTAAAGCTACAGCGTCTACTATGATCTGTGATAACTGATCATTTTCCTGTCACACTCAGGTGCTGGCAATGGCGACGTCAGTGTGGTAATCGTCGATCCTCAGGGCAAAAAGGACACAGTGGAGCTCATCCTGGAGAATAAGGGCGACAGTGTTTTCCGTTGCACTTATCGTCCCATGCAAGAAGGGCCTCACACCATCCACGTATTGTTCGCAGGCCAGGAGATCCCCAAGAGTCCTTTCACTGTCAACATTGCAGAGGGTGAGCCATCTGTCTGTGTTGTAAATTACTGTCAGACAAATCAGATTTCTTATCATGCTGTTAGTGTCAGGGTGATCTATCCATCACAGTCTATCAGTCATCTTTATTTTCCCTGGGAACAGCCACCCAGTGTAGGCCATAACCCTTCCTATCTGTCATTTCTAGCTCCACCCGTTGCTCCTCCCAAGGGGCCTCCACTGCAGATAGTCCCTCAGTCAGTGCGTACCCCTCCTGGAGCGAAGGGGGTACCCCCTATAAAACCTGGCCGCCGAAGTTAGTATGGTTTGCTGGGAAGAGCCTGTGCCCATTGCTCAGCCAAATCCCCCCCCAAACATTTCCCTAAGCAGCGTCTTGCAGATGCTACTCTGTGCTTTCTGAGATTAGGGTGCCACGGATCAGTGCCGTGCTTGGGCGCCCGCTCCGCCTTCTTGCGGCCTGCAGCTTGATGGTTTCGTTATGTTCAAAGAGAGATGAGATGCAATGTTGTGCAAATAGTTTACAGATTGTCCCACTTTGCATTTCTGCCTACTTTGTTCTTCTCTGTTAAATATCTTTGCTTGTGCTGTTGACATGTTTGTTTTTACCACATCTAAATTTGCATCAGCCAGCATTCGGTTTAAGCCTGCAGTCAACATTTCGGAGTGACTGACTGAAATGTTGTCAGATGCTCCCCCGATGCTCTCAAATGTGTCAATATCCCATTCAGCATTCTGCACTTTGTGTTATATGTGCTGCAAAAAAGCATCATTCTCATTTGCAGGTTCTGTCAGTCAAGCTTTAAGGGATCCCACTTGAATCGGATATTTGAATGTCTTTGCTACTAACACTGCTGTCAACTGCTGGCTACTCTTGGTTGCCATTTGCTTTGCTAAATATTTCTCTCTCTTGCTCACACTTGTTGTTATTCCTTTCAGCAATGAACCCAAATGCCTGCAGAGCTACAGGCAGAGGCCTTCAGCCTAAAGGCGTGAGAGTAAAGGAGGTTGCAGACTTCAAAGTTTTCACCAAGGGAGCTGGCAGTGGATCGCTGAGCGTCTCAGTCAAAGGCCCAAGTGAGTCAGACAGCTCTCTCTTCTCTGCATCACTCCTCACTCCTCCTACATTTTTAGCATTATTCACTTTGTTTGGGTTTGTGTCTGAAGGGTAGCATTCACACATGCATATGATAAACAAAATGCATAAAAATGCCTCCTCGTTTCCATGTTGAAGAATCCTTATTGACTGTGGTTTTCATCCTCAGCTGGTGCAGAGGAGAAAGTGAAAGTACGAGATGCAGGAGACGGTGTTTATGAATGTGAATATTACCCCCTTAAGCCTGGCAAATACACAGTCAGCATCACCTGGGGAGGCCAGCCCATCCCACGCAGGTAGGGTCCTATTACTGCCTGTGGCTATTCATCAAGAATGCACATTCACATTTACACTTGGTAATATTGTGTTATTCTGTGTGCTGCAGCCCTTTCGAAGTGGAGGTGGGTGCAGAGGCAGGTTTTCAGAAGGTGAGGGCCTGGGGTCCTGGACTGAAGACTGGCATGGTGGGAAAATCTGCTGACTTTGTTGTAGAGGCCATCGGCACTGAAGTTGGAACTCTAGGTGGGTCAGGTGCAACTTTTATGAGCTCTCACACAAGAAAGGTGGATTTCTAAAAACTGTACAGTAAATAGGGCATGCTGATAGAGAGATTGCTGCGTTCACAAAAGATTTTTGATAAATAATCATCGGTAATGAGGATATAATAACTATAGGTAAGGACGGAAAATTACACTTTACTGTAATTCAGCCTTTAAAACAAGGAATAGACAACACTTACAATTACGCATGTCAACTGTTAACCGTTAACTGGTTAACCACTGAGAATGTTAGTTACGCATGGGTTGTATTTGCTACTCTTCAGTTTACTGCACTGTCTGCCACCCAGGTTTGGTGGGAGCCAGCTAGCAGCGCTGTTCATTCAGCGATTACCACAAGTAATGCTGTTCTAAAGGGGTTTTGCGGCTCAAAATGAAGCTGCTCATTCTACGGGGCTACCTGGGGGCTTCCTTGAGTGGCACCTCTATCTAGCTCCCACCCGGCTTGGGTGGTGCACAGACAGAGCAGCTCAGGCTAACGTTAGCTAACGAGTGGAGACTGGAGGGTGGGCAGTAGCTATTATGCATGTTAACAGGGCTAGCTAGCTGTCAGCAAAGCCAACAGAAAGTAAAATAAGACATCACAGAAACAATAAAAATGTTCCCACCTCTTAATGGTTACTGCTCACTGTGTCAATGGAGCGCCAGACTAAAAGGAAATGTTTTATCTTTTTTCCTTAAAAATTAACCATTTAGTTACCGGTTAATGAACTGAACTGACACCCCTATAACGATGTCCAAAATCTAAGATGATATCTAGACTCACATTATGATATCAGTTTGATATTGACACATTGCCCAGACCTAATTCTGAATGTGAAATCTGAATGTTTTAATTTTTGGATGTTCAGGCTTCTCCATCGAAGGCCCATCACAGGCTAAAATTGAGTGTGATGATAAGGGTGATGGCTCCTGTGATGTGCGCTATTGGCCCACTGAGCCCGGTGACTATGCTGTCCATGTCATTTGTGATGACGAGGACATCAAGGACAGTCCCTTCATGGCCCACATCCTTCCTGCAGTCAATGACTGCTTCCCTGAGAAGGTAATTTCCACTCAGTGAATCATGTAGCGAATGTATAAGTATAAAGTAGGTTGCTGTGGTGACGTGATCATATTCTAAACAAGATATAAATGTTGCAGGTGAAAGCATACGGTCCAGGCCTGCAGCCAACTGGCGTCATTGTGAACAAACCAACTGAATTTACCATCGATGCCCGCATGGCCGGGAAGGGTCACCTCAAGATTTACGCACAGGTAGCCTACAGAAAACACCAGCTCCTGAAACCTTTATTGTTTATTCATAGGATCACATCATCTATATTGGATGTGGCTGTACAGACCAGAGCTGACATGCTTTTGTACTCACTCAGGACGCTGAAGGCTGCACCATCAACATCAAGATCACTGACAAGGGAGACGGCACATTTCTGTGTGTGTACACCCCTGTCAAGCCCATTAAACACACCATCATTATCTCCTGGGGGGACGTCAACGTGCCCAACAGCCCCTTCAGGGTAAGACACATGATGATGTCCACACACACACACACACACACACACACACACACATAACTATGCTGCACTTTAAATTCAGTTAATTTAATATAATGATACTCCACCAAAGTAAGAGGAGTGCAGAAGTTGTACTTGAAGCAACTGATTTTGCCTCAAGTACACTGTGAATTCATTAGGTGCTGGTTGGAGAGGGATGTCATCCAGACAAAGTCAAGGTCTATGGGCCTGGAGTGGAGAAGACGGGGCTTAAGGCTAACGAGCCAACATACTTCACAGTGGACTGCAGCGAGGCCGGTCAAGGTGAGCATATACGAGGAGATGGCGTGGGTGGTTACAAAAACAAAACTGAGTATGGCTGGCTCTTAATGAAATTAGTGCCACATTATGTGGATGTTGAAAAATGTAAAGAACAGAGTATCTGTGCTGTGTTTAGCTGACAAAGTTGAGGAAAGTTATTTGAGATGTACTTAAAGTGAAGCTCAAGGCAGTGGAGGGACTGCCTCTATTTATTCACATCATCTGCTTTTGAATGACCCCCTTGAACCGTGCTTATTGCTATGCACCATTAGGGGACATCAGCATTGGAATCAAGTGTGCCCCGGGGGTGGTTGGCCCTGCCGAGGCAGACATCGACTTTGACATCATCAAGAATGACAATGACACCTTCACTGTCAAGTACACTCCCCCCGCTGCAGGCCGATACACCATCATGGTGCTGTTTGCTGACCAGGTGAGAATACAGATTCCAGTGCTCGAGGGACTTGTGTAGAATCATTTTTTTTTTTTAATTTTATTTAATCTGGAGTAATTTCTTATGATTATTTTATGATTGCCATTGTCAGGAAATTCCCATCAGTCCATTTAAAGTCAAGGTGGATCCTTCCCATGATGCTGGTAAGGTGAGAGCAGAGGGCCCCGGACTCAACAAAACAGGTGAGAACTAGAAATACCAAGCACAACACTACAACACTTAAATGTCATAGAAATGATTTGATTTGATCAGGACTGGTATCACTGACAAAGCACGTGTGTGTTTCAGGAGTGGAGGTGGGCACTCCAACCCACTTCACCATCTACACAAAGGGAGCCGGCAAGGCCAAGCCTGAGGTACATTTCGCAGCGTCAGGCCCAGGAGAGGCGGTTCGTGACTTTGAGATCATCGATAACCACGATTACTCCTACACTGTCAAGTACACGGCTCTTCAACAGGTACAGTAACTCTCTGTTTGAACAGGTTGCACAGATTATTCACAATAATAACTCAAATCAATCAATATTCATCGCTCCTCTTGTGCCTTTTTTAGGGTAACATGGCAATTTCAGTCACACATGGAGGAGATCCCATTCCCAAGAGCCCCTTCCACATCACAGTGGCGCCTCCTCTGGATATTGGGAAGGTGAAAGTGGAGGGATTAGACACCAGTAAGTTACAAACACTAAATATTGTACTCTTGCATTCAGTGTGTAAAAGTAGTTAATTGCAACAGTTTAAGTGTTTGGTGTTGTTTCTTGCAGAAGTGGAGGTTGGAAAGGATCAGGAGTTCACAGTCAACACAAAGGGCGCCGGTGGGCAAGGCAATGTGGGTGTTAAGATGACCTCCCCCTCTGGCCGGCCAATCCCATGCAAGCTGGAATCAGACAAAGCCAAAGGCACTCACGGTGTGAAGTATATTCCCCCAGAGGAGGGGCAGTACAAGGTTGATGTCAGCTATGATGGCAACCCGGTGATGGGAAGCCCCTTTGGGGTTGAAGCAGTGATGCCTGCTGATCCTTCAAAGGTAAAAGTTCATAAAAGCTGCATGTGGCTCTGCACTTTGTTCATACTTGAAGCTCGTGAAACATAACATACAAATATTTGATGTGTGGTATACCACGTCTCAAATACTAACCTGAGTCTTGCATCACAGGTGAGAGCCTATGGCCCAGGCCTGAAGGGAGGCATTGTGGGTAAACCAGCTCCATTCACTATTGACACAAAGGGAGCTGGTGCAGGCGGGCTGGGCCTGACTGTGGAGGGTCCCTGCGAGGCAAAGATCGAGTGCCAGGACAATGGCGATGGCACATGCTCAGTGTTTTACCTGCCCACCGAGGCCGGGGAGTATGCCATCAACATTCTGTTTGCCGAGAAGCACATTCCCGGCTCTCCCTTCAAGGCTGCTGTGCGCCCAGCCCTGGACCCCAGCAAGGTGACGGCTTTCGGGCCGGGCCTGGAGAAGGCCAAGGCGGGTGAACCGGCGACCTTCACTGTGGACTGCACCCGTGCAGGTGACGCTGAGCTCACCATTGAGATTGTGTCAGAGACCGGGGTGAAGGCTGAAGTGCACATCCAGAAAACAGCAGAGGGGACCTTCTCCGTTACATACATCCCATCCTTCCACGGCTCACACACCATCACGATCAAATATGGCGGCCAGATGATTCCCCAGTTTCCCAAGGTCCTGCAGGTCGAGCCCTCTGTGGACACCAGCGGCGTGCATGTCTATGGACCAGGAGTGGAGCCCAGAGGTAACAAGACCAGGAACATAAACTTAAACAAGTCTATTAATTGAACTCATAAGTTATTTATCAAGCAAATTGGCCAGCATGTGCAGGTTGTTTATCATTACAGCTCCAGTTTTGTTTTTGGTAATTATAATTGACAGATTCATTAATAATGAAGATGCTGCATTTTTAATGGCAGCCTGAGTGTGTATGTTTTAACTAGTTGAGAAACAGTTCATTCATTCATCATAATGATTTATGAGTCTTAAAGTGGCTGAGGCCACCTGGTCTTGGTTTTCTTTAACAACAAATCACCGGAAGGGTTTTTCTGTTTCTAGGGGTCCTCAGAGAAGTCACAACCCACTTCATCGTTGATGCTCGCGCCCTCAACAAGGTTGGAGGAAATCATGTGAAGGTTCACATTATCAGCCCCTCCGGCACCAAGACAGACTCCTACATCACTGACAAGGGAGACGGCACCTACAGAGTGGAGTACACTGCATTCGAGGATGGTAGGAGCAAAAATATGGCTTCATTCCATTTAACAGTGTTAATTCACACAATTAAAGGATCATAAGGTGGCGAGATCTATGTCAGATTTTAACATTAGGAAACCTAACCCGCTGCTAAGAGGTAGAGGAGTTTACATCAGGCAGGCTGTCTGAAAGAGAGCATGCAGACAGACAGAGAAATCACTAACAGGTGCTCATGCTGGGCACCATTTGGGAATAAAGCAGGAGAGTGGGAAAAAGAGAACGAGAAAGAGAGGGGTATAAATACAGAATGATGCAGTGGAGCAATGATGTGAGGGGCAAAGAGCAGGGAGAGGCAGACAGGCTCTGTTTTATAAATAGTGTGCTCTGGAACAGAAGCTCTTAACCAGGCAGGTATGTGTGCTGAAGGCTGCCTGCACACAGCTATACAGCAGGGGAATGACAGGAGATATTAATAGAGACCTATAACACAAAGCAAAGAGATCACAGAGCACTTCTCCACCACCAGACGTGCTCTAATATCATAGCAGTGCTGCTGGGAATCTGGCATATAGGCCTACTGAGAGGGCTCTGTCAGAAAAATGTTGTAACAGAATAATGAATAGGGAACAGATGTAATGCCTTGTACGTTCAGCAGAGCGTCTGCGCTCTAGATGGTTTCTTTTATAAATAAACAGATGTTTATCTCCCTAAAAAGGAATTTGTCTGGCTCATAATTAAAAGCAAGCAGCAATAACAGAGTATATCGGCACGCTTTGAGAACATTCAGGCAGAGAGGTACGATATGAGACGCTAAACTGATGTATCTGATTGTGCGTAGGAATGCATCTGATTGAGGTGCATTATGACGAGGCGCCTGTTCCCAAGAGTCCTTTCAGAGTGTCTGTGGTGGAGGGGTGCGATCCAACCAGAGTTCGCGCTTACGGACCAGGTCTGGAGGGAGGGATTACCAACAAGCCTAACTGCTTCACTGTGGAGACCAGGTACTGTTGGATCATATTTACAGGAGACATTTGGGTGAACTCAAATATGTACATTTGAATAACAGCGTTTGCTTCTCTCTCAGGGGAGCTGGCACAGGAGGTCTGGGCCTGACCATCGAGGGAGCCTCTGAGGCTAAAATATCCTGCAAGGACAATAAAGATGGCAGCTGCAGTGTGGAGTACATTCCCTACACTCCTGGAGACTATGATGTCAACATTAACTACGGAGGCCACCCGATCCCAGGCAGTCCCTTCCGTGTACCAGTGAAGGACCCTGTGGACCCCAGCAAGGTGAAGTGCTCAGGTCCAGGACTGGGCACCGGAGTGAGAGCTCATGTTCCTCAGACCTTCACAGTAGACTGTACCAAGGCTGGACAGGCTCCACTGGACGTCAAACTCTATGGACCAACAGGTGAGGACGAGCTCATGATGAAAACCCATAAACCTTTACTACTCTAAAGCCAGGCTCAGATTACAGGGGCCGATTTATCCCTGATTCACCCCTCTACTCCTGATGATCAGAGGAGGAATCTGTTCCAGGACATTTGTCAGTACTGATGTTCGGCCAGGATTATCTGGTAATGTGAGAGGTTTACTGATCCAGTCTTAAACTTCCTGAACTGCTCGCAGACATGTTTGAAATTTAGGATTTAAAATCTGGATGATTACAGTTTCGTTTATGTAACTATGAAGCAGCTGAGGGTGTTGGCAAGCACCTAAACATTTTAGCCCTTGAGGCTAATGTTAGTTAGCATACTACTGTTGACAGATATTAATACTGACAGTTAAAATATCACCTCCAGTTCTCGCCAAAGAATAGACAACCTGTGTTGACCATTTTCTCATCCAGACTTGTTTAGCTTTCTGCTTTTGTTTTGTCTCACTGCAAATCATTTTTAACAATACAGCAAGTTGCCGCACCACGTCAGATCTGTTTTGTTGACATCTACTTCCCCATCAGATCATGGAGGTGGTGAATTCATGCTCCCTGTGGCACAATAATCTTAATATTATCCTGTAGTGTGTTCTTGTTTGAGATAACAGAGAAGAACATCCATGTAATTTCTCCTTATGGTGCAACCTGATTTCAAAATCGGGTAGGATTTTAGAGCTCCTGTAGTCCAAGCTCAGCTTAACCCAGCCAACATTTGTATGTGGGGCCAATGTGTGTAGTAAATGGGCTGAAAAATGGGCCCCATATGGGATTGACCATGGGTTGCATAATGGCCCACATGAGTGGGTTTACCCATGGTGCCCAGATAAGATGCCTATTTTGGGCCCAGGTAGCCCTAGCATGACTTGGGCAAACCCATTCATGTGGCCGATTGGCATAAGGCATGCTGGGAAGTTGACAAATAACATCAAGTTGGTTGTATATGGTTATTTCCAGGTACTGTGGAGCCAGTTGGTGTGAAGAACAATGGCGATGGCACCCACACAGTTCACTACACCCCAGCCCAGGATGGCCCTTACACTGTCGCTGTCAAATATGCAGATCAGGAAGTCCCACACAGGTGCAGTATGAGTTTAAAAAAAAAAAAAAAAAACCCAAGCCAGGCAGTATGTGCAGATACGTCTTAATTAAAGTTCCGCTCTGTCTGGCGTGCTGGATTTAAAAAAAGAAAAAGTGCAGTTCAGCAAATTTTCTGTTCCCATTTCTTTCTTTTGTAGAACTGGGTTTAGTAATTACACTTGATATTCTCTCCTTCTTCCACAGTCCATTCAAGGTAATGTCTCAGCCTGGGCATGACGCCAGCAAGGTACGCGCCAGTGGCCCTGGTCTAGACACAAAAGGTGTGTCTGCGAGCTTGCCAGTTGAGTTCACCATTGATGCTCGTGACGCCGGAGAGGGACTGCTCACTGTGCAGATTCTGGTGGGTTCAGCTCCCTTTCACACAATTCATTTTTTAACCATAAGCCACCATTTACAATAACTTAATATTGCCTATTGACAGGACCCAGAGGGCAAGCCAAAGAATGCAACCATCCAGGACAACAGGGACGGCACCTACACTGTCTCCTATGTGCCTGACTCTACAGGCCCCTATACTATCACCATTAAATATGGAGGAGATGAGATCCCTTACTCCCCATACCGCATCCAGTCCCTGCCCACAGGAGACGCCAGCAAATGTCGCCTCACAGGTAAGAAAACCACTGTGAAGCCATTATTCTAATAAATCTGTAGCATTCATACATTTATGCTCAAAATCTGCATTTTTTTTCCTTCCAGTTTCTATTGGAGGACACGGCGTGTGTGAGTAACAGAGGCTTTGTTTTTATGTCTGACACATTGCTAGAAAATCCTCAGATCCATGCATTTATGCAGCACTTCTCACCCTTTATCCTTATCCCCTCTCTCCTTAACAGCAAGCCTTCAGAAGCTGCAGACCTCCGAGGACACAGTCATCACAGTGGATGCAAAGGCGGCAGGGAAAGGCAAGGTGACCTGTAAGGTGCAGACCCCACAAGGGATGGAGCTGGACATGGATGTGGTGGAAAATCGTGATGGGACCTTTGACATTTACTACACAGCCCCTGAGCCTGGGAAATATGTTATCACCATCCGCTTTGGGGGACAGAACATCCCCAAGAGTCCCTTCCATGTGGTGGTGAGTGAGGGAGCATTTTAACAACTGTGTGTACGGTTGTGTGCAAGACTCACTGTTGGTCTAATGTTCAGCTGTATGAAACCAACTATTTCTCTGTTCTCTGTATTGACAGGCCACAAATGAGCCAGTTGTTCCACGCGATACTGTGGATCCTCTCTTCCGGCCCGTTAACTTCCTCGTCCCCTTCACGCCACAGCAAGGAGAAATCACAGGTGTGACAAACAGCACTCAGACAGAAAAGAAAATCCTGCTCACTCACACACCCACAAAACATCTATTTTAGGTCACTGACATTTTCACCAAAACCGCTGTCATTTCTAGGTGAGGTGCGGATGCCTTCGGGCAAGACTGCCCGCCCGCATATCACTGACAATAAGGATGGCACCATCACAATCAAGTACCAGCCCACAGAGAGAGGTCTGCACGAGATGGACATCAAATATGAAGGCAACCACATTCCAGGTCAGAAACGCGGCACATTAGAGAGCAGCTGTCAACTTTAAAAATAACCTTGATTTATAGCTTTTATTTTTGTAAGCACAGTGTGATAGATAGGCTCAATCTCAATACACCCCTTGCCTCTACCACTTAGCCCTCACCCATTTGTTTTGCATGTTCGTGTCTAGAGGCTGGGTGTCCTGATTCTTGTTGGGACAGAGAGGTAGGGCGAAGTGTTGGGACTACATGGCCCTCCTTTTTCAGAGTCACACTCCTAACTGAGTGTAACAAGCAAAAAAAGAAACAAAATGTATTTTCTTTATTAATAAAGATTTAAAAAATTATAAGAAACTATCTATCTTATCTAAATTTAATGTCATTTCGATGTAATATTGTCATTTTATTTATAACAAGCACAACAAAAGAAGCACTAGTCTAGTAGTATGCTGATGTCTCGGTAGCTAACTAGCTAGGTAGCTAACTTTACATTGTTATTGTTGATTTGTGATTGACAGTAAGGCTTTTTGACATATTGCCATCTCACGTTTCCCCTCTTTGATGGCATATGATTCCCAAAAGTCCAGCAGCGAAGTTGCTGCAATTGTTACTGCTCCGCTAACATGGGTGCAGATTAGCAGGGCAGGAGCACGGGTTGCTAATGTTAGCCTACAGAATACTGCTAGTGGCCTGGTAATGAAGCGTTCTTTTTTTATTTGCCGACTTGTTTGATCGATTGATAGCGTGAAACTTAAGTTCAGTCAGGACCACTTAAGTCAGTGACAACTATTTCCATTTGCAGTATTATATTTGCCGGTATGGCTCTGTTCTGGGGCCTCTCTGCCATTCCTAGACCTCTTCCACATGCCTACGAAGAAAATCTAAGGCGGTGAGAGCACACCTCTCTGCCCTTCCATGTGCAAACGAGGAAAGCCTGAGGCAGAGAGAGAGCAAATTTTCCTGCCCTTCCATGCGCATACATGGAAAGCCTAAGGCAGAGAGAGCAGTAGCAAAAACCCCAGAGAACAGAGCAGCATCAGTGACAAACAGAAATGACATTGATAAGTCAGATTTATGAATGAATCACGTGTCCATGCTTTACTTTCTCGATCAGATAAATAGCAAATGTCATTGTGATTATACCATTATTGCCACAGTCGTGTCTGTTAAACACCATTGACAGCTACTGATGATACATTATTGTCTTGAAGGGTTGTGTCATTTCATATGGGAGGATTTCTGCCACTGCCCCTTGTAACTCTGTTCTTAGGGGCAAAAGGACCCTCAGGTTAAAAATAAGAAATGGGATTGGTCCATACTATTCACAGTTCTGGGTCTCATTGCTGTAACTTGCTAATCCCTTACAGGAAGCCCTCTGCAGTTCTTTGTGGATGCTGTGAACAGCGGAGTGGTGACTGCTTATGGTCCAGGTCTGAGTTACGGCATGGTCAACAAGGCTGCTACTTTCACCGTTGTCACCAAGAATGCAGGAGAAGGTACTATACTTTACTTCCCCAGTCATATTTGGTTATATAGTTAACCCCTACTGTGCTGTAGAAAAGTAAAAATATGGGTGTTTTTTCTCTCTCCTTCTCAGGTGGTCTGTCACTGGCAGTGGAGGGTCCCTCTAAGGCCGAGATCACCTGCAAGGACAACAAAGACGGTACCTGCACTGTGTCCTACCTGCCCACAGCTCCAGGAGACTACAACATCATCGTCAAGTTTGACAACAAGCACATTCCTGGCAGTCCCTTTACTGCTAAGATCACTGGTGGGGACATAAATCATTTCTCCTACATTTTTTAACACTGTTGACATATATATAAAATGGATGGATTCATTATAAATCAGGTTTTAGGGGTAGACAAACATCTAAACCACCTTTTTTATGTCAAGGGGACGACGCCATAACCAGGACATCCCAACTGAATGTCGGAACAGCGGCTGACGTGTCCCTGAAGATCGCAGAGACTGATCTGAGCTCCCTGACTGCCAGTATCAGAGCACCATCAGGCAATGAGGAACCCTGCCTGCTCAAGAGGCTGCCCAACAGACACCTCGGTGAGATATTCACTGGCGAGATACACAAAATAACAGGGAGGGTGGAACACAGATAAGACGAATGCATTTAGATTTCATTTTTCTGCTTTGTTGTCTTGATTTTTTTCCCTCTCTCTGCCTTTTTTTTTTTTTTTTTTTTTTTTACATTTGCAGGTATTTCTTTCACCCCTAAGGAGGTCGGCGAGCACGAAGTGAGTGTGAGGAAGAACGGCGTGCACGTGGCCAACAGCCCTTTTAAAATCATGGTCGGCCAGTCAGAGATCGGCGAGGCCAGCAGAGTGAAGGCTTTCGGTAAAGGCCTGGTGGAGGCACACACTTTCGAAATGGCTGAGTTCTTTGTGGATACAAGGAACGCGGGTAAGATATAGAGACAGTGCAATTCACCTTCACAGCAAGTGTGGCTGGAAAAAATACAAAGCAATGCATACTTTTTCAACATCTCTCTACTTCTCTTCTTCCTTTAGGTTATGGAGGTCTAGCATTGTCAATCGAAGGTCCGAGCAAAGTGGATATCAACTGTGAAGATATGGAGGACGGGACATGCAGAGTCACTTACTGTCCAACAGAACCTGGAAATTACACTGTTAACATCAAGTTTGCTGAAAAACATATTCCAGGTTTGACTACTTTACTTGGAAAATCAACAAATAAAACATTTCCCATCTTAAAATAAAATAACTGTATTTTGATAACTGTGTATGCGTTTGTGCCCTCCAGGAAGTCCTTTCACAGTAAAGGTGACCGGAGAAGGAAGGATGAAGGAGAGTATCACTAGAAAGAGACAGGCCTCTTCTATTGCCTCAGTGGGCAGCACATGCGGCCTTAACCTCAAGATCCCAGGTGAGAACAAGAGCCAGTTAGAGGTGGTTGGAGGGCAGCAGTCAGCCATCTTAAAATCAATGAACCCGCTCCACACTCACATTTGTATTCTCGCTGCTTTCTCCTCGCTGTAGGAAACTGGTTCCAGATGGTTTCAGCTCAGGAGAGACTGACCAGGACGTTCACCCGCAGCAGCCACACCTACACCCGCACAGAGCGCACGGAGATCAGCAAAACCCGCGGCGGGGAGACCAAGAGGGAGGTGCGAGTGGAGGAGAGCACCCAGGTGGGCGGAGGAGGAAGCCCCTTCAGAGATGTGTTTGGAGACTTTCTGGGCAGAGAGTCTCTCAGCAGCTTCGCCGGCATCACTGCCAGACCTGAGGGTGAGAGTACGAATTTAAAGCCGAATTTTGAAATGTGAAAACTGGTATGCTTTGGCTTAGAGGTCCAGTGTGTAGGATTTAGGGGGATCTATTTTCAGAAAGGGAATGTATGTTTTTCTTGAGCAGGTCCTCGTCTACAGAGATCACCGTGTTGCTCCACCATGTTTCTACAGTGGCCTAGAGCGGACAAACCAAACACTGGCTCTCTTTAATCAGTGTTTTTACTATTTTTAATCACCTGTACCATTTATTTTAGAGAGGGAGAGACCTCTGCGGTTAATTCAGCTCATGGTAAAACCCTCCTGGACATGAACACTGAAGGGACTTCACACTTGACACAGGAGAAAATATAGCTGGTTGCAAACTGCAGTCCTCATCATTAGATGCCACTAAATCCTACACACTGCTCTATTTAACTGTCCTATAAAGTACATATGTTCCAGTATTTTTAGCCAAGGATATCTGTTACATACCCTCTGCCCCTCTGCAAATGTCTTGGCTGTATCTAAACATGTCGTCTTTGCTGCTCTGCCTCATCCAGTTGAGAGTGGCTCTCAGACCATGACGGCTCAGGTGACCAGCCCCAGTGGCAAAACAGTGGATGCTGACATCGTGGATGGTGGGAGCAGCACCTACAGCGTGCGCTTCATCCCCCATGAAATGGGAGCCCACACTGTCAACGTCAAGTACAGGGGCCAACACGTCCCTGGTAGCCCCTTCCAGTTTACTGTGGGGCCCATGGGGGAAGGAGGAGCGCACAAGGTCCGCGCAGGTGGACCTGGTCTGGAAAGAGGCGTGGCTGGAGCACCATGTAAGTTAACTCTGTGGATGGTGGACAGTGGAAAGAAAAGTTTTCTCAGTATACTCCTCAGGATATTTTAAAAGTTTCATGAAATTTTCACACTTAAAAACTTTGTTTCACCCTCTGCAGCTGAATTTAGTATCTGGACCAGAGAGGCAGGTGCTGGCGGTCTGTCTATCGCTGTAGAAGGCCCCAGCAAGGCTGAAATCTCATTTGAGGACAGGAAAGATGGCTCCTGCGGCGTCTCTTACATAGTGAAAGAACCAGGTAAAACTTTTGTCACCAGCAAGTGTGGAAGTTTCCTCATTTGAATGTTTTTTTTTTGTAGTTTTTTTTGTGAGTATTTTGTTTTTCTCACTCTGCACTGCTAAACCTTTCAGTAATTCTTCCTCCAGTTCATTTGATGGTGAAAGTAAATAACCTGTCTGCGTCCCCAGGTGACTACGAGGTGTCAATCAAGTTCAACAACGAGCACATCCCTGACAGCCCATTCATCGTTCCGATTGCTACACTGTCAGACGAGGCCCGCAGGCTCACTGTCACAAGCCTTCAGGTGAGATCACACACACATACACAGACCCAGAGTTGACAAAAGCCACATTAATTTTGTTGTGCAAACAAGCACAGACACAACACATGCACAGTCAGAAAATATCAGGGTTGACGAGCAGATTGCATGCGACATAATGTTTGAGTGGCTGTAAGATATTTCTGTCTGATAGCACTTTGCCCTTGAATTGTAATTGAATGCCAGAGTTGGAGCAGTATCCGCGACTATAATACTCTGATGCTGGCCAGTGATGAAGGGCTGGATTAACTGTCCCTCGCTAATGTGGGGCAACACAAGCTGTGCTATGTGTGGGCAGTGTGCGAGTCTGTGTGATTGTGTTTCTGTCTGAGAGGACAAAGCAAGAAAACAGTGAGCGGAAGATAAAGACTCCTTTAAAGATACCTGTGACAGCTCACAATATTGCTCTCCTCACTTCACAGACGCGTGTTTTATTTGCCTTCACAGTTTCCATTACATTTGCCAACAATGCTAAAAACATGTATTTTTAGATGACTGAAATGCCACTTCAGAGTGCTTTCCTACCACTAGAAGCCAGGTGAAGTGCAATATCAGACCGACGTTTAAAATGTCACACTACCTCTTATGTCTGGTAGGACCACTCGTCCGCCTGTAGGGCCAAAACACTAAACGCCTCGCTGTAAACTCTGACCTTTCCTGCCTCTCACACCCAACCGCTCAATCTATTCTCGTTCAGGCGTGATGAGTCACAGCACACTTTGTGTCCCTTGAGGTGCGGCCACACACAAATGCACGCACATGTATTCTGATCATATTCCCTCTGTCTTTTGCAGGAGAAGGACTTGAAGGTAAACCAAGAGGCATCCTTCATGGTGCAGCGCAATGGTGCTCGAGGCGTGGTTGATGCCAAAGTCCACACTCCCTCTGGCTCTTCTGAGGAATGCTATGTCACTGAGCTCGACAGCGGTACGTACCAACCAAACTTAACTCAAGTACAGAGAGAATTCTCTTTTTTTTTTATACCTGTAAGCATCATTTAGGAGTAACATATCCACTTCTGTTGTGTTCAGACAAGAGTGCGATCCGCTTCATTCCACGGGAGAACGGAGTTCACTCCATAGATGTCAAGTTCAATGGATGCCACATTCCTGGGAGCCCATTTAACGTGCGAGTGGGAGACCCAGGGCTGGCTGGAGACCCAGGCATGGTGACAGCACACGGCCCTGGACTGCAGGGAGGAACCACAGGTAGATATCACCACCACAACCACTACAAATACGTACCACATTTACTGCTTATTTTCAGTATTTTTCAACCTGGACCCTCTTCTCCCATGATTTTGTGTCTAAGTGACTGAAGGGAGCAACAGATTTTTTAATGGGTGCAGTAATGTATCGTAACCACTCAGGGCATGTTTGCATGGTCATGGTTACCACTAGAAGTTCATGTTTTTGCCACTGACAGGCTCAGATTGTTATTCTAAGTGCCTGCAACATTATGGAGAAGATCCCAACAGAGATAGACCTTTTTGTTTTAGAGGAAGATGCTCTTTGTTGAACCAGAAATAGCCCCGAAATCACTATCGCGAAACCCGCCAGACTCCATTTAAATAAACAGTAATTTTATTATCCTAAAACACACCTCATTTGAAGTTGACAGAAGCAAAATAAAACTCATAAAGCTGTCTTTGTTTGTCCGTTTACTGTTCTAACATTCATCAACTCTGGTTTGGTTGAAATGAAACCCTTAATTTATCCAGTTAGATGTGAAAATATACTGTCTCTATATACACTAAACTGACTGTTTTCTGTTGTCTTTGCCGATATTTCAAGGTTGTGTCTGGTTAAACGAAATGGATCTTACTCTGTAACAAAAAAAGTCTATCTCTGTAGGGATCCTTTCCATAAGTTGTAAGACACTTAAAATAACAATCTGAACCTGTCAGTGGCAAAAACAATCCCTTTAAGTGGATGTAATTGACAGTGCGAACATGCCCTGAGTGGTTACATTGCAGCCTGTTTCACTACTGCTTGCTGCAGCGATCTTGCTCAATAGACCAGTTTCAACAATCATTGTTCACATTATTTTAACACACAAAAAAGATAAATTGGGGCCAGGTTGGAAATACTGAAGTTCCCCTTTAAGCATGGTTTTCTTGTGATTTTATTTTTTAATTTAATACCATGTGCGGCGTTTGAGTTAGTCTTTAATCTTTTCCTGCCTTGACCTCCTTCTTCCAGGTGTATCCTCAGAGTTTGTGGTCAACACCTGTAACGCAGGCTCCGCCACTCTATCGGTCAACATCGACGGCCCGTCCAAGGTCAAGATGGACTGCCGGGAGTGTCCTGAAGGCTACAAGATCACCTACACGCCCATGGCGCCCGGCAACTATCTCATCACCATCAAATATGGAGGACCACAGCACATAGTGGGCAGCCCATTCAAAGCCAAAATCACAGGTCCGCCCGACAGTCACTCTCCCATCTGATCTGTGGATCTCACATGACAAGTGTCTCGATTATGAAACAAATGTTCCTCTGAAAAAAGTCAGAAAAACGTTATGTCATCTTCATTCATACTGCTCAGCGTACATCTTACATAAAAGCTGTCTCGCACTACGCTGATGTATTCCTGTTGCTGCCTGCTGCATACAAATTCCTTTTTTTATTAATGTAACATAAAAATACTTTCAAGAATGAGAAGAACTCCCATGAGTTTTAGAAGTTCACTTTATTTGAAAGTGGTATGATATATTTTCCTATTTGAGCTCAGGCATTAGTCCACTTCCTTGCACTTATCTGTAAAAGAAAAGTCCCCAAGAGCAGCAGCATCTTTGCTTCCCTCATATCGATGTCGATACTGAGTGTATTATGTAATGTCTGGACTGAGCTCTGATGACATTAGATAACCTCTCCGTCTCTCCCTCTCCTGCAGGCGCCCGGCTGTCAGGGGGACACAGCCTCCACGAGACCTCCTCTGTCCTGGTCGAAACAGTCACCAAGACCTCCAAAGTGGGCGGCGCCTACAGCTCCAGCTCCTCCTCTTCCACCACCTCTTCAAAACTGACATCTGATGCCAGCAAGGTGGTTTGTCGCGGAGCGGGGCTGTCCAAGGCTGTGGTCGGACAGAAAAACAATTTTACAGTTGACTGCAGCAAAGCAGGTGAGACGCTCACCCAGATAAAGACAAAAGACACAAGCTGATCTCATATTCACACAGTAAAAATACAAGTCAAACACAAACAGAGTTTCTGCAGACAGTGCAACTAAAACTGATTGATTTTTGGCCACTTTTGGGCAGAGAAACAAGCTGTAAACACAACGCTGACATATTATCACCTTATAAAGTTGTTATGGTGAATGTGTTAGCATTCTTTGTCAGCAGACATGGAACAAAAATAACATTCATTTGTGCTTCTGGCAACTGGACTAAGTCCAGTTTTCACTCTGCTTTAGTTCAATTTTGTCTCCACCAACTCCTCGGGGAAATATCAGGCTCTTTAGCATCTCACTGCACCACTATGTTGGAGAGTTAGTCGCTAACTTTGTCTGGTGTTTGGTGCTGGTCAGGCAGCATAATTTTGTCAGAGCTCTCTACTGAAACAGAAATATTAATGAGTGAGAGTCAACAAAACATTTAAGGTGTGGGCCTTAAAGGGACAGTTCTCCCCAGAATCAATACATATTTTTCCTCTTACTGTACCTGTAGTGCTGTATATCAATCATAAGTGTTTTGGTGTGAGTTGCAGAGTGTTGGAGATAACGGCTGTAGAGATGTCTGTCTTCTCTCCAATATAATGGAACTAGATGGCACTCAGCTTGTGGTGCTCAAAAAATACATTTGAAAAACTCAGCAGCAATGTCTCTTTTCAAAAATCATGACCTGGTTACTCAAGATAATCCACAGACCTTGTGAGCAGTTTCAAGTAGGAACTATTTTCTTTCTACCGAGCTACATCCTCCAACTGTATCACCACACAGAAGGAAGCATGAATCTATTGCTAGCTCACCTAGCACCACTGAGCTAGCTAACATTACAGCTCAGTCGTGGAGAATGATATATGACTGCCGGGTGTAGCTCGGTATGAGAAGTATTTTAACCATGAAACAGCGGTTTCAAACAACCAATGAGCACTGCCTTGGGATTTAATTAGCAAATCAGCGCTTAGGGTGTGACTAAAGCTGTTGTTAGGCTGTTGTCAAGTGGTGCATCGAACTAATGAGGAGGATTGAGGCTGTTCTAAATCTATGTGTCTCCTCATATTGCCCAACATCGTAGTTTCTTTCACTTCACTCCACTCCACTCTTAAAACCCTGGCAAAGCAGGTATTTTTGGCATGGCTAAGCATCAAATGGATTTAAGATGACATCAGATTCAAGCGGATACATTGGTCTCTTGTGATTGTTTAGGGAGGATCAAATCCCCTCCTCTACTGAAGTCGGTTTGAGAGGATGCACTGTCAGACTGAAGATGGAGATGGAGAGTAACAAGCTGACAAATCTGTCTCAAATCAGACAAGTTGGCAGGTGTAGTTTGGTAGAAAGAAAATAGTTCCTACATGAAACTGCTCACAACAAGGTCTGTCGATATCTTCACCAACCAGGTCATGATTTCTGGAGAGAGATATTGCTGTTGAGGTTTTTAAATGTATTTTTTTGGCACTTTGAGCACCACAAGCTAAGAACCATCTAGTTCCATTATATTCAAGAGAAGGCAGAGATCTCTATGGACGATATCTACATAACTCTGCAACTCACACCAAAACAATGTACACTGATAAACAGCACTAGAGGTAAGAGGAAAATATGTATTTTTGGGGGGTGAACTGTCCCTTTAAAACCAAAACAAAGCGCTAAAAGACACTAAAACAATGAGGTAGAGCTGAGGTGAACTTCTGTCAGGTGATGATTCTCTATGGGTTTGTCACCACGATCTATTGGTCACATAAAAAGCCAACACACACACACCTCTGTGCAACTTTTCTACACCACAGTCATTAAACCCCGCTCTTTCTCCTTGTCCAGGTACCAACATGCTGATGGTGGGCGTGCACGGACCCCATGCCCCTTGCGAAGAGGTGTACGTCAAGCACATGGGCAACAAGCTCTACAATGTCACCTACACCGTCAAGGACATGGGCAGCTACACCGTCATCGTCAAATGGGGTGACGACAATGTCCCCGGGAGCCCTTACAAAATGGTTGTAGCCTAAAAAAAACTGTTCCAGTGCCCCTGTCCCTTCTCCTCCACTGACCCACCACCTGTTTCCCATCATGTGCACGCATCAATCAAACAACCCAGTACTTCTGCTCCGGCGCTGCTCTTCGCTCCTCAACGGATTACAAAATACTCAACATGCACTAAAACCTGCACGGACATTTGCTCACAGTTTTCTTCATGACAGAATATCTATTGTGCCAAAGTTTTTTATTAACTCCAGAAATCACATTTACAACCATGCAACCATTCAGAGTGATGTAAAGGCAAACAGGGTGGTTGACGAGTCTTTGAGTGATGTTTTGCTCGGTCCATGAATCTTCCTCTCTCCGTGCTGTTGTGTTGTAAACGGATTGCATCATACATGAATGTTCAGAGACGTCGGAGTAATCAGCAGTATCAAAGCGTGGTGCAATATGGTTTTGTATGGTTTAAGAATGAGATATTGACTTTGTTTTGTTATATTAACCTATTTTTGGTAAGTCTTTGCAGACCTAATAAAGATTGAATCGCTAACTTTCCAAACGGAAGCCTCTGAATTTATTTGATTTCTCACAGTGCGCGCAGACCCTTCGCCTGTTCAGCAGGAGGCATTTCTTACTTTTTAGATTTTCATAGTTTCATCATGCAGCTATTTTCTGACCACTGCTGGTTCCTCTGTTTGAGCAGCTGTCAGGATAGCTTCTCTTGATCACAGTCTCTCTGCTGCCAGCATCTAATGGATGGTAGATCTCCAGGCTTTTAATATATGTGAATCTCTTACAGCCTTTTCTTTACCTATAGCATCAAAATTAACATTACTGATTAGTATTACACTGATGAATCAATCGGATAATCTTCCACGCCTCTCATTTACATCCTGTACTTGTCCAGATGCAATCACAAGATGGCAGCATAGTCAAGCTCTGCTCTATATCTGTGTCTCCACCTAATACGCCAGCACCAAATCTCCATTGTTCCCAGTGAAGATTAACTACTCCATCCTTAACACAAGGGAGCCTGCGGAGCATAGAAACCAGAGGCATCAGCTTCCATTGTGTGTGTAATTAATCCTGTTGGATCAGAGATGGAACACAAGTGGTTTCTGTTGTGGCATCCTCGTGGGGTGGGGAGAGACCCTGCTGAGGCACAAATCAACCAGAAAGAAGGGAGTTTCAGCCTCTCGCCTGCGTGTGTTCCCCCCTGCATATGTGTGTGTGTCTCCTCTGCGGCCTTGTGCATGTGTTCTCTATGTCCTCTGCGTGGTCTACAGGCCTCGGTCCCACAGTGAGTCAACCACCCAGCCTCCACAAGCTGACACACACCACCAGCACCAGTACCATTCTTCACAGAGAGGGGCCTATAATTAGGTGCTAATTTTCTCTGGTTCCACTGTGACACGATGCTGGGGGCCATGGCGAGGCAAGACAGAGCGAGCTGGTGCATTTGATGAACAGTGGCGAGAGCTCGACTCCGGACCATCTGGCCAAGTGGCTGGCGCTGCCCGCTGCTGCCCATGCTGACGCTGGGACCTGGGCAGGGCCCACCCACGTCAGCCTGCTCCTCCGGACCGGGACCCAGGCGTCTGTCCACCACAACATGTTTATCTCGAGTGGTTGCCAAGTGAATCACAACCGCGTGGAAGATAGAGCTCCTCGCTATGCAGACAGCAGCGAGCAAGCAAGCAGAGAGAGATAGAGAGCGAGGGGGGAGAGGGGGATAGAGAAGGGGGGGGGAGGGAGGAGAGGGCAAAGACAGTGTGGGAGGAAGAGAGGGAGAAAGATGGATTAGATGAAGAGAATGGGATTAAAAGAATCCAGATGGAAGAATGGGAGACAGACATGCACACAGACACACATAAAAACACAGAAACAAACCGGTGAAAAAGTACATTTGAGACAGCCTGGAAAACACACACTGCACATGAGTCAACGCCGCTCCAGATTCCAACACGCTAATGCGGTGTATAGCTTAACCTTCAAAGCAATCACAAATGTTGGACTTAGTGAAAATGGGTGATGACTTATTAATTCTCCTCTAAGGAGGATCAATGGGGGTGGGGGGTGGGGGTTGCCACGGAGATGCCTCTGTCTCTCTTACATCTCTCTCATCCCCATCCTCGCCCTCCCTCACACGCACTCCCTCTCAGAAATCTGGATTATGTTAAGAGTAAAATTGTGTAAAGGCATGGCCCCAAAAGCTTTTGAAGTTGGTGCTCTCAGGGCAAAAATCTCATTCTCTGGCTTGCCCCCTATCATGCTGACTCCTGCTCTCCTCTCTCTTTCCATCTATTCTGATCCAGCCTCTCCCTCCCCTCACCCTCCCCCGCTTCCCCCAATTTAATTTTTCCTCCCTCTCTCTAAATTCCAATCAATCCAAGCCTCTGCAGATCCAGTGGTTTATTTCTCGTCTCGCTTGTGTTGTCACCACGAGCCTCGTCCCCGCAGCCTGTTTCTCCTACCTTTGACCTTTATTTATCAATGCGGCCAGTCTCTTAAACTCTGATGGAAATCCCAATAGACTGGGTCACAAGACGCTGACGTTCCTTGCAGCAGATAAGATAGAAAAAAGGAAAACTTCTATGGCTGAGCGAACAGACAGACAAACAGCTAAACGAATGTTTGCACAAACAAATAGCCGCCCAGCTGGATTAATGAATGGACATGTAGAGAGAGTGGAGGGAGGGATCGTTGTAGGAATTCATCCATTCGGTTGCCATCCGAGCCCCTAGGCCATGGTATGTAATTGCTTCATGCATAGTTGATACACTGCATAATCAACCAAATACACTAGGTTTTTCCTGTGTTTATACAGAAGAATACACTTGCATCTGAAGGCCTTCAGAGAAGTTTAGATTCAATGGGAGGCGTCTTATGATGGGAAAGCTCATTCATATCTGAGCGCTCATCTCCCCCCTTTAGAATGGACAGATACACATGGGACCGGTGAAAGGTATGCCGTCCCGTGGTTGAATCAAGAACACGTTTTGTTTTATTCATATAGAACAGAGATGAAATATTCATACCAGAGTGTTGTTGCTATGCTGTCTTCTGTGTCTCTTACCTCTCATGTACACAAATCCTGATTAAAAATCAGACGGACTATGACCGCAAATTGGTTTACTTCTCATAGGAGCATAGAAACAATGCAAATGGACGGACGGAGGTCCCACTGGGCGTCGGCAGATTGTGTTCATGCAGCATGCAAATGCATGAAGCATGAAGCTGGTCCAACCTATCTCAAGCCAGTACAGGCGAGCTGAACGTGCTGCACTATACAGAGGGATGGATTTCTGTTGATGGAAGCCTCAGACGAGAGATGCATGACAAAAACCACCCCAAGATAGCATTTTCACCCTCATGCCAAAGAGCAAGCAGACATAGACAAGATCACACATATTTCTCCCCCAGACACACACGCACATAAGCTTGACCAGCCATTCATTCTTACAGGCACAGGGCAGCACCACACACATGAAAAGGAACAGCATGATGTGAAATGGTTTGGCTTCATGAGGTGAATGAGCAGCAACAGCTCGAGGCAGGAGACATGACAGGAAGGGAAGCCTTCCTTTTGTATGAGAAAGGTGTGCTCACACTTCTTTTGTGGAGCAGCAGGGACGTGTCAGGGGCAAAGTCCCCATGTCTCCATCTCTAATTGGAGCGTATCCCTCTGCCCTGTCCCTATCACACTATGGTGGAAGCAGGATGCTGTGCTAATGGATACCCCCCCTGTGGAGTGCTTGTCCTTGATGTGCTGGGTTGACGGTGGCCCATGCTGAGGGTAGACTGCAGATTAGAGGCAAATCAGAAGATTTGTTTGTCCTCTCCAAGCGGGGCGGGACATTCAAGGAGAGAGGCCAGCCATGGCTGTGATGGAGTGGGTGGACCGGTGCGACAGATGTGTGTTAGTGTGACTGATGCGTTCTGGGTGAGCAGGCTGCGCTGGGTCACCGACACCTGGAGAACGAACATAAGCCCGTCCAAGAAATGCACGAGCATACTGATGCTGTGTTTGTTTCAATCAATGTCCAAAAGGCAAACAGCTGAGCCAGAGGTAGCTTTTCGTGATAACACCTCTGGTGAAGATTTAGGAGAAGATAACGATGTTGTAATTACCTGTGCGAAATTGGAACTGTGGATGCTCAATGAGCTATAAACAAGGTTACTCTGGTCCCCTTGGGGTAATTGTTTCAAAAGCCTGCAACAGTCTGGTCCAGTGATGGCGAAATTGGAAGGGGTGGTATCCTGTAATTTCTCAGATCACTGAAGCATGTCCTGTGTGTGGGTTGAAACTCAGGCTGATTTGAAATGGAGGCGTAACTTTTTGTTCCCTCTTACAGTAAGAGTCAATGTCATTGGTCTCAATCAGCTTTTAACCCAGAGATGATAGGGGCCTGTGGGTCAGTGGGCACCACATGCACTGCTTTTTACATTTCACTGAGTATGCCAATTCCTATTACACAATATTTCTCCAGTCATGGCTGTGGTGCCTCTGTGAAAATCATGTTATATTAGAGTGTGCATACAGGTGGTTAAACAGATAGATAGAAATAGCTCCGCTGAACAGAAATACATCCTATTTGATGCTCCTTGCAGATGGGCCGTCTGGTAATATTAGCATAATGGAATTCAGGGCACACTCGCAGAAATTCACTAATTCATCACAGCATCAAGCCAAGCTAAATAATGCTGTGGCCCTTGAGCTTTGAAAGGGCGACGTGTTTCCAAATATTAGAGCAGACTGACTGTTTACAGCCTAAACAAGTGCTGGACTTGGGAAAAAGAGATGACTGGTTGCTCTGTATACTCAAACTAGATGACAAAAATGTGTCAGGTGTTCTTGGAAAATAAGGAAGAGGAGGAGGAACAGGAAGGCAATCCAAAATATATGAAAAATTATCAACAAGAAATATCAAAAGTGGCAAAATCATTTTAAAAAGCCAATAAACAGGTGTGGCCTTACCTATATAGTAGAAACAGCTGTTGGGACGAACTGAAAATACTGAAAACACAAAACGACATGAGATTACATGGAAAAAAATATTTATATACATCATAAATGACAGATAAGTACCCATATATAGTTCATAGGCTGTGAGAAAACAGGCCTGTATAGAGTCAAGAGACACATTTCAGAAAGCATGCAAAGTCAATATCCTCATTGAGACCAAGATGTTTGAACACATCCAATCAATGGATCTAAAAGCTTCCCTTTTGTTGTGGTGGACTCTAAGAAGTATTTCACTGCTGCAAAGATGGTCTTTTCATAAGACTATGCAGTAGAAAGACTCAAGTAGGTTATGAATATTGCGCTGCAAGACCAGAGAATAAAGGGGGAAATGGCTGTGACATTAGCTCTTGCTCAAGAGGTAGAAAACCTACAACTACCAGAATGCATTGCACCACAGTGGGCCAATAAAACCTCCTGCTGGCTGTTTCAACACAGGAAATAAAATGGCGGCCAGCTGGCAACAGATGATCTGGAATTACAGTTAAATGGTGAGCTAAAAGATGTTTCTGAAGACATTTTAGGGGAGAAAGAGGCAAGACAGGAACAGAATGTTGGTTTATAGTTGATCAGTGCTGCCTTGTTTTACCATTTAATCTGAGATTGGTTTGAGTTTGAAAGAGAAAGCATGACGAGGCTGGCTGTCTCTATCTTCTTTACTCTTGCATTTGGGGAAAATCACTCGTAGTCCTGGAGTGCACTCTGACACAAATTCAGAGCACTGTTGGAATTTATTGTTCGGTTATTCAGAGCACCACACTATCAGAGCAGCAGAGTGTACTTGCAAGTACTCTGGGGAGACGAAGCAGCAGAGCATCGAGCGGAGTGAATGTGTGATTAGCTTGAAGTCAGGATAAAGTAAAATCTGAGATTTACATCTAAACACATTATACATGCTAGTTTAGTTTAATTTCCAACTTATAAAACACAAATGTACTGGCAGACAGACAATACATAAACATTAAGTTAATGGTTTTTTTTTTAGCATTATAAAACAAAACAAAACAGGACTGAAAAGGTGACTGAAAAGGTGTAGACTGAAGCCTTAGCTTATTACACTTACCCTTTTAACATTGATTGTTTTTATCAGCTCCTTTTAGATTATACAGAGCAATAAGAAACTGATGGAACTAAGTATATATACAGTATAGGCCTATTGTCTGCCCAAATATCCCAAACACATTTCATGTACACTTTGGTGTTTATACTTCACTTTTATATTTGTTAATCATCTTGTGTTTAAATATATATATATATATTTTAAATATCATGTGTGTATTACACACTTTTATTTCTGTTTCTAGCCCATTCTATACATTTACTCCACACACTGAAACACATCTTTGTTTTACATTTGTTCTGGTCTTCATTTTTGTGTTAGTAAACACTATATAGTATAGAACGATATAGTACTGAATTCTTGAGTTATACCATGAAACTGTTTTCCATCATTTCCGTGTCCAGAATTTTTTGGGTGTGGCTAAAAAGCCTTCTTGATGATGCAGTGGAGCAACCTTTAGCATAAGCCCTGCTTGAAAGCCCAGGTCAGACCAAAGATTCGCAACATGACAAAACCTTTTAAAAATGTTGCAGAGGGAAGTTACAGTGGTGTGAACTAGCTGTCTGAGCTCCACTCAGGCTGGCTAATGGTGTCACCTGCAACTCAGCTAGTCAAATCCCCGGCGGCTGGTCATAGAATGTTAAGCTTGTCACCTGTTTCTACAGCCAATCGACTTGTAGTGAAGTCCGATGGTCAAGTCAAAATGAATGCAGATGCCGTGTTAGCTTGCTGCAGCAGGTGCTCTGTTCCCGTAGAGTCCTCTGTTTCCATCCTCACGGTGTGCCAGTGTCGGATGTATTTATCATGAATGCAGTCCATCTGATGCTTGTTTTGTTTGTTTTTCATCACTACTACAAATGCAACTGTAGTCACTATCTCACTCGCATTATCCTCATTCATATTTTAAGAAGCTACAAATTATATTCAGCCACAAAATAAACCTGAAAAGCTGAAAATCAGAACGGAAGTACAGAGAGTTGTTGCATAGAGATGATACACCGTCTCATCTAGTTGCATTGGTGTGAACTGGCAGGTTTTTAGAACGTTGCAGAATGGGGCATTGCAAGTAGTTGCCTGTTTCAACTCATTTCATCACAAATCTCTGGTCTGAACTGGACATCAGAAGTAGAGCCGCTGAGTTTTGTTGTTGTTTGTTTGAATAAAAATGACTATGCTGTTGCAGACTGAAAAGAACTAGGTTGATTTTCGGGCAGGTCAGTGTTTCCTGGGTCTGAATTTGATTCTGGCTGTACAGGTCCAATAAAGCTGCTAGATGGAGCAGCCATTGTAGTGCTACAATTAAAAGACGCTGTAGCTTAACCGCGAGTGGGCGTGGCTTCAGCATATTCAGTGGACACACCCCTCAGAGCAGAGAATGCTGAATATTTTTCATGACTTTGAAACATAATTTTAATTACTTGGCGACTTTTTTAATCATTCAACTTTAGCTGGGGGCTTAATAACACATTCTTCTGTGGTGAAAAGTCAGAACTCATATTTATTTTTGCTTCACTCGCACTTTAATGGTTCATTAATTCACCTAAAAATAGAACACTCTGTTTCTTTGAACAACAGTGTTTTCATTTAAATGTAGAATGTCTGATTGGATTTACGAATGCACCCCAGGTATCTGTAGTGGCGGGGCATCATGAAAATATTAAAGTACAATCTGTAGTTTAAGAAACAGCCCTAGGGCCTGTGAAAATCTGCTGCATTTGAGATGAGCGGGAAGATCTAGGCGCTGTTTAGATGGAGGCAAGTTTACCGCAGCTCATTTACACAAACTACCCACAATGTTGTGACACAAAGCTGGCTGAAAGTCATCAAAGAATCCCTTTAATTGTTGAATCTTTAAACAAGCGGGCAGCTTTGCATGGTGAGATGTCGTGTCTGCCATGCAGGCCTGACCATAGGAAAGCTGCGAACGGACGGGTTATCCCTCTGATCTCTGTAGCTTACTCCTCAGCCCACATCACACCATGTAATGGTGAAATTCACAGCCACAGCCTGACGCTGTGATGTCCTCTGATTTACATTCCTTCTCTGCATTTTGTCCTTTGTATCTGACTGACAAGCGGGGCTCACTTTAATGCCTGCATCTGTGGGGGAGCCACAGCTAGTTTTATCAAAGTTTGATTGTTATACAGTCACCCCCTTTTGAATGTGCCGACTGAACACTGGGCTGTCTGTGAGATTGTAAGATGAGAGGAATCACAATAAATGTGCCGCAGCAAATTGATGCTGGGAATGTCATTTTTGACTGCCGTATGAGAGAATGTAATATAATGCATCATCGCCGTGTGTGAAAGTCACAAAGTGTACATAGATTAAAACGCCCACACAGATGGACAAACACACATGCACGCACAGGCACACACACCCAAGTTATTTCATCAGGATTGCTTCAAAATGCATGCGTTGCAGGCACTCTGTCTTCTCGACATGCTCTCAGCTGGTGATTAATAATGTGTTGCTTACATTATTTAGAATCTTTAAACTAGATGCCTCTTTATTAACATGCATATTACATGAACGTGTAAGTTCAGGCCACATTAGTGTCATGTAAGCCCCATGAATTTTGGGCCCCATGAATTTAATTAAGCATGTTGTCTTTAGTGTGTGTGTGTATGTGGTTTGCTGCAGGCTACTCATGGAGTCCAGGAATGTCATTAACATTTTATGTACATCAGACATCCCATATCCCCATCAGATACAAACAGCAGACTTAACATCACTCAAGAGTGCAAAGATAAAGGTGGGATGATGTAAAGTTTGACTTATAGGGAAAGATGGCAGATGAAACATGGTAACAGAAACAGTTGTGACTGATCATAACAGGAAATCAGTCTATAACCCTTTAATGAAAGAGGCTCTGCTCAATATACAGGATCATCAAATATCACCTGGTGACATTTACATAGAAGATATGTGATGATGCTTTGCCTATGAAAATTTTAAAGGCCCAGTCTGTCCTTTTTAACCATAAATTACAGGCATTATTATCTCCAGCAGGTGTAACCCTCGAGAGGATCCTGCATTTGGTCGTGTGTACATGCGCAAGTATGTGTATAGCTAATCATGCAAACTATTGGGCCAATCAGCATCATATTTTGTATTCACATGTACGACTGCATGCTCAGGGGTGCCTCGTGGTCACATTGATTCACAATTGTTGGAAAAACAGTTTTATTAATTGTTTTATACAGCCATTGTCTGCTAACTCCTCACTCCTTTTAACTGGCCAGTAGGGGGCACAAGTGATTGACAAATCCAGACTAGTCGCCAGAAGAAAATTTTGGAATTGTACGTTTTTGCAAACCACACATATGTAACCTTTTCACATTTTATATTATATCAACATGTCTTTTAAATTCATTTTTTTAAATTTTTCAATTCAGCCAAATCTGAACAAACCGACAGCACTGTTATTAGAACTCAACATCTCCACAGGCACCTGCTAGCTACACATTCTTATCCCCATAATCGTAATTTAGCAACCACAGCGGTACAACAAACACCACATCACTATAGCTCAACAGACATACTACAAACAAATAAGCCTGCCCATGACCTCTGAAAGCTTTCTACTTCATTGCTGACCCTAGCTAACGTCTTCATATGACACAATTTCTTACATAGGTCATACTTTGATACATTCGGTAATTCTATTTGGTCATACCCAACCACTTCCCAGTGTGATCCACAACTTTTTCCCCAAATGGGTCAACCAGATCACACTCCCAGATTGCATGTAGAAATGTTCCTATTTCTGTCTGACATTTGCAACATAAATTATTAGCCAGTAGACCCATCCTGTACAACACAGAAGGAGTAAAGTAAAACCTATGAATTAATTTATACTGAGTACATTTTCGTCTTGCCCCCTCTATACATTTCCCAGTATTTGACAGTATTCACATTAACATTTCTAAAGTGATGCACTACATGAACTGGCTGTCATTAGGTGGTGGAAGGTACAGGGGATAGCATGACATTTATTTTTGCTATGAAGTTGGACATTTTAACATGGGGGTCTGTGAGGATTTGCTCTTTTTGGAGCCAGCTTCAGGTGGCCATTCAAGGAACTTTTTTGCACTTCTACATTAGCTTAATTTGTCAGCCTCGCAGTTTGCCGCTTGGTTAAAATGTAAAGTTTCAGCGTATCTGCTACATAGTAGTCTCTATACAGACTCTACATCCAGTGAATGTAGGGTCTGTAGGCAAACCCCAGAGATCTTGCCTCCAGAAGAAGAGCGGAAGAGCCCTGGTTTCCGGTTGTAGGCTGTTTGTAGTCCGCGTGATATTGACCAGTCACGTTTGAGCCGGCTGCAGTTGTTGCCAGGTTAAACGGTCCGTGCGGAGAACTAACGAAGCGGAACATAATTGGCGTCACTGCGAACTCTGAATCCATTGCAATGGTTTAGCATATTTAACATTACTTATATATAAACAGAAGTCAGAAACGGAAATTCGCCTCCTCCGCCCAAATCAAACTGGAATGCCAAAAAATCAGGGGTCTGCCCCCAGAGGCTGTATCGCCGAATACAGCCGATGGGTTCCGAGAATGGCTACATAGTAACATGCAAATGTAATGCATCTGTAGTTTTTCAAAACGTACAGTCCCAAAATTTTTCTGCCAATTGCGTTGACAAAGTCATGTAGCAAAAGCATAGAGCAAAAGGAGATTGTCTCGGCTAAAAACAAGAATCCTACTGTCTGTTGCAGGACACATTTTGGCCTTTGTCGTGGCTTGAACACTGGTATTCATGCAAAAGTTTGGTCTCATTATGAACTGAAGCATCTGTGGATTCATTCCACTCATGTAATGAACCACTAAAGTCATTAGCTAAGCATGTCACAAGAAAAAAAAGACCCTGTTTGTTTTTTGTTTTTTGTTTTTTTACCTTTGCCGCCATCTTGACTGTCTGGGAACCAGGAGGGACAGCTCCACTGGGCGCAGCTAATTCTGTTGGTTTTGAGTTGATCATAATGTTAGTTTTACTGACCTTTTGGCATCTTTAAGCTCACTGTTTTGGTTTTTGAACTTTTCAGCTACCACCTCTTGCCTGCCAGCACCAAACAGCCAACATAGTGGAGTGTAAAGCAAGATTTATACTTGAGCTATACAGAGCTTACATCACAGCCTAGGCACATGGACTACACCTTTGTGAGCATTTATACCTGTGCTGTGGTGTGTCCGTTCACAGACGAAGAATTTGTCTTTAACTGGACACATTTTCCCCACAAATACAACATGCTAATGTTTTCTGCACAAGCCTATGGCATATTAGTTTGTATAATTTAGCCCAGCGGCCAGCAGGCTTCTCCTCTTTTCATATTAAACCAGGAACAACAGCAACATTTAACAAAGGTAACAGTACATAATTTGGCTCCATTACAACTCAGAGGGTTCACAGACAAAACAACTGTTATACTAAACACGTTTTCCAAAATAAATATAACATGCTAACAGCGCTACCAGATCTACCTCCAGGTAGGATTGTAAAATGCCACAGAGAAAGAGCAGCTTTGAACACTCAGCCTTTTCCAATGGAGCAGCACACACCTGGAACACTGTACCCACAGAACTCAGGAACATCACATCTCTTAAGTCATTCTTCAAATCTATAAAAGGGTGGTTACTGGACAATCAAACATGTTGTCATGATCTGAATTAGTGGTTAAGTCCTTATTTCATTACTGCATGTTAGGGCTTAAGTGCTTTTGTATACTACGTTTTCCTTAATGTGCTTTGGTTTTATGGCTATGTCACTGTCTTGCTAATTGTGCTTGTGTGCTGTTGTCCTTGCTCATGTGCTTTGCTTTGTGCCTTTGTGTGTTTGTGGCTATGTGATTTGGTCTATGCTGTGTTTTATATTGTACTTTTGAATAGTATGTTCTTAATAGGTTATGTGGTTAAGTCATTGTTTTTATTAATAGTGCTTATATCTTGCTGTTTTTGCTTATGTGCCTTGTTATGTGCTTTGTCTATGGTTATATGTTTGCTCTGTGCTCATGTGCTCTTCTATGGATATGCTATCAATCTGTCTTTTATCTGTGCTAATGTGTTTCTGTGCTTTTGTATGTTATTTTAATGTCATGTCATTTTCTTATATCATCAACCTGCCAGGGACTGCAGATGAAAATTAGCCTGTGTGGCTAAATCTGGCACATTTATGTGACATTTTACATTGTATAAATTAGACAAACAGAGATTTCCTCTGCTCATACGATGCCAGGATAAATCACACTTAAGGGATAAAATGTTATTTTTGTGGAGGCTTTATTGTCCTCACAAATTGTTTCTTATCTGTGAAATGAAAGGAAATAAAAGCTTTGTTTCCACTGAGGGAAATGGTTTCAGCTTACAAAAATAGACATGAGGTCTGCGTTGCCAGGATGTGTAGTTACATTTCTGGGGAGGTGCACGTAAGACTACCTTGACACAGAGCCTATGCTGTAGGTACAGCGTCGAATACATGGACTGCTTGGCATGGTCCATGTGCGTAGTCTCTGCATAGAGCTGACGTACAAGTATAAATCCCATTTTAAGCAGCTAAAGAGCCAGATGTTTCGGTTGGTGGAGACCAAAACAGAGCTACAAAGAAAGTGAATATTGAAATTACATTTGCAGTCACATGACCAGACACATAACATTAAATGCTTGCTAATTTTACTCTGAAAACTGTCTTCTAATGCGTTCCCCATGTTCACTTTTTAAGGTTATAATATGTCAGTGTTGGGATTGCAGCTCGTTGTGCTGCCCCCAAGTGGCAAAAAAGCATCAATCAATTCTGTGCTATGTATGTATTAACTCCACATCAGAACGGAGGGTAACTCCATGTCAGAACAGAGGGATAAGGTGTTTTTATATTTTGTCTTACAGATGCCAGCGACTCCTGTTTATCCTGTCACGGTAGCTGACTTTATAAGGCATAATAACAGGGATCAAGGTGGCAATGTGCTGTGGATCAACCTTGAATTTCATTTACAGCATCAGAAGCCTCATTGTCATGTGCATACGCTGGCCCTGTCCCTATAACCAACAGTTTAAGGAGGAGGGGTTGGGGAGAGCTTACAATTATGCTATTATTCCCAGTGTGTCCTGTTAGGCTAAATACTTCAAATCCAGCTGAAAAGACACAAATTAATCTGGTTCATTTAAATGGGATAATAAACCCTGTGTAATAAGCATTATATATATATGTAAGTGAGTGGCAGCTTGTCTCTCGGCCTCTAGGTGTGTGTTAGGGAGCGAGAAAAGAGAGGGAGAAGGGAGCATATGTGCCTGTGTGCTGATGTGTATGCCCATGTGTGCGTGCGCTGTCTGTTTATGTGTTTATGGATTTGTAACTCCGACGGGGTGTGGGGGGTGGGGGGTACAATTTTGTCTGTTGTGATCCAGTCCCAGCTGTGTCTCATTAACTGCTGTCATTTTAATCCTCTTAGTCAAATCCCATAATTTTGTCCATCAACAAAAACATAAGCAACAGGGCAACGATTAAGCGACGCGGTTCCAGCCATTCAAAATGGAGGCAGTGTAGATAGAGTCGACGTTAGTTCAGTTGCATTCGCCCCTGTGTTATGTAAAACAATCAGGAGGCCTTTCCTTTAAATTTTCATCGACTACTTGGTGCAAAGCTACTGCTAATCTGGTTTGGACTCTGCAGAATTCTGGGAGCTGAAAGGATTTGTTGTTTGTAGCTTTACTCTGCTCATCTGCAGATTCTCCTGGGAGGATGAGCAGTTTGGTTACGTTACGTACCACTCTGGATTCCTGCAGTCAAATTCTAGTTTACCCATGTGAATTTATTTGAAAATGTATGACTGATTCAGTCTCTGCCTCCCCGTGGCCCGACAGTCCTCTCCCCTCCGTGATGAAAGCTATTTTCTTCTCTTTCCCCACACTGACAGCTGGTGTGTGTGCTCTTCACCAGCAACACTTCAGCTCAGACCAGCTCTATGTATAGATCGCCGTCATTGAAAAAGCCTATTTCAGTGGCTCTTGCTGCTATGAATATACGTGCAACATTCTGCCGTGCTTTATTTCCAACGCAATTACCTCTTTCTCTCCAAATGAGTCCAATAATGCTGCAATGCGCAAGCTCTTCAGGGTACATAAAATCCAACTTCTTTCGTGATGAGAAACTCGACATGATTGTCCAAATGTCAAGCTGTCCCCCGAGAGGCATTGTAATGTACACAGAGCTTGTGGTTGGTTTTAATTGTGACATTTATGAGATGTGGGAGAGCAACATTTGTGCTCTCCTTCTCCTGTGCCAAAGCTACCCAGAGGATTCTTTTTCCATGAGACTGAATCGTCCATTAATTGTGGGTACAACTGGTGAATCGATCTGTCAGGTAGTATTTTCCCGAGCTGCAAATTAGTTTCCCTGGAAGCTGTTAGACTAGCTATGAGAAGGGTGCAGTATGTCTATGCCCGGTGTTTGGTAATACCACAGTGTTGCCATAGCTTCCCATGATGCCTATAAAGTTCAAATCAACACATTGCAATTACCATCTATTCTTCAGTGTACGGCTGCCCGTAGTGACTGCCTCCACCAGGAGAGTTAGGACAAGCCTCACTGCTTTATTCTCCCGTATGTCATCCTGGGCTGAAAAACAAGATTAAATTGGTTCTGCTCAACTATTTGCTGTCAGCTAAAAGTAGATGGTTCAGCCTCAGAGAAAAAGGTATCCTGCGAATCTGCGACCAAACGCTCACTCAAACAGACAATAGAGGCGTGCGTGCACATTATGCGCGCAGATGCAGATGCACACGCACGGCCTCGCACTTGCACACAAACAAACCAAAGAAATTCAAAGGCAGATTCAGAGAGCACTCACGGAGAGATGCTTGCACACACACACACTCGTGCACTGACACACAGTCGGTAAACATGCGCACACAGTAGAACACACAGACCACACAGCCAAACATTAGTGGCGTGTCAGAAGTCTGTCATTTCTTGTTTGGAAGATGTGAAGGCGTAGGCCGCATTTGTGACCTTTGTTGTGACTGTGAGGCGTGTTTCTCCCTCTTTGGTGAAGATGATTAATTTCTGTTATTTACATTACTGCCCTGAAGGCTTCTCAATAGGCCTCACACATTTGTCATTTCCACTGCACTGTTTTTCAAATGGAAATGAAATAGAATGTACAGCCTCCTGGGTCCGTCTCACCGAGACTCTTTTAAGCAGAGAAGGCGCTGGAAAAAACTGTATTTGCTCATAATAAAGCAGCCATGTCAACATGGCGCTGCAGCAGCCACACAGTGCAAAGTCTTTTGGCTCTAGTAAACAACAAAAATAATCTTGAGGGCTATTAGATGCTACGCTCTCGCCATTCTCACACTGCTCCTGCTTAATTAGAGCTCTGATTGGATGGGTACAGTCCATAAACCAGCCATAACACTGGTTCAGTCTAGATCTGCGTTGCTTTTTTAACGTTGGTTTATAGCCCGCAAGAACCATGACGTCCCCAGATGTCTGTCTGTGTATTCCCACACCCATGCAGCGAGCACACACACATCTTAGCGAAACACCTAGTGAATTTATGTTCACCCTGTTCTCACTTCCTCCTCTTCCTCTCTTCCAACAGTTCAGGGCTTATTTCTTTCACCTCCTGGGAGCGTGGCGACAGAGTAAAAGAAAAGTGAGAGGAAGAAACAGGGAGTTGAAGGGAAAGTGAGAAAGACTTGAAGGTGTCCTGAGAGCGCTTTTGCTTTATGGAAAACGCTGCGGCTAATCCTCTGAGTGTCACTGCACTCTCCGCATCCTAAATCAGAACCTTTTTGTACGGTAAGTACAGACACTTCCCAAGACGTGACTCTCCCCCTCCCTTTTTCCGTCTCTTAGCCTCGGAAAAACACTAACAATCAACCGCATGAGCTCTGCTTCATCATGACCATCATTAGCTTTCACCAACACAATTAGACTTTTTATGCAGAAGCACAAAGTCACTGTTTTCATCATTAGAGCCTGCTGAGTGTCACTGAAATGGTCTGATTGGGAAACAGCAGCCACTGATGAGCCATAAATGAGTTATGGTCATTTATGGTAATCAGAGCTGCACACTACACACACCTCATTCTATGTTAAACAAACACTTTATTTTCCCGATGAGAAGGGCTGGCATTTGTTCCCCGGGGTTGTATTACTACAGCTGGCCTACAGCTGTGATCATAACTTAACGTCTCCGTAATGGGCTCGGCCCTCTAAGCAAGCTGACCTGTTAGGCCGGGGACTGCTTGACGGCGGTAATTACACATGTGAGCCATTTAAATGAGCATGATTAGCCAGTAACAAGCTGAAAGAGTGAAAGGAGGCGATTAGACAACTGCGTGCTGATTCATCCGCCAGTGGGAAAAACCAAACCGCTGCAGGTGAATATTTGTGTTGCTTTATGCAGTAATAGTTGCTCTAACGATGTTTATACTCGTGGTGGTAAGCCCGACCGTAATGAGAATCTTAAATTGTAATAAAATGTGGTTTTACTACACTAATTTAGACAGAAGGCACACCAAGGCACAATGAAATGGAAGTGCTTTTATGTAGCTGTGTGTGTTCAGGCAGATCAGAAAGTCGAAATCTATTTAATATCAGCAGTTCAGTTTGGGTGGTTCACCTCGTGTTTATTTCAGTCTGTTGTTTAATTTAACCAAAAGCTTGTGTTGTCAGCGTAGCCCCTGAGCTATGCTCAAAGCCCCAGCACTGCCCTCTGGCATTTTTTCCCTTTGCAGATATAGAAACCCCTGGCCTAGCATATCAAAATATTGCACTTTAATGTGGCAGGTTTATTTATAGAATGAAGGATTTATAATTATTTTAGCATCAAAAGATTTGCCGGATTGTGTCATTCTACAGCTCATATGTGCTACTCGCCATCATGATATCTGACAAGCAGCTCCAGGCCCTTCACTGTGTGCTGTGAGCAAGAGTCCAACACTGACACTGTTTTTGTGAGATTTCAATAATGCTCCCTGTCCAAACTTTTTTTCCCATTTCTGGTGTTTATGAGTGGAAAAACATACCTTTGCAATCACTCTCACAGCCACTGCAGTCGCTCCTACGGGAGCACAAATCTTTAATTACCCATGAAACATACATTAAGTTTTACCAGCGTTCCTCTGATCATTTTAAAGGGAGCTGACTGTATCACAGCAGCAGAGCCAGAGGAGAAAGAGTGAGAGAAAAGCAGGCTCATGACATCTTGAATGCGTCGGGTGACTGATCTGCACTCGAAGGGGAGTGAACTGTAGAGTGAGACTTTACTGTTGCAGGCCACCTAATATGATCAAATGTTGCATTAAAGGTCCAGTGTGTAGGATTTAGGGAGGGTTATTGGCAGAAATGGAATATAATATAATAAGTTTGTTTTCTTTAGTTTATAATCACCTGGAAAAAAGGAATCTTTGTGTTTTTGTTACCTTAGAATGAGCTGTTTATATCTACATAGGGAGCAGGTCCTTTGTCCATGGAGATCGCCACATGGCACTGCCATTTTTCTACAGTAGCCCAGAATGGACAAACCAAACACTAGCTCTAGGTAGGGCCATTCGTGTTTTCCTGTCAGCAACAGACAAACACAGTTTTTTTTGAAAGTGAAACTGCTTTATTCTGTGTTTTTACCAGTTTAAATCCCTGGGTCCATGTGTTTTGGAGAGACCACTGTGGATAATGTGGCTCCCAGTAAAAACCTTCTGAACATCTGGATCAGAAATAAGGTAAGTACATATTTGCAGGTGTTGGGTGAGCGGACCATCTGCAATGTTCCAAACAGTGAAAGGGTACTTTCAGACCTAAAGTTGTCTTGCTTTGGTCCGAATCAGAGACTAATTTTGTTACAAAGTTGCATAATTGCCTAGGGCTGGTTCATGTTCTCACGGCAGCATTTACAAGCGGACCAGATCAAATGTCTTGTGTGAGAAAGCTGCTCTTGATTGGTCAGAATTTCCATGCAGGATAAATCCAGGAAGTAAACAAAACGTTGAAGAAGAGTACACTTGCAAGATAAATGTGACACTTTCTAATGTCACAATGGAGGGACAGCTACGCAGGTTGATTTTAGCGCTGCTCATTGTGGACTATATTGCTGTCATTGTTCATTTTAGTCAAACCATACCGTTTGAAAACGAGGCGCGGCTCCAACTAGAAAACAATGTTTTGATGCATTACAGGAGTACAGCAGCACGGGAAGAGATGCAAATTAATAATCCTGTAACATCATGTGACGTGATCATCCTTGTTTAACCAAAACAATACGTAATGTGACTGCAGTTGGTTCAGATCAAGGTTGGAACACGTTCGCACCCCAAACGAAACGCACCAGAGTTCGTTTGCAACCAGACCGAGACCGCCTCTTCAAGATTGCTTGGTCTGGTTGTTTTGGTGTGCACCTGAGTGTGCTTGCTGTGTTCACACCTGCCCAAATGAACTGCACTTAGGAGCAAATGAACTTGAGTTCAATTGAATTGAACCAAACAGGGCAGGTGTGAAGGCATCCTAAGAGAAACACTGATTTGTAAAGTTAGGCTGCTTTATTCAGTGTTTTTACTGGCTTTAATCACCAGGGGTGTCATTTTTAAACATTTTGTATGCACAAAGCGATGCCTGAGAAAGGCGTGTGCCACTTCCTATGCAAAAATTGTGATCTATAAAAACAAACCTGATTGGAAAAACTTTGACCCATGTCCATGAACATTTTGGAGACAGGAAATTTGCGATGCAGATGGAGAATTGGAAGCATGATTGTAGAAACTGTCGAATATTTTTTGGCGCGATCCATACTAAAAATGTACATGCGGACAAAAGCCAGAAATGGCGTGCGCCAAAAAATATTATATTCGTAAGAACCTTTTGAGCAATGAACACTGAAGGAATTCTAGCCAGAAGTTTCAGTTGGTTGCAATCTACAGTCCTCACCACTAGATGTCAGTAAATCCCCCCTTATTTTTACACTCTGGACCTTTAAGTTTTACCAGTATTCCTCTGAGTATTTTAAAGGGAGCTAAATGCAACACAGCAGCAGGACCAAGGAAAAAAGAGCAAGAGAAAAGCAGGCTAATGACATCTCGAATGTGCTGGGTGACTGATCTGCACTCCAAATGGAGCGAACCGCAGAACGCGACTCGACTGTTCTCTTGCAGGCCACCGAATACGATCAAATGTTGCATTAAGCAGAACATGACATCAAATTAGACTCAGTGATTATTAGTGGCCTCAGAGTAGGTCAGTGATAAAGCAGGACAAATCTTCAGTAAACGCTCACAAATGCACATATCCATGCCCAAACATACGTTCGATAATGATCCTTCACTCAAGTTGAAAAACTTCTACAGCAGCAGCAGCAGCAGGCCAGTTCCAGCAGCCTTTGCCATTAATAACATATTAACGATGTATGTCGGCTTTGAAATTATAATATTTTTGCAGGGGCTCAATTTGAAATCCATCACGCGTGTGTGGGGGCTCATTACTAGTATGTAGCCGAAGAATTATCGGAACAAGGCCCTTTGCTGCCTGTCTGTCATTACAACACTGTCAGATGTGCTTTGGCTAGGGGGGCTGTTAAAGGGAGCACGGGGACTTATCTGCTCAGCTGTAAAATGATTTTCTGTCACCTCGAGAGATACCGGGAGGGTGTGTGTGGGGGGGGTATCAGTGATCTGAGAGTAATTAAGATATGGTCTCACATCACACAAGGGCTTTGCACGTGGGAGATCGGCAAATAAAATAGAATGTGAAATAGTTGAGTTTAAAGGGGGACTTTGATTAATTACAAAACTCTCAAAGGACGGTCCACCCCCTCTTAAATTGAACTGCCATCCAATAGCACCTGCTCTGGAGCTGATGACCTCAATGCCTCCCCTTTATCTTTAATAGGCAGGTTATCTCGTTATTCATTGCAGCTCACCCGTTCATTTGCTATATTGCTCGTTCTGCAAGACTGAAATACATCATTATCTTTGTATCAAGCTGTTCCATGTAAAGATTTTCTTTAAAGGGTAAGACAATCACGTGCTCAATGGAATTTCAATCGAGTTTATGACACATAACCTATCTACACTGGTCTCTCTTCACTTTCACTGCACACACTCTCATCGATAAAGACACTGATTACAAGGTTTCCCCATTAATATATATCACTCTGAACATAGCTGCTGAAGTAATTCTTAACGCTCAATGAATTTAGAGAATATTTTGACATTTTGGGGAATATGAGAGAGAGCTGGATGAGAAGATTCACACCATCCTCAATATCTGTTCCTTAGATATGAAGCCACAGCCAGCAGCTGGTTAGCTTAGCTTAGCACAAAGACTGGAGACAGAGGGAAACAGCTAGCATGGCTCTGTCCCATGGTAACAAAGTCTGTCCTCCAGCATCTACTATGTTCACACGATAACTCATCATGCCTAACTTGTTTACAGTGGTGCTCCCAAGGGGAGGCCAGGGGGGCCATGACCCCCTAATGCAATTGCAACTCCCCACTGGCTCCCCAAGGTGAAAATAATTGGAAGCTGATATCACTGTCTTTAAGAAGCTGTGACACGCTCATGTTTTATGCTCGCATGAAGATACTGGTATCCCCTTAACATAGATAACCTAAAGCATCCATTGGTACCATGTCTGTCAGCATAGCTTGTAGGGAAGGGTCCCAAACAATGCTCTAAATTTAGGCTAAATTTTGGCGAGGGAACAACTGGCATGGCCATTTTCAAAGGGGTTCCTTGGACTCTCACCTCAAGATATCTGAATGAAAATGGGTTCTATGGGTTCTTTTGTTCCTTACAATCAATGCACTCCTTCAAATTAAAGCTGTATATCTGTCTTTTTAAGCAAAAGTACAACCAGAGGAACAACATAGGTTACAGCACAACCCCTGATAATATAATTGAACTCCTAAAATTCAGTTATAGATTTTGGTTTTGTTGTGCAACCCACAAGATCTTCAGTGGCCCCATCTGGACACACCTATGAAGGATTTCTGAGGGCCACTACTTATTTAATATTCACAAAAACTGAATTATTAAAAGGACAATTCTTTGTTTCATAGGGGGTTAGGTGTAGAAATTGTTTTTGGCTCTGAGCAGTTGCCTGGCAACCAACATCCATTACAGGAAGCAATTGCTCCCAGCCACGAAATAGTCCGCTACATGATCTTTGTTTAACACTTCAGTAAGATGAAATATCTTGAATTAAAGTAACATATGCTTGGTTTTTGTCTGACACGTTAAAGTTTCAGTGCATCTGTAACATTCTGTGCATTGGTCTCAATCCATGTGTCTGTAGACTGGACGAGGGGATGTTAACTCTGTAGAAAATAAAAGAGAAGTTGAATAAACATACATTTTGAAAATAAAGAACATTAACCATGCTTATTATACAAAATTGTCCTGCAACAACAGTGGAATAAATCTGAATCTGTCAATGAAGTTTTCCTGCTCTCGGCTAGGTTATATATTTGTGTCTTGACTTAACTAAACATACATGTGAATTGGTAAATACTGTTACCAAATACATTATATAGCCTAGACCACACATTTAAAGTAGTTTTACTGTACATTACTGTAATTTGTTTGGATCTGGCCATGGCAGAAGTGTGGATAAAAAGGATAAATACACAAAATGGTGCAGGTAAAAAACAAATTTTGGATGCAGGAAAGACATTTTAACATGTTGTTGAGATTTTATTAGTGGTTCTGAGTAACTGAATGCTTGAAACTATAATTGACAGAATTCTCAAGCTTTTTAATCAACACTGACATCAACAAAACTTCCTTGTCAAGGTCAGAAATTCTTCACTTCAAGTGTCTGATACGTTTCATCTTCATCTTCCACCCAATGGAATTCACTTTTACTGCCAGTCTTACACCACAGCACAGCAATCACACATTCCTGTAGACAAAATATGAAACAGAACAAAGATTCTTTCCATTTCTGGGGAACACACCGTGAGTCATTTGAACTGCTGTAAGTAAACAAGTAAAAATATCTAGTCCCAAAAAGCACAAGGATATTTTAAAAGTAGTGCGGCCAGACGAGAAACAAGTGCACTGGATACTGCAAATAGATGTAAGGATTATTTTCTCAATATGAAGAAAAATGTGCATAAATTTAGGAAATGCTTGTGCACCAAAACAACCAACACCATCCCAGTATGTCAAATACCTTTGTCATCAACCTACTCAGTGGCTCAGTCCATAGGGACTTGGGTTGGGATCCATAGGGTCATGGGTTCAAGTCCCCATCCTGATCCCTCTAGGATTAATAAAGTATGTCTCCATATCAAAATAAGACATGCTATATGCCCCTCCTGTGTCAGTTTGGAACCTTAAGGGAAGGTGTGTCTATGTAGAACCATTATATATTTTGCCTTTTCAAAATGCACTTCCCATTTTCACAGGAAATGTACAGTTTATGTTTGTTACATGCAGTCTTTTTCAAAATAAACTTACAAAGTAGGTGTTCAATCACAAGTCTCCACCCACTTCCTGACTAGACTACGCCCCATAAGATTATATGACTCCACCCTTCAGGCCTGTGACTGTTTTCCCTCCAAACCATGCCAGGCAGGACAAAGGGAGGACTCATGTGAGTGTCATCTGGATGTTTTACCTTTATATTGTTTTACTTTGTCGATCCTGCATGTATCATTTGAAAGTTAACAGATTGTTTTGTGTTTATTGTGCTACGATTCCTTAATTTAACCATTAGTTAAGAAGGAAAAAGAGTAATGCCACAGTGGATGCATTAATGATGTGAGTTAGATCAGTGGTTCCCAGCTGGTCCAGCCACAGGGTCCAGATTTCTCCTCAGTCATTAGTTCAAGGTTCACACAGTTTAATATATACAGTGTAATACTTGCATTTGGCCATGTTGTGAAGCTGGTTTGCTGTCTCTGTCAAGTAGCTGTTTGTTATTTACTCACTCTACAGCAGGAAACAGCACTTCAAAATAAAAGTTCTGTGCTGAAAATTCCCTGCACTTCAAAATAAAGTGTGTTTTTCGCACACTTGAAATGTTTGCGAGTCACTTGTGGTCCATTTGGAATAGACCCATGACCTACTTTTGGACCATGACCCACTAGTTGGGAACCACTGAGTTGAATGATAACCTGATTTACTAATATTATTTTTATTATAATTATTGTTTAACCCTATACAGAGCTGTAACATTTTCTTTTAATATTCCTTTTTATTGAAAAAAAAAAAATCATTCAACAACCACCTTTAAACTGTTCATGCACCATGTCCGCAGTAAAGTGTTTCAAAGGCTCCCTGGATCCTGTGTTAGAATGTGCACCTCAACATCAGATGATCTGTGAGCCAGCGTCAGCATAACTGTACAATCTAATCAGTAAGTAAAACACTTTGTTTCTGAGTTTACTTCCTTTAGTTTAGGTAACTGAAGCCACAGTGAAGTTTAGAAAACAAACAGTATGGTATGGCTGAATGTAAGTATGGTTGATACCAGTGGGTTAAAGGTGCTGTATGTAAGAATGTGGCCAAAACGGTTACTGCACTCAAATTCAAAATACTGCCGCGAGTCGTGTCCGCCCCCCCTCCCCTACAGATTCGAGGTTGCTGGACAGTGGCATGCTGGAGACTGATATGTTTGCGCATGGGTGGCTGCTGTGGCAGGGCCGCGTCGCCGCGCCTTGATCTTCCGTTTTCCAGCGGACCGTTTGAGCAAGTCCGGCTTCTCTGCTGCTAACGCTGCTGCCGGGATACAGCTGAGGAGGAGCCGGCTGCTAATGCTATGTACTGGGACACTGCTAATGCCGCTTGCCATGCTGCTGTAGCTCAGTCGTAACTGTAACTGATGCTGAGACTCTACTGACTGCGTGACTGGTAGACGGCGGTGGGTGGCGCAACAGGCCAAAACACAAATTCAAAACATAAACATGATTTGCTGACCGTAAATTTTTTTTTTAAATGCGAATATTCTGGCTGTACTATTGTTGTCGATGAGATCAGTATGTTGTATGAACATTATTCCTTAGTCTCTGTGACATATTAGGAGGATTTTACGACTATTTGCTTTAGATTTCTTACATATAGCTCCTTTAAGGTGGTTATGATGGGCCCCAATGCATGCTATTATGACAGGCCTGATAGTGTACACTATCGTGCATATATCATCTTGTCACATGATCAGAGACTTGACATAGGATAACATTAACATACATATAACCCAGTAATCGTCATTGCATATCTGTATATCACAAAAATACCAAAGAAAATGATAAATTATTAATTTGATTTAACAATTTTAATCGTTTATTATAATTTATTTGGAATAAGCATCTAATTTTGTTATAGATGCTTTCAACTATTTTACAAAAAAAGAACAAAAAAACATGAGGGAGATGGGTTTGCCTTTTTCAAGGGCATATGTATGGCAAAATGGCACTGTTTTTAATTTAATGAGAGTTCTTCTTTAAAAGCAGGCATATTTCCAAGGTGGCAATCACACATAAGCGCCTATTCTCCACCCAACAAATTATTGGACAGCCTACTTTTTACCGGCCATAGTGCAACCACAGTGCCTGCACTGTCTATATTTATCCCCCTGGTTGATACTAACCTGTAATGTCACATGACATGTGTCATACATCATGTGACATACACACACTAGCACACTTCTTTCTTGCTCTTTATTCTATGTTTGTTGCCTGCTGTGTCAGAAACAGCCGCTGTCTGGTGCATATCATCCCGCCGCAAAGGATACTTCTGTGCATTGGTGTCTGAGGTTTACTGACAAAGTGGAGGTAGTGACAGCTTGGGAGTGTGAACGGGCTTTTACAGCGACACTAAAACAAGTACATTAGTCTAAACAGAGTCAGCTAGACCTGACTTTCTGCACTGTGGGTGCACTAGAGAGGCTAGCTGTTTCCCTCTGTGTCCAGTCTTTATGCTAAGATGGCTGCATTTTTATATTAAATGCACCAGATATGGGAGCCGTACCAATCCTCTCATCTAACTCTCTGCCAGAGAGTGCATTTCCCAAAATGTCAAACTATTTCTTTAACTGTCACTGGTGGAAACATCAGCTCCCTGTGTGATGCTGTGTGCACTCATTTGGTCAAATTCGGGATTGCTTGGGCTCGGTTCCCCGCAGAAAATAATTGTTCATTTATAGTCTGGTGAGTTACACAACAAAAAAAGTGGGAAGTGAACGTGGAAATAATGAAATATGCAAAGAGAAGCAGCTCGCACTGGGCTTCCTTATGGATTGATCACCATGTGCATCCCCTGTCATCGCCTCTCTGTCCATATAATTTCCTGTGGCTCTGCGGTTTGCGCGTTTTCTGGAAAAGCAGAAACGATTTTACAAAAGCAGCTCAAAGAAGCTTTAGATTAAAGTGCTGATCCTTATCACAGTTTACTGATATGATGTATTTAGAGAAAGCCCTCCTTCATTTAGTCTTCCTCCGAGCTGCGATGCTCATGATTGATAAAACTTTCAAAGGGAGTAAATTGATTTGCCTCCTCCTGGCAGGATTAATAGGCCGCACTTATATACACCTACAAAGTGTTCAGTCTGCCTCTCGACCCTGGTCTCCCTGGGCCTCCGGTCTACATCACAAGATATCTGGTTCAATGACAAATCTCAGCTCACTGGTTGTTCCACTGAATACTATTCACAGATGACTGACGATTCCTTCATTTGGGACTAAAGAACACAGGCTAAAAAAAGGAGGGGACACGAGGCAGAGAGCACAAGAGAAACAAATTTTGCAGTCCAGATAAAGGGGAGGTGGAAGTGCTGTGTGCTGCGCCTTCATGATGATATTTCACCCTGAACAAACAAGCTGAGCCTCACAGAGAGAGGAAAGCATCGATCTAACCGGCTCCAATCATAATACATCCACTTTTCCCCAAGTTTACTTTCTGGCATTCTATCAGGACTTTATAAATTATTTTGGGTGACAAATCGATCTGTTGCTTTGCCCCTCTCTCTGCTGAGTGAAGGGAAACTTGATTGTGAGCTGTGTGTGTGTGTGTGTGTGTGTGTGTGTATGTGCGCTTATGTAAATGTGTGTGTGCGTGTGTGTGTGTGTGTGCGGATACGCTCGCATGGGTGTTTGTGTGTCGTCTGCTTTGGAGGCATCATCTGCCATCTGGCCTCAAAGTACAGGGGCCACATGGTGGGAAAGCAAATGTCACTGGTTAGGCCAGCCAATGCCAAGTCCCGACAAATGACGTCAGGAGAAGCCCACACTGTCACTGCCCAAACAAACAACCCTGCCATCGAGTCCGATCCCCTCCTGACCCTTTGCCTCACTGTCGGTTCCTTGTAATGATGGCGATGGTGCTCTAGGAATTAAAGCTTATCCTAGCGTGGCTAGACACTCCTTCTGGAAAAGGGCTGAATGCCTTTGAAATGAGTGTAATATATCTTTAGGGATTAGAGCAGGGGGCTTTTTTAATGTGTTTCAGGCCAAGGGCCCCTTAGCTCAAAGAGAGACGGAGCAAGGACCCCATGCTACATGTACTGAAGGACTGAGTTGAACTTGAGATAATTCTCTGAACATTTGTTGGTCTTCTGTTGTTTGCGTTTGTGCTTGCCTGTAGCTGCAGCAGTTGTAGCATGGCTAAGTGCGTTAGCTTCACCCCCTGCACTTTCGTCTGTGGTTTCTGAGGTGGACAGTGTGTCAGAGTCATGGATGGATTGCTGAACAGGCCGGCCAGGCACAGGCCAAAGGGGCCCAAAGTGTAGGAGGGGCCCCTCTGCCTTCACCTGCAAAATGTCACTCAAATCAGCACATACTGTCCAGGAAGAGAGCTCTGATATACGTGAGAAAAGTTTATGGACGCCCCACTTTGGAGGCAATCTCAAACAGCGAGGTATAGACATGGATGGATCACTAAACAGGCCTATCGGGCACAGGCCCATGGGCCCAAAGTGTTAGGGGCCCCCTTTGCTGCAAAATGTCACTCAGATTAACACGCACCAACCGGGAAGAAACTGAAAATGACGTCAAAGAGACCACAAAGAGATGCAAAACACACACACAAAATGACCTCAAAACATAAAAATATATATAACAACTACTAAGAGATGCAAAACAACGACACAGACGGGGCTAAACAGCTATAAGGTCTGTGTATTTTGCTCCTGTGCAGGAGAGGTGGGGGTCTTTTACATATCTTGTCATATCTTGAGCTCTTGACTGAAACGTTAAAATAATCCATTGTGGCTCACAAGAATGTCCTTACACTTGAAATAATATCACAGCTAATTGGCCAATTTGTTTCACTGGTATGTAAATGTTAGCTAACTAATGCACCTTGCTGTTATAGATAAGTGCTGCACAGTGGTTAAGTATTAGCTTGCTCATATGATTGCACAAGGATTCGTGGGTAGCAGTAAGCCTTTCATTGATGTTGTGTATTGTAAATTAAATGGACTGCACTTGTATACCACCTTTCTTGTCTTCCGACCACTTAAAGTGCCTTTACACTACATTTCATATTCACCCATTCACACACACATTCACATACTGGTGGCCGAGGCTACCATACAAGGTGCCACCTGCTACTCAGGAACCATTCACACGCTCTCACACACTGATGGAACAGCCATCGGGATTAATTTGGGGTTCAGTATCTTGCCCAAGGATACTTCAACACGTGGACCGAAGGAGCCGGGGATTGAGCCGCCAATTACTGCCATTAATTTCTGATTAGTGGATGACACGCTCTACATCTGAGCCACAGCCATTGATTTATCTTTGCTAATAACATGTTGGATTCATATTAGTGTGTATTCTCAGACATATATTTGTTTATGAAAGAAAGTAGATTTGACCTTTGACCTTTTTGGATTTTAAATGTCATCACTTTATCCTTTTATTCTTTTAGATATTTGTGTGAGATTTTTGTCATAATATTGGATAAATTCCTGAGTTATAGCCAAAAACATGTTTTGTGGGGTCACAGTGACCTTTACCTCTGGCCACCAAATTCCAGTCAGGTCATCTTTGTGTCCAAATGGACGTTTGTGCTAAATTTGAGGAAATTCCCTCAAGGTGTTCCTGAGATATCGCATTCACTAGAATGACACAGATGCAAGGTCACACTGACCTTTGATTACCAAAATCTAATCAGTTCATTGTTGAGTCCAACTTGATGTTTGTGCCAAATCTGTGGAAATTCCAGGCCTCCTTGAGATGTTGCGTTCACATAAATACATGAGACGTACATATGTTCATACAAACAAACAACCCAAAAACAAAATTCAATTAAAACATAAATTAAATGATCAAACAATAACTTTCTGGCCCCCTGCAGTTCCTCTGAGGACACCGTAGAGATGACGGGCCCCCTGTTGAAAGCCCAGGGATTAGAAAGAAGTTTATGGCCTGAATTTGTGGGCTTTCATGGACTGTCACCCTGCTCAGACAACAGAGAGCAAATCCAAAACAATAGATTGAATATCTGAGCCAAAAGTTTTAAAGCCAGTGACATTTAAGTATCAATCAGCTGAAATGGCAATGAAATTCTGAACACGATCCAGTGAAACGGTACCTCACATCTGCCAAACAAATATGATTTCAATGCTGAAGCAGATTAGATCATATTTTTTTTTTCTATCTTGGATGCAATCCCGCGTGCTCCAACATAACCGTAATACAAATCTGTGCGCCCGATGATGAGCGATGAACTCTGAGTGTGCTGGTTAATGTCTGTTCTGATCCTGAGTGGAACTTTATATCTAATTTCTGTCTTGTCTTAGTCATCGTCACTTCAGTGCACAGAAGCAGCTGGAACATAAAGGTTTCAACACTTGCCACAATTGAGAAAATGGCTTCCTTTCAATTTGGGGCTGCGGTTGCACAGACAGTGTGAACCTGTTAAAAGCCTCGCATTTAGAAGTTCACATAGCATCTGCTCAACACCTCTGCGGTGGGGATTGGGCTCAACAGATGAGGCGGGTAAACAATACAGCGTCCTTGGAAGAGAATTACTGTTTCGATGAGGATTTGCCGGCCGGGCGCCATGCTGCCTTTGCTTTTTAATTACACACCATGAGATAAACACACATCTGTATTTTGCTGCACTGCTACAAGGCCGGGAGAAATACTACAAGGTTGAACTGACAAGGCAAGGTGAGGAAAAGTATGGCGCAGTTTAGCTTCATGGCCGCACTTTACATTTCTCCCGCCCGTGTGCGGTGGCAGTTAAGGGACTCACAGGCTGATCATGCAGTGATGCACTGCACTCGAGGAGTTCTCAAAGCCCCAGACACTTGCTGCAGTGTATGTGCTTTAGCTATAGGCACAAACACTCACAGTGACAGACACCCCCCTTTCTACACCTCTTCACCAGATGACGAGAGCTACTTTCCCTATAGACACAGTGAGAAAGAGCTAGGTGAAAAACAATTAAAAAGGCGCTAGTGGGTGGAACACTTGTCCCCATCTCATTGTTCCCCATCTAGAATGTACTGTATATAAAAGATAGACTGATTTAATGAGTAAGACCGTATTTAAACAGCGCTTTTGTGTCTTCGCCAGCCGTAATGGCGCTAGTAACATATGTGGTTGTCTCTGTGTTACAATAATTAATACGCGTTTAATGCTGAAAAAAACACAGGTAGCATTACAAATGCTGTGAACCGCACACACCCATATGGCCCATTTGTAGCTTTCTGACAAGCAGCAGTTGTTAAATTACAGATTATCCCAGCAATCCTGACAGGGATAAAACGAGTCATACAGTTCTCAAGCACAAACATCCCACTCCCGGCAACTCCCTTCCCTGCAGCACACACACACACACATGAATACACATATAAATAGCTTCACACATGAATGCACACTTGTGTGCACACATGGACACAGAAATGCAGACACACAAACACACCAGCTGCCATACGCAATAAAGAACCAAGAAGGCCTAGTCTATTTTACACATCCGCGGGGGGTCAATAACTCATTAGAGCTGAGGAAAGGCAGAGGCAGCTGAGGGAGATGACGTGGCGGGAGATGGTGCTGTGTGGCTGTTCACCTGAGGACAGCAGCATGTCATTGTGCCCAGAGGTCATGAGGACGATTCACGACTTCATTAGCAGCGTGCCATAAAACATGCCAGGGTGTTCCCAGGCCTGAAATAGGGTACTATGTGTAATTTGCCTGTTTTATTCATCTCTAACCTTTTTCTGCCTTTCTGGGATTTTTACTGCTCGTCCTATTGGCTTTTTATTTATTACCCTTTTATCGCTTGTCATGAACTTTGCATCTCGTTGAAATGCTCCATAAAAATAAAGTTTATTATGAGGTAAAACTAGACTTCTGTCCCGCTAACCAACACGGAGCAGAGCATTGGTCTATATGATTGTCTTCAGAGGCGTTGTAGGCATTGAAGCAAATATTTGTACTGTAGCTGATTCATTCTGCTCACTTGTTATTCTTGCTATAAATTTACAAGATCACCAATAGTTTCAAATATTTTGAGATTCTTTATTGATGACCCAAATAAAATGGCGGCTGCCCCTTCAGTCTTCCTTAACAAGCCCTGGCACGTCTCCAGTGAAGGGGACTCATCTGTTTAATCATCTCAATCACTGAGCTGGACCTGACTAAATATAGAATACAGAAAACAGGCGGCAGTGTGGGCTGCACTGCTGTAGCCTACTACACTGGACAGACAGTTACTGTCAATGGATCAATGTGTGTGTCTGAGCCTACATGAAAGTCTGTAGGTTTATCTGTGTGTTTGTTTTGGGTGCATGCCTTTGAGTTACAATACTAAGCACACTTAAGGACCTGTTTACAAAATATATCCTGTTACACAACCTAATCCCGGAGGCTTCAGCGTCACTTCAGTGGTACAAGTTCAAAACATCAGCAGGCACAGTCTGGCTGGACAGGAGAAAAAGCCTGATTATGTATTACTATTATCACTGGAAGCCACCGACAACCATGTCTGCGTGTTTGCTGAGATTTACGAATTTATCATCCAGATCAGCGGTTTCCATCTTTGAACTGATGTCCGCACAAAATACCAGAAAAATGCCGGCTGAGTTGTTCAACCTTGCTGAGGACACATGCTAATTACTTGATCCAAAGAGTAAATCCATAAACACACAGTCGATGTAATTAAATCATCTGCACAGTTCTGTGTCAACACCAATCATCTGAAATGACCTTGGAACTTCTTAGAATGGAGCGTGATTGTGAAATATGTCAGCACCTTGGATGGAGTCAGTCTGACCACAGCCATATAAAATGACTAGGCCTATATAATGTGTCTGTGAGTACACTGTGGGAAGAAATCAGGATAGAAGTTTGGTTTCACTTCTAGAAAGAGAGAATTTACAATTGTACAACAATGTATTTTTTTCTTGATCACATATTAATATTCATTTTCTGAGACATATACAGGGGCGGATCCTCCCTTAGGTGACATAGGGTGCCACTGGTGGGGGGGACGTCAACCATGAGAGGAAAAATGATGCACAGGTCTAATGTTAACAGTCCAACACATTCTCACTCCGATCTCATCACATATTGACATTTGGTCATGAACTTTCCATGTCCAGATATGATGTGAAAGGTACCCTGGGTGCGTTGGTTGTTGATGTTCTGGGATGCAGTGTCAAGTTCTGCCTGTTACATGCATTGTCTTCTTTCAAAATACACTGCTGTTTTCAGAGGAAATGTACCGTTTACATACAGTCTCTTTCAAAATAAACGTACTGTTGGTACAACACTGCAAATTGATGTTTTTTTTTCTTCAACAATGAACGCACGTGGTTGGGTTTAGGAAAAGAAAAGGGTTTGACTTTGTAATCTTACAGGACACAAACACCGCTCTCCTGGGTGAAAGTCAGTGTTTGTTTGACCCTCTCACCTGTCCTAAGACTTTCACCGCCTTAACTTTCATTCTTGTCTGACCGCATTTCCCCCTGATGCCACTGAACACTGTTAAACTATAACAGCGACCAGCCGCCTATCATGCTGACCTTAAAGGACAGCTTTTTGCGTCAGTGTTTGACGCCACAAGTCACTGCCCAAGTGCCATATTACGACGACTGTGGAGTGAGACCAGGTTGAACGGTCAGTCTTTAGTCAGGGTACTACCTCTAGTCCTGGCAGTGCAGTTCACCTAACCGTGTTCATCAGTGTGTGACGATCACAGTCAGAACATGCTAGAGCGCTGATGGGTACGGTGAAGTGGAGTGCGTGTGGAGAGCATTAGAGTAACAGAAAATGAAAAGGCAAAAGCCATTCAGGGCGCAGAACAAAAGAAAAGCAAAAAAAAGATGACTACATTTGCACATGCTGCATTCTGTTATTGTTTTATTCATACTTTTTGTTAGCTAAGTTGTCTTTTGTGTAGACGTCTAATTAGCTCTTGCTCTTGTTGAAACATAAAAGATAATATTACATTTTTTGGGCAGCTGGGTGGGTGGGGTGGAGATGGGGTCATTAGGGGAAGCTTGCCTGGGGCACTGAGTGTGCTGGCTCCGGCACTGGGCACACATTACCATGTTTTCTTAAAAATACCAGAAATTCACACCATTTTGAGCAAAGTGCTTTGCTTGACTTAAATTACAGGATATGTTAATGCTAAATAACCACTTTGACTACCTTTTAAATTAAAACACTGTGGCTATCTGTGCTCTAACAAGCTTGCAGCTAGTCTGGCATCCAGCTCAGCTGGGACGCCTGTGTTTGGTGCCATTTGGCAACCGCTGGAATATTTAAATGCCCTGATGAATACATAGCCCCTGGGCCTGACTGCTCAAACTGAACACTGAGTGTGCTCTGACATGCTCAGCATACACTAATGGGACTTCTGACAGTCCTGTGCATTCATCCTACAAAAAAACTCAGCATTGTGCCAGAGGGGACCGGAGGCTGGGTGTGAATGTAGTGCACTGCATCTGGAGTACAAAAGGCCACAGGTCTGACTGGTGCAACATCTAATGTGTCCATCAGCAGCCACTTATACTGTCAAACTGTCCTTGGGCAAGACACTAGGCCACTTCTGCCTCTCATGTTGCAAATTACAGTGTTTTAAATCAGAGCAACAGCTGTGGTGTTTTTCTTTATAAAGAGAATGAATCCACACCTAATTTCAGCTGGGGTCGGGAGTCAGTGGTCAAAGAGCCCGTCCATTTTCTAGACGCTCAGCAGCTGTGTGTACTTAACCATGACTCTGAACCTGTGTGAGCTCAGCTGAAGCTGGAGAAAATCTACAGCTAAGTGACTGCGGTGTAAAACATACCAGGGAACTGTAACCTGCACGCTCGCGGGGGCATGGAAAAAGTGACATCTGCCAAGATGTTGAAAGCTGCGGTGCTGTCCGTGGTGCTGAAACACAGAAAACGGTTCAAACGGGACCTGAATGCGTTAAAGGGCTCAGTGGGTACGTGCTCTTTATGTCCTCATACGTGGATCTGAAGCCAAATACGCTCCCCGCCGCAACACATGCTTCACAGTGGACGCAGCTGTCTCGACTCCCCTCGGAGATGGCAGTGTTGTGTTATGGAACACAAGAGACATTTCATTGATTATGGTTATTTTGGAAAATGTCAGTAGAGCAGTGTAGCCCAATGATGTTGACCTTTTAAGCTGTGTAACTCTGTTGAGCGGCATCACAGAACGATGCAATCCAAGAAACAATATTGATCACGATTTGTTGCAGATCTGAAATCCGGATATTTATTTCTCTTAATAAAAAAACTAATAAGCTCAAATATTGAAATCGATACATTCCTCCATGCGCGTGGCATCCTGTAGGAGTTTTAATAGGTAAAACAAACAACGACAACGCTCCTCATACTGATTATTTTTATTCTCTGTGTTTGGGATTTTAAGAAAGAAAAAAGGAAATTAACTTCAGAGGACTTTGTGCATCAGAAAATACACCACCTTATTGAAGATATATCATGATGTGTATGATATACAGTGTTGTATATTCGGGGTTTTTGGGATTGTGAGGGTTCACGTTGTGCAGCGGGAGCAAACACACAAACACAAGCGTTAACTTGAGGCTCTGGAGATGCCGCCTACTTGGACGACCATTACGCATTGATTAGTCGCCCCACAGTGAAGCAGCAGAGGCATTTCTGGGTGCAGATAGGACCACTCCTCTCTCTGCATATGATTTTCTCTCCTCTCTCCACAGTCGGGGCTCGGTGGTGAGGAGGGGGGAGGGTGGTCTTGCAGTCGACGAGAGGAACAGGAGTTTATTGAGGAGTAGCTGCAACGGGGAGGAAAAACGCATGCAACTGAGCGCCTTGCGGATGGAAAGAAGAGAGAGGGAGGACAAAAAGGGGGAAAGATCGCGCTCGGACGACTGACCACTCTGTGCCGAGAAACTGCTGCTCCAATTGTTTAACTTGTTGATGCGACGTTTATTCTACTGTTTTTCCTCTATCGTCTGGCTGCAGTGACAGATAGATGGGTGGCGGAATCGCGAGTATTCCCCTCCGAGGATAGGTATTTTACAAAAACTCACCGTGGATGCAGTTTAAAGAGCAGCCTTCCCTAAGGTGGGTGGTTTTCTTTTACTTTCAGTCCCTGCTTATTGATGGGTGACGTTTTCGAAATCCAATTCATATTCTGCCGCAAAGTAGGGCTTCCATAACTGAACAGTTACAATGAGGGGAAAAGGCTGGAGAGTGATACTCAACAGTGCTATGCGCAGTATCAGTATAAGTAGGCTAAATGTGTGTTTTCTTATCACATTGTGTTAAGCCTAGGTGCTCCAGCAGCCTAACCACCGAGTGTCTCTGTGTGTGCTGTTCCTCCTGCAGATGCAATTCATCTCTGAACCGTAGCACTGTGATAACCGGAGCGGGGTTGTATTAAACACTATAGACCAGCATGGCAGCAGGTGTAGCGGCATGGCTCCCGTTCGCCCGAGCGGCGGCCATAGGATGGATGCCCGTGGCGAGCACCCCGATGCCCATGCCTCCGCAGGAGAAGAAGAAAGGCCAGGACGGACTCATCATCCTCAACGTGAGTGGCACCAAGTTTCAGACGTGGCGAACCACTTTGGAGAGGTACCCGGACACTTTGCTGGGGAGCACGGAGCGAGACTTCTTTTTCCACGAGGAGACAAACGAGTACTTTTTCGACCGTGACCCTGACATCTTTAGACATATCCTCAATTTTTACCGCACGGGGAAACTACACTATCCGCGCCAAGAATGCATATCAGCGTACGACGAGGAGTTGGCTTTCTTCGGTATCATCCCCGAGATCATCGGGGACTGCTGTTATGAGGAGTACAAGGACCGGAGGCGCGAGAACGCAGAGAGGCTCCAAGACGACGAGGAGATGGACAGTAGCAATGACGTCACGCCGGTGAACCTGACGTCCCGGGAGTACCTGTGGCGGGCTTTTGAAAACCCTCACACCAGCACCTTAGCTCTGGTCTTCTACTATGTCACGGGCTTCTTCATTGCCATATCAGTGATGGCCAACGTGGTGGAGACGGTTCCGTGCGGGACTCTGCCCAACAGGTCAAAGGAGATGTCGTGTGGAGACCGTTACGCGCTGGCCTTCTTTTGTTTAGACACTGCGTGCGTCATGATCTTCACGGTCGAGTATCTCCTCCGCTTGATAGCAGCTCCCAGCCGGTACAAGTTCATGAAAAGTGTGATGAGCGTCATCGACGTGGTCGCCATCATGCCTTACTACATCGGCCTGGTCATGACCGACAATGACCAGGTGAGCGGCGCTTTCGTCACGCTCAGAGTCTTCCGGGTCTTTCGGATTTTCAAGTTCTCCCGGCACTCCGCGGGGCTGCGCATCCTGGGCTACACCTTGAAGAGCTGCGCCTCCGAGCTGGGCTTCCTACTATTCTCCCTCACCATGGCCATCATTATCTTTGCGACGGTCATGTTTTATGCAGAAAAAGGCTCCACAGCCAGCAAGTTCACCAGTATCCCCGCGGCGTTTTGGTACACCATTGTCACCATGACAACACTGGGGTAGGTGGCTGCATCTATAAGTCCATAAAGCTGTCTCAGATCACCATAAATCACACACTCGGACACCTCACTGCCTCTGTGAAACACCCACATGACACCGCAACACCACACAACACAAGCCATTAATTGCTTAATTGTAATATTAATCAACTATCTTTTATTTCCTAATTCTTGAGGAGCAGTTAAATCAGCTTTAAGAGCCTAATTAGCGCAATTTCCCGGCCATTGTTTGGGCTAATTGACGCGCGGCCACAGGTGTGCATTTAGCGCGCATATTAACGGCCTCGAGCGCGGCTCAGCCAACGTGAGCGCAGGAAACAGGCTGCTTTATGGAGGCTTTGTGTGCGCCATTCACTGCCTGTCAATGAGCCTGCACCTCACAGGCAGGCAGCCCTCATCCGAAGGTTAGGCCTCGTCCCTGCCTGTTTTCAAGGGGCTTTATTGGACGCGCTCTTGTGGAAAGGTTACCGCAGTGCACACAAACCATTGTGCTCAATCAACACACAGAGAAGAGGGCTTATTTATTTATTTATTTATTATCCTTTAAATTCCACGTTACAGAGAGCACAAAGAAAGAGCCTCCTGACTGGGCAAGATCCTGCATGCCGCATTCACAAGCCAAAGTGAGGCACAAGTGCAGAGATTGAATTAAAGGTAGTTTGAGAGATGCACACACACACACACACACACACACACACACACACACACACACACACACACTACACACACCTTCCTCCTCCCTCTGCCTCTCACTCACGCTCCCAGCTCCTCCTCTCTTCCTTTAACGAGGTACAGTAAATATTTGAATGCTAATTTCATGCTCGTGAACAACGTCAGCTCCTACTATGTGCTGATGTGGCATAAAATAATTAAAACGATTACATCAAATTAATTTGTATTGATGAGCGCACTCAGGCGCTCACATGCTGGCGTGGGGTTATTATTATTATCATTATTATTATTGTTATTTCCATTATTCACTCCGGCTCAGCAGCGTGGGGCGGTGCGCTTTCCAAGGTGCTGAAAAGTTGCTGTCACTGACTGACTGGCTGATATTTGGGGGTTTGTATCTGTTGAAATGAATAAAGTAAATGTGGCCTTTGAGTGCCTGCAGCGCGATTATTAAGTTATACAGTGGGAAATAATAATCGGACCCGTTTCTAATTTGTGTGTTAAAAATATCCCGGTGGTTCCTCTCTCTGCTGCTGCTGATGCTGCTGCTGCTGCACGTACGAGGTTGAAGAGCCACTCAGCCAATGTTAGTCCTCACGCGCTGCTCTTCCCCGATGACACAGAAATGAGGTCCTGTTGAAATAATGTTGTCTTTTAATTTCAAAGTCATAACACCACAGATCAAACATTGCAAAACAAATTGCCACTGGCTGTGTGTGCTTGTGTGTGTGTGTGTTTAAGTGTGTGTGCTTGAGATGTGTCAGGCATAATTATGTGAATGTGGAGTTTAGATGCTGCAGGAATATTCATGCTTCATACAAACAAGCTGGGTTGTGTGCTTGACTTTTCATGTGTTTGATATGGATCCTTCTTGATCCTCATATCTGCACTGATGCAGGCACTTGACACCTGGATACCCTTCAGCTATGCAGGCGATCTTCTTCTTATTGTAATTATTATTATTATTATTATTTATCGTCTCTACAGCAGCCTGACTCTGTCTGCCCTCGTGCAGCAGGTGACACTGACTTAGTGGATCTCTGGTCTTCTTAATGGCATTCAAAGCTTCCCCTCCTGTGCTCACTCAATACCAGTCGAACCACCACTCACCCTCGAAATGACCAGTGAGTGCATAATTAGTGATGTGCACGATCCGGTGATTGAAGCTGCCAGCTCAAACGTAATGCTGCATCGGCCACGCTTTCCATTCAGATTCAAAGCGCCAGATGAGAGATGAGTTGTGTAAGAGGGTTCATTATTTATCTTTGGGGAGCAACAAAGATATTGCTGCATTCAGCTCGGAATCCCCTTTGTGTTGCTTGAGATGGATTTGAAAAAGATGTTCTGCCGTGCGAGAACAAAAACCAAAATGTCCTTGGTAATGGGGACGTTTCTGTCACTCCATTGTGAACCATGACAGCCAGGCTGACAGATTTGCAACCTGAACTGGAGCCTTGCAGTGGTGCAAAATGCTGCATAGTGGACCACCGGTGGAGAGGCTGAATGCCCATCACTGAAAGACAAAGTCGGCTCCTTCTCATGATCAATCATTGTCCTGAGGTGTGCTTTTAAAAACACACACACCTTACAGTAGAGCTGGATTGAGGTTGTCTACTGAATACAGTGAAGTGAGGGGAATATCTGTTGCTGTACTCTCCTCCTGTAACCTTCAAATGCTTATCTGATCAGGGGAAATGAGGTTTTCTGACAATTTGTTTCAAATCTCAGCGTGCAGAAAAATTGATCCACATCTAACAAATACTTATTTAACTCACATATGAATGGGGTAGATTCTTCTTAGCGGGGGCGCCACTGGCTCTAACCAGCATCTGAGGCATTTGATTTCCATCCTGATAGTCAATGATGCTCTCTCTGCATGGTATCATGATGCCTTTCCACTACATATATTTTCAATTTCCCTGACTCACACCCTGTGGAAGTAAAGACAGTGGCATGCGTTCTCTCCCCCGCTGATGGCCCATTGATTGTGCTTAAGCAGACGTGCAGACATTGGGAGAGCAGGGGCTCCTGTTCAGAGGCACTTGGCAGGCAGCCTGAATGAAAGGGAAGGGTGCCTGGAGACCAGCGGAGAATCAATAGCACTGTGCAGCTGCGTGTCACGCCTCTGTGTGTCTACTGCTCTGTGCCACCAAACACAGGACAAGACCCACTTATCCCTCCTTATTTATTGAGCCTAATCTCTGCGGCTGCGTTCGGATACCTAACAAAAAGGAATCTGCCTCTGTCACAATGCTCCTGCCAAGTTCCTCAAGAATTCAGCGTCTGGCTGTAAAATATGAGATTTTTATCTGCCGTATTGTGTTTTGCAGCATCTTTGAAAACTGCACTCTGGGCTGAGAGTATAATTTCTGTGATTTGATTTAGCGCGTCCATTTAAGGAAGCAACAGATTCCACTATATAGATAACATTCCACTTTGTTAGGCTGGAGTCAGATGGTGCAGTGTTTTCTTGCTCTTGTTTTGTCTCGATGATCCACACAGTCAGGGTGAATTAGCTGCAGTGGGACTTTTTGGTGCTTCAGATCTTTTAAGTGATTTAAGGTGTAATGGAGTGCACTGCTGAGAGCAGCTGTGAAAACGGTGGAAGTCAAGCGCAACCCACAGGGGAAGAGGAGTGGGGAGGACAGGGTTTAGTGTGGCACAGAGGCATACACGTTCCCCTGGACACAAACAGACATTACCTTTGATGGATATCATGGGCCTTACCATCCGACACAAACATTTTTTTTTTCACACAAACAAACACTTTTCTCCCAATCCTGATATCAATGCCCCCCCCCCCCTTCAACCACTGCCTCCGAACAATCCCGGGAGGGGTGATCATCCCAATTACTGACTTGTTGTGACATTTATTATGTGCATTGTCCTAAGGTGCAACAAACACGCCTGTACATTGTAGTCACTCAGCAGATGCAGAATTTATCACCATGTCGTTTGTCGGTGCTACAGCTCCACCCACCAAATACGACTGGAAAGGCCTGACAAGTGAGCCCTATAAACCTCTCAGGGTAGGATTTATAAGACAGAGGAGGCAAGGTTAACAGACACGAGGGTCACCGTCGGGCCCATAAACCACCACAAGTATAAGCATTATCATGCTTGCCAGTTTTGACACCTCGACGCCATTGCAATCAAAGCTCACAATGCAAAGAGTTAACTTAATGCTTCGATATGGTGTGGAGAAAAGCTTTTTGAAGTCCAAACCCTTCACTACATGTCAAATGTAATTGAAATATACAGGAACAATCTGGAGGGCCTTTTACTGTATATCTGCACCCGTGAGATAACAAATGCATTCCTGATGATATAGCACTCGTGTGGTTGGATAAGTTACCATGCCGCTCGCAGCCAATGCAGAGGATTTTCACTCTCTCTTTTCTTTTTTTTTTTTTTTTTATCCGTCTGACAGTCAGCGAGAACATTTGGTGTGTTTGATTATGTACCGCAATGGGTGCAATTTTTGTGTTCAGTAGAATACATTACACCACTTGGCATTGTGTATGTTATGCACATTATGAAAATCAGCAATCCATTATGAGCGATGTGATGTATTACTGTGTAAAGCAGAAGTGGCTGATGTGAGATGTGTAGGCTGCCATTAGCCTGTAGGCTCGCAGCGCCTCTCCAGGTGCTTTATTGGGGAGGAGAGGTGATGCTAATATGAGGCTGGTATAATGGTCCTGAAGTGACAGGTGACTTAATGAGGGGATCCTGGCACTGAAATGCGTTCTGTGTGAGCTCCTTTTCTGCCCATGCAAATGACTGCGAAATGGAGGAGTGAGAGCGAGGGGCGGGGAACAGGCAGCCTTCCTCAGAGGAGATTAAGATCATTGTAAAAGACAGAATCTGTGAAGTAGAAGAAAAAAACATAGCAGTGATGCTCTTTTCTTTCCTGCTAAATTGAAAATACGCAAGCCCCTGCATTTTCTTTATTCTCTTTGTTTTCATCACACTGAAACAGTTTCACACTGGCAGCTAGAAATTTAAAAGGGTGTTATGGAGGTGTGAGTTGAATGATTGATTAACATTTTATAGGCATTCATATACTACAGATTTATTATATCATATTTATGGGTGGAAAGTTCAAAGACTTCCATTTGCACCTTAAATTACATTTTAATGACGGTGTATATATTTTCTATCGAATAATACAATGTCAGAGAGAAAATGTATTTGTGGTCAGTCAACCCTGAACTGAAAAACAGATTATGACCAGCTGGTAGGTTGATGTGAGGATACTGTGTGTGTGAACTGACTCTAAAAGCAGGCATGCGTCACTGCGGATGGTCAGATTGATAAATAATCTATATGGCAAGGACAAAATGGCTGTCCCTCCATTTGATTCGATTTCTTTGACAACCCGTCTTCGAGGCAGCGCCAATAACACTCATTCCACGCGGGGGGTTTTCATTAATTCACTTTGAATGTGCTGCATTAAGCAGGGAAATAGACTAGCATGTTCCGCACTTGGGCCCTGGGTAACGTAGTGTGAGGACATAAAATATGGCATCAGTGTTTTTCCCACTGCTCAGCATTTTCCTCGTCTTCTTTGTATTGCAAGCAACGCCAAAGATTAATGGAATTTTCCAGAACAAGATTAAAGTTACTCTGAATGAATGCAGCATCATTGCATTAGGAAATAAGGAGATATGTGAGAGAACACATCACCTCGATTTCATTGTTGTTAGAAAGTATTTGCTCTGCCTTGCTCCACTTCCATCCAATCTAACACCCCGGAAACGCTGGAACAGCTTGAGAGAATGAGTGAAATGGAGAAATATTGCCTATTATGTGTCTGTGTCCTATCTCGTGAGTTGATATGTTGTAAAAGATATCGGATGTAAAGTGCGCGTCTTGACATCAGTGGATCAAATGGTGTGCGAATGATAAACCACAGCCCAACAGCTATCTGCTCCTCTGCTACTGCATGGCTTATTTACATACTCAGCATTTACATACAGATGAAAATGGTTTGTGTGGTCATGGAGATTGGTATGCAGACACACATAATGCCTCCTCATCACTTTGTTGAGATGTACAACAGTATTCTAAGTGGATTACATTGTGCTTAGCATTAGATCTCTGCAATTATCATATCAGGATCGCCATAAATGTATTCTGCAAAAATATATTCACAAAAGATTTTTAGGACTGCGGAGCTCGTTATTCTAAACACGAAACCCTCATATTACTACAATTACTTCGCTTGACAAAGGTGCATACTATTTTAACTGCTTACAGAGGCCGTGCTGTGGTGGCTGAGAGACGCACAGGGAGCGAGCAACACTGTGACATTTGGTTTCAGGCCAACACCAAGTAACACTAGGGCCAGAATCAACGATATCGATCTGAGAGGTTTCATTATTAAAGGCGGTAATGTAATATAAAGAAGAGGAGGACCATGTGTCGTGATTTATGAGGTGAATATCATCTTATCCTCATTAAAAAGCTACTTCTGAATATATTTCCATCAGTTTTTAATGGTAAATAACAGAATTGTGCACTGCGTGAGCTCTGCGAAACAGAGTTCATGCACTGGACGGGGGTGCTGCAGCCTATCCCAGCGACATTGGGCCAGAGGCAGGTTACACCCTGGACAGGTCACCAGACTATCACAGGGCTGACATAGAGACAGACAACCATTCACACTCACATTCACACCTACGGGCAATTTAGAGTCACCGATTAACCTGCTAATCACCGATTAACCTGCTAATAAAAGTGTTCAATCTATTTTCCTTTTGTATATTGATCTTATCGATGCAAGCATTGATATATAAAAGAAGACTTAGTGTTGGTGGTCTCAGACTCATAGGTATCGATTCACCCAACCATGCAGCGCAGTGCAACTTTAGAAAGCACAAGCAAATAAAGAAAATAGCAAGCAATGTTCATTTTGGATATACTGTGTAGGATTGTCCTAAAAAACAATGCTCATACACATGTACTCCCACTCAGTTATCACTCATGACCCACTAGAAGAGAGACTCGACCTCTGCCTTTCTTCTTGTTTTCTGTGCTCGGGGTGTTTCTGGGCGTGTACGTCCACACGTTGAAGATTCTCAGTCATCCCGGTCATGGTAATCTTAAGTGCTATCTCATAGGCAGCTGCACTTGCTTGAGTTTCTTGAAGACGTTTCACCTCTCATCCAAGAGGCTTCTTCAGTTCTCACGCAAGTCCAGTTACCTACGATATAGCACTTAAGATCACCTCCGCAACTTTCCGGTGAGGTCAGGGCTTTACAAAAAGGTGGCCACCGGGTGCCAGTAGACATCAAAGAGACATGCAAGTATAGTGAGAATCTAGGCTTGGCTTTTTATTTTACCTTTGCTGGTGAGCAAATCCTGCACAGTACACCAGAAATTTGCCACATATCTATCTTTCACTGCTATCAGTTTTTGGCGTCCCCTGGTAACGTCCATTGTGTTGTATATAACTTGCAGCATTTGGCTTTGTTTCTCTCTTTGTGGCACATTTCTTTATGTCACTAATGTGTCACGTTGGTGAATTAGTTTCTTGATTTGATTGTCTTTTGTTTGCAGCATCTTTTTTCCATTCTTTACGCCGCCTACATGTTGTCAATATGGTGAAAGTCTGTTTCATTTGTTGTTGTTTTGCTTCCTGGAGTCATGTTGTCACTGCTTATGGCCGAGAAACCCTTTAAGCCCACAACAGGTCATGTTTACACTACGCTGGTGTACAGATTCACAAACAAGATAAAAAGGATAGCATGTTGATTAGTGAGATGTAAAGGTGCTTGTAGTCAGATTCTGTCACCTTTGGACAGAGCCAGGTGAGCTGTTTCTTTGTTTCCAGTCGTAGTTGTTTTAACCCAAACCACAATTTCTCCTCAAACCAAACCTTACCCAGAACATTGTCAAATCACAAAAGTGATTTCAGTAGTGGTTTGTAACAGCTTCAGAAGCCACAGAACAATTATGATGTCCTGCAGTTGCTTCTACTGTATGTGTTGTTCCAGAGGACACGGATAAGTAACCAGTGTTGTGCACGCTCACACTTCACAAGTGCCAACTCTAGGTTCACTTCACACTGATTAAACAAAGTAGTTCACGTTCGTAGTTCACAATTTGAATTTTAAACTTGTTTTTTTCAGACCTGGCAGGTCCAATTTGCACATAAATGTGAGATTTTTTTCCTGTTGCATTCTGCACTGATTTACTCAAAAAAGTCCTTCAAATATTCACATGAACTAGCTTCCAAATTGCCAGTTGCACCATGGCTGTGTTGGTGTTGTGTTGAAGTCTGTTTCCCTCCTGTTAAAACCCCCCTATGTGGTTAGGTAAAGGACAAGGTTTGGTTCAGATCTGGGTAGAGGGAAACACACATTGATGCTGAAACAGTCTTCACCACAGCACCGGCATACACACACTAGGTGAGTCTCATTCACTGTCCTTAGAAATAACCTTCACACTCATTAGTTGCAAACAGATTCAGCTCGCCAGAAACATGATCACCTTTCATGATTTTGCTCTTTTAAAGCACAACACTGTAAGCAACACATTTTTATTGTTTAATTAAAAGGTTTTTACCTTTTAAGTTTTTCCTTCCTGCTGTCAGGGTCCAAGGACAGAGGATTAAAGCTCTCTGAGGCAAATTGTGATCTGTGATATTGGGCTTTATGAATAAAATTGAATTGAATTGAATTTAGAGCAATTGTGACATTTTAGCAGCGTATTAGTTAAAGATTCAGCTATTCAACAGTTTGGCTTTATTCTGTTAACACATTGTCTGTAAAGTATATGTGACAATTCATGGACATACTGTCATATTCTCAGAATAATTTAGTTGAACTTGAACTATTCACTCACTCAGTTTAAGTTCAGCTACATTATCCTAACAATATGTAGACGAAGTAATAAAGCTGAATTGTTGAATCTCAACTAAAAAGCTGTTAAAATGTTACAAATACTCTATATTCAATTCAGTTCTCTTTGTAAAGCCCAATATCACAAATCACAATTTTGCCTCAGAGGGCTTTACAGTATATGACATCCCTCTGTCTTTGGACCCTCACAGCAGATAAGGAAAAACTCCCCAAAACAAACCCTTTTAAATGTTGTGTGTACAGAACAGATCAACCTAATACATTTACAGTAGGCTAATCCATATTACAATCCATATTCATAAATGATATCCAACTGATAAACTATCCATAGGCGGACTGTCCAAATGAAGTGTTGACTCAACCAAATCAATCAAATCTTATCTCCCAAAATGTTGTACTATTCCTTTAAAGGTCCAGTGTGTCAGATTTAGGTGAATTTAGTGGCACCCATCAGTGAGGACTGCAGATTGTAACCAGCTAAAACTTCTCCCGGTTAAAATTCCTTCTGTGTTCATTGTTCAGGAGGTTTTAACCGGGAGCTGAATTATCCGCAGAGGTCTCTTCCACTCCAAAACAAACAGACCAGGGGTCTCATTTATAAACATTGCTTACGCACAAAATGAGACCTGAAAGAGGCGTACGCCACTTCCCACGCGCAAGCTGTGATCTATAAAAACAGACTTGATGGGAGAAACTTTGACCCATGCTTTTTGGCTTTTGTCCATACATACATTTTTAGTATGGAGCCTACGCATTGTTTCATAAATGAGACCCCTGGTGATTAAAACCAGTAAAAACACTGAATAAAGCAGTTTCATCTTACATTTTGGCACACCGTGGACTGGCAGCTCACCCAGCACCTAATAAAGTTCTCACCTATTTTCCCTGATAACGTAATTTAAACCGGTAAAAATGCTTAAGAAAGCAGTTTCATGGTTAAAAAAAGAAATGATTCTTATTTTCTTTTAAGTGATTAAACACTAAAGAAAAAATAATTATTACACTCTGGACAGATATCTGATAGTAAGGTTGCAGAAATGAAACTTCTCTCGCATTTCAAGTATGTAGGAGCCAATGTGAAAACACAAATGATCCTATCTAGAGCCAGTGTCTGGTTTTGTCTGTTCAAGGCTACTTTAGAAAGACATGATGGACTCCACTGGAAGGAGGATCCACTACATATGTAGATATAAACAGCTCATTCCAAGGCAATGAAAACACAACAGTTCATAGTTTGTGCTGGTTACATACTGGAAAAAAACATATTTATGAATATTATATACCATCTCTGCCAATAGCTGCCCCTCAATCCTACACACTGGACCTTAAAGCTGAAGTGCATTCAGCTCCCTCCATCTTATTCTGAAAGGATCGTAACAGTATTGTGAAGGTTATTCTGTATTCCATTGTGTCAGTTAATACCCTTTCATTTCAGCTGAACCTTGCTTTCAATACATTTTTACATACTGCACAGCAGATATCCATTTTACAGGTTCAAGTTCAGCCACTGAAGTTTCCACAGACGGACATGCTGCAGTCTCTACCGCACACTCGTTTAAATTTTTATGGTCAGGGTTTCACTGTAAGGTCAGAAAACTAATTATCAACTCAACATGGTGTCGAAACAACAGAGGAATGACTTGATATGAATAATTCCCACACGCTCACATTAGCATTGTGGGAGAAAAAAAACACTGTAATAAATTGCAGAGTTAAACATATGCAAGTCAGTGGCCTTGCATTTGTTACTTCTGTGCAACACTTGAGCTAATCGGCACGCAAAGAACAGACTGCGGTTTGTTTTCACAGAGAGCTGTAACGTTTTTAATGTCCGCTATGCTTGTCTGAACATTACACTACTCCCCGCATTGGCATGTAATGAGCGCTGGTTGAGGGAGAAACAGTTGTTCTTTTATTTTTAGATGCCACTGTCACTATGGTAAACACTGAATGAGCATTTATTATGCTGCAGCTCCCAGACCAGATCCAGCCTTTGCCCCGCTCCTGACCTCGAAATCCATCCCTGCAGCACAGATGTAGGAACAAAAAGTTATGAGGAAGGTGATGATAGTCCCACCCGTCACTGTGAGGAGTGTGGGAGGGGTGAATTGCACTTTGCACCGATTTTTTTTCTACCCCTCTCAGGCGCATGGGACAGCATAGCAAACACAATATCTTGAAACGGTGCCAGCTTTTATAATGCCAGACTGCGAGTACCCCTCCCCCTGACATTTGTCTCTTTATCAAAAACGCCCCTCAGCCAACAAGCCAACATCTGTGATCAGCAGAGATTCGGAGATTATAGCTAACAGCAATCATCAGTCTGCTGTGTGAACGAAAAAGAATTCAAAGAGTGATGTAACTTGTGCTGGTCCGACACCTCATCTGAGGAGTGATAGGATTTCGCTGCAGATAAGGTTTTAAAAAGAAAGTTATGCTGTTTTTAAAGCCTCTCAGCAAAACATGAAGTCGGGTGAAATGAGAGAAATCCATTACCTTGACAGTTACCTCAGTTTTTAAAGTACCTACACTTAAATGCTCTGTAGCATACATTTATTCCACAGACACACTTTCTTTGTGTAATAGTGTGCAATGTTAACACCAGTTACTGTCTTGTATCCCGCGAGAGCGTTGAAATCAATATAGACTTTCATGTAGCAAAGACAAACAGAAGGCATCGCTTGTCATCAGTTTCAGAGAGAGCGGTGAAACTTTGATGCGAGCACATTAATTGAAATCTGGTTTACAGCCCATTCATAATACGTGAACGTGAGCAGCTTCACAGCAAAGTCATGAATATTGATTCGGCCTGTTTGTCAGCTTAAAGCTCTGTTTCGCTCTTGATGAACCGTCTCATTTTTTCGTCAGAGCCGAGGCATCTCGTGCCAGTTTTACAGCGCCAGGATGCCACAATAAAAGCTCCTCATGATCAATACTGATCCCACTTGAATGAGATCCAGTGCTCGCTGTAAAGGCAGAATATATACAGTAGATTTCTGTAAAGAGCACAAGTGCCGCCTCGAATGGAGCTGCCCATACTTGCCACTGTTAACCCAGTTTCATTGTCGAGTCTTTGCCACAGGCTCCATAGATTATTAGTTTCTGTATGCAGTATGAATGATAAGAGGCTATGTCCCATTTCAGTTAAGGTATAAAGAGCTTCCTCCTGTCTGCCTGGCAGGGAGGTCCTGCTGAGATGAGGGATGTCAGCCTGTCACCCTGACGCATGGCAGCTGTTTCCTGCCTGCCCCAGCTTCTATAAATAGCTAAATATATCACCTAATGTAGGCCATTTGGTCAAACAGAAACTAAACAGGGCATGTGCTCCAGGGCTATATTTTTCTCCTTCACCTCAAACTAATTTCTCATGTACAGGTGTGCCGTAATATTTTCCTCATCTTTAACTGTCTTCATGCGGTCTCAGATGGATGGATGATACGTTAAGTGGCGATCATATGGCGCCATTATTTTATGTCAAGTTCAGACCAGTACTTTCAGCCGATCACCTCTGCTAATCCAGCGCAAGTTCAATAGATTTGCATGCCTCCATGCTGGCTAGTCGTGGCTGGAGGCATTATGTTTCAGGGTTGTATGTCCTTCCATGTGTTTGTGTGGTCATACATTATTCGTCCGTCCATACATACATGTACATATGTACGTTCCATTCTCTTGAGAACGCGATATCTCAAGAACACCTTGACAGTGTTCACTTGGACCCTAGAATGAACTTTTTAGAGCTATTTCTATCAAATCCTAGTTTCCTGTTATTTGATTGACTGATTTTTATTTCAATCAGGAGAGACTCGTTTTTCATGGTAAAAAGAATATTTATTAGCATGTGCACATACAAATGAAAAATGTGTAAAGTCTTTAGCGATTAGACCCCATAGAAATGGTGTGATTTAAGGAGGGTGATGAATCCATAGTCAAATGAGAACCCCCTCAGGATCTAGACGCTGGTGGTGGTAGAAGTGAAAATGAGATGAGAAGAAGATGGACAAGTGCCAATGATCTGGATGAGTAGACGAATGAGTCTTTGTTGAGCTCGTCCTGGGCTCCTGGATACGATGGCTGGAGGTTAACGGGGTGGAGGAGGGCGCAACAGTTCTGCCTAAAATTATCCTGATTGGCTGTTAGAGATCGTGGCAAAGTTTGATTGGATAACTAAATGATCATGATTATGGTTTCATGATCAACGAGCCAGAAGAAATCATCGTAGATAGAGGTCATCTCACTGAAAAGTACATTTCTTATGTCTTCATATACAGGACGTCATGGCTGGAGGCATTGTACTTTAAGGCTGTACACCTTTCCATTTGTTCATATAGTCGTACGTTATTCGTCAGTCCATACGTACATACATATGTTCCATTCTCGTGAATGCAATCTCTCAATAACACCTTGAGAGTGTTCACTTGGACTCTAGAATGAACTTGTTAGAGCCATTTCTAGCAAGTCCTAGTTTCCTGTAATTTCTTGAGTCACTCTAATACGCCACCTGACCTGGCATATTGGGAACCTTTAATTGAAGGCAGGTGTGGTGAAGTTAGTGTGGAGTGTGGAAGACGCCGCAGGGTTACAGTCTTTAATCTTAGTTTTTTATTGTTTGATGAAGTCGTTTGATACCCCATTGATCTGAACTTTGTTTTTGTGAAGGCCTGTTTATTTGGGGAATGTTTGTTTGGGAATTTTTGTTTTCATTTTTTAATAATGCAGTAGTCAAGACAATCAGTTCGTAGCATCATCTTGCAACTCACCATACATCCTGCAAATTAGTCAGCTCTTAAACCAACCGAAGCACCTGGATCATGAAACAGGGAGTAAAACTCAACCAAAACAGTGAGCTCTTCATATCTTCCATTATGGTGTCTATGGGCAGCTATTTTTAAACTTAGTTGGAAGATACAATAGAGCTGATAAGATTTTAGTGGTCAGAGGTCAAGGTCACTGTGACCTTACTCTTGTCTCATTCTCGTGAACGCGATACCTTAATAACACGAGGGAGGGAAATCCACCACATTGGCCACAAACATCCACCTGGACTCAAGATTAAACTAATGATAATTTGGTGATCCAAGGTCAAGGTCATTGTGACCCCATGCTCACCTCATTCTCGTGAACGTGACATCTTAAGAACATCTTGAAGGAAATCCATCACATTTGCCAAAAACGTCCACCTGGACTCAAGATTAAACTAATGATAATTTGGTGATCCAAGGTCAAAGTCACTGTGACCTTACTCTTGTCTCATTCTCGTGAACACGATATCTAAAGAACATTATGAGGGAAATCCACCACATTTGCCACAAACGTGCACCTGGACTCAAGATTAAACTAATGATAATTTGGTGATCCAAGGTCAAGGTCACTGTGACCTCACACTCACCTCATTCTCGTGAACGTGACATCTTAGAACATCTTGAGAGAAATCCATCACATTTGCCACAAATGTCCACCTGGACTCAAGCATGAACTGATGAGACTTTGGTTGTCAAAGGTCAAGGTCACTGTGACCTCACAAACCATGTTTTTGGCCATAGCTCAAGAATTCATATGCTTATAAAGACAACATTTTACATAATGACATGGATGTAAACATTAGCTGCAATTTGACTGGTTGGTGGGGGCATACAACTGCCAGGCAGTAATTGCAGTTTAAAGATGCACTATGTACACACTCACATACATACAAAAGTAATCCATCTCAGTCATCACTCATGACCCTCTGGAAATGTGTGGTGGTGTATTTTTCTGCAGAGACTCTGCTCTCTGCCTGTATTCTCTTATGTTCTACATCCAGGACATTGATGTGTGTGTGTAACCCCACAGTATTCAGGTGAGGTCTGGGCTTTATAAAAAGGTAGTGACCAGGTGCCAGACTGTAAGCAGCAGGTATCCAAGAGACTCAGTGCTGAAAAACACAAATACAGTGAGGTAAAACAGCAAACAGGAGCCAATCTAAGGTCCGCTTTATTTTCACTGTCACTAGCGAGCATGTTTGCAAACAGTAACCCACAATCCTGCATAGCATACCCTCACAGATAAACATTATGAATATATCTGCTGCAACTACCAGCTGATATTGCTACAGTCACTATCATAAACTGCTGTTGTTGGTGGACACAATAAAGCCTGTGTAGTATAAAGCACAGGGTGCAGGGCTTCTCAAGGACTTTCCAGGCCCAATTCCCTCAGATTCAAGGACCCATTACGGCATAGTTTGAGACACGGTTAATTACTGTTAGGCTATTAACAGTGAGAGTTTTCATAATGAGAGCGAGCAGCCTTACAGAAGCTCACAGACAACAATTAAAAAGGAAGAGAGGCTGTATTGTGTGAACACTTGATTTATTCCCCTTAATTTCAAGCATTTCCAAGACCTGTGGGAACCCTGCCTGTGATATCTATCAGCCTGTGAAAACACACTGATGTTTAAGTTTTCGTGTAAATTCGTTTTTTGTTGGTTGTTGTTAATGGATGAAGTCAAACTCTCAATCACACACAACAAGATGATGCAACTGAATAACAGACTCTGGTCTTAAAGAATTACCACAGTGTTAAATCAACACTTCACTGCCACGGTCTCCACAGGGGTGGAGCATTAAATCTCCACAAAGAGAAATGGTGATGAGGTTTTTATTGTGCCCGCCACCTGTAAATTCAGAGCGGTCACATGCCAGGTTGAAGGCATCACATATCAGTGTCTGTCTTTTGTCTGTATTTCAGAGTAATTTACTGTCACACACTGTGATAAAACGTACAAACATTTTTCCAGGTTTCTGCATAAACAGTCATTCTAGCACCATGGCTCCCAACCTTAGTCCTTACAGCACCCATTTTCTATCATTGAGTAAACTTATGTCCGCTGACAAAGTGACATATTTAATGGATATTTTATATTATATTCAAGGCATAACAAAAGCATTTAAATGTGTAACTGCAGGAAGTTTATCTAAAATGAGTGATTATGATGATTTTTGAGCAGATTATTTCTGTGAATGTTGCATCAAAGATACGTTTTCCAAATATTTGTAGGAACTTTGGGCAGAATTCTCTCCCTCTCTTTCTCTACATGTGTGTTTTTCACAATTATACCTACTTAGAAGGCCTATTATTTTTAGAAGTTGAGTGTAATACCCCTTTCTTTTGCTTGGCCCTTGTTGTATAAGCTCTTTGGTTGTTTTAACTGGGAACTTGTGTAATGCAGGATGAGGCTGTTTAGCAGAGAGCAGTGGCGTAAGGCAGCTATGATGGACCCCAGTTCACGCTATTATGATGGGCCCTAGTTACTGGTTATAAAACACACACATACACACACACACACACACACACACACACACACAGAGTTTTGGGTGTGTATATATTTTACCAACAGTGTGTCTTTTATGTCATATCCATTTGCAGATAGGCCCAGCTTGTCAGTCTTGAAAGATTTTGCACCAAAACTAGTTACTGTGAATTGTATTGTCTCGTTACATGATTAGACTGAGACTTGATATTGAACATTAACATACGTGTTACCCAGCAATCATCATTACATATCTGTATATGATGAAAACTCCAAAAGAAAATAGGAAATTATTTGTTTAACTAAATTGTTTTTTATAGTTTGTGTACAATAAGCATGTAGTTTTTAGGACTGTCAAAATACCGTGTTAATTTTGATTAATTAATCACAGAAAAAATAATGCGTTCAAAAAAACTGATGCTTATTAATCTCGTTCCGTGATGCCCTTTGACCGGGTGTGTCACTGAAGGCCACAGTGGCTCTGTCACATGATGGAGGCAGACGAGGCGATGCTGCTTGGCCCCATGAATGGAACATGGTCATCTAAAAAAATGGAACTGTTGATAGTAGCATTTAGCAGTGAACCCAGAGGTCCAAGCTAGCACAGCCTCTGATGCTAGTGCTAGCAGTCAGCCTCATCAAGCCACACTCAATCAGGTGTTCAAGTTGAGGAAGTCTACCTGAGACCGATTAACTAACTCCCTTACAAAATGGACTGCAGACTGGGTGGAGAGGACAGGGGGACAACTGTGTCCAAAGTCCAGCAGCTTTACTCCAACACATCTGCCAAAAGTCATTTGAACTGAAATTTTTTAAATACTTTCACAGTAAAAATTGATGTATGTGATTAATCAAGATTATTTAATCACAGAGCATGTAATTAATAAGATTATTTTTTTTAATCTCTTGACAGCTCTAATAATTTTGTTATAGACTGGTGCCATTTTACAAAAACAGAAAACCATGATGGAGATGTGTTTGCCTTCATGAGGTCGTCTATCAAAAATCACACCATTTTTGATTCAACGTGAGTTCTTCTTTGGACACGGGCGTATTTTCAGGTGGCAATGGGGCCCCTCCACCGCACTGCCTATATTTACGCCCCTGGCAGAGAGTGATGGCTCTGTGAATACAACATGTGTTCAGGTCTTTACCGTGCCCTCTGAGATTTCTTTTTTAAGTTTATATATTCAATCATAATCTAAACTTTAAAGATAATTTCTTTTTTTTAATTGTAATTTACTTTTTATTGGCATTTGACATTAAAGCTAAACTGCATGTGTACATCAGATTTTCATGTCTGTCAGATCCCATGGTGGGCTTTTCATAGGCTCGTAGGGAAAACTTCCCTACAATATACTCAACGATTTGTGAAAATAAAATCAGGCCTATGTGGTTTTACATAGCTGACCATTTTTCCTAACATGCAACAAATTGTTCAATTTTATCGTTGACAAATGCTGTCATCAGCTCCATTTTGTAAATGTCCATTGTGTGGCCATCCATACCTTCAGGGTTTGGCTCTATTGTGATAGCCATTTCAGGGTGAGAGTCTTTTTTCCAGCCTTAAAAATGATTTCATTTCATCAAAGCTGAGATAAAGGCCTACAATTGTTTTGTCACACGCCTTAAAATCAACAAGGCCTCGCGACCCCCTGTGAAGCTTTGGCGCCCCCTAGCAGGGGTCAGGCTCCTCAGGTTGGGAACTGGTGCTCTTGCAGCGTGGTTTTAAGAATGGCAGCATTTGTCAGCTGGTTTGCCCCCACTTTAGTCAGTACTGAAATATCTCAACAGCTATTGGATGGATTTCCATTCAGTTTTGTACAGATATTCATGATCCCCAGAGGATGAACCCTACTGACTTTGGTGATCCTTTGACTTTTCCCCCAGCGCTACCACGAGGTTGATATTTGCAGTTTTAAGTTGAGTGTCTCAGCAACAGTTGGACAGAACTGTGGTGCAGACTTTCATGTTCCTGTCAGGATGAGCTGTAATATCTTTGGCGATCCATTAACATTCCATTATCAGGTCAAAATTTCAATTTGTCCAATCCTTCAGTGAGTTAACACCATCAGTGTGACCACGTTAGCAGCTGACGTTAACACTTAGCACAGCCTCGCGGAGCTGCTAGTTTTAACTACTGTCAGTAGTAACTACAGTCTGTCAAGGTAACTGTGCGACAAGTCTAAAATTGGTAAGACTCTCTTCTTCTGGCTCCTACCATCACGTCGGATGACTTTCACATCTGATTGTGCTTTCACAGATCATTTTTACATCTCTGCTAAAAGATGTCTTGTCAGAGCTCAGTGCGGGACAGTTTGCTGTCACTGTGTTTTGGCAGCACATTAGGTGTTTTACAGTTTTGTCACACAGCAGGATCTCGTCGTGAGAAGTAAAGTATTGTGCTTAAGAACAATTTGAGGTGCTTTGACTTTATGCTGCTTTATACTTCAACTCCATTACACTTCAGAGGGAAATATTTGACTTTATTTGACAGCTAATTTAGATTTTACATGAAAACATCTGATTAGCAAATAAAATACGACGCACTAGTCTACATTAAAATCTTCATCCTCCTGGCTGGGGTACCCACAGACCTCAGAGGTGCTTTATTCTTTATTCATTCCAGTTTTTCACGACTTTGTCAATCAGTTTTTTTCCAAATGACTTCATATGATTGTTTTCTGTTTTAATTAGTGCTTTTTAAAAGTACCACTGTATTGAAGTCCCGGGGGACCCCAGTCAAAAGCTGTTATAATAGATGGAACTATTTATTGAGTTCATGTTTGCCGTGGGTCCTATTTTAAAAATGTCTCACACTGTCAAGGGCGTACGGACACTCTGTCATTTTGAAGGTGACAGACACAGATTTTCTCATGTGCTCTGCTGACGACCCTAAATACTCATCCTTCCAAAGAAAGACGATGTTCAGAGTCAGCTGTCTCCTAAAATAATAATACCCTGTGTTTTTTATTTCAGATGAAATAAAGTATGAGGTATGAAGTAGATTGTTCATTGTTTTGCAGCTACATAATTTAATGTTCACTACATTCATTTTGCTCCTCACATTATATTTGGGAACTATTTGATACTGTGCACCTTACGTGCAGGTAATAAGAGTTATGATGAAGTTTGGCGGAGTGATATATAAGATGTGAGATGCTTCTCTTGTTGATTTTCAGTCGTCCTACGTTCTTTTTGGGAGATTAAAGTGGATCAAGTCACTCTGAGCAGCTATCCCTGTGCACTTACTTGACCCACAGCCCTTTGATAGATAAGTCACTCAGTAGTAACAGATTCAGCATTATTGAGTTGCTGGTAAATTGTTATTTCATTGTCGTTTATAGTGCTTGTTTATTGTTTCATTTGTATTTTCATGTGCGGTGTTAAGTGGAGTCATTGTGTTCCCTTGGTTATGAGCTAATTGGTTCCTACCTGCCCTTGTTTTGTGGGGACAGGTATGAGCGAGACACAAGAGAGAGTGAGTGCCTCGTGCTTAACAGTGAAGAGAAGTTGCTGTACACCTAAGTTGGGATGTGCTAGTACTGTCTTGCCGTGTTGGTAAAAATTAAACGAAGGGGAAGAAACAAATGTTGTAGCCTGCTTATTAACATTAACATTTTGCCATGATGGTTGTTTCTTACAGTAGTTTATTCCCGGTCTGTGGTTAAATATAATGGTAGGATGAGAGATAAACTAACCAGCAGTACATAAAATAGTTAGAATTAGGTTTGCATTAAGCAGCTATGTTAAAGTGATGCTTTCACATGATTGCATCAAAAGAGATAATACAAATCTGACAAAATATGAATTATCAGTACTTTTATTAATATTTTAAAGTACCTTTTGCTTAAGCAACATTTTGAATTAAACTTAATCTTGTAATTTTACATTAAAGCATTACTGCTTTTACAAATGAAAATGATCTGAGCACGTTTTCCCACTCCGACCTCGTCACATACTGACGTTTGGTGACAACGGGAATGTTACCCTGGGTGCGTTTGATGTCGATGTTCTGGGACGCTGTGTCAACTTCAACCTACATGCATTGTCTTCTTTCAAAATACACTTCTGTTTTCACAGGAAATTCACCGTTTACATACAGTCTCTTTCAAAATAAACGCACTACGTCGGTACAACACCGCAATTTGACTTTTTTTTCCCCTCCAACAACAAAAGCACATGGTTGGGTTTAGGAAAAAAGAATAGAATTTGGCTTTAGGGTGAAAGTCGGTATCTGTTGGACCCACTCGTCGTACTTAGACTTTCATCACCTTAACTTTCATTCTTGTCCCACGGTGTTTCCCCCAGACACCAAAGTGTGGATACCCAACCCGAGCCCGACGGTTCTGACGGGTCGGGCCGGGTTTGAATAACAAATCACAAATTTTGTTCAGGTTGGGTTTGGCTTCGGCCCACTTGACATGCTGCTGTGTTGTGCTACTGTATGGCCTATTCAAGTGCTGAAATTTGTTTTTTACGTGACAACACCTGAATGCCATACATGCTCTTCTCCAGCTGAGTGTATGTGCTGAGCTGCTGTGCGTGCGGCATGTTTGACTGTGCGTAACAGCAGCCTTTTGATGGTCATTTACACACTGTCCATGTGTAATCACAGTTAACAGACAAGCTGTAACCATGATAACTACATCGGTTAACAAACTGTGTCGGGCTTGGGTCGGGTTTGGACTTAAAGATCAGAAAGTCTGTCGGGGTCGGGCCAGGCTCGGTCAGGAAAATGCTACGTGACACCACCGAGCACTGTTAAACCATAACGGCAACTGGCAGTGTATGATGCAGATGTTAAAGGACAGCTTTTTTCGTCAGTGTCTGACGCCGCAAGTCACTGATCAAGCACTGGATTTTGACAGCTTCGGAGTGAGACTGAGATGTTTTCTACCACTGGCCAGATGCTCCTAAGCCGTATTTGTAAAAATGAAAACAGAAAAACCCAAAACAAAAACTTTATTAGTGTAGTAAGTTTAGGTACAGTTTAAGCCACAAAGTATTTGCACCCAGGTGTGCGTAGCCAACAATGCTACCTGCAGTGTAAATAGCCCACGCAGCTTTTACGTCAGGATATATATTCTCCTGGGCATTCTAGCAACACCAAAATATGACATTCACACGAATGGGTCTATTCAGCTATTCTGCTGAAGTTTATGTACACAGTGTGCATTCAGCAGCTTTATACATCCTAAAAATTGAAAACAATAAGTCAGCTGAGTCTAAAAATATGAAGCCAACTTTGACTCATAGCCTGGTCCCCTGAGTGAAAGTCCTGCGCTTGACCCATTAATCCAACACATCTTACTCTCTCCACGGACTGTGTCGCTCTTTATACCCCCGACTCTCTGGCTGTACGTTTGTGAGTTTTGTCTCATGAGTTTACCTCTTTAATCTCAGAGAATATCTGAGAGTGGCAAGTACTCCATGACCCCTTAGCCCTAATCTGAACCGCGTCCGACCTGTGTGACGAATCCTAGCCAACACACAGTGGGATCATTAATAACGTGTTGTAGGGATGGATGTAAATAGCTGAATATCTGCAGTGTCACTGTTCTCACCCAGGTGCAAATAGCACAGATTTGTTTCTTAAGCCCACATGCAGGTAGTGAACACACACTGCAGGGGGGTAGGTTACCAACTAACAAGGTCACAGCAGGTAAACATACTGAAGCAGTAAAATGACAAATCCTAATCTTATCCTGTCAATGCCTTCTGATGCTGTAATGGTTGGATTTTATTTACTTTACAACAATTTAAAGGCTTTATTTAGAACGGGATAGACGATATAGATTGATATGTTCGCTTAGGCGTTATTGAAGTGCGGGTTCTGCTCCCACCTAAAGGATTTCCTGCCTGTGTGTCTCCCTGCAGGCGTCCCACACAGAAGTATTTCAACTGCTTAAGGATTGCATTTCCATGTGGGGATTTTCTCTTCTTTTTCAAGGTATTAGTGGAAAACCGTAAACAGTTGATTATTATTTGTATTTTTCCCCTTAGCCAATTGTCCGTAATCCCTGTGGAGGAGCTTAAGAGTTAGATTTCTGGCATGCATGGCCTTATCTTTACATAACGGCCACAGACAAAACGGAGTGTGTCTCATTTTGACTAAGCCACACATTTGGGCCGAAAGGCAAAGACAAGCAAGCGAGCTGAGCGGAGAAGAAAGCAGCTCAGACAGTTAGCATTAATGCGGCCGGACACTGCAATCAATTTCAGGTCAAGCGTAGTCTCATTTACTTGGGAACACACACTTTGCACATTCCTGATGAAGATGCCGTTAGCATACACACGTGGTGGAGTTTGATCCCTGTTGTCCTCTGGAGGTCACAGGGGAATCATGCCTGAGCATCCTCGGACACACATCCAGCATCAACCTCTCTAATGTGACATTCAATTACCTCCAAAGGTGAAGTGGTCTCGTTCGGATCCAAAAATCAATTTTGCATGGACTTTGCTGCAGTTTACACCTCTGGGCTCTCCTCCACCCTCTTGTGTACACATGTTGGAGAGAGAAAACAAGCTGCGTCGCCGGCGTTCCAACTCCCATCGTCTTTTCTATGAAACGGCATCCATCAAAGTTAATGGGCTGTAATCATCACCACAAATACACTGTCGCACGTCCCACTGCTCGCTCCTGAGTATTCAACTCCCAGTCAATGGGATGTAAAGAGTGACAAGCGTGAGGAACACAATTTCCCATATCATTAACGACCCCAAGTAAAAACTGGAAGAGGATCCAAAAAGTTTTTGAGAATTTAAAATTCTCGTCTCCAGGGACCGCAGAGCAGGAACATTTATCAGAAGTGCATTTGACATTCAGTCGATACTACTGACGCTGTATTTCGGGGATATATCAACATTGTCATCTCGTGGAATAATTCTTGTTAAAGTATGTCACTCAGTACCGACAGATCTGCCATGTGGTAGATTCATTTTCCAAGCAGCCAAGCCTGCCAACTTCAAATCAGGGTTCAGCGTATACTGTATATCTATTTATCTCCAGGCTATATGCTGCTGGACGTCTGATTATACATCACACACACATACACAGACTACTCTTTCACTGCCTTGCATGGCAGCGCTCCAAGAAGACTGTCCCTGAAGTATTTGTGTGTTTGATAGGATGTTTTAGCTGTAGCATCCCCAGAAGACAATTTGTAGACCTCAACAGATGGAGAAGTCCAATTAGAAAGCAGGCGAGTGAATGGGAGAGATGGGAGACAAACGTTCCAACTCTTTCACTCTCCCCCAGGACAGACTGCTAATCTTAGAGTGCAGGTACAAAACCAACATCACTTCTGTTTTGGAGGGGAAACATTAAAAAATAAATAAAAGCTAGAAAGCAGGCGGGGAAAGAGAGAGAAAAAAAAAACACACAGCGCCTGTGATTTGATTTCTTAACACCACACAGTCAAAGAGGAACGCGTTGAATTTGATACAGCTTGCTCTCACTCCACATCTACAGTATGTAAAAATATCTCCTTCTGTTGTCTGATTCTTCAAGGGCAGACGTCCCACAAAGCAATTGCCTTGCCATCAGCCAAGACCGAAAAAAGGAGAAGAAATGAAAAAGTGCTTAAATATAGCAACCCCCTGGGATAGTGGGAGGGAGGGTGTGCTGTAGTGTGATTAAAATGAATAACCTTCATTCAGTCACGATTGTTAACGGTACATTCGAATGTGCTGTCTTTGGTGGAGCCAAAGCTGGGCCTTTTACACCGCCTGTCTTTGGAGTGTTAACATCGTTATTCATCAGGAGGCCTGTCCTCTGCAGTGACGAAGACACTGGAGTTATAAATAATGGGAGTTGTGTCATTAAGTACACATGCTTTCTCCAGCTGGCCCAGGGTCAGTTTAATTCAGGCTGCAGCCACCCCTGTTGCGGGTGCAGACATAGCTGTAAACCCGCTGATGACTGATAGATTGCGTGGATGCAAGACCAATTTTCATCGGCAAAATGACCTTTCGGTTGTGTTATTGTTGTTCCGCCCATGGCCCTGAGTTATTATTTTTCGTGTCATTTTTTGATTTGACAGGAGAAGTCTCGTGGAGTGAAATGGGAAAAGTAATGATGTCCCCGTGCGCGTGGAGTATAGCGCGGTGCAGGTGGGGAGATGGTGGATATGGCTGCAGCTAGCAGCTCTACTCTGCCCCAGGGGCCAGTCAGCAGCTGTTAGAAGAGATGCAGCTCTTCCCAATACTTCCCCACAGGTTCTCGCTGGTTCCCGGTACTCGCTGTTATCTGGGCCCACTGCTGTCGCCAGTCTGGCTGCTGTCCACACTCTCTGAGAGAGCGCTCAGTACATTTTTACGCTTCACCACTCTTTCTGTCTCATCCCAACCTCCGCTATTCCCCTCAGCCTCACTCAGATTTTGAAGTGTTCCTTTGAACTTGCAGCTGTTTTTTTTTTAAACGGCTGGAATTTGTACCTTGATGTTTGTTTCAAAGACACCCTCTGAGGAATTTAAAATGCCTCTTTCACTGGCATGACAAATAATCTGAGGCCATGTTGGGTTCTGCATCTACTTACACTATCCCATATTAACCATCCTGCGTGTAGTCTGGCGTGTACAGGAAGCAGACTTGAAGATGAGGGGCTGCAGCTGTTTGGTGTAAAAAGCTGATACAGACAATTTAAAGTTGCACCTCAAACAGAATCTAGAAGTTTTGTGGTGTTGAGCATGAGGAAAATTGATCCTTACCCCCCAACACGTATTACCCTGAGACTTTCTCCTGTATTCCAAATTCTGAAAAACATATTTGGCCTGCTGGGCATTACTTTGTTCACTGCCTTAAAGGGACAGTTTACCCCAAAATCTAAAAGTACATATTTTTCATCTTACTTGGAGTGCTATACATCAGTCTAGATTGTTTTGGTGCCAGCTGCCGAGTGTTGGAGATATTGGCTGTAAAGATGTCTGCCTTCTCTCGTATATCATAAAACTAGATGGCACTCAGCTTGTGGTGCTCGAAGTGCAGAAAAAATACATTTGAAAAACTCGACAGCAATGTCTCTTTCCAGAAATCATGACACAGTTACTCAAGATAATCCACAGAGCTTGTTGTGAGCAGTTTCATGTAGGAACTATTTTCTTTCTACTGAACTACACCCACAAACCGCATCACCGCGCAGAAGGAAACGTCCATCTACTCATGGACAAGATGTTCATCCGCATGAGATGTAACTAAAATGGCGTCCTCAGCTGAGCTGTAACGTTAGCTAGCTCAGCAGTGCTAGTTGAGCTAGCAGTACATGCACACTTCCTTCTGCACAGTGATAAAGTTGGTGGCTGCAGTTTGGTAGAAAGAAAATAGTTCCTACATGAAACTGCTCGCAACAAGGTCTGTGGACTGTCTTGAGTAACCAGGTCATGATTTCTGGAAAGAGACATTGCTGTTAAGTTTTTCTACACACTACAAGCCGAGTGCCATCTACACTCACAGGTCACATTTTGCCTTCAAAACTGCCGTAATTCTTGGTGTCATAGATTCTGCAAGGTGCTGGAAACATTACTCAGAGATTTTGGTCCATATTGGGAAAAAAAGACATTTGAAAAACTCAACAGCAGTATCTCTTCCCAGAAATCATGACCCAGTTATTCAAGATAATCCACAGACCTTGTTGTGAGCAGTTTCTTGTAGGAAATATTTTATTTCTGAGTTGACAGATTCGTCCAGCATTGTGACATGAAACAATGGTTTCATAATAAAAATGAAAACAATCAATGAGTGCCACTGTGGAATTTGATTAGCAAATCAGCGCCAAGAGTGGGACTAAAGCTGTTGTTAAGTGGTGCACTGGGACTAATGAGGAATAGTAACAACAATAGACACAATAGATACTGCTATTGGGGCTGCTCTGAATCTATGTATCTGTCTCAATATTGCCCAACATCATAGTTTGTTTCACTCCACTCTTAAAACCCCAGCAAAACAGGTATGTTGGCATGGTTAAGCATCAGGATGGATTTTATCCATTCAAATGGATACATTGGTCTCTTGTGATTAGTTAGGGTTTGAGTGGATGCATTGTCAGACTGAAGATGGAGAATCTGTCGGGCAAGTTGCCAGGTGTAGTTCGGTAGAAAGAAAATAGTTTCTACATGAAGCTGCTCACAACAAGGTCTGTCGATATCTCAACCAACCAGGTCATGATTTCTGGAAAGAGACACTGCTGTCGAGGTTTTTAAATGTATTTTTTCAGCGCCTTGAGCACCACAAGCTGAGTGCCATCTAGTTCTATTATATTAAGGAGAAGGCAGGAATCCCTACGGCCGATACCTCCAACACTCAGCAGCTGACACCAAAACAATCTAGACTGATAAATAGCACTACAGGTAATGTTTTGATTTTAGGATGAAATGTCCCTGAAGTCTTTTTCAAACTTTAATAGTAACATTGTCCTGTCCAGAGAGTGATAGTCAATGAGTCATCAAAGTTTATTCTTAACTTTGTATGAGGTCCATTTATAAGCATTTATTCCAGCCTCTCAGATGAGAGGAAGTGCCACTTTTTTGTCTTCTATGAGTGGCAATTAAAAAACCTTTCGGTTTTGAACTGCTGGTCAAGACATCAAACTCCAGGTCTGGTGATGGGCATTTTCAATTATTTTTTGACATTTACATTTAATAGTTTAAACACTTAACAGATTAAATGGGCACTCCGGCAATTTATTATTGCATTTCCACAAAGTTAAAGCATGTGAGAGACTAATTTAAAAATAATTGTCAATTGAAACAGCAGAGGCGGAGATATCCTGACTATTTTCTCCACATATTGTGGGTAAACTGGGTTTAGAAAATGCAACAAAAAATCTTTCATTAAACACTACCTGACTGGTAAATGCTCACTTCTTTTAAACTCCACACTTCTAGCTTGTAACTCGGGCCTCGTGTTATAAATTTGAAGTGCAGCACAGATAACCCTGATGACACCATTATAACAGCATCAGGGGTTATTTTCTTAGACTCCACAAAGCTCCTCCACACAGCCGAAGAAGACATTATGCATCTGTTTCTCAGGCTGCTCTCATTCACAGTTTGTACTTAAAGCAACAAAAAGTAATGCACTATGACTTGTATCTAAACCTGGTAATGGTGAGCCAGGACACTTTGATCATGTGACCTGTGTGCTACAGGCTGCCCTCCTTCATGTCACAAGAGCAAAGGTGGAATTCAGGTGACACAGTATTAAGAGTGACAAAGTCTGCATAGGTCAGGGGTCAGAGTGGCAGACGGGTCAAACAGACGCAGGACCAGGAGACCAGGGTTTGTGCCCTGTGTGATTGTGGAACCAAAAGTCATTATTGTGCAACGTCACATCGTCATAAGGACGCCCAACCATGATTCTTTTCCTAACTCTAACCTAATCTGTGGGGGAGAGAATTCATAGGATGTGGATGACTTTTCATAAGACATATGACCTCATGAGGATTTGTTGCTGTTTTTACAAGCTCAGTCGTACTACTTGTGATGAGGAAAAGTAATCTTTATGTGTAAAGTTGGTTTAGTGCCCATTAAGTAAAAGAATCACTCAATAAAATACTTGATACTGAAAATAATCAGTAAATATCCAGCATCTCTACATGGCTCAAACCGGCACACTTAGAAACACCACGTAAATCTTTCCTTCCAGTCGGTGTATTATCACCAAGAGCACAAATTCACTGAGCCCAAAATCTGGTGACTCTGTTCCCTGCCATTAAAAAAGCAGATTTTTTGATACTGTAGCTCACAAATGCACACGCTGCAAACTCAGAGTTAAGGGGCCATTTGGTGGAGGGAGCTGATATCCAGCGGCTGCTCTGTGTGGAATCGCACATCAAAGTTAATCTTGCACCGTCTGCTCTGGCGCCGCGGAGCACTAATCTGCTGTCAGTGTGATGAGGCTCCTGGACCAGTTCCCCTTTCCAACACAGAGGCACTAATCTGCGAGACCTTTCACGTTTTTCCTCTTCTCCATCACCTGACCGCAAAACAAAGGTCACAGGGGTCACTTTGAAATCTCATCGAGTCACTACTAGTTATCCATTTGCATATGTTGTTATGTACATTATGAGCCAGTGAGAGGCGAGTTTGGTACACTGTGTCCTTGTGAGGAGGAATTTCACACTGCACAACAACAATACAACTAATAACATCATCACAGATATTACTAATGCTACTACTGTTATTAACAGGGGTGTAAAGATACATTCATCTGGACTGATTAATAATCCAATATCATACATGCAAAGTGAAAACACTGATGCATATCTTCATCTTTTAGATACGCCTTTATTTTGAAATGCCCATGGCACGTCTGTGTCACCTCCCTCCTTAACATTCAAACTGTGCCTGTGGCCCAGTGCCAGGCAAACTGTGGCAAGCAGCCAAGAAAAGACAATAAGGATATTTACTGATATTGTCTCGTATTGATCGCAGGCCCCTGAATTGAATTCATTCCAATCAAAAACATATTGATATCAGCAAATTTTATATGGTTGTTCAAAGAATTGATGGTGTGTTGTGATGAAACTTGTGATTTATATCCATTGTTACTACTACTTTATTTTTTATTTTTTTATTGGTCATCTCTAAATTTAAAAATCAGCATTTTCACTTTTAAAGCACAGACTGTAAAAATAATGGACGTAGCTGCTGTGATGTCACCCATTGATTTGTGGAACCCTTTTTTAAAGCCTCAAGTTCAGTGTTTCCAGCACCGCCACAGGGAGTGCAACGGACTTTGAAGCCAATTTTCATAGTGGCCAAACAGTGTAATTACATCATCACATGATGTCCTGTTTACAAACCAAAAGACACGTCTGTAAATGGATGGATACATTTTTTTTCAGCAACATTACCCCAGCAAAATGATTTGTTTTACTATCAAAATTTATTGTTAACGTTAACGTTAACGTTAACGTTAAGTTAACATTAACGTTTTTTTTGTGTGTGTGTGGGGGGGGCAGAATTGCGCCTGGAGCCAATTGGTGGGTCTGACTGAGAAGCCTAGAATACTATTGGCAGACAGCCTGTCACTCAAAGCAGCCATGCCCATAATTATGTGTGACTTGAAGCCTTAATAAAATGGGTGCAACATGGTACATGGTACTTGCCTCACAGCAAGAGGGTTCTTGGCTCGAAGTTTGAACTTCAGGGTGGGGGAGCTCTTCTGTGTAGAAAAAAAAAATTCACCCCCTGTACAGTTGTCATGAATGTTGAAAGTAGCTATAGACACCAAAACTGTTTGTTTGTTTTTTTGTATCAGGTTGTAAACATGTTATTTCTGCTGTAAAGTTGGGCAATTTAACATGGGGGGTCTGTGGGGATTGGCTTCTGGAACCAGCCTCAAGTGGCCATTTCACAGAACTGCTGCTGTGGAACTTCAGCATTGGCTTCATTTTGCAGCCCAGGAGGTTGCTGCTTGCTTTAAAGTTACAGCCGGTAACTTCTATGAAAGAAATACTTTTGCTGAAAATTTGCTGAAACTGTCGCTATGTCAGTAGTTCATGAGACAGAGGGCTACTGAACTGATAGTGCTCCTGATGACATTTGTAGGAATCTTGTAGGAACACAAACATTCAGAGCCAGGAGGGGTCTTTGAGGCATGTCAGTCACTTCCTGTGCACATACTGCACTGCCAACAACAGCGAACACAGCAAAGACAAGTAAACAGAAGAATAATGACAATGAACAGCAAGCTGAAAAGAAAGATTTAAACCGAAACCAAGATAAAGCAGAAGTAAACATGGAAGCAGCTTTTCAGATGTAGAGAGAGCTACAGGACCTTAAAGGATTCAAAGACGATGCCAGCTCCGGCTCAGTTTAACTCTCTTCTTAGCTTGTTTTTCATCAGTGGTCTTCTTCTGTTTACTTTGCCGTGTACGCTGGTGTTGGCAAAGGGGGGATGGGCAGTTTTTTCCTCGCTGGTGGTTGTTTCTCAGGCAATTGTGTTGGCAAAGCTCCCTCTGAAGTTGGGGGGGGGGACTGTGTGGCATGTGCATGAGCAGAGATGACACTGCGTTAGACTCCTCTTGGCTCTGATTGGTTGTTCCTTCAGGCACCGTAGAGTCTTGCAAATGGCATCAGGAGCAGCAGGAAAGGCCAGAGGAGCATGATTTTCACAGGCTATCTGCCTCGTGTACTGCTGTCAGTGTACAGTTTCAGATATGACATAAAGTTATTTCTCATTAAAGTCACATACAGTAGCTTTAGCCCTTACGTCAGACCTTCACACACAAAAGGTGAGGCAACTCGTCGCCTGCCCGATCAAAGCTTGCTGCGTTCAAGAAAATGCCACCACCCCCTCGCCCGCACGCCGATTAACCTATGATGAATACAGAATGAGTTCATTAGCATAATCGCTTGAGTGTCTGATGATTTCATTTTATTATCACGTTCTCTTATAATCCATAGCTCTGGCGCCCCTTCATGCTTCCAACCCCTCTTTCATGTTCCTTTGCCCTCCTCATTCAGCCACCAAGCAGTGTAATTGCATTATCAAAGTATTATACTGACGATGTGGGGAGATATTTTTAGCCTCTGGCTTTCTAAAGCAATGTAAGGAGGGTGGGCAGATATCTTAACATGGAATGACAAATTAGGCTGTTTGCACTGTTTGAGCCAGTTTACCTTGGTTTCATCATGTCCTCCTGGCTGATCGAAGACTTACATCATCTAGACCTCCCCCACCCGACACACAAATTACTACTCTCCCATTTGCTGTTTGCAGGGTAGCATGCTATTTTTATGGGTCCATGTGGATACTTAACCCTCATAAAGCTTCTATTAATACAGAACAGCCATTCATCTTGTAATTAAAAGAAATTGCCACGAGGAATTGGTGGTAATCATGACGATGAGGAGCTGTAGTAGAGGTGACTTGGCACATAATCGCAGTGGAATGGGGCTGCTTTTTTGCATAGGACAGCAGTTGTTTCTCAAGTGTCAGCAGGTGTAGACTGAGAGACTGGAGAGGAGCAGAAGAAAAGAAAAATGTCAAACAGTGGCTGTGCTAGCACTGCATGATAATAGCAAAGGAGGAGAAAAAGAAAGAATGAAGCGTTTCATCTTCATCTCATAGTTAGAGGCAGGCAGGTCCAGGCAGAGGAAGGGTGAGTCAAAGTCAGGAATGGAAGAGCGGTAGAGAGGAAAGCTTTTTATCATCCCTGACTCTTAAGAAGATCTCCCAAATGAGAGAGGGCGTGCATGCTAATGTCAAAGCCGCTGTGATAACTAGCCGCCTGGTTTCGCGGGGTGAGGGTTAAGCTGGGATTTGGAGGGCTGAGGGAATACATGTTTGATATGTGAGGGAGAGAGAGATGAGGTGCCTTTGCCAGAGCTATATGTGGGGGATTATTCTATATGGTTTATCTGTGTCTGCATGGCTAAAAAGAGAGGAATTTCTCCGGCCTTTATTGGTTCTGTGTAGTTCCTGAGACTCCACACTGAACCTTCAGCTGGAGGATCAAAGCCACATTGACACCGCCGCATCACAAAGTCTTCATTTACAAATGTATTAACACCGACTGGCGTGTAGCCATATGTGCCATGGCTGTTTCCTTGAACTTCACATGCTAACCTTCAGCTCTTGCACAGTCTGCAGAGACTCGTTCTCTGGATGGATCGCTGGATTGTGGAAAGCACAGAAAACTATCTCTCACATCTGCTCCGCACTTCATTTTACCACATTTCAGCATCCAGTCAGAGCAATGGAGTCTGTGCATTTTTGCCCACAGTTGGCATTGTTCACCTATCTCAAAGTTGTCCTTCCCTGTAGCTATTGTTCGCAGTTACTCATACTTGAGTGCTCTGTTTTTCCTACTGCACGTATTACACCAGCCAGTGCGGTCCTCCGGCTCCCTCCTATCTCTGCGTTCCCATCTCCCCATTATGTTGTGTAGTTCTGCCAGCCTCTCCTTCTTTCCCTTATCACCTGCAGTGAAAATCTAGCAGGCTAATCCCAGCGCCTGTGGGATTCCCCCCTCTATAATGATGTATATCTGAGGGATAGCATCAGAGCAGAGTCCTATCAGCCCACACACTCTTAATCCCATCAGTCTTTGGTGTCCAAACCCAAGAGAGGCAGCATTTTGGATGTTGTGCTCCCAGGCTGCAGCCAGAGATGCAGTGCAGAACATCAGGAATGATACGTGGTGTTTAGGGATCATGTTGGAGATCATGTTCATTTATTGTACCTCTGATTCTTGAAACCTTGTAGTGTATGTCCCAGAGGATTGCATTGCAGTGGTACACACTGTAGCAGTGCCACTGCATTGAGAAACTCCTGCAGGGTGATAGCCACCAGTGATGCTGCCAGTCTCTCTGGCGTTGCAAGGATTTTTATTTTACAGTATGCTCAGTCATGCTGGAGACAGATAAACAGAGAATGTGCTTAATATTTTAACACGCTGACCAAAACACAATACAGATTTACATTTGCTTCATCAATAATATAGATTTATGGTACACCAGAGTTTTCCTTTGTTCAACTAGCTTCACTTACCCTTGTTTATCTGTGAATGCTGCAATCTGCTGTTTGCTGCATTCCTCTTCTCTGTGGTCAGATTCACAATGCCTGTTGGCACAGAAAAGAGCGATCATATAGCCTTTCCTTTCTTGTTTTTACGCACTACATTTTTTATGAGAGCTCTTAATATGACATAACCACCCTCAAGACCTCTCCTGCAGTACTCCATAAATCTTGTGGTCTTCACAAATACACCCCAGAAAATTTATATCGTCTTGTCGCTCATGTTAGTATGCCTCTGTGACATGCAGGCAGCGCAATCCATTTTCTTGAGATTCTGAATTCATAGTTGTATGAGCATGATGGAGTTCAGGAGGAAAATTACATTTTTTTGGTACATCTATTATTTAACTGTCAGCAAGGATGAATATTGTGCTCCTTCAGCCTTGTGGTGAAGGAACAGAGAACCGTATTGTCATGGAGCATTGCTCCATTTGCTCCTTGTCATGACTCGTAAAAAATGGAGCCTCTCTCAGTTGGTCAGTGTAAGGCTTCATCACTTCCATGTCAAGTCCTTGGATAACATTTTAATGTTGTATCCACTGTGACACTCTTTGATCCTCTACCGTGGCTTTACATTTCACATCATGCTGCAGGACATGTCACCACTTTAAGGATATCCGATACTTCCCGACCTTGCCACTCTCCCAGTGTCCCCACACGGTTTCAATGCCTCTCTCTGTCATTATCAACTTTTGATTGGTACAGTCAGTGACAGTATCGGAGTTTCAGGATAATTGACAGGTTTTGGTCTCACAGGTTTGGAGGGCTTGTCTGTGCTGTAGAAGCCATTGAACTGTGAAACTGAGCGAGCGAATTACCTCAGGAAGCACTGATAGGGAGGTTGGTGTGCGATGGGACGGTTGGTGAAGGTCAAACAGGAAATCATGCATTCACCGAATTATCAAAGGCATGATGACACTCAATGCAGAGAGCATGTTTGGAATTTACCAACCTCATCTTTTTGAAATGATAAAAAATGCTAATTCTGTGTCAGACTAAAAGTGGTTGACCTTGACATTTTTTTTTCTCCGCCATAAAGTGCTTTTTCAAATTAATGTCTTGTTTTAGCATCTCAAAGAGCATTTCATAGTAAGTTCACCGAGACTCAACTCACACAACAGATGCCAGCGAGTCCAATGAATGTGCCTCAGGGCGCTTTTCCTTGCTTGCAGATAATAAGAAACAAACGCAGAGCGAGATGTGAATTTTAACCAATCTCATGGAGGAAGGTGAGATTGAAATTAATTTGAGATTCAGATTATCAGATTGCAGGGCCCTCAGCAATTATTGATATGAAACAACGGATATAGATGATGCATGAGATAGGGCAGTGTGCTTAATTTATCTTGATTCTAATCAGCTGATGAATCAAAATGCTTAATGTATTAATCAAATTAGTTTCATTCCTGTGCTTCTCACTGAAATATCAAAGTGGAGGAGATCAAAGTGCAGTTTGATGAGATTCAATGTCTTTACCGTGACAGATTTAATAGAATGGCGGCACACACTTCAGCAGCTCCAGTATCTTTATCACAGGGTTTTCCTTCATCTGAACACTTTGACCTTCATTGCTCATGTCAGTGGAATCAAAAGCTGAGAGGCCATTCTTTCCCTTTTTCTTTTATTATCACACTTTACTACAGTCTCTTCTGCAGCAGGCGAGTTAGTTTCACGGTAAAACCCAGGAAGTGGAAGCTAAAAGTGCCATGACAGAGGTGCCAGTGGATGATTGGATTTTAACGCTGGTGACAAAGCGCTCTCAGCTGAAAGATCTGCCACAATCCTCCTTGGATCCTAATTGTCAGCACTGCTAAGCCGTTGGCGGTGATCTCAACTGGCGTGTGAGTCGGTGGGACAGCAGGACTTACTTTAGACCTCTATGATTACATCAGAAACTTAAGCCTGTGATCACTTAAAAGGGGGGTTTATGTAAGTGTTGCCTTTCTCCTGCCAGCCCCCCCAAACTCTTTGATAGGTTGGTTTATTTCTGTGCGGCAGACGCAGCGGTGCAAATGATCAGAACAAGTCAGATTTTCACAATTTCGGCTCATTTTATCTGAAAAGATTGCATTTCGTTCTGTTTGATTTCAGAAAAAAAAAGTCCCGCCCTGCCTCTGAGAAGAGAAATAAACAAATGACGTGTTTGTTAAGTCATCCAGATATCTCTCTTCTTTTTTTTCCTCCTTTCACTTCCCACTAACCAGATGGCAGTCAGATTTCAGACACAGGGTTCTGGAAGACAATCAAGGAACAAGATTGCTTTTTTAGGAAGGGGGATTGGTTTAACTAGATGTCAAATTAAAGGCCTTTTCACACACGCATACACACACGCACACACATAAACAAACAAGTGCATGTTCTCGTGACTGCTTGTGTGAGTATTTGTTCCTGTGCGTCCATGTTTTTGGGTGTCCGGCTCTCGCTGTGAGGCGGTGAGGTCATGTACAGAAATCTGTCTCAGAGCACCCCCTGATGGAATACCGCACCGCTTTTAAGGTCAACCGCACAAACTCTGCCACGCAGGTTGATACAGGGACTCATGAATGTTTGATTGGTCTATTATCCGAGCTGGGCGGGGACATTCATCCCCCGCTTCTGAAATTCAAATATTCCTTTTAGTCTGACATTTCTCCCACACCGTCTGAGGCGAACCCCCAGTTTCACTCCCTCTCGCCGCGCCGGGCTTCATCTGCAATGCTGTCATCTCACTGTAGGACGACAATTCTACAGAATGCGCTGTTTTTAAGACCGGCGCGAGTGTGAGCGCAGTATGGTTTCAGGTGGGTGGAACTGGGGAATTGATACTCAGTCATTCCGACACTCCTCTTCCTCCTCTGCAGGGTGGATAAGGATCTGGCCATCCATCTTCGTGTCTCACCCATGTCAGCTCGGGGTAGCAAACGTGGGTACCTGGTAGTCAGAGACAACAAGAACAAAGCAAGAACATTACTTTAATCTCTCGTTGCTTCTAATTCCTACCTCTGCCGTCATCCAGGAGGCAGAGCTTTGTGTATCTCAGCTTCCCCCTTATGAACAATCCATCACTGTTAGTGTTTCTCTCCAGAGTGCGCTTGCTCCTTTCTTTTTTCTCTTTTTTTCACCTGCTCACCACTATGCTTTGCTTTCAACTGAAAGGACCGCAATATATTCCACAGATGACTGTTCAGACTTATTTTCCCATCCAGCAGCATCTCGCCACTCCTCCCATTTGAATAAAACACATGTGAGCAGCCACGTTTATGTGAGAGAAAGCTTTCCTGCATTTTTTATGTGGATCTCTTAATAGGCTTTCAACAGTACATCCGGAATCTATAATTGACACCTGCTGTCAGGCTTCGTCGGTGATTACATAGGAAAATGACTTGACCTGTAATGAACTGTAAAACTAATGACATCTGTGTGAGATTACTCAACTTGAAAGCAAACTGTTGTACATGAAGTCCCATCAAGCGTGATATTAAAATGTCCACTTTTACATCTTTCCTCCCAAGCTCTGTAAAAGCCCAGGCTGTTGGGCCCAACGTGATGGAAACCTGAGGCTAATGACTCAAGCAGACGGCCGTGGGCATTAGACAACTTCATTTATGAAATAGTCAACCTCCCGTGTAGCGATACATTCACATTACCCTGCCTCACTTGAGAGACGCGCGGCTGTCACAGCCACTGAGCAATGCTGATGTCCTTTCCTACCTGCATTCATCTTACTCTCAGGAGGTAATGGTCTTCTCAGGTCATTTGCGCATTAGGGTCTCGATCATTCATCTCACCCACCTGCAATCCCGTGGATAGCTGGTCCTTCCGCAGCACATAGAGGGATGTTTGGAAGACAAGGAAAACATACATGCTGTGAATCATTTATCCGCACTCGCTTCTTTTCCTTGTGCTGCCTGTGGCCCAAAGTGTCTGCAGAGGGCAATTCATGAGCATGCAGGTTGTGTTCGAATGATTTGTGGCTATAATTTGGAGGTTTTTGCCTTGGAGAAATCAGGGTTTGTGCCCTAATTATTCCATGAGTGATAATCACCTCTCTGTGTGACAACAGAAAATCTAAATGCAGCTAAGTATTTAGTTTGTTAGTCTTGTAAGTGGTGGAGGTGTTTGGTACGTGTACGAGCAAAACTTAAACACAGAATCTTTAGACTGGACTGACTTAACTGAATCACAGTTGTCACAAACAAATCAGTAGTCTTCAGCAGTGGAGCTCCTTTCACTGGTTACTAGGGGTGTAACGGTACACAAAAATCTCGGTTCGGTATGTACCTCGGTACACAAGTCACGGTTCGTTTTTTTTCGGTACAGTAATGAAAAAGACACCTATTAAATATCTTTTACTTATTGGTAACCTTATTAAAACATACCACCACAGCAGTTAACTCTTTTTACACAATTTTTGAATGAAACAAAGATATAAAATCCTGCTTTTTCACATTGTTTGAATGAAAATAGAAATATAAAAGTGAAAAATAAATCCTGTTGTTTTTTAACACATTTTTTGAATCAAAAATATGAATATAAATTTCTGCTTAAACAGTTTTACTCAATTAAAATAAAAAGTATAGTGCGGCTGGTCAGCTTTAAAGCCTGCTCAGATTCAGTTTTACTAGGAACTTACTTAGCTTTCCCACTTTGTTAAAGTGCAGTAAACAAAACATGCTTATATCTAAAGTGCAGCTTAAACAATTTTACTCAACTCCAATGGTGTTGGTTATTTCTTTAGCGCGATGGTCAGGGAAACGCTCTTTCTTTTTAAATGACGACAATATCGTAGTTTGCACCAGATTGCTTTTTCTAGTCATGCCAGTTAACGTTCAAACTCGGGTGGTGTCGCTTTAGATGCGTAAGCACATTAGACGTGTTTCCAAGTACATACCCGACCGCTGTTCTGCAGTGTCGGCACACTGCTTTTGTCTTGTCCACTTGTTTATTTCCATCTTCGTATTTTACCCTGAAACCAAAGCGTTCCCAAACAGAGGACTTAAGGTTTGCGGGTGGATCTTCAGGTTCGTCAGGCTCACTTGCCATGTTGTCAGAATGCCAGAATGCGCTGCACAAAGTGAAAGTGAGGGACTCGGTCCGTCACTCAATTATGTCTGTCAGGGAACTAGATATTTTAAATGGTTTGGCTCGCAAAAACGGAATTAAAATAAAACAAAATAAAATAATATAATATCCTGCGCCCAATAATTCGGTATAGGGTCGTGCTGAACCGAAAGTCGCGTACCGAACGGTTCGACATAAATACACGTACCGTTACGGCTCTACTGGTTACTGAATGTTGTTTCCTTTTTAAAAGACCACAAAACCTCAGAAACATCCGTAACACGATAACTTTGTCTCACATGGTTGGCTGCTGAGCTATTAACCCTTACAGTGTCTGTACTGTCAAGCTTTGCTGAGCTGACTGAACCAGTTTGAACCAGCAACAAACTGAAAAATTACTACTGAACTGAGGACAGTCAGAAATAGTGCTGATTGTCAGTATGAACAGGGATTTGTTCATCTACTGTTGTATGGACTGAAGTGCATTTGAATGGTACTGCAGATAGATAGGCGAAGTCCCTGTGGCACCTTATTTTGTCAAAAGTATGTACGGTAGTCAACGGAGAGAGATTTATCCTGTTTGAATTGTGCCATAATTTACAAATATGATGTTTGTCAAAGTGAAGGAGATAATTCTGCAAATCAAGAAGGTCACAGTTTGTTGCAGGTTTGTTGTAGTGCCATTAAGTTGAGTGTGAAAGCGTTAAGTGAACTCTCACCAACACCAACACGGCCATGACCTTGGAACATTTCACTCACTCAATTCATCCAGAACTAAAGAAAAAGTATTCAAAGAGTTGAAAATCTCTATGAGTCTGGCCATGTTGAGAGCTTCAGCTAAGTAGAAGAAGAGACAGTAGCTGCCATCAAGGTTAGGAGCTTGCATGCAGGACTGTTAAAGGTATACTCTGCAGGAATTGTCATTTGCAAACGGTATCACCAGGAAAAGTAAGAAGTGAAAGCTAGCTCCAGACACACTCTTGCTGTTTTAGAATGAGCGTTATCCACTTGGTATTTCGCTTCACTGTATTTCAATCAGCAGAGACAGATGAATGAAGTAAAGATAATTTTTAATACAGAATATGATTAAGCTTTAACAGAAGTCTTTGGCGCTTGGAGATATTTCGTGATCAACAGACATCTGAACTGCAGCAGGATAAATCTCCCCATTGAGTTCAAATGCTGGTGGTGGCTGCTGACTCTCAGGCTGATGAGGCAGATGAGGCTGATGAATCCGTAAAGACTAGATGGTGATGGGGAGGAGGAGTGCACGCACGACAACAGCAAGAAAGAACCATATTTAAATTAAGGAGCAGTAAGATGATAGGTTGGAGAAGGTGTGTTGCTGTGCTATTGGTTGATTGTGAATCAGCTGATGACTCAACTGACCTACCCAAACAATGACACCTAGAGACAGTGAGTGAGCATACGTGCAAGGAGTGATTTGCAGGGTGAGAGGGAAATTACAGCCTGAGCATGAAATGTATTGTTTTGCTAGAGCTTCATTTGTCTTTTTTTGGCGCCATGTCTGCAGATTTCTTAGATTCCTCTTGGATGTATGCTGCTTACAGTCTGCGACCTGGCGGCTACCTTTTTATAAGGTCTTGACCTCACCTGCACGCTGTGTCCAGGAACACTCAGAACATAACAAAAAAGGTGGAGAAAAAACAGGCAGAGGGCAGAGTCTCTGCAGATAAGTAGTGCTACATTAGAGACACTAGCACACATCACAAATACCCCCACACTGTCAGCATTCAAAAGGCCCTCAAAACCCACCCCTCAGCTGTCCCTTCAACCCCCACATGTTTTTACTCCTCAGTTGACTGAATTCAATTCTAATCTTTCAATTTTTTTTTTATGACTTTATTAAAGAATGTAATGTTTGTTTTTTATTCCTCTTTATACTACTCTATGTAAAGCATCTTTGAGGACTCTGGAAATCTCATATAGTATGTACATATAGTAGAAGTAGCAGTAGTAGGACTGGTACTAGCAGTACTAATGGTAGTGGGTCAGATGTGATGATGGAGAGGGAGCGCTCTTCAATGGAGATAGACCTTTTAGCTGCTTTCTTTTGGGTTGCTGCTATCCTATGAGTCTATACATTGTTTTTTTAGGAAAATCCTTCATAGTGAATCTTTAAGTTTTAATGTAACTTATGCAACTTTTGGATGTGCAGTCTTTCTAGTTATTTATTTTATTTTCACAGTCTTATAGTTCAACAGTTCTACGACAAGCTGCAACTGGTACAAACTGGATCAGAAGATTATTTGCCTCTCGTTGTTAACTATTGTACATATATATTTTCTTTAGATACGTTCCCATGGTGGTCCACCAGGAGGAGAGGGACTTCGCCTCTCTATGTTTAGCTTACAGTAGGAAAAAAGTGAGCAAATTATATAGTTAGTCACTATTTTTTTTATACTAATTTAAGTGGCACTGGAGGCAAATGTAAAGAAAGTGAGATCCTGGAGACAGTTTGATTTTAGCTTTACCTTGAGCGCAGACAGGTCCGACTGCCTGATAGAAGACAGGCACATTAATCTCTCTAATGGGGATGATTCAGTCCCACCTGACATATGTACAACCTTTAATCTGTTCATGCTGAATGTAGCTTGTTCAACGTTTGTTTTAGAATGTTGAAAAATTGCATGCTTGTGCTCCGATCAGATCAGTGTTGCGCTTGATTTCCAAAGAGCTGCTTTTTCGTTTTATCTAGAACTTGAATAGTTTTAATGTGGTTTCAGTGCGTGTCTGCATTCACTATTCAAGGTCCGTTTTGATGTGGGAAGAGGAACAAAACGCACGAGTAGCTGTTAGCGAGGCCCACACACTGAAACCATTTCTCCAGGGTTCGGCATCACACTGTTCCCTTCCCCTTTTGCTTTTACTTGATGTGATACTACTCCCTGTATCTTTCACAAGCTGTTTGGCTAACAGAGGTCACAGGGGATGTGTAGCGCATTTGGTCATGATGTGAAAGCATTAGCCGGTGCCAGCAGGTGTGTAATTATATATGAAACAGGGTTTTAAAAGAGGAAAATCACGACGGCACCTAAGTAGGCCAGGAGAAAGAGACTTCACAAAAGTCCTATTTATTCCTCACCCACTTCAAAAGTGTGACTTCTTATTTGAAGTTGTGAAATCATCCAAGGTCACTGTAACTATTTCAAGACTATTAAAAATAACATTAAACGCACAACAACTTAACGTGATGAAACAAGCCTCCAGGGCGGATTCTGTCAAAGGAATATATTTTTTTTCTCCTTGTTGTTTTTCTACCCAGTGTGCTCACTGTTGTCTGTTCTCTGTGTTTCAGGTATGGTGACATGGTGCCAAAAACAATTGTGGGGAAGGTGTTTGGGTCCATATGCTCTCTGAGTGGGGTGCTGGTCATCGCCTTGCCTGTCCCTGTCATAGTGTCAAACTTCAGCCGTATCTACCACCAAAGCCAGCGGGCAGAGAAACGACGAGCCCAGAGGGTACTGACTCACCCTTCCCTCCGCCTCTTCCTTTCCCTCCCTTTCCCTCTATCTCCCTTTATTTCGCTTCTATCTGCCTCTTTTCTCTGTCCCTGTCTTATCCGCCCGTAACAGAATGACAGGGCAAACACTATCTTCCAGAATATTAATCTTTTATTGTGTTTCTGTGTATGTGTGTATTGGGTGGGCTCAACTTCCTTGAGTATATTTCAGTGAGAGAAAGAAATAAGGGAGGCAATGACAATGACTGAACAAATGATCTTCAGAGTATAGTGTCAGCAGCTTTTCAAGAGCAATATGTGCATTTCTTCCTGAAAGTGTTTGCTGAGGCAGAATTTCCTAATCGTAGAGTTAAGCATGGCCTCTCCCTACTAAATACTGTGGCTGCCAGAGGGAGACAGAGTCAATTAGTGTGACAGACAAACCATCAGGGGCTAAAACAGAGGTCTGTTTGTTCAAACAGAAAACTCGGCTTGCTAGAATCCGCGCTACGAAGATTCGAGGCACTAATGCTTATATGCGCTACAAACAAAATGGGCTCCTGATCGACTCACTGGAGGAGGTAACGGGACCAAGCGGCGGCCGGGGCCTCGCTGACGCTTGCATGCCGCTCTGCTCGGGGGCCATGCCACCACACACGGGGGAGGTGGGGAGGTGTGGGGGGGGCTCTTCATGCTCTAACACAGGGGCTGCTGTCATTCCAGTGCTTTAGTGTGATCGTCGTCTCTCTTACATCCCACCTCTCAGCTGCGGCATTGACATGCTTCCTCAACTCTCTATCCATACAGCAGGAGAGCCAGGCAGGCACACTTGCCTTCTGGTGGAGCACAGCCATTACAGTCACACTGACTCATGACCAAGCTCTGCATGTCTGTCCAACAGGGTTTGGAGGGGAAGGAGGGACCCAAAGGCTTACCGGACAGTAGGTCGCCTATGGAGGCTGTCCGCTCGGCCTGCGTCTCCTCTAAACTCTGTTTTTGATCTGCTGTGTGTTCTGTGTGTTATTTCTAGAGCATCCGGGTCGTAGTGCAAACTAACACAACATAACTTCCATCCCAGAGCCGTGCAGAGCTCCATCAACGTGTGTAGTGTTGTTATGGTGCAGAATCTGTGATGTGTTTGGTGCAATGTGTTCGATCTGTGTCTAGGTGTGCCACTGCTGTTGCACTGAAATGAGCTCTAATTTGACTTTTCTGGTCCTTCTCACCAAATCAGCGAGAAAGAAAGGCAAAACCCAATTCTATCAGTGAAACATGTTGTAATCAGCCACTGTCTCTGCGCACCTCGAAAACATCCCCATCACTAGGTTCTCAGTAGATTGGCTGCCGTGTTACAGATCAGCATTTCAGCCTTCAATGCTTTGCGTACTCTCCACTACATTACCGAGCTAACTGTTGCCTGAGACTCTTGTTTCCGTGCAGAATCTGAACCTGCTCATCTACACTGTGTTTTCTTTACTCTGTGTGTTCCAAGGCCTCCAAGGAGGCAGGACAAGCCCTGGTGGCGAAGGCCCCCAGCCCTCCTTTTGAGAGCCAACATAATCACCTGCTGCACTGCCTGGAGAAGACCACGGTAAGATACCTTTTTCTCTAAAAGCTTTATCCACTGGAAAACATGTGCTTAGGCATCTTTCATTCTTTCTGTCTTGGTAAAGGATTTTAGATGGTTTAAAATAGCTCACTGTAATAAAAAGTTTCTTTTCTGTGAAATTGCATCACTTCTGTCTGTGCTGTGTCCAGGGGCGGATTATCAGACAATGGGCCCACCCTACCCTACCTCCCCTACATAGGAGCAAGACACGCACTTTAGGGGCGGTGTCTACCAATGTGTTTTTCCTGAAGCCAGCATATTTTTTTAGATACTGTGCAACTACATATTTTCGCTTTGCTTCAAGTGCCAGCAGCGTGATGAGACGCTGAATCTCTACTCTGCACCAAGTGCTGCCTGTTTGCTTTTGTTTTGAGTTTTAAAATGTGACACATTGGGTAAAACGACACACTTTTCACTTCAGCTGTTTAATTACAGTGGTGGAGGGACAAATATCACAAAGATATGAACAAGTGCTGAACAATACCAATAGAGGAGGAGTATGGTAATATACCATTTATAAATCAATATATCCTTAACTCTACCTTGCACCAACTTTTTTTACTTGCACGGATATCCCGTATCATAGCAACCAGATGCAACCAAAGCGTCTTAGCTGAAAAAACGCTGCGCCTTCAAAGTGCTCTCAAGTGCTCCCAGCTGAGCATTTCCTGAAGAGCGCCTGGCGTTTTCAGCTGGGAAAAAAAAAACACTTTGGTGGACAAAGGGCCTTTTAGCTGTTTAGTCTGTCTTTGTGTCATTGTTTTTCCTCTCTTTGTAGTTGTAATGCATCTTTTTGTGGTCTCTTTGCAGTCGTTTGTCCTTGTAGTGGTTTTGTGTCTCTGTGGGATCATTTTTTGTCTCTTTGAGATTATTTTGTTCTTTTCGGTCACTTTGTGTCTCTTTGTGGTTGTTTTGCCTCTTTTTTATAGTTATTTTTTATCTCTTTGTAGTTCCTTTGCATATTCTTGGTCATCTTGAATCACATCCTGGTCACTACGTGTTAATTTGAGTGACATTTTGCAGGTGAAGGCCCCCCTGTACACTGTGGGCCCTTGGGTCTGTGCCTGGTATGCCGGTTCACTAATCCTTTCATGGCTGTATTATCAGTAGCACCAGCCTGTTACAGTGTGTTGCAAATAGAAACAAAGTGAGCTTTTTCATCCATGCACAAACTGTACAAGCTACTGTATTTTATATAAGGCTGGAGTTAAAAATAGCTGTAAATGGGGCTGGGAGTTGTCGATTCCCCTCGCCAGCAACATGCTAAAGATAACATGACTCAGCCAGCCAGTAATATTATTCCGTCCCAACAAACCAGCATACTTCATTTTACACTATCTATAATTTAGAGATGTAAGAGCCTCTTTAATACTCAGCTGTGACATGAGTTTTACACTTGCAGCTCTAAGCCCTGTACAGAGACATGGACAGGCAGTAAATCAGTGTCCCCCCTCGTAGATGATCCTCCCCGGTTGTCTGGGAAAAGCTCCATAAATGCTTCATACCATTCAGATGGGAATGCACATGTTTACATTAGGCCTCTCATGGTGTGCATTATAGATGGCAGGAGTGACAGAAGGGAGGTATAAGAAAAGAGGCATGATTCAGAACATGGCATCAGATCCCACGCGGTGTCACTCTGCCACCTGCTGGCAGAGCCCGACACACACTTGGATCCTGACCTTCAAGTCATGCTCATTTGTCACAGGGATAACAGTTGTGAATGTTTTCACAGATGGCACTTAATATGGACATCTGGGCCAATATATTTCTATTCCCTTGATGATTCATTTTCCAATTATTAAACAATTTTGCTGTGGATTCTGTTCAGTCTGTTTAGTCTTTACTGTGAAACATCTTTACTCATGATTTAGCACAGCCAATCATTGATGTAATAGAGTGATTCATGAGCAACATTGAATCCCTAATTTTCCGCCGTCTCCCACCGACAGAATCATGAGTTCGTGGACGAGCAGACGTTTCAGGCCAACTGCATGGAGATCTCCATGATGCACAAGTCGGGGTCCCGCACGTCCTCGCTGTCCTCGTCTCCGCATGGCCTCAGCTCGTGCTGCTCTCGACGCCACAGGAAGAAGAGCAGTTTCAGCCTGCCCAGCACAAACAACCAGGAGCTCAGCACCATACAGATAAGAGAGAGGCCAGTGGCCAACAGGTAGTCTCTCAGTCTGTCTGTCTCTACATCTCGGTCTCCCCCGACTCACTCACACCATGTACACTCCCATGGAAACAACTGATCCTGTCTTATCAGATAGAATAAACTGTATTAATTTCACATAGAGGAATTAAAGGAGCTGTTTGTAAGATTTAGGGGGATCTAGTGGCATCTAGCAGTCAGGACTGCAGATTTCAACCAGCTGAAACTTCTCATGTTATGGATTCATTCAGTGTTGATTGTTCAGGAGGGTTTTACTGGGAGCTGAATTATCCACAGAGGTCTCTCCAAAACAAACAGGCCAGGAGATTAAAACTGGAAAATACACTAAATAAAGCTGTTTCATGTTACACATTAGTGTCTCTCCCATGCTGTTCGGCACATCTCAGACAGCCTGCTAGCCCAGAAACTGCTAATATATGCTCAACTTTTTACTCTGATAGCTTAAGATCCAGACACTCAGGAGGTGTTTAGTGGGGGCTGAATTATCGCAGAGGTCTCTGCCTCTCTGAAACAAACACATGCGGTGATCTGAACCAGTGAAACACTGAATAAAGGGGTTTTATTTAAAAAAAAACAACTGTTTTTCTGACGCTGCTGTGAACTTTGGCAGCTGACAAAAAAAACACAAATGGCCCTATCTAGAGCCACTGTTTGGTTTGTCCACTCCAGGCTACTGTTGAAACATAATGGTGCAACATGGTGTTCTCCGTGGACGAGGACCCACTCTCTATGTACATATAAACGGCTCATTATAAGGAAACAAACACACAATCTAATTTTCATGTGATTATACACTAAAGAAAACGTGCTGATTATATTCCATTTCTGCCAATATATCCCTCGATATCCTACACGCTGGACCTTTAAATGATGGATTCATTTATACAGATGTATAGACAATTATCTATTATAAGGAAGTACAAAAAAACCCATAGGATTGCTGTGCAGTGAAAAATCATGTGTCTCCATATTTTGTTTTAAGGTTTTCAGACATAGTGGATTCAGATAGTGTTAAATGGTTAAATGATCTAAAATACATTAGCTTCACACAAGGCTATTTCCTTTGTTTGATAACATTTTTTGGAGATACATGGTTTTCACTGGACAGCAACAACATGTGAGTTCAAAGCATGTGTGATTGTAAACACGTAGGGTTTCACAAGTGTACAGTCATGTCTTATTCATACCTCTACCGCTGGGCGCCTCGGTGTTCTTTGCGGGCTGGTGCAGGCAGTTGTCATGCTCACCAGGTATCAAACTGCGGCTGATTGCATAATGCATGTAATTTCACACATGCATGTTGGGACCAAAACTGTCTTGAGATCCCACCTCTCGGCTCTGATGCCCAATCAAACTTAATGGCATCTGCAGTGCCTGGTGTGTAGACACATTTTTCAGGGGGTGTGCAGCGCATCTTTGTAGCTCAAGCCCTGCAAACCATCTCTACAGCTCCACAAAGCATTACTTTCAAATTGCATGTGATAGTCTTAAAGGGCAAGTTCACGCAAGTTATGACTCTTCTGGTGTCTGTCTGCAGATAGTTTTGGTCATATTTGCCCTGGTTTTGACGACATCTATCTCTGAGATTTCTGCTTCCAACTCACTACAACAAAAATGGAGGGAATTTGTGGTGCTCAAAGAAAAATAAAAAAACATAGCAACATGTTCCTCCAAAAACATTTCTCTGAATAATCCACAGATGGTTTCTGGTGGAACTACTTTCTACAGAAGAAATAGTCCCTCCTCTCTGTGAAAGCAGTCAAACAGCTTGTTCTGTGGATTATCCACTGCAGCTAGGAAAGTGTATCTACTGTTGCTGTTGAAATTATTTTTTTGATGTTGTACGCAGCAACATTCACCTCTATTATATCGGGGCGCAGCAGAATTCTCAGAGATGGATATCTCAACACACAGGCGAGTGCTGTAAAACCTAAACTATGTGTATTTCCTGATAACACAAGGGGTGGGAGAGAAAACATGTCACTTTATAAACTGGGTGAACTGGTAGTCATTAATCTTGTTGTGAAAGATTTCCTATTCAGATGAAAGTTATATTTAATGAGTGAGCCTGCCATCACATGTTTTAGCGTTCATTTCTCATGTGAAAGTTGACCATGATAGTACACACTGTACACTGTCAATATTAGGGGTGTAAATCACCAGTTTCATCATGATATGATATCATATAGTTTTTTTGGACGACATGATATTTGCCGATATTACAAAGTTTGTCACAATAGGATTTTGATTTGATGCGATTTAGGGGCCTGCGATCAATATGAAACAATATTATATGCACATTTAACTCAGTCGGTTACAGAGGAAGCTGCCACCCCTTATTTTTTTGCTTTCGACCATAAAAGATAAAAACAACACAAAAAAAGGTAAATAATTGTAACTGCCTAAGTGCAGTGAAGGTTACTTTTAACCGACACCACTAACACATAAAATAGCACATGGGATAAAGCTTTTTTCCTCTACTCATAGCTTAACAAATTACAAGTAGCATTATTATTTGTGTTACTCACTGTTGATTAAAGTCACAGTGTCTCCAGACAGAACAGCTCGGGTGAATTTCAGCCTGCATGCACATTTATTGTTGAAACAGAGCAGGTAATGTTAGTGTAGTGAGAGGTTAGTAGAATGAGATGCCCATCCAGACAGGTAACGTTACGTCGTACCCATTTATTCTGTCTTCTTTCTCTTGGCTGCTTGCGTATCCTCAAGATGACAATATGGATCAAAGATATTGGATTGTTCAACATTTAAATGATATATCGATCCAGATTGATGAATCGTTACACTCCTAGTCAATAAGAAATTAAATCTGTTCACATGCATCCAAAAACACATTTAGAAGGATAGTTCACAGTGCTGTTTATCAGTCTGGATTGTTTTGGTGTGAGCTGCAGAGTGTTGGAGATATTGGCTGTAGACATGTCTGCCTTCTCTCAAATATAATGAAACTACATGTCACTCAGCTTGTGGTGCTCAAAGAAAGGAAAAAAATACATTTGAAAAATCAACAGCAATGTCTCTTTCCAGAAATCCTGACCTGGTTACTCAAGATAATCCACAGATCTTGTTGTGAGCAGTTTCATGTAGGAACTATTTTCTTTCTACTGAACTAAACCTGCCAACCGTATCACTGTGCAGAATGAGGCGTGCATCTACTGCTACAAGCCTCTTGTCCATGAGCAGATGCACACTTCCCTCTGAGTGGTGATACGGCTGGCAGGTGTAGTTTGGTAGAAAGAAACTAGTTCCTACATGAAACTGCTCACAACAAGGTCTGTGGATTATCTTGAGTAAATGGGTCATGATTTCTGGAAAGAGACATTGCTGTTGAGTTTTTCAAAACGGATATTTTTTGAGCGCCACAAGCCGAGTGTCATCTAGCTCCATTGTATGTGAGAGAAGGCAGACATCTCCAACACTCAGCAACTCACACCATAACAATCTAGACTGGCAAAAGGTGAGGTCCACACTGAGAACTGAGATACGTATGTAACTAAATGAGCAAAAGGTCCTTCACATATTCTCCCTGTACTGTACAAAGAACGTGGATGTTTCTGAATCGCAGCTTTCAGACTGTACAATATAAGAAAAGAGAACTTTGTGTAATACAGGCTTTGTGTTGTACATTCACAAGGTCAGGCCTCTCACCCTCTTTCATCCGGTGTTTCTTTTACAGCCGCTCCAGCCTGAATGCCAAACTCGATGAGACTGTGCCCTTGAAATGTGACGAACCTTACATCACTCCTTCCATGGTCAGCCTATCTGCGCCGGTGGTGACCTCATCAGACGGGCACGGCTCCTCCACCACCACCGCATACTCTCAGAGCAACATTGTCCGAGTATCTGCCTTGTAGATGTCATGCTTATCTGATCAGCCAACTGGTCTTGAGAAGCACCACATGCCGAGGAGAGGGACCACCGAGCATCAACCTGCCATAATCTAGAGGGATTATACAATTAGCAGAAATCGGGGTTTTTTGAAGTAGTGATCTCATCTGATGTCAAACTCTGCATGGTATTAGAGTGATGTGGACCGCTGCCTTGGGAATGAAAGCGAACCAGCAAATTTTGCTCCATTAAGCACAGCAGAGCAATGAAGTGTTGGGATTGCGTGGTTATCGCTGTTGCCTAAAAATACTGAGAAAAAAAACTTTATTTTTGAATATGTAATGTAGTTGTATTTGTGTCTTCTGATTCAAAGGAGGTGAGGCAGACGTTAAAAGGTCGTTCTTGATGGCCTCTGATGACAAAGCACACATATTCATTGACTGAGGGCCATCTTTGTGAATAATAAATCAGCCCACGTACACATGAGGAACATTCACTTCACTGAGTTGAATAGGTTGTTTTAAAACCCCACGATTAACTGGTTTCTGATAGTCCCCTCACTGTTGTAAATTCAGAAAACATACATCCACTGGAATGGATAACTGTTGTGAATATTCATTAACGGACTCATTAACTGGTTGATGTCATCGCTTGATGAGTAAAAATATACTACGCATCCTGACATGTTTGTGAAATGTGCAAGTGAAAGTCAAAATGACGAAATCTGTGTTAGCTTACATATTTGACATTCTGATATGGATCTGTGTGAAAGCCACTGTCGTTAATTAACAATTGATATTGAGAACTATACAGGGTACATATTAGTTAGGTCACAAGGTAGAAATACATGTGAATGTTCTCCGTAACACTTAACTAATACTAACCCTAACGTGGACACATAGCATTGACCTGGAAAAAAAAACATATGAAAGAATGTTGAACATCGATTCCATTGAGTTGCTCTTAAATTATAATATTCATCATAAGAAGCGAGACTTGGTAGATTTCACTGTGTTAAAGGGCCATTTTGTACATTTTTCATATTGTAAATATCTCAGAACTTTATCAACTGCATTTGAAGTTGGCTCCTCTTATTTCTAGATTTAGTTGACAGTTGTTGGCATACTATTTCTGTCTGTTAACTGGTTGAATTAAGGATTTGCATGCTGTCATTGCAGAATTCTGTTTTATTAAAAGTATGTCTCTGCTTCTCGTTGGAGGTTTGTCGGTTAAAAATGAGATCGGTGGAAGGAAACACAATGAGACTGGTATGTTATGATGTAAATTCCGCAACACTTTGCTTTTAATGAAATGCAAATCTTGTCATGGAGTACATATATGAGGGGGGAGAGGACAAGGGACAAATGATCACACATTGTGCATTTGGTGCAGTGGATAGAATAAATACTGTAGCTCTACTGAAACATCCATTAAACGACCCATGTCTTTTCTTTTTCTTTGCTTTTTTATTTCCTAGAGGACAATTAGATGGGCTTCATAATATTTTGGCTGATTACTCAAAGAGCATTACTAATAAGAGAATGGGATCATAATTAGGTGCTGCAGGAGGACATGTGAGGACCTGACTGGCCCAGTGGTGGGTCCTGCCTGCAGGGTCTCTGGAGACAGACGAGCAGGCCCCTGTGATTGTTTGACAGGGAACTCAGCAGCGTCCACCTGCTGAGCTGATTGCATCAGTCCAGGCTGCTTCTCGCTGCATGCAGCGCCTCTGCTCTGCGGTGTTTAGTAACTGCTGTGAAGGCAGCCTGCATAAAATCTGAGATAACGCAGCGGCGTATAAAATAATATACCTCCAAAACCCAAATGAAAATTCACACTTTGATGTCTGGGAGGTTTAATATCTGAGCAGTGACCAGACAAATGTTTTCACCATTTAAATATTCAGTTATATGGTGAATATTGAATATGGTAATTTGGTCTAGTGCCACTCAAAGGTAGACAGAAGAAGAGAAATGATCATTTCTTACTGAAAATGGACACAAATTTGGTTTTCAGCCGATAAAACTCTGTCCGAAACTGAGGGTTCACTGCAGCGTATATTATTGGGTCACTCAGTGATGTGATGCAGGCGACAGACACGGACAGAATCTCCAAGTCCTGAATGACTGTGATCTGAAAAAGTCATAGAGAATTAAAAAGTGTTAGAGAACATTATTTAAGACTTTGTATAACTGCTATCAATCTATGAACAGAGGTTTGGGGTTCAAAAAAATCATTTGATGTATGTAAAATCTAATTAATTTGATGCTGTAAGCAGCTTATATCAGAGGTGGGACCAAGTTGGTGTTATGTACGTCTCAAGTTGCACTCAAGGCCCAAGTCCTAAACAGGTCATGATGCACTTATCAACAAACGTAATGCCATTTTAACAACAGTATATTACATTCACAAAAAAATCATGAATGTTTATTAAAATTTGCATTTATTTGTGAAAACAAATAGTTGCATCTCTGTTGGATTTTTGTTGACCATCAGAAAGTTTTAATACGCAAACAAAATATGTTTGGTGTCATTATTCCAACTGGCGCTCAGAAACGTAATGTTAGTTCTTCGTGGTTCTGTCCTGCAACTTGATTGGATGCTGTCAAACTGGTTCACACACCCGGGGAATTAAGTTGCAGCTTGCTGGGAGAGAATAGAGTTAATGTTAGCTGATTCAGAAAATGAAAGGAAGTGATGTGATTTGTGACAGTTTTTATAAACATACTATTTAGTCTTTGGGCTTCAAGTATTTTCAAGTCAAGAGGCTCAAGTCCAAGTGTAGTCATGAGTCACTGGTGTTAAAGTAGAAGTTGAGTTGCAAGTCATTTTTCATTTTGTCAAGTTGAATCAAAAGTCATCAAATGTATGACTCGAGTCTGACTCAAATCCAAGTCATGTGACCCAAGTCCATACCTCTGATGTATGCTCTATTTTGATCCCTCCATTGTTCTTGAAAATACAACTCACACTCAAATTTACATCTTTGCATCCTCACAATGTTATAATTTCTGGCATTATGACATTTTTGGGGCCTTAAAGTGAGGTCATGGGGCAGAAACAGATGAGAGACACACATCTACTACAAACCAAAGGTGACACATTTGACATACAAAATTAGATTAACAGTTTCACCCTTACCTCACAGATACTTACCCCTGTATTCTTGTTTCCGTAAACAACAAAGTTCATCAGGATAGTTGTGATCAGCGGCAGCCAGAACAAGACGAAGGTTATAATTATGTAGCCAGCACGCTTCGCCATTTTACTTTCTTTTTTCTTGTGTGCTCTCTCTTTACTCGCTTTTGAAGGCATCATGCAAACAGCCCCTTCCGCTGCCATGTTTTGCTTTTCAGCTTCTGTTTCAGGGACATTACTTGATACGGGAGGTAATGAAGACACTTGATCTACTGTAGCGACAGTCAGTGTTTCTCCTCTGCTGCTGCTCTTGGCTTGTTTTAGTTCAATCAGTAAAACAGAAGTGGATTCAGGATTTTCTAACTGTGCAGACGGGGGGACATGGGGGCTGGTTTCTTTCATTTCAGAGGGCGCTTTGTCAATTTTCACTCTCTCTTTGGACTGCTTTTCTGTGTCGAAATTGCTTGACACCTTCTGCGGCTTTGTGGTTGAGCTCTTAACACTAGCAGCAGCATCTCCATTCGATGGTTTTGCTTCAGCTTTCGTGCCACAGGGATTAGACTGCTCCATTTTAAAAGGTTTCTCCTCAGTCTGCACTGCAACCTGCATTGCAGGAGGGTGAGATTGTTTCGTTTCCAAGTCAGTTATCTCCAGTGTATTTTTTAATTCTTTGTTATTCTCTGAACCGACGGAGGAGCATTGTGCAGCTTTTTTTGAGGCCAGTAGAGCAGCCGTAGAATCTGTCTTGGATAAATTTGGTTCAGCTTGTGTCGCCGGTTCCACCTGAGCAACACTTCTGCTCAGGGCCTGGTTTTGCTCTGATTTTCCAAGTCCATTTTCCACAGCTGTGGTTTCTTCTTTCACCTGCATAACTTTTTCTTTGTCTTTTTTTGAAGGGAGAAAAGTACCTTTGTCAAATATTTTGCGATTGTGTGATCTCACAAGAGCAAATATGCGAGCATAGAATCCAATAATGACACTAAAACAAGCTGCCCAAAGTGGGAACAACATGTAAAGTCCAAAAGTGTCATAAGAGGACAATGTCTCTCTTGATAATCCTTTGCATCTCTGATACACGGGTGAGTCCTTCACAAATATCGGACAAAAAATAGCCACCAGAATAGCCAAGGCCCATGTGAGAGGAATCAGCAACATGATCCGTCTTCGCCTTTGACTCGTTTTGAAGGGCTGTGCGATGGCCTGGTACCTCTCTGAGCTTATACAGGCCAGTGTCAACAGTTGGATGCAGCAGCTGAAGGAGAAAGAGGCCAATTGTGCATCACAGAGCAGCTCAACCACACTTCCTCTTCGATACACAGTCAGGATGATGATGAGGAGAATGGGGCAGTCAATTACGCATCTCAGAGTGTCTGTGACTGCCAGATTCACCACTAGCGCATTATTCGAAGTTTGCAGTGATTTTTGGCGATAAACTGCCAGTATGACAAAAAGATTTGCGGCGATCCCCACGGCAGAAGTGATCAACAGAATCAAGCTGTTTGCCACCACAAAGGCGACGTCGGTGTATTCCTCCCAAATGGTGCTGTTCCCAGAGTCCCATGCAGGTGTAGGCTCGCCTCTCATCTCCAGATTCAAACAGTCAACATGTTTAGTTCTGCATCTTCATTCTCTCTATGCCGCCCAAATATACAGTAAGGCTGCTCTGCTGGGCAGCAAGTGCTTCTCCGCTGAGTGAATAATATTAATGGGTGAACCTGTAGCTTGGACAAGTATCCGCCCTTTTCATTATCACTCCACTGCAGCAGCAGGTCACCTGGGAGTCCTCACTGTTCACATTCATTAAAGACTGTGCTGTGTATTCATAGCATAGACAACTGGAAAAAAAAGGGTGGCTGTTAATTGAAAAGAAGTTACGTCACTACTGTCTCAATCCTGATATACAACTTTAAAAAAGCCAACCAGGGGCTCAAAGCTGAAATGCAATAATGATAATTGTATGGTGGTGTGATGCATAAGATATCCATATGTGTGTTTGCAGTGAACAGCTGTCCATTTCATTTTACAAAGTAGCTCACAAAGGTTAAAAATCTTTGCATTGAACATGCCAGATGGATGACTTGGGAGTTCTTGAATTGGCTCAGGACATAAAGGGAGCCATGCTGCTGGATTATAGCATGACATTGTGTAATCCTGTTTGAAGATAAAGTGTGAAATGCTCTTTGCTTCAAATGTGCAAGCTTATGGACTACGCCAAATCTGGGATTAGATCAACACAATACATTTTCCTCCTGACCAGCTTACGCATTAGACTGATCAACTGTCTGTGGAAATCACATTGATAAAAACTGGAAGAGAAACTGAGGTGAAACATGAAGCCATTCATCAAATTCATCTTGGCGCCGAACAAGTAACTGTAAATATTTTAAGACGCCATAAACTAAAACAACATCATGAGCAACTTGCCAAAGTATAAATGACAAGACAAGAGAGTAGCTTCTAATGAAAAAAAGCTTTATTTAGAATCAGACTCCCATTTTTAGTATTTACATCAAGTGTGCCAAACAAGTGGGAGGGAACAGTACAAAGATAAGCAGCCAAACAGAACACCAACAAACTGTCAAAAAAAGGTATAACGTATACTCACAGGCCACTTTATTAGGTACACCTGTTCAACTGCTCATCAATGCAAATAGCTAATCAGCTAATGATATGGCAGCAATTCAGTGCATTTAAGCATGTAGACATGGTCAAGACGACCTGCTGGAGTACAACCCGAGCATCAGAATGGGGAAGAAAGGGGATTTAGGTGACTTTAAATGTGGCATGGTTGTTGGTGCCAGACAGGCTGTTCTGAGTATTTCAGAAACTGCTCATCTACTGGGATTTTCACACACAGTTATCTCTAGGGTTTACAGAGGATGGTCCCAAAAAGAGGAAATAGCCAGTGGGCAGCAGTTCTCTGGATGAAAATGCCTTGTTGATGCCAGAGGTCAGAGGAGAATGGCCAGACTGGTTCAAGATGATAGAAAGACAACAGGTGGTTACAACCAAGGTCTGCAGAAGACCATCTCTGAACCAACAACACGTCTAACCTTGAAGCAGATGGGCTACAGCAGCAGAAGACCACACCAGGTGCCACTCCTGTCAGCTAACAACAGGAAACTGAGGCTATAGTTCACACAGGCTCACCAAAACTGGACAATAGAAGATTGGAAAAACGTTGCCTGGTCTGATGAGTCCGGATTTCTGCTGTGACATTCAGATGGTAGGGTCAGAATTTGGTGCAAACAACATGAAAGCATGGATCCATCCTGCCTTGTATCAACGGTTCAGGCTGGTGGTGGTGGTGTAATGGTGTGAGGGATATTTTCTTGGCACACTTTGGGCTCCTTAGTACCAACTGAGCATGGTTTAAACACCACAGCCTACCCGAGTATTGTTGCTGACCGTGTCCATCCCTTTATGACCACAGTGTACCCATCTTCTGATGGCTACTTCCAGCAGGATAACACACCATGTCACAAAGCTCACATCATCTCAAACTGGTTTCTTGAACAGGACACTGAGTTCACTGAACTCCAATGGCCTCCACAGTCACCAGATCTCAATCCAATAGAGCACCTTTGGGATGTGGTGGAACGAGAGATTCACATCATGGATGTGCAGTCGACAAATCTGCAGCAACTGTGTGATGCTATCATGTCAATATGGACCAAAACCTCTGTGGAATGTTTCCAGCACCTTGTTGAATCTATAACACCAAGAATTAAGGCAGTTTTGAAGGCAAAAGGGGTCCAACCTGGTACTAGCAAGGTGTACCTAATAAAGTGGCCGGGGAGTGTATTGAAAACATTACAGTGGAAAACCCAGCACTAAACTGGTGCATGTACAGTAACAGAAATCACTTACAGTGCATTCAGGGTGTGCTCAGACCTCTCATATTTTGTCATGTTGCAGCCTTCTGCTAAAATTGTTCCAATGGATGAAATAACTCATTATTTTATACTCAGTACTCCTTTGAGACAAAGCCAAAAAAAGATTTTTAGACTACGCAGTTTATTAAAAAAGAAAAACCTTAGATATCACACTGACATAAGGATGACTTTTTGATATGACACTTAAAATTCAGCTCAGGTGCCTCCCATTTCTCTTGATCATCTGTGAGATGTCTCTGCACCTTTATTGGACGCCACTTGTGGTAAATTCAACAGCTGACATGTGTATCAGAGCAAAAAAACAAGCAATGAGGAGGAAGGAGCTGCCTACAGAGCTCAGAGACAAGATAGTGTGGTAGAGAGATATTTGGGAGCGGCTACAAATACATTTCTGCTGCTTTGAAGTTCCCATGAGCACATTTAATTCTTTAATGGAGGAAGTTTTGGAACAACCACGATTCCTCCTAGCTCTGACTGCCCAGTCAAAATGAGCAATTGGAGGAGAAGGGCCTTGTTAAGAGAGGTGACCAAGAGCTTGATGGTCACTCTGGCTGAGCTCCAGGGATCCTGTGTGGAGATGAGAGAAACTATCACTGCAACACTCCTCTGATCTGGGCTTTATGGCAGAGTGACCGGAGAGAAGTTTCTCTGCAGTAAAAAGCACATGACAGGCTGCCTGGAGTTTGCACCAAAAAAAAGGGGCCGAAAAGACTTCCAGACCGAGAAAACAACATGTTGGCTGTTTGGAATCAATTCTAAGCATCATTTCTGGAGCAAAGCAGACAAATGAGACATGTTTGTGTCTGAATTTGGGAAAAAATAAGTATAGATTGGACATTATTTGAAAGATTTATTGTGAAAAGTTACTGAATTGAAACGCGACTTAACAATTATAATGAAAACACAGCTCCCAGAAACAATATATGAACCAAAAAGAAATTAAATAAAGAAAATCAATGAATATCCCCTTAGAACAAAACAACTTTGAAGTGCGTATTAAATCCTCACCCAAAAATGACTAATCCTTTTTTCTATCACAACTCAATAGATAAAAGTTTCTTTAATTGTGTCCTTTTTCTTCATCTTTATTCAGTGATGCGTATCAGTCTTTTCAATCATCAATCTTCATTTCTGGTGACTCAGCGTGAGCTCAGGCGCGTGCCATGTAAGACACAACGTCCTGGCTTTGACTCAGGCTCAGAGACTTTGTCATCATGTCATCTTTTTCTGAACTGTCTTCTGACAAATAAATAAACAAAATACAAATAAGAGAGTGACAGATCACAGAACAGGCCAGCCAAGCAAAATGAAAGACTTTTACTGCCTGACTGATTTCCCATTCTTACAACAGCACGAGGTGGGATGTGCAACAGGCCCGCTTATAACAAGTGCACCCGAATTTTCCATGTTTTTGATTTTACATGTTTTGCAGTTATAGCCTACTCATTATGTTATTTTTTATTAAGCACAATCTGAGAGAGAGAGAGAGAGAGAGAGAGAGAGAGAGAGAGAGAGAGTTGCTTTTGCAGCTTCCCTGCAACTTATAAATAAATGCACTGAGTAAATCCTCTATCCACACAGGTGCTTATGAGTGAACTTATGCCTGCACACACTGCAGCAATCTAATATTCTGAGTTTTGTGCAGCAGACCTCTGGGAAGTGTGAGCGGTGGCAAAAGGCAGGACTTATGGATTATTTGGCTTGGCTGTCAGTGCTGATGATATGACGGAGCCGGCTATTGTTGACACTGATTTCATTTATTTACATAAAAATATTACACAGGGAGTATGTGTACACCTTACATAAAATTGGAGTATGTGTCTCCAGAGGAAGACAGAAAAGGCCTTGCAATAAACAAAGGGCTGCACAGTCTATACTATACATGAATAAATATTTAATGCTCCACAGAATGCATTACTGAAAACTCCCAAAGTATTAAATATCTATCTGACTTTCAGAACAGAGGATGTTTCTTTTCACACTAACTGAAAACAAGTCAAGTGCATTTTATTTAAGTATAAAATCAAGGGTCAAAGTTTATCTGCAGTTCAGCCAAATCTTCTTAAAAATGCATACAAAAGAAAACTATATATATCTCACAAGACAACCATTTCATAAAGTATTCCGCTGCTGGAAAGATGGTGCTTTCATGTAAATACTTTTATGTAATAGAAAGATGCAAATACTTTTAAAATTGTTGCTGTAGGACCAGAGAAAAGGGGCTGTGGCATTCACTTTTGCTCAAGAGGTAGAAAACCTACAACTCCCAGAATGCAGTTTGCACACCTGACCAATAAACGGCTTGGCCGTTTATCCAATACGGAAACAAAATGGCGGCCGGCTAATAAAGAACGATCTCGGGCTACAGTTAAATGATAAGTTAAAATATGTTTCTAAAAACGTTTTAGGCGAGAAATAGGCAACGTAGTGAGAGAATCTTGGTTTATATTTGATCAGCGCTGCTTAGTTTTATTGTTTAATCTAATTTTTGTCTGTACAGTACAGAAAAACATCATGGTGCCCACTTCTTGTTCACAAATTCTTGTAATACAGTCAAACACCGCGCTATGAAAACAGTTTCAGGCAAAAAATATAATACAGCAAATCTTGATTTTAAGGGAGATGTGAGCGCTGGTAAAATGGAGGGAAATTTACCTCAGTTCATTTACACGTAATACCCTGCTGTCCTTTTCAGAGCTCATTTCTTTTTGGCTATTTTTACACATGCATAACATTACAGTGCACATCCGCAAACAGCAATATGAAAAAAGTAACAGTTTATTGATCTAAACAAATCACAGAAATAAAACCATCTAACCGAATACTCTTATTTTTCTAGACAGATTGGATGGACAGTAACTACAGAAACACGTTGTAATAATAATAATGCAATTCAATATAATGCCCAAACAAACTAGTGTTAGATGAATCTACTCATCTCTGAGAAAGTTAACAAAAGAAGCACTTTTTCGGGGAGAGTGGATTATATCGTATCACTGTGTTTCATGAGTTTTTTTGTCCACCTCCTCAATGTCAGCCATCAGTCTCTGAGCCAATTCTGTTCCCACTGGGCTACACATGTCTCTCTGAGAGACATGGGCCTGTAGATGTGCAGGTCTGCGTCCTTGACGAGGCACCAATAAACACTGACAACCATGACAGCTCCTTGTTTTCACTGGCAGGAGTCACAGAGGCAACACCTTGCTGTGAGAGTTGACGTTTCTGCTGAAGGAAGTCAGCCTGCTCCTCTTGTTCATGGAGCGCATGTTGATGCTGACAGCGGTGGGCGTGCGGGGGAAGTAGCGGCCGCAAGACAGCACCTCCAGAGCGGCGTCACGGAACTGTTGGACATAAAAAAAACATTCAGGAAATATATCAGCATCAAATTTATGTGTAGTTGCGTCTGTTTTTCTTGCTCACCTGCTTGTTCGAAAGGAAGTAGATGATGGGGTTATAGACAGGGCTGGTCTTGGCAAAGTACATGGGCATGGTGGCAACCACTGGAGGGATGTAGAGCTCTGGATCCACGACTACCACCACTGACAACACCGTGTAGGGCAGCCAGCATACAAAGAAAGTTATGATCATGGCCAGGACCATGTTGATGGCATGATCATTCTCCTTCTGACTGGAACGCCCACCCTGGAGCTCCACACTCTTGTTCAGCTATGAGTATAAACGAAATTTGACACCCATTAAAAGCCGCTTGTTTAGTCAGTAGGTGGTAAATTGCAAACAGATGAGGCTGGGGGATATGAATTTTAAATCTAATTGTGTAAAAGTGTAATAAATATTCAGGAGCCATCACGAGCCCACCTTCTTCATGGATTTGAGCACTCTGGTGTAGCAGTAGATGATGACTATAACAGGGATGATGAAGCAGAGGATCGTGTAGAGGATGAGGTAGCTGTAGTTGCTCCACGATCTCTCCTCCCAGGCCAGAGAGCAGGAGGTCTGGATCCCCTCAGGTCCGTAGGAGCTCCAGCCAAATAATGGTGCCACCGCCCAAAACAAGCAGTAGATGTAGACAAATAGCAGCCCGATGATGCTCCTCCGCATGCTCAGCTTCAGACCAGATCTCGGTTTACACACCACATTGTAACGCTCGTAGGCGAGCAGGGTCAGAGTGCAGAGAGACACCAGACCTAGAAGAGAAATAAATTCATTAAAAAAAAAGGTGCACTTTAGGGCTGCACGATTAATCATAATAAAATCGTGATCTCGATTCATATGCATATGCGATCTAATTTTTCAGTGACGGCAATTCTGTCAGCCCCGCCCGTGCCGGGAGTTGGGACATCATCTGCATGAAAACAAGCGCTCCCAACGATGCAGCGTTATACCACGTGATGCAGAACGACAGCCAGCTGGCAGTTTGGAAAGCAATGAGAGCAGGAAAGAGCCGTCAAAGTGAGGAGGACCCCTTAAAAGTTAACGTACTGACACTCCTCACACAGACACACACACACTCACATACCGAACAGCCTCTCAGTCCTTAGCCGCTAATGTTAGCTCATGTACAACACAGGTACCACACAGAAACTTTTACAAAGGGTCATAATGTGCTTCTAGTGACTGTCTAAACGCCGGCGAAAGTTGTTTACACTGCGGACATGGAGAGCATGGGACAAAGATCCTCTGAGAAGAAAGACGGTTCGCTCTGCTCTGCCACCAGGAACAAAGTGGGAGGCAAAGATCCTCTCTGAGGAAGAGGGTTCACTTTGCTACAGGGTTCACCAAAACGTTTTTTTTTTTTGTTTTTTTCTTTTAATAAATTGAACACACATTAAAGAAAATACAAGATCCTGTAGAGAATTAATATATATATGACAATACAGTAAACATTGTCAAATTAAAGAGACAACAGATAGGATTCGGGTTTTTTTTAGCTTGGCGCCACCTTGCATCAGCAGTGTTGCTTGCACTGTCGCAAAGACCAAATTGACCATGGGGATCAGAGATAATCAATAAAATGCAGGCTGTAAAGCCACCAGTATACCTCTATGTATATGTAGAATGAGAAGGTGTGTGGACACTATACTAAATAAATGAGTAAATAAACCGAGCAACATTTATCAGATTTATCTGAAGAAAAAAACAAATAGTAATGCAAATAATTATACCAGAATGCTCAGTACCAGTACAAACAACTCACAGTACATTATACCAATATGCACAGTATCAGTACAAACAACAGTAGACACGTAAGGGATAATGTATGGTGAGTCGGTGACTGTTGAAAAATAACTCCCGACAGGGGAATGGAACCCCGACACACGGCAGAGTTATTTTTCAACAGTCACTGGCTCACTATACATTATCCCGCTTAGAACATGGCTTACTACTAAAAGATTCAAATGTTACAACTGGCATCAATATTATTAAACTGCTGGCAGAGTGTATTGACAGAGGAGAGGCGTTCACCAGACAAATGGGAGCAGAGGAGAGGATTTTACTCTACTTCTCCTGGTCAGAGATGCTGGGTGCCCAGTAGCTGCAGCGGCGGTGGCGGGGGGGTGAGGGGGGTGGGGGGTAATCACTGTCCGAGGGCTGCCATAGAATGGCAACGTGGATGTCAGCCGACCAACACTCACTACCCGGTCCCTGGTTGTGGTGATTTGCGATGCTGGCCAGCTAGGAATGAACTAGCAGCCAGTACAGTACAGGCCTCTCTCGTCTAGCTAACATTTAGCCGTGTTACTTACTGATCCATTAGAAAGAAAGCTAGCTGGACATCGGTGTTGAAGCCTCTTTGGTCCCGGAGCTCCCTCCATCTCTTGAACGCCTGACTGAGGTTTACTCTTGTTTTTCCTCTTCTTTTATCACTCTTCTTTTTGTGCATCCTCGCCTCCTCAGACAGATTAGCTCGTTTTCTTTTGGGAGGCCGTTTTTCACTTATCTCCAAACTTTGTCCGCCTGCCATTGTGCTCCTGATTCAACTATCTCATGCCCCGGCCAGTTCCTCATGAGGACCAGCTCCAGTCCCTGATTGGCTGACTGACCAGTTTGGCAATATGTGACGCATTTCCTGCCGTAAAGCAGATTTTTTACGCGAAAATTCGTCCCCGGTGGCAGAAGCTTATTGCAAAGATTGAAAAGCCATTAAGTAACCTATGTAAACGCTGATAGTCTGATTTTACTGTGTATACTACCCTGTGCAACCCACATTATTTTCATAATGAGATATATATAGGCAAAAATTCTGTCTGTTGCTTCTTTAAATGAAGGAAGAGGATTTTTTTTAAAGGCAAATTAAATATTGGGGATTTATGTAAAAATATACATAGAGACATATAAATAATTATATAATTAAAGATATGTAGGCTATGTTAGGTGAATACTCCTGTCAAAAGCATGGTGGTGAAATGTTTAATTTTGATCTTCCTTAGTCCATTTAGACTTTATTTTATCATAACAATAACAATGAATATTATGAATTGTTTACATTTTAATTTAATTTTAATAACATTTATCACACAGCATTTTTTGGAAGAGTCAAATGTTCAGTTTACAGTTTTAATAAACTCAGTACTGTTTTTCAACACATACATTGTTTTGTCTTCATTCAATGTAATTAGCACATATTGTTATTGCTCCATTGGTTTTGGCCTTGGTGCCCCACATTTTGGCTGTGATGCCCCGATAAATTTGTATTTATCAAAGGCCAAAGTGGCCTTGCCCTAAAAATGATTTAATTCCAGGCCTGGAATACCTACCTCAGAAAAATGTTGTTCAACATTGATATTATTGTTAAAATTGTTCAAAAGCTGTAAGAGAAGACAAGAGACTAAAGTTTATTGTTTTTATGGTCAGTGTCAGCCTGTCAGCTGTTGCATTTAAGCTAATAACAGGAGTGTTCCCTCTCTGCTGACCAGAGTTTATGTACCTTGTGTCTCTTGTATCAGGCACAATCATAGGTTTTGTTATTTAATGATATTTTTTTTATTACTTATTTATAATTTTTGTTATTTTTCCTTTTGTATCAGGAAATAAGCACAATAAATCTTTATGTTGAAAAAAATCGTGAGAGAATCATGATCTCAATTGTAAGCCAAAAAATCATGATTCTCATTTTTTTCCAGAATCGTGCAGCCCTAGTGCACTTACTTACTTTTTATGGAGATTTTAACTACATCTAAGGGTCTTTCTCGGGTTATGAAATTTGCTCAGTTGTTACACCTCCAATAACTCCACAAACACCACTGAGAGAGCCTTGAGATGCTGTTTGAAGCTCTGGGAAAAGCTACTAAAAAACAGCCTTGAATTAAAGTTTGTTCTCAAAGTTATGCATGAACTTCAAGTCACAATAACATGTTTAAAAAAAAGGAACATGACATTTGCAGGATCTGACAACAGAAGAAAAACATTTTCAAAAGACATCAAACAGAAGCACACAACATGAATATGTTTGTAAACCCACAAAACATTCAGACATTCAGTGAAGTGAAACAGTAGTATTGATATTTTAGCCTTACAATTGCATTTTATTGTGTTTTTACAGTGACAGACCTCCAGGCACAGAGAAAACAAAATTGCTCCCCCAAAAGTCTATAAACACAAACTGCTCTCACCACTCCACTTACCAAAATAATTGACTGCAAATCCTTGAAACACGCAGGCAATGTGGCCGATAAAGAAAGAGCCTTGGTGGTTAGTGATAGTGACGATCAGAGAGCCGCACAGGCCTATCATGAGGTCGGACACTGCGAGGCTGAGGATGAAAACGGTCATTGGCTGGAGGAGAGACGGATTCTTCAGCATCACGGTGATGACGAGACTGTTGTTAAAAACCGTTAACACCGTGTTGATGAACATGAGGAAAGAAATTATGCTGTAGCCCAAACGGGGGAAGATGGTGGGTGTAGCAGTCGCCACCTCGGCGTGAATGGATGGAGGAAGTGAGCCGTAGCTCCACTGCGTGCTGTTGCTGTCCATGGTTCCTAAATGAAGTATGTGAAGCAACTGTGAGGCCAGAGACTGAACCCTTGGACACTCAGCTCAGCTCAGGACACAGCATCACAGATCTTATCTTTTCTTATCCCTGTTACACCACTCGGCTCAGATTGTGCACCTGCCTGCCAGGGAAAGGCCGAGATGCAATATGGGAAATTGGTCTGTAACATGATTTGAATAGATTATCCCAACAAACCCACCGCTTTAATGGTAATTGGAAAGTTGAGGGATATTAAAGAGGGATGAATTAGTCCTGAAAATGAAAAGAGCAGTGTGTGGGATTTAGTGACAACTAGCAGGGAGCCTCGTTGATTGCAACCAGCTGCAACTTCTCCTGTGTGCCATCGTGAACTCCTGGTTAGGATTCCTTTAGTATTCATTGTTCAGATTTTTTTGTACCAAGAGGCGCATTATCCGCAAAGGTCTCTTTATCTCTAGTCTCAGGTAGTCAAACCTATCTCCACAGCGGTGGATTATCACTAGAGAAAGGTTTGGAATACTGATTATCGCTCTGCTGTGGGGAAAAAACGCTCTGACTTGTTTTTATGTCTTTAAACCAATCACAGTCATCTTATGTGGCACTAAGTCCAGGATGCAGCAATGGTGCTCTTGCAAAATAGTGTTGGGGATGACCTTATTTTGGTGAAACATTTGCATGTGGGAAGGCAAGCACTGTTATTAACATGTACTTAAGTCACTGTGTTCAGGAGTGAGGGTAGAATGGAGTGTGAGATAGATTGGCGGTTTTGGTGCAGTGATGCAGATGCTCGTACCAGAATGTCGTGGTGAAGAGGGAGCTGAGCTGGTGGCGAAGCTCTCGATTTACTGGTTCATTTACATCCCAACCCTCGCCTATGGTCATGAGCTCTGGGTAGAGACTGGATACAAGTGGCCGAAATTAATTTCCTTCATAGGGTGGCTGGGCTCAGCCTTAGAGAAAACGTGACGCGCTTGGACATCTGGAGGGAGCTTGGAGTAGAGCCGCTGCTCTTTCGTGTCGAAAGGGGTCAGTTGAGGTGGTTTGGGCATCTGATCAGGATGCCTCCTGAGCAACTCGTTATAGGTGTTCCAGGCATGTCCCACTGGTAGAAGGCCCCGGGGGAGACCCAGGACATGCCGTAGGGATTACACATCTCATCTGGCCTGGGAACGCCTTGGGGTCCCCCAGGAAGAGCTGGAAAGCATTGCTGGGGAGAGGGATATCTGGGGTGCTTTGCTTGGCCTGGCCCCGGATAAGAAGATGAAAATGGATGGATAGATGGATGGATGGATGTCACTGTGTGATTCAGTCTTTAATGATAAAAAAGACAAACATAATTTGATAATTGGTGCCCTATAAGTGACGTGTGACTAGCCCTAGAGGAACTCTCTGGACTCCTTAAAACTTCAGACTGCTGTCTGCCGACTGTATGTGGCTCTTGCAGAACATAATTGTAGTGATATCACAGATGCTTGTGTGAAGTGAAACAGATCAATACATTGGTTAAGTAACTGTCTTTGGTGCATGCTGCTGCCAGATTTAAAAGATGTGGCAAATCACCTCCGACTAGCTGTGTCAGAAAACAGCTCAACATCAGGCAGGACAGTCCTGCAAGACGGAATCTGGGCTTTTCTGAGGTGTGTTCACAAATTGTTTAATTTGTTTGTTTTAGATCTTTACAACAAGATACTGAAATAACAAAGCAGGCATGCCTCATTGCACAATCCAAACCATCATCAAAACATGCCATTTTCAGTGTGTAAGTGCTTAGCTCGGAGGTTGTTGCTGTTTCCTGTAGTGAAGGGGATTTGGAAATAGTAATACAAAAATAGCAGAAGGAAGAAAAATGCTGGCTGAGATCAGCGGAAGTTCTTACTGCCACAGTCTATGTCCGGTGGCTACTTCCTCCCCAAAACAAACAGACCAGATGATTAAAACCAGTAGAAACACTGAATGAAGCAGTTTCATGTTACACATCAGTGTTTCTGCCACGCTGTTCTGGCCCAACACCTGCTGATGTCTGCTCAGCTTTAGGAGCCAGTTGCACAAAACACCTTTAGTTTTCTCCTCAAGTATGACCCTTCAGACTTATTTTTTCCTAAGATGAGGGACTTACTTAAGGAAGTTGCACAGAATCCCTGAGAAAGTTTCTTTAGTTGAGTAAAAATGTTAAGGCATTTACCACATTGAAAAACTTTACAGTGGTAGAATACTACAGTATCCATGATAACTATTTGTTTACTTGCGCTCAAGCTTGTGATACTTTAAGTCTTTTGTGCAATGGTTTAGCTACCTTTAAGGGATTCCTTAAGTATAAGACAATGATAACGAGAAAACCTTAAATACTTAAGTGAACATTTTAAGGAAACCTGAAGGTGAAGATGTGTTTGGTGCAACTATTTTATTCTAAGAAAGCCTTAACATGGACTTCAAGGAAAATCTTAACTTAAGGTGTTTTGCGCAGCTGGCCCCAGACATTCAGGAGGGGAAATTATCCACAGAGATCTCCTCTTCTCAACAATAAACGGACCTATTGATTTAAACCAGTTTATATACTGAGTAGTTTCATGTTAAAAATGTATTTTTTTCTGACACTGTGTGGCTCGTAGCATAGTGGCTGCTAACTATGGTTGCCGACATGAAAATACAAACAGCCCTTTCTCGAGCCAGTGTTTGGTTGGTCTTTTCCAACATGGCAGACTCAGTGGATGAGGACCCCTCCCTATGCAGACATAAATCACATAAATCGTGGACCTTTTATTTTCAACCTGTCCAATATTTCTTTTGTTGTTTAGACAGCGGATAAAAAAGGTAAACAGCACTTTGTGTAATGGACTTCACATTCAACAGACACGTAACTGCTAATTTAATCTAATGACATAATTATCCAACCATATCAAGATTCGTTAAATTAACGACAGAAACACTTGACTACGATCATTAATCCGTTTCCATTTTAATAAATAGTGAAATAAAAATATACAACATCATATTTAAACTGCAGAAACACAAACAAACCATGAGGATGAGGTCTTGGATGTGGCCACTGGTATTTATAAATTCCCTTTTTTTTCCCAGATTATACATCAGATACATTAAATCTCCAGCATTCATCCCAGCATGTGAGAAAACATTTCACGCATTTTCTGCAGAAGTGTCAAACACATGAAACTCAACACTGCCTTAACAGATCAAATAACAACATGCCTGCTAAATATAGAAATGAGGCTCTGTTTTTTTTCCTGACAAATGTTAACATTTCTCACGTGCTGAAATTAAACATACAGTACAGGCTGTGTTGTGCGGAGCTGGTTTTAGCAATTAGCTGTCAGAACATACATGTGCAGCATGTTACCACAATGAGAAGTCCAAAAATGAAATAAACTAAAATGCAAAATTTGAAAAGCTTGACTGCAATAGATTACATGATTAGGCTATTACAAAAATATATACATTGCAGTAATGTGAAGAAGAGATTAAGGCAACACAGCAGTTTGTAATGTAAATTAATGGACAGTCTCTTACAGTTTTACAGATGCAGAGGATAAAAAAGCAAAGGTACAGGCAGGGTGTAAAATTCAAGCTACAGACATGATGTGCGACTGCCCCCTGTTGTTTAGACTGTGTAAATACATTATCTTTGCATAATTTCTTACTACCCTACTCTCTCATACACACACAGACACACGCACACAAATGCAAACCTAAAACAATCAGTGCATTCAATGTTTTAAATTCTGTGTGATACAAATGTAAAATACATGGTGTCCAGGTTTTAAGTGAAAACATTTCTGTCGTGTCATTTTGATGACTGAACTCCTTGAGAGCCTGTTCCTCACTATCTTAAAGCTTAATAAACACCAACAGTTTACACGACTGTTACCAATTATAGCTTACAATGTGTCATGCATCTTCTAAAATGCCATGTCTCAAAACCTAAATAAAAAAAAATGAAATAATTAAGTCAGCAACTGAGATCGTTCAATCTTAGTCTGTATTTTTGAACCCTGTCTTCCTCTTTCTCTCTAATCGGACTCTGCTTTGGTCCTGCTGAGCTGCGAGGAGACGCTGATATCTGCAGGGCTGTGTTCAGGGCAGAAGGGGGACTCGTGCTGCAGGGGAGTACGGCGAGGGAAAAAGGTGTGCTTGAGGTCATAGTTGAGCAGGCAGCTGATGGAGGCCATGTAGATGTCAGCGAAGCGCGAGAGTCTGCGTGAAAAGTAGGTGGGGTTGTGGTACGTCCGGAAGAGACTCCCAAACTGAGAGTTGAAGATGTCCTTCGTCTGTGACCTGCCATCAAAACACATTCAAACCGTCAACATGTGCTTCCATCAGTCCCACATGATCTCAGTAAATAATCAAAGTTGCCGAAGTAATTATCTCCGTTACCTCATGGCTTCTCTTTCTCTGATCCACTCCTCGACGACAGCCTGTGATGCCGGATCTCTGTGTACCTGTTTGGGAGCAATGCAAAGAAGTTAAGTTCACGCATTTGAAGATAGAGGCAAAAAAGAAAAGACAGACACAAATGTTTTGATAAAGTCTCCTGACCTGCATCTGCTCGATGAGTCCAGTCAGTGCCTGTACCCAGGCCATCATGTGCACGTACTGCTCCGTGTTCATGATCTTGATCTCCTTCCTCAGCTCAGGGATGATGGCGCCTGTCCTCCAGCCATGTTTTAGTGTCAAATCCTGCAAAACAAGGGACCAGAATTGTCAATAATTTAGGAATTTACCTGTTGGTGTCAGTGCCTGACTGATGCTTTAACATCTGTGACATTTCAACCCTCTGTGTATTGAAATGTCAGCTTTTTTAAAAAATTGTTGTGGTAGACGGCCCGTCCACATGTTGCGCTCATATAGAGGCCACTGCTGATATCTGAATGTCGTTGTCGCGGAAGCATAGCATTCACCCTCCAATTTCCCTCCGGGTTAACACCATGAACTTTGTCATTGCTGTTGCTGTTGTTAGCACTGTTGGCGCTGTTAGCACCATTAGCTGCTAGCCCAGGCTTAGCCACCTCTATGTTGAGAGCCATGTGTAGACAACCTCTGAACCACACTTCTTCCTAAAAATACAGCGAGTGAGCAAACTCTAACGGATGGAGTGCCAAGGGTTTACTACGAGTGACACCAACATTCAGGGATACTGTCGAGCCCTCCGTGAGCCTATTCAACAGTTTACTGTTGTTTTGAAAATAAGTTGGAGATGCGGAAAGCTTGGTAAAAATAAAGCAAGAGCAAGTGGTTTTTCAAACAAGAGACACGCCGCTTAGCCTGTTTGCTGACACTCAGAGCAGGTGAGGACATCTTTATAAGGAACAACTTAAACCATTTGATGTTTGTGCATTGGCATCACCAGAATCAACAACATCAATACGCTCTAAATATATAGAATAGAGCTTCTTCAAGCAATGATAAATAAAACTAAGTGCTTTAAAGCAGTGGTTCCCAACTGGTCCAGCCACAGAGTCCGGATATCTCCTTAGTCATTAGCTCAAGGTCCACACAGTTTCATATATTAAGTGTCTCTGTCTCTGTCAAGTAGCTGTCCATTAATCCCTTACTCTACAGCAGAAAACGGCACTTCAAAATAAAAGCTATGCACCAGAAATTCACTGTACTTCAAAATAAAGTGTGTTTTTTATGAAGATGACACATTAGCAAGTCACTTGTGGTCCATTCAGAATGGACCCATTCCCCACTTTCGGACTGCAACCCACCAGTTGGGAACCACTGCTTTAAAGAATACACTGGAGTTGAAAGCTTGAGGTGTATATTCTGCAGCACAGCCTGAATTTGAGTCTATTGCTGCCACAGTGTCATCCTCACTTTTTCAGTTAGCCTACCTGTTAAGACAGTTTTGACATAAACCTCTTCTGCACCAGTCATGTAGCAAACACAGTAATGCCACACACGATCTGTATGACTGTACAGTCACAGCAGGCCTAGTGTTGCATACTCAGATGTATTTGACAATGCTTGCACTCCAGTACACAATCAATGTAGTTGTACTAATATGTTGAAAATGAAATTGGTTGCGCTTAAAGCTCAAGTAAAGACTGACCCATTACAAGGCAAGTGTGCACAGCACCAATTAAAACGGCAGTGTAAGTTAGATGTGCGACTGAAAAAACATGTTGAAATGGATCCAGGGAAGTGAGAACATTGTTCTGGAGTCTTCTGCATATTTGGATTTCTTAATAAAACTGCATAAAGAAGAAATAAAATATTGCTCCCTCCCTCCCTTCCTCTCTCCCCTCCCCTGCAACTCCTCAGTAACTCAGAGATGCATCTGCTCTGTGTCCATTTGCAATAACGATCTCATCCTACAGCCAGAGATGCTGGCTGTAAGCTGTGGTTGGTGTAAACCACAAACACTGTGTTCCATCTTTCTAAATAAGCAGGATGACATGTTTGACAGCTGGCTGCCTGCCACCAGCGAGGCATTATGCCAAAAATATAAACTCTGTATATCATTATCACCATTTACAGCTGATCAGACACATTCATTTATCCAAGTCGTTATAACTCATAGTGATGCAATAAAAATAGAAAAAAAGATGCTAGTTTGTTTGTTTAAGCACAGATGACAGGCAGCTGTTGGCAGGTTGCTAGGTTACAGGTATAAAAAGGTAAATAAGGTGCAGTGATACTCACTACTGTAGATGTGGTAGGTGTGATATATCAGGAGACACTGATACTCATTAAAATGCCTGTCTACCAAACCCACAGCAGAGCTACACAAACTTAATGCATGAAAAATTACGTTCTCAGCCCAGACTCTTTAGCATCTTTGTTCTGTTTCAAGCATTCGCTCAGTCTCTCATTACGTGCCTCTTCTAACAGAACGTTAAGATTTAGACTGTTGCATATAAAGATGAACTCAGTCATCATCAGCCCCTTATATTCAAGAGAAACTCATGTATATTAAATTGCGCATGGTCAAAGGAGGGTTCCCCTCTTTGTTCTTAAAATCTTTCATGAGACAGTGTTTTGTGGAGCTATAATGAGCCCTTTGTTGTGTGTGTGCTACTTACTGCCAAGTCACTGTAGATGTGATCACCAAAATAGAGCACTTTGGATCCTCTCCAGCCGGTGAGTCTCAGGAACTCGTAAAGATTTCCCTACAGTGATCAAACACACACACGTTACAAAAATGTACTTTATAAGATGAAGCCAAGAGAAATTTCAAACTACCATTAATGGCAAAGCACCTGTTTGTAGATCTTTCCTTTTTCCAACTTGTGAATCCTGTCCCACAGTAGTGCGCCTTTGTCTGTCACTCGCCTGAAAGGTCTGGGAAAAACACAGAAAGACAATATTGCTCAATATTCACAGCTCTCAAACAAACACACACACCTATGTACATGTCATGTACAAATACTGTAGTGAACACGATCTGCTGGTAACCGCTTGCAGTAAGGCCCATAGCGTTATATAGTATGAGCCGCAGATACAAACGCACTTACTTTCTCCTGTCGTTGAAGAAACCAGGTTTGTCGGCCTGAACGATCACAACATCAAACAGGTCCCGCCAGTCCTTCCCTACAATGTAGGTCATTCCTCGGTCCCTGAGACAGACAAAGATTTAAGACATTACCTTGTCAGCATCAGCTTAATACTCATCATGAGGGTAGAGTAACAAGCACTTGAGCTGAGGGCTCAGCCATAGATCAGCAATAACAGGTCCACCTTGTACTGTGTGAGTGTGACTTTAAATGAAACTCCCATGATGCTTGCAACCCAGCTGTTACATGTTTGTTGCCAAAAAAAGGTGGACAGTGTGCACATCCAACCCCAGTTAAGCACAAGTGCAGGACAAACTAGAATTACCATCTTGTTTTTGCATGCCTCTGTGAACCTGTCAAGTTGCAGCTACAGTTTACATACATGTTTGTCCAGACTAATTTGAGCCATGACAGTAACTTGATAGTGCTTTATACAGGGATTTTGGTGCTAAGAAGCTACATATTCTAAAATGTGGATGCTTCACATACATCTTCAACTTCACAGCACAGAAGTATAATCAGCACAGTTTCAAAGTGGACACCCAAGATCAGCAATTCAGAATCTGACCAAATGTCGCCCCTTCTGTTCCTCAGTTATGATGTTAAATAATGGCCAGAAAAGTGTTTTCAGAGAGGATGATGGTGTCACAGCGGCATGGTGGTGCATTGGTTAGCAATGCTGCCTAAAAGCAAAAGAGTTCCTAGTCTGGCTTCCTCCCACAGTCCAAAGACATGAGTGTTAGATTAATTGGTGACTCTAAATTGGCCGTTGGTGTGCATGTTAGAGTGAGTGGTTGTTTGTTTCTATGTGTTAAACCTAATTTCCACTCTTGTATGTGACTGGTGTCAGTAGATCCATTAATAAACAGATGATGCCTCTATGTCCAACACAAGAAAGGGCAGTTCTTTATGGATGGATAGAAAACTGGTAGAAGCTACCTGTAGCCCTGGGAGAGAGGCTATTTTTGTCCGTTTTTTGCCATCAAGTAGTATTCGCTTGGAACAATACCAGGACAAAAGCAGGACCTGCCAAGTACGTGGCATGTTTTCTGAAATATTTAATTTAAAAGACTTGTGAATCGCTGAATGAGTCACAGTGACGATCTGACTGTATATAATATATAACTATATTTTAGCAGAATAACATTACTCAGATTCACAATGTGATAAAACTAGATAAACAAGTTATCATACAAACTCACTTGACGATCAACACAGGCAACTGAATTGAGGAAAACAGCCTGTTAGCCAGTTAGCAGCCTGTTGCTAAGCTAGCACACTGTCATATGGTCTCTCTGAAATCCATCGCAAATGTTCAATTTCGTTAATGTACTCGAGGCAAAATACAGAGAAGAGGAGTTTCGCATGCACATCTGTAGACTCACAAGTCAGTCTTTAGACGCTTTGCTTAACTAAAGACTGATGACTTTCTCCCTGATTTTGTGTTTAGATGAGCGGATACAATTTCAGAGTTTAAAAAAAACTCCCTACGTTGCAGAACCAATAGTAAATCTGCAGGGCGGCCCTTCGGTGGCTCGCTGAACTCTTGTGCTTGTAAACATAGTCCCACTAGAAACACGTGTAGCGGTACAAAATGGCTCAGCCGAGCTCGCAGAAAATGGCGTCAAAGTTAGTGGATGTTTATCGCGTTTGCGGTGACACATTCTCGCCAACTAAAAGAAACAAACATAATCTTTTACAAGGCCATGACTCATCCGTCCAGCCAGACTATAGAGGGAATCGCCTTGTTGTTTACAAATACTTCCAGGTAGAACACCAGCAGAGCTTTTAGCTATATATATATATCACATTTTTCACATCACTGTGTCACCGTTTAGACTAATCCGATGTTTGTAAAGTCTATAAACACAATGATTGAACTAACATTACTATTTCTTAGCCGTTAGCGGTGTCTGTAACAGGTAATAACTCATTAAATGGTCCATGAAAAAAATATTTTTTCCAGCGGATATCTTAGTTACAACATGATTGAGCTAGCAAAGCAGTTTTGTGTTGCTATGTGTGGTATTTATTCAGTTTTGGGAAATCACGATGTCTGGAAAGCATCAGTGGCTGCAGCTGACAGTACTACTGTAACAGCAGCAGCAAAGCTAACATCAGGACGTCATCTGTTAAAAGCCTCCCGTTGTCGGATACGACATGAAACTACTCCAGTTAGCTCAATCATGTTGTAACTGAGACATCCGCTGGAAAAAATATTTTCTTCACGGGTGAGCACACGTTTGATAAAACGGAGTTAAATCTCTCTGCATCCATTTTCAAGCTCTTTGTGTGTTTGTTTCCTTGCGGACGAAAAAAGGGGGAGCGCACATTTCCGAGAAGGCGTGTCCGTTTCAAAAAATGCAAGAGGCGTTGCTTTGTTGCCGGCCGTTTTCGCCGGTGTGTTAAACAAACTTTAGAAAGGAGTGTCCCCAGACTATCAGAAGGCAGAGATCTCTGATTGTCTGGTGGCGAGACTAGCACATCTGATATCATGGAGCTTCCGTACATATATGTAAGTGGAAACGGGGCATTAGCCCTGTGATTGTCTGGCGACCTGTCCAGGGTGTACCCTGCCTCTCGCCCAATGTCGGCTGGGATAGGCTCCAGCTCCCCTGCGACCCCTAACAAGATAAGGGGTTTCAGAAAATGAATGAATTTTGGTGTCACAGTGAAGTTGACTGTATAAAATGTCATCACTTCATTATTTTATTCTATGAGACGTTTGTGTAAAATTTTCCCCAAATTATATATGAAGTCTTGAGTTATGGCCAAAAACATGTTTTGTGAGGTCAAAGTGACCTTGACCTTTGACCACCAAAATCCTGTCTGTTCATTATTGATGCCAAGTGGATGTTGGTGCCAAATCTGAGGAAATTCCCTCGAAGTGTTCTTGAGACATTGCGTTCACGAGAATTAGACAGATGCGAGGTCACAGTGACCTTGAGCTTTGACCACCAAGTTCAAATCAGTTCATCATTGAGCCCACGTGGACATTTGTGCCAGATTTGAAGAACTTCCCTCAAAGCGTTCTTGAGATAAATCACCTTCATGATGCCTCTTGCTGAGGCATAAAAACAGCTACCAAGGAAAAGAAGAGGCTAGAGATGACAGGATCAGAGATAAATCGTAAACATGTATGAATAATAAGGATGCGGGAGGACACTAAGGTTGAAACGTTGCATTATTAAAAACTTGGGATCTTCAGTGTGCGGACAGCCTCTCCTTTGCCTTTGTTTCATGTTTAGTGCTGTGGTGACTGAATGTGCTAAACTATTAAATTGAGGACACAGGTTTAATGTTTTGGGGGTCTGGGATGCCTTTTGATGTTGGATATGCATAGCTAGTCATTTAGTGCAATCAGGTCCGACTTCAAAAGAGGCTCATAGTCAGTGTCCTACAATGAATTACAAATGCTTGCTAGTGGAAAGCCCTTTGATGTGTGGTTGCATATGTATAAAAGCTGAGTCATTATACAGTGGCACCAATTAAATAGTATACCAATGCAAGACATTTTTAATTAATCACAGCAACAACCACTTGCGCTCTGTTTGCTCACACTTACACAAAGTCAAACGGGCTGTTGGTAATGAGGAACATCTTTTTTCCATGCTCTGACAGCTTCTTCAGCACAGCGTGGCTCTGCTCGCCATAGCAAATGTATTTCTCTGGAAAATGAGAAAACACAGAGCGGGTGATGCTGATATAATTTACACAGATAAAACTCTCCTTTTTATTTGTATATCACAGCCTCATTATTCCTGAATTAATTGTTTATGTCTTGACAACAACTCAGATGGAGCCGTATAATTTGTTTTATATTAGCTCACACGAAGCAATATAAATCCAAAGAGCATTACCAATGTCTGCCTCCACGGCTCGGTACATAATGCCCTTGACGTGAACATCTCTAATGGCTTCCTGTGAAGAGGAAAAAAGTAAACAGTCCTCAGCCAAGAAGTCATGACTTCAGTGACACAATGTTAGCATTCAGCTCCAGTAGCAACACTTTGCTCTGTATATAAATGGTTGACTTGGAAGCACAAAGAAAGTGCATCTCTGAATACAAATTAAATATGAAGAAAGCAGGCCCTGGAGTTTAGTTACTTTGGTGACCCACTGAATAAGTTTCCACCACACTTTCAAAAGTGTAACCGGTGCTTTTGAATCAGTGAATGAGTAAATAGACTCTCCTTTGCAAAGTTGCACATTTAAAGGCAATTTTTAAAAAAAGTTTATCACATGCAAAGATTATTTGATGGACACAAAAGTGAAAGGAAGGAGTAAGCAATAAAATGACAGGGTTAATGCTGAATAATAAATCAGGCTTGGCAGACAGAAAAAAAAGATTAAGCAGCGTGTCCTTGAAAAGATATGAGAGACACTCGTGGAACTGAGAGTGTGTGTGAGGGCTTTTAATGACAGCGATCTGTCACAAACGCCGCACTGTCACACAGAATAGACAGGACCAGCATGACAGCTGCCCTCAAAGGGAGAAGACAGCGCCGATTTCTCGCCCCTCTCCCTCTGAAGCAGCAGACCCACCAGAGAACAGACGCAGATGGCTGGAGGCGGGCTTGCTCGACTAAAATTAGACACCAGTTTTCAGAGCTAAATTTAAGATGGGATTGAATGGCTGGAGTATTACAGCACACTGCAAACGTAAATAGTTGTATTTCTGAGCATTTGGCAGTATGTCTTTACACACATTGTCCCCTGGGAGAGTCAAAACTTGAATCACCTTGTCAGATTACTGCAAATATTTTATGCTAAGTTCCCGAAAACACTGGTGAAAGATGGCAGAATAATAACACTAGCTCACCTTTACGTCTTTGTAAAGATGCACTGGCTCATAGTCGATGTTATGCCTCATGAAGAAGTCATTGACACAGGACAGGAGGGTCATCTCAGGCAGGGAGAATATGTCCATGAACTGTTTCATGGTGTGGCCATGGGAACTCTGCAGGACAGCAATTAATGTCATTAAAATTCTGTCGTTTTTCTTTCTGTAGTGCCTGTCTGGTCATAGATGAGAGAGGAAATGATCATCACCTTGCCATAGAAGTCGCTCATGTTCTCTAGAGGTACGTGACAACCTTCATACATGGCAATTACTTCCTCATCAGGAACTGGATGAAGACCCCTGAGGAAGAAACAAAATATCAAATCATTAGATAATAGAATTAATGCCATGTCATTTGTAGCATGTGCAAGCTCCTGAAAACATTCCTAGAAAAATTATTTCTTAGCATTTTTTTCCATTTACACCAGGGGCGTCAAACATATAGCTCGGGGGCCAGAGCCGGCCCGTCTAAGGGTCCGATCTGGCCCACTGGATGACTTTGCACACCTGTTATTGAAGCACTTGTATATATAGCTCTCTGAAATAACAATGAACACTTACTGTGTTCAGATTTGTGGATATTGAACATTGTGCAAAATATTATTAACCAGCAGCTTCATTATCTGTATCAGACTGCCATCTTAAAACAATGTGGCAGGGGATGACTTCACCTGCTGCTTCAACAGCTTCCACTGCACATGTGATAAAAGTGAGCAGTAGACTGACTGAATGTAGAATAACTGGGACCAATGGTGTGTCTCAAATCACATACTTCCGTTAGTACACTTCTATGTAGTATACTGTGTGCACTATGCACTCATTGGCTTAGTGCGCAAATTTTGACAGGGTAGTGTTGTCTCAAACCAAACACTTGCCGGACATGACAACCGCAAATTAGCTACTTAGCAAACTAGCATTAGCATTCCAATTATTGTTCACGGTACCAAATCATTACAGACTGCTCAGTTAATCCAGTAAACATACTGCTGGCTTATACCCGACAACAGTATAGCACAACAGTGCTCAACGCAAAAAACACGTGAATTTGTACAATGCAGCGACGTTCACGGTCGCACAGTCCCTGGGTTGCTTTTTCCAGTTTGAAAAGTGGTCCCTCCCCTTGCGCTACGTAGCCAAGATGGCGACCATTGAGTGCGAGAAGTGTCCATAGTTCCACACTCAACTTTTTGACTGTTTTGAGTGCATCATCCGGGTATTCATAGTGCACTGCATTTTTCCATACTTCTCAGTGTGAACTAGGCTTGTGCCGGTTTGAAAAATTTCCAACCGGTTTGATTTAAAGCCAAATAACTAACCAAACCGATATATCGAATTATATACCTAATTTTACCACTGGGGGTCACGTTTGAGCTATTTTTCCCAATAAAAGCCCATTATAGGTGTAATGCGCTTCCAATCCAGTAGGTGGCCATAATGCTGTATTAACCACCAATACACACAAGGTTACACAAGAAGAAGGCGCAGAAGGACACCAAGGAACCTTCCTCCGACTCCGCTCTCTCAGTGGAGACACGGCGGTTGAGAGGGCTGAGCGAAAGGACGTTCCTGTAGTAGTTCCAGCCCCCCAAATAGTACCAGGAACTTCTTCAGTGGAAACGGGTTACTAGGGCAACAAACTGAATGACTGCAGACTCCCTCAGCACTTTTCCCCGCCCCCAATGAAATTTGATCTCTTGCAGCAGCAGCAGACAGCCAAGCGAAACACTTGTAGGCTCCACCACTTCATTTATAAACAAACATAAACCTTGTTAAGTTGTCATAATGCATGTTACAATGCAAGATAAGTTGAATGAAGTTCCTTGACATGCCGCCGATGTGAAAAGTTTTTTTTTTTTTTTCTCCTCCGGTTTATCCGGTTAATGTGAATTAAACCGGGTGGCGCTCTTAAACCGGATTAAACTGGAAATCGGCACAAGCCTAGTGTGAACGCACTTATGCACTCAAAATAGTAAGTGTAAGTACAGAAGTACGTGATTTGAAACACAGCAATACTGTTGAATTAGCACATACTTTTCATAGGATATCCCGGGCTATTCATCATCTGTTTTGTAAATGGATGAATGTTTTCAGAATGAACTTCTTAATATTAAAAAAAAAAGGAAAAATCTGAAGGGGTAGTTATTTATAGGTTATTATTTAATGGTTTTAGTGGTCCAGCCAACTGGGGATCAAACTTGGCTGCATGTGGCCCCTGAACTAAAATTAGTTTGATACCCCTGATTTACACTGTGGTTATATAATGTGGTATTGTGCATATATTTGTATAATCCAAGTTGTGAGTAGCATGCTCACAGTATGCTGGGTGCCCTAATCCTAATGCACTGTCTCTCAGTGCTAGATCAAATGAATGATTCATAATTGATCTGCTATTGGAAGCCTAATTTTTATACATCTAATATTCAACTTCATAGTATTTCCCATCTTTGCTGAGCAACCGTTTTGTGTGAAAGGAATTAAAACCTGTCCAAAATTTAAGCCTGTTGAGTTCAGTGATTTAAGCAAATAATAGCCCCGGGCTATTAATTTAGTTTTAACGTACTTGATATTTTTCTTACAACATAGCTTTGAATATAAGAGCAGCTGCAGTGTGACCCAGTTTCCCCTCAGGGATCAATATGGCATATCTGATTTCTGATTCTGTTACACTCACACAGTGTTGTGTGAATTCCACATTTTTCCATGTATTATTTATGACCCACTACCCTGATGTGAGCAGTAACACAGTGCACAGGTACCTGTATACAGTTCCCAACTGGATGTAGTGAAAAGCATCTATCTTCATCAGCATTGCCTGTTAAAATATTAGCAAACAAATGAGGCATGAAGGCTACGGTACAACTGATGCAAAAATAAAAAATAAAAACAGTCAGTTTTTGAGTTGAACAAGCAAAGCCCCTCTCACCTTCTGTACATCATAGTGAAGTCCTCTTACTGCAAAATTAGGGATGTACTCATAATTTCGCAGCCCCTCTGGATACTAATATAAAAGGAAATGTTTGAGATGTTCAGTGACAACAAAACAGGACATTACTGAATCTTAAAACAGCTGAGCAATGACAAACGCAAACAGTTTACACCTCAAATGTGGGGTGGTCATTCTGCCTATCATCACACAAAGCTCTCGTACACATTCAGCCATGAACACAAGTTTCTACTACTAATCTATCTATCTAAATGTCCAGGGGTTTGAATGCCTTGCTCAGTGGAAGCAACAGTGTTTTCTGGAGGGATCCTAATCCTATTTTAAAGGACAAACATGAGAACGTGATTCTTTACTGTTCAGGGGCCTCACTACAGAAATGTCGTTAGTCTGAAATCCTATCTTATCTCACTTTAGGATGACATTTAGGATTATTTTTGGCATTACAGAAACATGTTTCCTAACTGTATTTAGGGAAAGAATCCTGTCTTATCTTAGAATAGGAATTAGGATAGGTTTACCAAGGGTTGCAGTGATATAACAGATTCAAGGTATACTATGATATAAAAGTTGACGGTTATCATACTGCGTACATCTGCTTATCTATGATATTAACTATAAAACTGGACGTTATATCTCCCTTTTCTTCGAGTTATTTTCTAAGGGGAGACTTTTTACACATACTTCCATTAACAAATTAAATTCTGTAATATCGTGATACTGCAATATTTTCTGAGATGGTAATTGTACTGTGAAAATCGCATACCATCGCAACCCTAGATATACCTTCTCCCCGACCCATACAGCCTTTTTCCCTCTTGAAGTCGGGAAGAAGGTAGCGGTTACACCAGGCCAGCACTGAGAGGCTCAGGGAGAGCTTCTACCCTCATGCAACAAGGATCCTAACTGAAGAAGACCCTACCAAAAGCCCAGTTCAGACCACAGATTCACGACGAGACGAGTTAAAACAGGCAACTACTTGCAATGCGCTGTTCTGCAATGTTCTGAAAACCAGCCGGTTCACACCAATGCAACTAGACGAGACGGTGTATCATCGAAATGCAGCAATAAAACGTGAAAAACAAACAAAACGAGCATCGGATGGACTGTACTCATAATAAATACGCCACAATAATATAAATAACCAGTGCTAATCAGTAATTGAGAGCGTGTGTGTGTTTGAGGGGACATGAGCACATACAGCGAGCAGCAGCAGCAGCAGCAGCCGATTGTCCGACACCAGCGCACCATGACAACTGAAACAGAGGACTCAGCAGGGAGGGAGCACCTGCTGCAGCAAGCAAACCTGCTGTCTGCAGTCATTTTGACTTCACTACAAGCTGATTGGCTGTAGAAACAGGTGACGTGTTTTATGTTCTAAAACCAGCCGCCAGTGATTTAACCAGCTGAGTTGCAGGTGACAACATCAACCGGCCTGAATCGAGCTCAGTCCAGCTAGTTGACACCGCTGCAACTTTTTTCTGTAACGTTGTAGAACAGTTTCGTCTTGACACGAATCTTGGGTCTGACCTGGGCTTAAGACTCCTAAGATTGCCTAAGATTTCACTGAAATTGTATTCATATGATTTTACGTGACAAATAATTATAAACTGATTGATAAACTGAGTGTGTTCCCAAGTTAGGAATCCAAGGTGACGATGACACAGACCCTGCCCTAAATTCAATGTGTCTGCATGACAATGACAATGAAGACAGCAGACAATGTGAACACTGAATTATAAATGGTTTAAAGGGTTTTCAAACTGTATGATGACACCTTAAATTTTAATAATTCAAATAAATAAAACAATTCACAAATTGACAAAGAACTAATGCCTCCGACGCCTTGTAGGGAATTAAATGCCCATCTTTCTTTGTCCATGATGGCAACGAAGCTAACTAGTGACAAGTGAGAGTAGCTAATATTATGTCATGTCCATCTTGAGGAGGCGACTGGTACATTCTAATTGAAGGTACATGCAGTCTTACTCTAAACATAGATAGTCATAACAGGACGAGCGCTTATAGAAGAATAGCACTTACAGTTACAGTGAGTATATCTGAAGTCAAGACAGGAGGTCTGAGTCAGGATGACAAACAGCCCTGAGTTGAGGAATTGCCTCTGTAAGGAAGATAAGATGTCTTTTCTATCTTTAATCTTCAGTTTAGATGGGACAAGCAATTAGGATATTTTTCTGTAATGAGGCCCCTGTTCTGTGTTTTGTTCAATTAGTTTACCAATCAATTTCAGCCGTGATGAATGCCTCTGTCTGAGTCTGGAACAAGAATGTGTTTGGAGTGCCAGGTCTCTTAAGAGCCACACACTGTGCACACACCCTATGGTTACTGATGAGGATGTCCCGGGCGATAGTGAAGATGAGGGTATGGAGGTGCCTGGAATAGAATGCCAGGGTGTAGTCGTAGTCGAAGCCGTAGATCTCTGTGTCTCGCAGGCTCATCTCGTTGTTGGCAAAAATGGTGTCAGGGTTGACTGAGTTGGTGGCGATGGCTGGGATCAAATCTGAGAGGGGAGAAACACATGGGGTTATTTTGATGTTTCTTTCCTTTTGGGAATATTTTTTGTTGCTCTGACAGAAAGGCATATCTCAGAACATACTGTGTGTGTGTCTTGAAGGGGGTGAATAGATTGTTTTTGATTTGGAGTCTGAATAGGGCCAGTACACAGCATTATCGACTACATGCACTTCAGATTTCTGTCGACTACTGTTACTTATTGCTTGGCACCACCACTTTGAATGTAAGTAGCCTATTCATAGTGTATGCACAGGATGCGCATAGGTTATCAGATACATGCATTAAATATGTATAATCCAGAAAAGGACACATCATTATAGAGCTACTGTAAAGTACAGGCCTGCAGGGCTTTCTCTTTCTCTAACGTTTAAAGACTGAAAGACTCTTAGACATTTTGCCATTTATGAACAGTGTTGGGGAAACTACATTAAAACTGTAGTTTACCAAATTACAAGCTACTTCACAATGAAAGGTTAATTCACTTAATTAATAGCCAGTGCAATTATTTGCCTAAATCACTTAAATCAACAGACCTATATTTGGGACAGGCTTTTAATTCATTTCGGCTCAGCAAAGATGGAAATACGATCAAATTGTTTATTTAAACCAGTATAAATATTTGAATAACATATCAACTATGATTCATCATCAATCAATCAGAGAGAAGGCAAGTTACAGCACTCAGGGATTACGGCACCTGGCATACTGACACAACACTGTTAAAACTCACAACTTGGATCACAGTTTAATATACTCAGCGTCATGTTTGCGTTTGGCCATGTCGTTGAGCTACTTTACTGTCTCTGTCTCTGTTGAGCAGCTATATGTTAGTCACTCCCTCTACAGCAGGGCACAGCACTGACATGTTTGTGAGTCACTTGTGGTCCATTCAGAAAGAGCCTGCAACCCACTTTTGGACCACAAACCACCAGTTGGCAACCACTGGTTTAGACAGACACAAGTCATCACTGCTGCACTGTTGCATTTTTCCAAATATCTGTGTTGTGATCATTTTATTTCTGGCGTGAAAGTGACAGGTGGGAAATGTGTTCCTACCCCTAATGAGATGGACCAAACATACGGTATTATCCCTGCACGATGTAATCAGTCGCATTTCAATTACTCACTGTCATCCAGTATTTGGAGAATATTTCTCTGACCTCTTTGTCTTTCCACTATTTTCTCCTCTGATTAAGAAACTTTTAAACCTCTTAAAAGTCCTCTTCTCTACTTCTAACAGTTTTCACCTTAGGAGCTCTTTTAAGGGCTAAGAGGCTCTGTGAATAACTTTTATCTTTACAAAGGGAAATTCTACAAAAAGGTCACAATTCTGACAGTTTTCTTACAATTTCATCTCTAGGAGCAACTCTTTGTACTAGGAAACTTTGTGAATACAGCCCCAGGTGTATGACTGAGACAGAACTGACACTGAGCAAAATGTGGGTGTGTTTGATTTAGAGATTAGGACAGGCCAACTCTCACATAGGCAGCCTGAGGATGTGTTCTGAGGACAGAAAGGAGCAACAGTTTAGGTGGAGTCAAGAAAACACTAAACCTCTGGGACAATTCATGGTATTGGATTGTAAAAATCCTGGTTGAGACACACAGATGATTTTAGTCAACAGCAGGTGGTTGTCACTGGATAACAACCATGGCCAGTGAGCTGTAGCATTGGGCCACCCCGTATGGCATAAAACATATAAAGAATACTGTGAATATGAAGTTTGCAATTTACTGCATAACCTACATGACCCAGAGTTAGTCTCAGGGACTACAGGTGAAAATGAGCTTGTAGCTAACTCTGGTGCTGTGTACTGTCCCTGTTAAATTAAAAAAAACTCAAAATGAGCCTAATATGGGAGCTTTAAAAAGTCCAAAGTTTGACTGAGTAGGTTATCTCAATGTTAGAGTATTGCGCAGTAGATTTTTGTCCTAGTACTGTTACTTATTTCTCAGTGCCACTGTTTTTTTAATGAACAGTAAACAGAAGAAAGAATTCAAGGTGTACTCGTAAATAGTGTTAACAGGCCTGTCTCCTGCTCCAACAAGTCTGGAGGGAGAGTGAAGGCAATCATGTGGTGTGTCAGGTAAAATATGTGCTGGCTTTAGGTTGTGTTACCATACCTGAAGTCCTCAGTCCATAAACCACATAAATGTTAACTTGCATTGTATTTTAAGATTGTTTGTGATGTTCAGTCCACCCCCTGTGCTGTGTAACAGTCTCACAGCCTGTACAATAGCTCCAGTCGATCATTCCCATTTGTGCAGGAGGAGTTTATTGTTTTTCAGGCTGCTAATGTGAGGCAGTAGAAATAGCTGCTGCATTAGTCAGCTGGGAACACTGGTCAGTACAGGGTTGTAATGCTGCTGTTGTATCAGTGTCTGTACCTTCAATCTGTCTCTTGGTCTCATTGTAAACACTCCACAGCCTCTCTGTCATGTCCGGACCGTCCGATGAGCTGCTACAAACAGATGCTGCGTAGTTTTTGGCTCTGGGTCGCAGTGACAGGAGTTGTCCGACTCCATTGGCCACCGCTCCGAAATTCCGTCTCCATGAACGCGATGTGAGCGGCCGGTGGTGTAAACTCTGAAAGACGTTACAGAAGATATTGGCCCTGTGCAGACAGTCCCGGTGCTTCAGCACAGACGACAGCGGCAGAGACAAGGGCGCCATGACTCTGGTCTGTGGGGGGGGCAGCCCGTCTGTAGGTCGCGGTGCACTCTCCCAGGCGAATGCATGCAGTTGTCGGACTCTTCTGTAAATACCAATACCGAAACTGTCCCTGGATGGTTGACTCTTGCGTCACTTCCGCGTTTGGCAATGTCCCAGCCAACCAGCGAATCAGAGGCTGATGCGTCTGGAGCGTCCTGCTGTCACCAGACAAAGGCGATGTGTCACCAGATACATGCATTAAATATACATATGATCCAGGAGGGGGCCCACTGTTACATGGAGATACTGTACAGCACAGGGCTGCAGGGCTTTGTCTTTCTTTAACATTAGAAGACTGGAGATTTGGAGAGACAAAATCAGACCTAATGACACTTATGGAAGCCCACAATACATAAGTAATACATTAACTATTAGAAATGGCAAAAATAAAGATTATAATGGTAAGTTAAACTATATACTCAGGACACATGAGAGTTGTAATAGTTCATAAGTCCATACTTTTGAATTCTTAAGTCCAAAGTTTGACTAAGAATCTCATTTTTGTCTTGATGAGGCTAAGTTGTAATGAAGTTTCATGTCATAAATAAGTAAAATTATGAGACACAGATGAGATAGTAGCAAAGATTTGACTTTTTATGGCAAAAAAAGACATTTTAATTAGAAATTTTGACTTACTGTCTCATTATTGTAACTAAATAAACTTTAGTGAGTATCTCAAAATTTTGTTTTATCGAGGTAAGTCAACAAATTATGAGATGTTATGTCATAATTTAGGCTTTTTAGGGTTATGAGATGGCTCATTGAGATGTATTTTCATTTCCTGCAGAGATAATAGATAAATAAGTAAAATTCTGATAGACAGTAAAATAATAATTGTTAGTCAAAATTATGAGATGCTAAGTCATACTTCAGGTTTTTTAGGACATATGTATGAGAGGACTAGTTCCAATTGTTCTCTTTATTGTGACTTAGAATCTCATTTTTGTCTTGATGAGGCTATTTCACAAGTTATAATGAAGTGTCATGTCATAAATAGGTAAAATTATGAGATACTAAAAAGCCATAATAATGAGATTATATCAAAGGTTTAACTTTTTATGGCAAAAAGAGATTTAAAGTTGAGATTTTGACTTACTATATCAATATTGTGACTAAGTAAACCTTTTTAGTAAGTATTTTTATACTTTTGTTTACCAAAAGTATTTACTTTGTCATTCCTCATTGTAAGTGAACTAATCATGAAATGTTAGGTCATAATTTAGGCTTTTTAGGGCACACTGATGAGATGCCTCATTCTGATCTGTTTTCTGTTTTTGTTGTTTTTCTATTGTTTTTGGTGTTTTTTTGTATTACCTATTTTTGATCTATTTTCTGGCAGAGATAATAAATAAATGAATTTCTGACAGACTGTAATCATAGTTAGTCAAAATTATGAGATGCTAAGTAATACTTTAGGCTTTAAGGACACATCTATGACAAGACATCACATAAGCTTGAGTATTAAAGTTTTAAGTTTGACTGAATGTCTCATTAGTCTGACTTACAATCCCAATTTTTTCTTGATACGGCTATTTTGTTGAGGCTACTTTGAAATATTCATGGTTAGTCAAAATTACGAGATGCTAAGTCATACTTTAGGCTGTTAGGACACGTGTGAGAGGACTTGTTCTAATTGTCTTAATATTGCATAAGTTTGACTTTAAATATTCAAAGTTTGACTCGGTATGTCTTTATTCTGACTCAGTATCTCATATTTGTCTTGATAAGTCAAAATTTCTGAAAAACCTTTGACTGTCTCGTAAGTTTGACGCACTAAACTATGATTTCACAACTCGAAATTGGCTTTTAGAGGATTTAGGGATTCACTTCCTATTGGGGATATATTACACTTTGTTAGTTCATTATATATATATTTTTAAATTCTCTGTAAATATCTTATTGGTTTTTTTTAATCTCTTTTATTGATTTTCAGATTACTTTATCCCACTAAACTTGGCATATTTTTTTATTTCCGATTTGTATTTATTACTCTATTCATGTGTCGACATGTTACTATAGTATGTGTGCAAGGCAAGCTGTTCAATTCAGTAAGGTTTTTTAATACTCAGTGTCTTATAATGGCTTCCATACTATATTTCATGTCATTTAATGTGCTGCTTCTCTCTCTTACACGCACACATACACAAAGGCTACACTTAATATCACACTCCACCCACAACTGTAACCATAACTGCCATTTGACACCTGTAGTCGTATGGTCTGCTGACACCAGGTACACACCCATCAGACAGGCCGAGCAAGCAGCATACTAATGTGCACATTTGTATAATACTATTACACACTATCTATTTAACCATTAGTGAGTCCAGTGTGATGTAATCTCAGTTTTTCACAAAATGTTCAGACTGTGTGTGCTTTGGGGAAAAATAATAATAAATGTTTGCCATCATTTGCATTTTGAGCTCACTAACTGAACAGCAACACCATGTGGATGAAGATGGGTGGTGCGGAGAGTGTGTAGTCATTATTTAGTGTGTGCTTCCACAGCAGGATATCTAAATATAAGGAATTGTCACCATTGTAGGAAAGGGAATGCAGGTTATTAAAAGAGTATGCCATATACATATAGGTAGATAAACAATATGTCATTTAAATCAACATAGACTGAAATAAAAGCAGGTATAATGTTACAGTCAGTTACTTTGGTGCCTTTAATAGCATCTTAAATGTCATATAGCTTCAGTGTCACCTGATTGTGTCGTTACACGAGAAAATCAAAGTTTAGCCAACGTGTTGACAGAGATTATTTTTCCATATTGAGAGGTAAATGTTAGGAAGTGATGTGCTGATTATACATTCCTGGCCAATGGTGTCCAGCCACGATTTTGGGGTATAGCCTTATGTTGAAGCATCTGATTGGACAACATGTACCGAAGACTGCGCCGTGATTGGTCGAAGGTTGTGCGTGGTGCGCAGCCATTGGCCGGTTGTCACGGGTTTAATAGAGTGGGCTCTTTTGGTGGGAGAGGTTGGTTGTCAGTCTCTCCCGTTAAAGCGGTGCTGCGTGCACTTATCTCCCGGCTTTTGTCTCTGGAGCTGAAGACACACATCGTCATTCAAGCAGTTATCTCAACATGAAGCGAGTGTGGGTGATAGGTCTGCTCTTCGCACTCTTTGCCTTCGGTGAGTAGCGGAAATATTGTTCGCTAATTCGCGTTACTTTTTATCACCCAACATTTTAGCTAGCATTAGCCTGTAAGCTAGCGTTAACTTGCGTTTGTGCTTCATCTCCGCTCATTCATGGCCACAGCCTTCGCACATTTGTAGCATTAAAGCGTCATTTTTATCCACTTGTTTGCGATAGTCAGCATGATTAATGTGGTTTAAACACATGTCTAGGAGCAAAGCTAACACCCGTTATTCCTCATCGCCTTTCCAGAAGTTTCTCATAGATAAACCATGTATGTTAAAGCTGTGTAATGCTCGCTAACACCCATTAAAAATCATGGCTGTTGCACAGATGTAGCTAGATTCATATAGTTAAGATAAAGACAGCCTTCCTAACGTTACACCTTATTTTTGGTGATTTCTATCACGTCTTTGCAGAGCTTCATGCCACCTGAACCAATCTTAAATGCTGAATATTTCTCATGATACACCTGCAGACATTATTTTATTTTAATACAGCAACTTTTTGTCCATATGCAGCTGCTGTGAAGGCAGAAGATGAAGTTGACGTCGACGGCACGGTAGAAGAAGACATTGGTAAAAGCAGAGATGGCTCCAGAACAGATGATGAGGTGGTGCAGAGGTGGGTGTCACTTCAAATATCTCCTCAGAGCATACATGTTAAGTGAGCTGTGGCTGTCCCTATCAGAAAAGGTCGACTAGACCTAGAGTTAACAGCACAAGGTCAACACGACCAAGCTTGTGCACACAAAAGCTCCCCAGCAACCCTTGAATTGTAGTGGTGGCAAAGCTGTGCTATGTTTACTACACGTCCCTTATTAAGAGAGGGGAATCTTGTGTGACTTGGATTTAGCTTGGATACTTGTCCCTGGAGGGGGAGAGTAGATTTGCATGTTGTTTACTGGTAGCTGTGATTTGTTGTTTTGCACGTCTCACCTGTGTGCTTGTGTCTGTCCCCAGAGAGGAGGAGTCTATCCAGCTGGATGGATTGAATGCAGCTCAGATCAAGGAACTCAGAGAAAAGTCTGAAAAACATGCCTTTCAGGCTGAAGTCAATCGTATGATGAAGCTGATCATCAACTCCCTGTACAAGAACAAGGAGGTGAGCAGGAATACATGACCTCTTGATGTACAATCATCAGTTTTGCAACGTGATTTTTATGTATCTACTTGTATAAGAGGAATGTTAACTCAAACGTGTTAATTATTGGGGTTGAAGTTAGTGGTATACTGAGTTGTGTTTCTATTTGTACTTCTTCCCCCCCTTAATAAATAGGGTGGGCATATTATAAAGAAAATTCTCTGAAAATAATGAGGTCCAATACAACACCACTATGAATTACCAAGTTAATATTTCACATATAGTTAAATTAATACTCTCAAACAGTGTCAAGAAAAGCTGGACATTATCTTTTTAAAGGCAGAGGTTATAACTGAGCTGCTGTATTGGATTGCAGTGAAGAAATATATTTTATTCTTAATATCTTAAGGACTAGTGTTAACATTTTAGTATAATGCACATTTTTGTATTTCTATTGTGTTGTATTTTAAGTCAGAGCGACTGTAATGAATCACAATTTGCCCTCAGGGGGAAATGATTCTGATTCTAATTAAAATTGACACCTGCCAAATTTGATGGCATTCAGTTTTGAACAAATATTCTGTTCTCTCTGTATTTAAATATATTGAACAATTACTATCAGCTGCCACTGAATGAACAATCTGGGTAACTTTATGTATTACAGCACACCTGCAGGTTTCTCTTTCATCCGACAGACGCTCACAGTTTGAGATCTGAGGGAGGGGGTGAATCAGTGTGGCTGAATTGATGGTAAAATGATTATTGTGTCTTTCAGATCTTCCTCAGGGAGCTGATTTCCAACGCCTCAGATGCTCTGGATAAGATCCGCTTGTTGTCTCTGACCGATGAGCACGTAATGGCCTCCAATGAGGAGCTGACCATCAAAATAAAAGTATGCACAAGAAAGACACATACTTGCTGTGTGTTGCAGTGCACCTTATTAATGTTATTAATTTTAACACCTCTTGCTCTGTCAGTAACTTAACTGTATCGTTCATATTTCCAGTCTGACAAGGAGAAGAACATGCTTCACATCACTGACACTGGTATTGGAATGACCAAAGAGGACCTGGTGAAGAACTTGGGCACCATTGCTAAATCCGGCACCAGCGAGTTCCTCAACAAGATGACAGAGTTGCAGGCTGAGGATCAGTCGACCTCAGAGCTGATCGGCCAGTTTGGTGTTGGTTTCTACTCCGCTTTCCTCATCGCCGACAAAGTCATCGTGACATCCAAACACAACAATGACACCCAGCACATCTGGGAGTCTGACTCAAGTCAGTTCTCTGTCATTGAGGACCCACGCGGGGACACACTGGGCAGAGGAACCACCATCACGTGGGTTTATATTTTGTTTTTATTAATCTTAAAACCACCTTTGCATTCTAGCTACTTTTTTTTTTAGCATTCTGATCATCTGCTCTTAGTCATATTGCTCTTCACACCTCTCATCCTGTCCCTCGAATACTGCAACACCTACTCAGTTGGACCTTGAAGTGCTGTTGTCCTGTTACAACTCTACTCTCAAATGTTACAATAGTACTGACTCTGAAATTAAATTCTCCTCATCTTTTTTAACCTCAGATTGGTCCTGAAAGAGGAAGCCTCAGACTATCTGGAGCTGGACACCATCAAGAACCTTGTCAAGAAATACTCTCAGTTCATCAACTTCCCCATCTACGTTTGGGCCAGCAAGGTGATTACTTAAGACACTTCCTCCCACACTTTGACTCAGACTTCATCCCAGTACAGCTGTATTATGAAACAGGCAAAATATGGAAATGAGAAACTGGCCGTTACATAATTTCTTCCCTTCAACACGGCAGACAGAGACAGTTGAGGAGCCCATCGAGGAAGATGCTGAGGCAGCAGAGGAGCCAGAGAAAGAGGCTGCTGAAGATGAGGCTGAGGTAGAGGAAGAGGAGGAGGAGGACAAAGAGAAGCCCAAGACAAAGAAGGTGGGAGTTTTTTTTCTTTAGCATAAAATCAGTATTTGAAAAAAATGTATTGTGAATGTGATGAACATCTCAAGTTTAAAGATTTTAGCAAAATAACATAGGCAGTAAAAAAAATCTTTGAGTATGCCCTACCTCTAAACTGATGCTATTTAATTTGGTCATTTAACACCTGAATAATTTGGTCTGATAATTTGAGAAAGAATCCTTTTCGACCGTTTCTGAAAATGTCTCACTGATTTAATTGTAGGTTGAGAAGACTGTGTGGGACTGGGAGCTGATGAATGACATCAAGCCCATTTGGCAGAGACCACCTAAGGAGGTTGAAGAGGATGAGTACAAGGCTTTCTACAAGACATTCTCCAAGGTAGGCACCTGAGCAGAAGCGCTTTGCCAAACAGCCACGTTGATTGTGTGCCTTCCTTGTACTCTCGACGTGTGTAATGCTTTTAATTCAAACAATGTTTCGCTCTCTAACAGGACAGCGACGACCCTCTGACCCACATCCACTTCACGGCTGAGGGTGAGGTTACCTTCAGGTCCATCCTGTTTGTGCCCACTTCAGCACCTCGCGGCCTGTTTGACGAGTACGGCTCTAAGAAGAACGATTACATCAAGGTATGTCTCTCAAGCAGCATTCAGTATCCATTTTAAGTGATTGTATCGTGCTTATAGAATAATAATTAGGAATTCCCTCAACTTGGTTTCTAAATGAACGTCTCTTTCTGTCACAGCTGTTCGTGAGGAGAGTTTTCATCACAGACGACTTCAACGACATGATGCCCAAGTACCTGAACTTCGTGAAAGGAGTGGTGAGTGATTTCTAACTGAACCTAAGACACAGTCAGGCACTAATGTAGGACTGCTTGATTACTGCAGAGATCTTACTCACTTACGCTGGTCGTCATTTTTACTAATCAGGGTTATTTAATTTATGATTTATGATTACTCATTGACTTTGGAAACATGCATTTATTCAACTTTGGGGAACAGTGGGGGCTTTAATTCGGTATTCTCTTTGATGTGAAATATATGCAAGTGTGGTCGCAAATACGCAACAATAAACCCTCTATAGTTTTAGTTATTACTTTGACACTGTCTGAATCTGCAGTGGGAGGCCACTTGAATGCTGTTGGAAGTAGGAAGGCCTTCAGTGCACTGATCAGTCTCATTTCACTAATCGACACATTTGGGTGGTGCCATCGTAAATGAAACGTTAGCAGCCATTCTGAGAGCTCTGACTTGTAACATACTGAGAGCTCAACAGGCAGCACCTGCAGCAGTGGAAGTGGCAGTGGGTTATTTTTAGAAATAAAGTCACTACAAGGTCTGAAAAGTCCCTAAATCTAGTGAGAACGGTGCCAAGTTGGCAAAACTGAGTGCACCACTGTAAAGGAAGGGGGTGCACTGGATTTATAACACAAGATAAAAAAAGAGCATCATTTTAAAACCGAATGCGACACAATAATCGTTCTGTCTCGATTTTAATATTGTAACTGAATGCAAAATTTAATTATTCACACAGCCCTTTGCTAATATAAACTGTTTGGTTTTTGGCCAGATAGCACCTGCACTGTGATTAATGGAAATTTATTTTGCTAGGTTGACTCTGATGACCTCCCCCTGAATGTGTCAAGAGAGACTCTGCAGCAGCACAAACTGCTCAAGGTGAGTTTCACATTTAACAACAACACAACAGAATCTAAATGCAAATTATTTTTCATTTTATCTGTGATTTTATTCATCATTTAGTCTGTGTGTGGAAAGAAAAGGAACCTTATGTGTAGTCAAAGTGCTTTACAGGAAGAAAAAGAAAACAAAACAAAAGTTCGGAATATTAAACTAGGCATGAAGTGATTAAAGATGTAACGCTTATCTCCTCCTTGTTCAGGTTATCCGCAAGAAGCTGGTGCGTAAGACTTTGGACATGATCAAGAAGATTGCAGAGGAGCAGTACAATGACAAGTTCTGGAAGGAGTTTGGAACCAACATCAAGCTGGGTGTCATTGAAGATCACTCCAACAGGACCCGTCTGGCCAAGCTGCTGCGCTTCCAGACCTCCAACAGTGAAACCGTCCTGGCCAGCCTGGAGCAGTATGTGGAGCGCATGAAGGAGAAGCAGGACAAAATCTACTTCATGGCTGGCACCAGCAGGAAGGAGGTGAGTGGATGTTTCCCCATCGTTTGGTTGGGTTAAAATGCTCTGTTATGTTGAGGGCAGTGTAAACTGTGATGTACATGGTATGTAGATTTAATAGCCAGGCATTGATGAGCCTGTTTCCGTCTGCAGGCTGAGTCTTCTCCCTTCGTGGAGAGGCTGCTGAAGAAGGGCTACGAGGTGATCTACCTGACAGAGCCTGTGGACGAGTACTGCATCCAGGCACTGCCCGAGTTTGACGGCAAACGCTTCCAGAATGTCGCAAAGGAGGGCGTCAAGTTCGACGAGAGCGACAAGAGCAAGGAGAAGAGGGAGGCCCTGGAGAAGGAGTACGAACCTCTCACCACTTGGCTGAAGGATAAGGCCCTGAAGGACAAGGTGAAGAATTGTTTTGTATATTCATGACATGGGAGATAAACACCAACCGCAGAGGCAAGAGAAATTGCCTGCAGCTGCTAAGTTATGTCTGTTCCATCAGCCACGTTATTTAACACAGCGCTGTCTGTCCCGCAGATTGAGAAGGCCGTCCTCTCCCAGAGGCTAACCAACTCCCCCTGCGCTCTGGTTGCCAGTCAGTACGGCTGGTCAGGAAACATGGAGAGGATCATGAAGGCACAGGCATACCAGACAGGGAAAGACATTTCTACAAAGTGAGTAATGATCCTCAGCTTTTCAGCAACATTGCTGCTCATTATCATGGTTGTAAAATGCAAATGTGGAACATGTTGTGGCCTGTCTCACTGTTAACTGAGCTTATATGGTAATGTCCCTCTTGTCTCTTCTTCAGCTATTATGCCAGCCAGAAGAAAACATTAGAAATCAACCCCAAACATCCTCTCATCAAGCAGATGCTAAACAGAGTCAATGTAAGTCTGAACACTGTCACTTCACTGTATCTCTACAGTTTGAATAATGCCATATTATGTCATTTATATAATACAAATAAAGAAATTGTTTTCAGTGCAGTATTTTTGAACATAACGTGGACCAGAGCTGATAACTGATCAGTTTCTTTTCCTTCATGTCCTCCAGACGGACAGCGAAGACCAGACTGCGTCAGATCTGGCTGTGGTTCTGTTTGAGACGGCCACGCTGCGCTCAGGCTACCAACTGGTTGACACAAAGGCTTACGGAGACAGGATAGAGCGCATGCTTCGACTCAGCATGAACGTACCCCTGGATGAACAGGCAAGTCGATACCAGCTGCCACGTACTCATTTGCATGGCAAAGTTTTCACTGTGCATGTGTCAAGTTTCCTCTTTCACTGTCAGAGTGTGAGTGTGTGTGTCTTCTTTCCTTTTTTGTAGTATTGTTTTGTCTTTGTCTTTACCTCCTTCAGGTTGCTCAGTTGGGTCATTTTAAGTCTGCTTAGCTGAATATTTTGGGGGTGTTATGCTAAAAAAGATGTGAATTTTCTACAGGTTGAAGAAGAGCCAGAGGAGGAGCCAGAAGAAGAGGCAGCAGAGGATGCAGAGGATGACTCTGAAGATAAAGAGGAAATTGTAGATGATGAAGATGATGAAGAAACGGTGAGAGCACTGTGGCATCTTAAGGATGTCAAGTAATCAGATATTGGCGTATTTGTTCCTCTGACTGTTCATAACTAAATTTTGTTCTCTTAACAGACAACACCAGACAAAGACGAACTGTGAAGCACTGAACGGAAGAGCATGTAACAATGGAACTGGAAGTGGATTTGAGTCTCGTTCCAGCGCCACCGTGGTCGACGTTATCCTGGGTGGGGGTCCCTGGGTTGGGGTTTTTTAAGGCGAGCATTGTTTGTTTTTGTTTTTTTTTTTATCACATTCCTCATGACTGTAAATTTGTTAATATTTAACTGACCTGTTTATGGAAAGAAGCGATCCTGTCTCTCGATCGAATAAATGTTTCCTGGAAAAAGGACATACAGTATCTGTGTGGTGATGATGAAAATACTTGACTTAGAGGTGTTAATGAGAAGTTTTTTGGGAAGCAAAGTGGTGAAAAAGCAACGTTTTTGGATGAAGGTGACAAACTGTGGTGTGTGAATAACAAATAACAAGCAGAACGATTAAAAAAAAAAAACTTTTAGCCAACTGAAATTTGCACTTTTACAAAACGCTTGAGGCTCTTTGGCAGGTACAAAGAAATGTCTGTCTGCCAGCACTTTGAATTTGTAAATGTGACATAAATCAACCAAAAATCTTGTGAAAGGCCATATTATGTTTGTCACATTGCAAAAATTAATCAGTATGCCGAGTCAAACTGACAAAATGCTGGAAAATACAAAAGCTTAAACAGAAGAGAAGCTGTGAAAGCTTCTTTTGTAACATCAGCTCAGCCTCTCCAACAAAAGAAATTAAATTTCCTGCACAACTTGTAACATTTTGTCCACATAGTTAAAACCTTGACTTAACACAATGCCACTGAATTTGTAGGTTTTTTTTTTTTTTTTAAGATTTTTGTCAAAACATGACAAATGGTAGGAAGAAGAAATGACTGGTTGATTTGTGTGCTGAAATGTAGACCTAAACATAAGGTCGGTGCCTCTTAAAAAAGACAGGATAACAGGAAGGCAAAATATTAACGAGAAATGAAAGAGTTAAACAAAGCTCTGACGAAGACATACAGCTTTTAAAATATGTTGGCTTTTTTAAAAAAAAAAAAAAAATAGTATTTCCTTCCTCATTTATATATTTTTGGAGTTCATTCCTGTTAATATGACAAATCGTCTTTAAAGCTCAAACTACGACACACTGACAGCTCGTGCATACCTTCAGTTTCTTGTAGACGGGTATGCAGGAGGAAATGTCCGTAGGCAAGTGAAGAAAGAATAACTGCACACTGCCCTCTATCTGTAATTAATTTTATTAAGAAAAACAACTTACTCAAACTACAATAAACAAATAGTCTAGTCCATTAGTCCTTCAGTTGTATATGACCTAAACAGACGTTGAGCCTTGATATGGGCAGCTCTGGCTCAGGAGGTAGCGTGGGTCGTCTACTAATCGGAAGATCAGTGGCTCGATCCCCAGCTCCTCTAGTCCGCATGTTGAAGTATCCTTGAACAAGATACTAAACCCCAAATTGCAAATTCCCAAATTCCCACCTACAATGCAGTCTTGGGATCCCTCCCCAGGCAACTTCACACCCATTCACCCCTGGTCCCACCTGACCCTAATGACTCACATGGTGGCCAGGTGAAACGTCTTCAAGAAACTCAAGCAAGTCGAGTTGCCTACGATTTAGCACTTATGACTCCCAATGGCAGTTTAATCGGTGTGTGAGTGTGTTAAAGCACCGTGTATGGTAGCCTGGGCCGCCAGTGTGTGAATATGTGTGTGAATGGGTGAATGTGACCCGTAGTGTAAAAAGTGCTTTGAGTGATCGGAAGACTAGAAAAGCGCTATACAAGTGCAGGTCCATTTCCAATGTCTCCTGCTGTATCTGTACTGTATATGTAGTCCTGGTTGTATTACCCATGGTACAATGCTGCTACTGGCTGTCCTGGCCGACCTGCAGCACCACTGCTGTGTGTTTTATCTGCACCTGATGCTTACTTAGACAACAGGAAGACAAAGCTGTAAGTGTATATTCAATCATATGGTGAATTTTTTTGTCAGTCGTGATGTTAAATGACTTCATGACTGGAATCTTGCAGAGATAAACCTTTAAAACAGAAGATTGGGGTTCTTACACATTGCATTTTTGTTCCATTTTTGTTTTGCTCGCTTGGCTTTTCTGTTTGTCAGCGTTGCAGATTCAAGGAAGAATAACATCTCTGATAAAATTCTGCAATCAACTGGACTCACAGCTGATCCCCCGTGGTTTGTTTACAGCGCCAGAGAAGAGAGAGACGTCCTACCGGTGAGCCTCGACAGACAGCAGGTGGTGTCTACTTTATGTCTTCATTGAGCAGTTTTACTGAGCTCGTTCCAGTTCAGTGATGCCCTCTCTTTCGTTTATAGAATGTGAGGAAATCGATGGAGAGGCAGTTTGTCCAGGTTAGAGTTGCACAGCTACTGACAGGTTTGTTGGTTGCTTTATTTTTGCTGTTATGAGGGTGGTTTGTCAGACACTTAAAGGGTGCATAAATGCAAGTCAATAAAAGTTTGGATCAAGGGGTTGGAAGGATGATCCGTCCTCACTGTGTAATGAAGTGTTACATTTCTAGTCAATTTTATCATCTTCACTAGCATAATACTAAAAAGATAAAAATAAAATCAAAAATTATTTTACTATAAAAAACCTGAAATTTCTGCAAATATTCATATTTCATGTTGGCCCTCCTTGACATCTCCTGAATAGTGACAACGTGGCTCTCTTCTCTCCTGCAATGATCTAATATGTGCCAAATTTGTACTACATACAGTGACATATATGTATGTGATATGTGCATTAATGGAGGATCTGACTAAACACCAGCATGATTCATGAGAGATGCATGTAAAGAGCAAATATCACAGTGCTACAAACATTGCATTACAAGATGATGTCCAGTAGGTGGCACACTCACCCACATCTTGAAAAGATAACTGGCACCATACAATAGGGTGTGTTCATAAGAAGGAAGACAAAACTGAAACTACACATATTGTGCATGTGTTTTTTTTACATGATACTGACAGTTAATAAACCTCTGGGCTAATGTCACATCTGTTTTATGCCTCCCAGTGGTTCTAATACTTCAGTAGTTTTGATGACAGCATGTGAGAGTTGTTAACGTAGAGTAAAATATCTTTTAAAGCTACTGTTGTAGTTCAGTTTGCATTGTAGCCTGACCCTGCACTGCTTGTCTTCACCTGCAGATGGCAGCATGTACTTTACATTCATGAGGGTTTTAATGTTCAGTCTCTGTTCAAAGTGTTTTAGAGATGTTGATTCAACTTTATTGTCAATTTGGAAACTGGTGGTTTTTTATTATGTGTCATCAACATGTCTGTCAGCTTATCAGACAGAAGACAACTCCTGCATGTATCTACAATAAACCACATACCATTGATTCTTTCTCAGGGCTCAAAATACTTTTTTGTGTCCATGCACTGGTGCGTGTAACTAAAATTACATGATTTTTAAAAAAAATTTATTCATTTATTTTTATTTTTTTTCTTCTTTCCGTATGTCTGTCCACAACTGTGGCCGGATCCAACTAAAAATACAGCGATGTGCAGTGAAACTATCTTAAATTTTATTTTTTATATAGCAGCTTCTCTCTAAACCTGACAGGGAAATGTGTTTTTTTTTTTTTGTTTGTTTTTTTAAATAATATTAGAACTTCTTTTCTTCTATTTTATATGAATATTTATTCTTAATTAAGATATTAATTCATATTACAGACAGAATATTGGCTTCTACATTTCAATGACTAACTTCTCATAATTACAACAGCTTTCAGTGTTTTTTGTGAATGTAAATTAAACTAAATGTGACACCTGAAGTTATTGTAGAAAATAAAATCATAGTTTTTTTCATAAAACAATTTATATATTTACATGTGTCATATGTTCTGTGTTGTGACATGTTTTGATATTAAATTTGAGTCACTGGGAGACATCACATTGAAGTTATTTAAAAACTGTATTTATTTACTATTTAAAATATTTGTGTAAAATAAATGAACAACACATTAATAATTAAAATAAGTGTGTTACATGAGACCAATTTAGAATAATTTTTTAATCATAATTTTCACTAATATTGCCAAGTCATCATGAAGATATTGAGAAAACAGTGGTTTTGTAAATGACAGTTGAATCTCTTATTGCAACCTAAAGATGATTTTGACGCTCCACAGCTACAGGCTCCATTGGTCTGTTGAGAAGCATCAAGCAGTAACAATGTGCAGGATGTACGGTTCAGAGAGCAGGGCTGATGCACAGTGTTTGTTTTTTACTAAACAGATGTCTCTGATATCTTCTTACTGTAGGTAACAAACAAACAAAATCCCTGTGGTGGACACCTCACCGTAGAAGCCTTTAATGGTGAGTCTGGGAGCAGCAGCAGCAGTGTTACTTGGTCACTACATGGACGTGCTCCCATATGTTTGCTTGAGTGAGAAAATGTTGTGTTTTCTTAATGGAGAGTGACAGATATGGGCCACAGCAGGGGGAAGGGTCTCATAACAGAGCCAAAGACAACCATGGCAGATGATAGCTCTGCTCTTTTGGCAGATTTCTTTTTTCCCTCAAGTGATTCCCTGCCGTGAGAATTATTCCTTCATCTCTCTTTGCTCTTTGCTCACCACCATCCAATTCCAACACAACACGATAATCCTACGATGTGGCACACACAAAGGACGGTTGTTACACATTTGGCAGTCTCAGGGGTTGTCTTACAGTAGCAGTTGCGCCATGTGTCCCAGTAAAAACACTCACTTCAGATCCTCTGACCAAAGGTTTTACTCTGTTCCTAATCCAGGACTAAAGGCTTTGCTGATGAGGCTTTCCGCTGCCCCAAAACTTTATATTTCCAGGTTTCCCTTCCTCCTTCCATATGGTCTTTGAAATTTACTTACAACTCACTTTTACTTGCTCACGAGACAACACATTTAGCTGAGTCATATGTAAAAGCCACATATCTCACCTGAGTGTGTTGTCTCCTCATAAATGTATGAACTTTATTTGATCTTTCTTTGTCCTCTCCTTTCTTTTGTTCTGTTTCTGCCTGATCAGCTGTGTTGTGTTTAAAGTTGAGCTAAGTAACCTGAGAAGTTAAATTTGAGAGCACAGTTGTAAGGATTTACCAGTTTTACAGGTTTAAAGGTCCAGTGTGTAGGATTTAGGGGTATGTATTGGCAGAAATGGAATATAATAAGTATGTGTTCTTTAGTGTCTAATCACCTACAAATAGGAATCTTTGTGTTTATGTTTTATTAGAATGAGCCATTTATATGTACATATGAAGCGAGTCCTCATTCACATAGTCTGCCATGTTTTTACAGTAGCCCAGGATGTACACACCAAACACTGGCTCTAGATGGGGCCATTCCCATTTTCGTGGTTGCTACTATAGTTAGCAGCCTCTCCAAGATGAGCTGCGTTGGTAAAACACAGATTATTTAATCTAAAATTGCTTCATTTGTTTAGCAACACAGTCTCACTCCGAAGTTGACGAAATCTGATGCTTGGGCAGTGTCTTGCAGCATCAGACACTGATGAAATAGCCGTCCTTTAATGTTAGCATGATACGCAGCCGGTCGCTGTTATTCAGTGGTGCTCGGTGGTGTCGGGGGAAACGCGGCGGACACAAAAGAAAGTTAGGGTGATGAAAGTCAGAGTAGGGTGGCTGGGATGGGTGGTGGATGGGTCCGTGTTTTTGTTGCCTGAACCCAACCATGTGCGTTAGTTCTTGAAGGCCAAAAAATGTCAATTTGCAGTGTTTTACCAACGTAGTGCTTTTATTTTGAAAGAGACTGTATGAAAACAGTAAATTTCCTTTGAAACCGGAAGTATATTTTGAAATTTCGTTGCATCTGGTATGCAATAACAATAAAAGCTTATATTCTATTCTGAAAGAAGACAATGCATGTAACAGGCAGAACTTCATTAACCAACGCGCCCAGGGTACCTTGCACGTTGTATCTGGACGTGGAAAGTCCATGACTGAACGTAGATATTTGATGAGGCCGGAGTGAGAATGTGTCGGTTTTAGGGAGAAAGAGACCTCTACAGATAATTCTGCTTCCAGTTAAAACCTCCTAAACATCTGGAGTCTTAAGTTATCAGAGAAAAAAGGTGAGCACACATTTGCAGTTGCTGGGCTAGCAGTGTGGGAAAACACTGATTTGTAATCTGAAATTGCTTAAGCCAGTGTTTTCCCTGGTTTTAATCACCAGGTCCGTTTGTTTTGGAGTGAAAGTGACCTCTGCGGATAATTCAGCTCCCGGTTAAAACCTCCTGAACAATGAACACTGCAGGAATTCCAACTGGGAGAAGTTTCAGCTGGTTGCAATCTGCAGTTCTCACCACTAGATGCCACTAAATCCCCCCTAAACCTCACACACTGGACCTTTAAGTTCACATGTGAACACCAGAAGAAAGGTCTAGTTTCTGCTGTTTTGTCTATTCATAAACAACTCACGATTACTGATATTTAACCCCCAAAATGACTGCATCATTCATCACCTGTCTCAGACCAAGAATATTCAGTTCAGAATGTTTCATCCTGTAATGAAGCTGTCTGTCAGCTTACAGTATTTGCCTGGGAGTCACAATGTTCTGAAAGGTTATTAAAAATATGCATCAGATTTATTATTTTTTCTCCCCCTGGAACAAGAAATAGGGTTTAAATTGCTGCTGCTATTAAAGGGACAGTCCATCTACAATGAGCCTGTGTCTCAAGGCTATTAATTAGATTGTAAATGTAATTAATGATTGGAATTAAGCTGGAGTGCCACACTGTTCTTACAGCAGGTTTATACAGACTCCTTTCCTGAAATGTAGTATTTATTTAGCAGTGCTGTTAGACTATTGCTTGCTGCATTTATTATTATTATTGTTGCTATTATTTTATATTCAGGTCTTTTTAAAAATTAGATTATGATTTTTTTTTTTTTTTTAATTTAAACCTTCCTACTACCGGACCACAGACACAATACCAACATCTGATATCTCTTCCCTCTCAGTGAAAATCCCTCTCTGACTGATAGACCCGAGGGTTTCTCTTTCCCATAATTTGTATTTTGCGACTGACTGCAGTTTGTGCGCTGCTGCTGCTCATACGCAATCCCTGGATGGGTGGTTGCCATGGATTCCTGGGTCACATGCGTGGGTTTCCTGTAGCCAGAAGCAGCAGAAGATGCTTGGACGCAAAATCCAGAGCCATTTTCATTCAAGAAAACGAGAGGATCCGCTGTGGATGGCTCGCTGACTGACTGGGTGGCTCTGACTACACCCGTCTGCTGATTTTGGGGCTTTTTTCCACCTCATCTGTGTGTTTTTGACCATTTAGGAAAATTCGCAGCAAACCGGTTTTGTCCACATCCATAGACTGATAACAGGAATGAGTATAGAAATTCCTGAAGGACTGACGGAGCTGTTACAGAGCTTTACCGTGGAAGTGTTGAGGAATCAGCCCAGGGATTTGCTCGAGTTTGCGTTACAGTACTTCACCCAGCTGAAGGAGCGTGAAACCAAAGAGGCCTCTTTTGGCAATGACCAAAATTCGGCCCCAAGACCTGGAAAAGCGGTCAATTTCATTGACGAAGCCATGCAGATCGATTCTGAAAACGGAGAGGAGGAGGAGGAGGACGACGATGACGAGGAATTCATAGGTAGGGCGACATATTTACTAATGTCAGGAGCATGTGTGACAGCGGATGTCCTTCATGTATGTAGAATAATGAGCATGTATCTGTGCAGTGGGAGAGACACATTGAGCGCAGTGATGCTCCGCTGCTCGCCACCTTGCATCCACCAAGGCTCTGTCATTTGCCATATATGGTCACGGAGGCTGAATGATGGTTAATGAGCGTGTCTTGTTCTTCATCTGTGCAGACACGTTTTTGTGATAAGCCCAGCGTTAAGGCACAGCAGCTGCACAAAAAAAGGGGACTGTGTGTTTTCCAAACAGAGCTGCACCTCTAGGTCATTTGAATATTGTCAGTTTCAGGTGCAGGCCTCGTGGGCCTGCCCTCATGATGGATCAGAAATATGACAAAGCAGCTAAAGGCAGAAATCTAAACATCTGCTATGATGCAACATATGCAGCATATGACTTTTACCACCCCTAGATGGATTTGCGCTTCCTAAACTGTGGTCACATGCAACACAATGGCCGGTGCAGTTTTGCCATAAGGTGCAGCAAGTAGCATAGCAACCCAGAGCTCTGACACAGCATCCCAATGAGTGGTGGGGTCTGCAAGGCTGGCTGCAATGGTTACATAAGGACACTATATTAACTCATTAAACCAACTATTGTAGTACTTTTGGGTGAGGATTGCACCCCATCACACCTCCACTGCTTTGTCTAAATCATATTCCAATGAACCTCCGTGGACAACACTGGCCTGCAGCCCATTAATGGACGAGACCTCCTCTAATGTATATTTCATACCGAGACTATTGTGTGGCAGCTTAGCATTTTATGCTGTGTTTTACATTTGAATTTTTCTTCTCATTCAAATTTCAAACGCACTTCAAAGCAGCTGTCCTTATTCAGGTTTTACCCAAATGAATATGGCTCCTTAATGAGCACAGGGCTGGGTGTACTCCACCGCACATGTGATGCAGAAGCACAGTGCATTAATCCAACCCTTCCCAGCAGCGATTCAGTCACTGTGAGATGTATGTCATCATGAAGTAAATCTAACATTAATATATGTTTTTGTGCTTTTGCAGCGCCGGTGATAAACAGATTCATCAGAAGAGCATCAGGTGAGTTGTCATTTGCCGGCTGTTTCAAGCCTGCTCTGTCAAAGAGGAAAACTCTGGACAGTGTCAGTGCTGGAAATATATAAAACTTATTTGACATATGAAGACTGGGACTACGTCAGATTTTCTCCAGTACAAGTATTTTTCCATCTGTCTTTGCTCACTGTCTCCAGCTTAATATAATATTGTTGATTTATTAGAGTTTGTGAAGCCACTTTGTCTCCAGCCTGGTTAATAATGTCAGAGAGTGATGTGGGAGGGGAGATGAGGAGAAGTACTCCGACTACTAATAATCTCCTGTTCATGATAATAGTAACATGCCGGCTGTGCAAATATAACTAAGCTGTGTTAGGACTGATCTTCATGTTTGACAGTGTGAATGGAAAGTATGAGCAAGTTGAGTTTATTTCGAGTCATTTTCCAACTCAAATACACATGAGAAAAAAAATATAACAATAATAAATCTTTACTTTTGAAGCAGTGACAAACCAAAACTGTTGCTGGCTGAGAAGGTGTAGTTTTTTGCACCCACCCCTTTTGTATTAATTGTTTTGTAGTCATCCCTTCTACAATGAAAATACTGTACCCCAGAATTATTTGCTTAAATCATTGAGGTCAACAGGCTTATATTAGGGAGAGGCGTCTATATGGGACAGGCCTTTAATTCCTTTTACACAAAACTGTCGCTCAACAAAAATGGGATATAAAATCAAATTGTTTATTTGAACCAGTGTAAATATTACATGGCTAAAGAGTAGGCTTTGAATATCATCAGTTACATGTTATGACCCTTGTTATACCAAGACAATACTTAATTATCCTGTTAAAACATATTCATAACTTGGATTACTTTAAATTAAAAACACTTACTGGGTAATTGGGGAATGGACACATATTCTGACTTTATGATTCAGAGGAAGGGAGTCACCACTTGTTTTTTCATCATGCCGGTAAACCTCAATGACTTGCGGTCTTCTCTGGTGCTTAGGGTTTCAGTAAATTGAAATCAGCCAACCTAATAATGTGTAACATCTCCTTATTCCATCCATCCATCCATTTTCATCTGCTTATCCGGGGCCAGGTTGCAGGGGCAGCAGGGCGAGCAAAGCACTCCAGATATCCCTCTCCTTAGCAGCACTTTCTTTCTCCTCCTGGAGGACCCCAAGGTGTTCCCAGGCCAGATGAGATATGTAATCCCTCCAGTGTGTTCTGGGTCTTCCCCGGGGCCTTCTTCCAGTGGAACATGCCCAAAACACCTCTAAATGGGAGGCGCCCAGGAGGCATCTGATCAGATGCCGGAACCACCTCAACTGACCCCTTTCATTGCGAAGGAGCAGCGGCTCTACTCTGAGCTCCTCACCCTATCTCTAAGGCTGAGCCCAGCTATCTTTCTGAGGGAACTCATTTCAGCCACTTGTATCCGCGATCTCATTCTCAACTAACATTAGCTCAAGAGGGTAGCCAACCTTCCAGGTTTATACAGCCAAACAGCTTCTATAAAAATTAACTGCTTGGCAACAAGACCAGAGTTCTCATTTATAAACATTGTGTATGCACAAAACAAGGCCTGAAAGAAGCGTAGGCCACTTCCCATGCAAAAGTTGTGATCTATAAAAACAGCCTTCATGGGAGAAACTTTTAACCCATGCTTACCAACATTTTGTAGAGGGGAAATTAGCGACGCAGATGGTGAGGTGGAAGCCTGATTGTAAAAATTGTTAAATATTTTTTGCCGATTGTTGGCGTTTGTCTGTACGTACATTTTCTGCATGGATCCTATTCAATGTTTCATCAATGAGACCCCAGGCCTCTAATTGAGGCAGGCCTGTATTCATCAAAATGTGTAGCCACACCCGGCTAGTAAAAGGGACTGGGCATTTAATTGAAGTTTTATGGTATATGTATATGATATATACATAAAAGTCACAAACAAAAATTCATATGCACACACTTGTGTTCATAACTCAGTTTTTTATTTGTTCATCATCATATTTTTAGACATTTGCTTTAGATCTGTTATGTATGTTACACATTTCACATTCCACAAATTAACTCCTTTGACTGTTGAGTGAAAGCATTCAGTAACGTGAAGCATATTTTTACCTTTTATCACTTCAAAAGGACTCCCGCACACTGTCCAACTTGCAATATATAATTTATTTGCGACATTTTGGTACTAGACCTTCATCAGGCAAACAATTTTTTGGTCATGAGAAGCCATCTTAAATAGGGAGTGGTCGTTTCTCCACAACCAATCCCATTCCCACGTGCAAACACAGAGGGACAAAATCATCATTGGATCAATGAAACACAATAAACAGATGAGAAATTACATTTTTAATAGACTAAACATGAAACCAAAGAATGTGTACTTATATATAACATAAAAAAATATTTAATAAAGTACTGTTACAGGGGTATAGATATTCTGTCATCAAGGTTTCGGGGGTTTAAGTGTTATGCTTTTGCTGAATTAAAGTACATTTCCCCCATTCATGAATTGAAATAAAAAGCATTTTTAAAGACATTAGGTTTATTCCAGTGAAAGATTGTTGTGACTACAGCATCTTGTTGTTAAAACACAGGAAGGAAATGTGGTATGACTGCCACCAGCGTCACTGCATTCCCCCAAAGCCCCACATTTAAGAGGAGAAAAGTTGTGTTTCTTGAAAGATTTATTGCCGCTGAATCATCCCAGAGATTCAGTGTCTGTTGTTAGAGTGGGATGAAAGTTGTGCTGCTGGGTCACTTAAATATGAAGCTTTATTCTTAAGTGTTTGAGTTAAGATGTTGTTGTTTCCAAATGTTCTGTCTTTGTGCTGAAATTTGAATTTTTGGATGAATTTGCTGTCTGTGTCTAGTTTATTATTAATCTGTTGTTCTCTGTGGTGCAGTGTGTGCTGAAGCGTTCAATCCTGATGAAGATGATGAGGAGAAAGAGCCACGGGTAAACTTTCATACCACAAATATCCTGTTTTAATATTGAGGTTGATTTTTTCCAGACAGCATGAATTGTAGCTCTGAGTCTGAATTTCAACATTCAGGCTATCATAGGGTCACATCACAAGACCTGTGCTTCAACTTGCAGGTCACCCACCCAAAAACCGATGAGCAGAGACAGAGACTACAGGAAGCATGTTGGGACATTCTTCTGTTCAAGAATTTGGATCCGGTGAGTGGATTGTTCCATAAACGCTCCGTGCTCCTCTGGCTTGTGCTCTGCCATCTCTTAAATTACACAAAGGAGAACACGGCCTGAGGCCAGCAGCTTTTTGCCACAGCTCAGTGCACTACGCATGATTTGGAAAGATGGTTATTTTCAAGTAGGTGAAACAGCACGCTGAGCGGGTTCTGTGTGATCGTTTCTACACGTGACATTCATGTATTTTACTGATGTTTCACATCGTCGCAGGAGGAGATGTCTCAGGTGCTTGATGCCATGTTTGAGAAGTTCTGCACTGAAGGGGAGCACATCATTGATCAAGATGACGATGGGGACAACTTTTATGTTATTGAGAGGTGATCTTTCACAAAATTGCTTATTGATTGATTATTTTAACTTTAAAATTCATGTATTTGTCACATAATCCTGCTGATTTCAGATTTCTGGACACACCAATTTGTCAGCTGTGCATTTACATTTTCCCTGATTTTTTCCTTTGTATTTTCATTCAGTGGGACGTTTAACATTTTCGTGAAGGTCGAAGGCACAGAGAAGCTGGTAGGCAGCTATGACAACCGAGGCAGCTTTGGAGAACTGGCGCTGATGTACAACACCCCCAGGGCAGCCACAATAATCGCCACCTCGCCTGGAGCCCTTTGGTGCCTAGTGAGTAAACCATTAAATCCTCATGCAGGAGCACAGTTGGCTCCGTGCTCGGGTTTTTATAACACACTGTGCTGTCAGTGATTTACTGTAAATATCCAGGTAGTCTGTGGCAGTGTTGGCACCGTAGGTGAGATCATGTTGACTGACTGAGATAACATACTGTGGAAAACCCACTGAATGAAGCAAAAAGTGAGAGAGCACTCATCGTGCCCCTGGATATGAATTTACATGTTGATTAATGCATAGATTAAAGCTAATGAATGTGCATACTGAGTATGAAAAAATCATGAATGTAATACAGGCCTATTAAAAAAGGTCTTGCAGCCCATTCAGAGAGCTCAGCTATCAGATCAGCTGAACTTGTTTATTCAAGCAAGTATATCCAGTGTCTCTCCTGCATTGCTATTTTTAAGAAAATTTCAGTTTTCTAGTTCGACATCATCCAACTCTTTTACAAATTGCGTCCAGAACAGCTGTTGTGAATATTCAGTTGCTACTCGATCTGTGAAGAAGCAGCTTGTTTATTAATGACTCAGTGAGGGTCGTGTCCTCAAACTGTGGGTAACAGCTTTGTTATGTCATCTGTGTGCGAGCTGGGCAGGTTGCAGCTGTATCCCTTGTTGACCTGGTTACTTGCATTGTGTGTGTCTGAGTCTGTGAACAAGCAGCCAGTTCCCGTTCAACCGGCAATCCCCCCGAGGTTGAGGAGGGACAGTGCTGCTGTGGGGCCTCTGAGCAAACAGTAGTCTATAGACAGAGTCTGATTGAGGTCTGGGATTTATACAGCTCACATTGTGGCAGACTGGTGGGATGTTAAAGCTGCAGTATGTTGAGTCTGCGTGCCTACAGGACTGACTCTGCTGACCACTTTACCACAGAGTCAGAGCTGTGTATGCTTCTTATGTAGGGAGTGTTTCTTTCCCCAGCTAGAGGGCGCTGTGGTCATGTTTCCTGCAGTATAGTATGTAACAGTAACTGCATGTTGCTGGCCATTATTTGAGTCAACAGAGGGTCTTCAACCCCTAGGAGGTCTTCAGAGTTACCTACACGGGGCCGCCGAAATATTGTTTAATAATTTAAGTTTTAATAAAGTTTTTTAAATTAAAATACGTCTTAAAATACACATTAACATAAATCAACATATTATTAGAAAAGATAAATTGGCCTATTCATTAAAGTCTTTTTCCCCATATACCTTAATCAGAAAATGTGTGATCACATTTAAAAAGCCCGGCACTGTGAAACAATATCACACTAAATATGCAAATGCTGAAAATGACATTTTATTTATTATTTATTTACAGAAGTGAAAGCAGTGAGGTACCACAGTGATACCCCCAAGGCTTCACAGGGGGTTGCAAGGCCTGCTTGACTTAAAGTAGTGTAAGACAGCCTCAAAATATATATTCAGTGCGCCTGTATCTCAGCATTTCATTAATTTCTGTGAAGTAAACTAAATTGAATTATGTTTTAAAATTTAGATTAATATTCAGTATACAGACTTTAAAAAATCTCACCGGATAAGGGCACAGTTAAGACCTGAACACAAACTATATTCACAGAGTCTTCACTCTCTGCTGAACAGCCTCAGCCTGCATTAGAAAAGTATGCAGTTAAAACAACCAAAGAGCTAGGAAAAGAATATAGCAGTGTCAGGGAGAAGAAAACACTGAAATTGTCAAAAAAGGAAGTCTATTAAGTATGTGTGATTAAAAAAACAGTAAATAAACAAAAATACACGATACAGAGAATCATATGAAACAGTTACTACTGTATCAAGAAATAATCTCATCCAAATCGCTCGTTTTTCACAGACGTCCTGCAGTTGTTGCACTCACTGTTTCGGCTGATTGTACAGGTTATCAGTTGTTCTGTACTTTTCTTGTTATGCACTGAATGTAATATGAAACTTCCATAAAATATGTCACTGAGTCAGGAGTCAGTTTACTTAGGTTGTGAACCACTGCTCTACACTCTCACATTGACCCCACCCACCACTCCTGCCCCCTAGACCCCAATCTTTTAAACTTTCAGTTCAATCATATATAAAGCCCAATATCACAAATCGCAGTTTTCGGGGCGTCGGTAGCATAGTGGATAGTGCCGGCGCCCCATGTACAGAGGCGATGCCTCGACGCAGTGGTCACAGGCTCAAGTCCGGCTTGCAACCATTTACTGCATGTCACCCCCTGCTCTCTTTCTCACCCCATTTCACTCTGTCCTATACATTAAAGGCAAAAAGCCCAAAAAAATAATCTTAAAAAAAAAAAAAAAAAACAAATCGCAGTTTTCCTTGGAGAGCTTTACAACATATGACATCCCTCTGTCCTTGGACCCTCACAGCAGATAAGGAACAACTCCCCCAAAAATTCCCTTTACAGAACCAAACGACAGCGGGATCAGTCTGCCCCATTGTCTGATTAGACACTGCATCCTGGCAATCAAAAGAGGTCTCACATGTAACACAACAGCATTGGCCTCTAGTGTGACATGTAACATACATGTTGCAGCACTTTCTAAACTACAACAATGGCACAACTTGTCACACACAATCATTTCACAGTCATAGAAGGCTGATCTTGTCCTCTGCTCAGAGGGTAAGGAACTCCCAAATCTCATTGCTTTCCTGATTTGCCGACATTTACAGCTGCTGTTTTTTGTCTTTGAGTTAGCTACTAACTGCTAACAGCTTCTTTTGCCCATGGTGGGTCGCCAACATAACACGTAATCAAAACATCACACCCGTTCCACGCATGGTCGCGTCTATCTGGCTTTACGTTTTACATAGACCTTGTTTCGGGCTATTACTACCTCCGTTGCCAGCTCAGAGGCGAGACAACTCTGTCCCCCCATTTCCACAATCAGACGTACGTACAGAACAGTAAGGCGGCATAACAGCGTGATATTCCCGCCTTTAACAGGCAATGAAAAGTGTCTAGAGAGAGAAATGAAAAGAAACAACAATAGAAACAATTAAGAACAATAATTTCATGGAGTAACTTTAAACCAGGAATGTACCATAAGAGAAATAAGTTAATACACAATGACAAAAAACACTTTGTAGCCCCTATTTTGGCTGTTGTCCCAACAACAGCAGGGTTGGTAGTGTAAAAGCACTTTGAGTGGTCGAGACTAGAAAAGCACTATAAAAGTGCAAGTACCATTTACCAATATTCATTAATTGTCTGTCACATTGGACCACCATTTTCTGACTAATGCCCCCCTCCCCCTTTCTTTCTCCATTATGTGTGTAATGACTCATCAAAAATGCTCTAGCATTTTGCAGGAAGAGAAAAGAGTGGCACTTTTAGTATAAAAAAAAAAAAGATCCAAAATGATTTTTGATACTCACACAGACCTATAACAACACAGGCAGACAGGATGACACTGTGACTTTAAACATGAACCTGAACGTTTTCCTTGTGTTTAAATCTGTGTTTCAGGATCGTCTGACATTCAGGAGGATTATAGTGAAGAACAATGCCAAGAAAAGGAGGCTGTATGAGGCATTCATTGAAACGCTACCCCTGCTTACATCATTAGAGGTTAAGATTAGTTTTGTTCTGAGTGAAGAAAGTGCAGTACACATTTATAGTGAAACTATTGGCAACCAAATATCCTTTAATCCACAGCTCTCGGAGAGAATGAAGGTAGTGGACGTAATATCCACCAAGGTGTACAGTGATTCACAGCAGATTATTGCTCAGGTGATGAATCTCTTTATATGATGTGTTCTTGGATTGATCATTTTCTGCTGCCACAGAGCGAGTGTCTTATTTTTGTGCTTTGTATTCCAGGGTGATTTAGCAGATTGCTTCTACATTGTCGAGTCTGGCCAAGTTAGAATCACCATGAAGAGAAGCAGGGTATGTTTGCCCAGTCTACTCTTAAATTTTAATATCAAAAAACTCTTTTTTTCTGTGTCCTGGTATGTTAAGTCGTGCTTTTCTTTTCTTGCCAGACGAAAAAAGACCAGGAGGATGAGGAGGTGCATATTGCCACATGCACTAGGGGCCAGTATTTCGGGGAGTTGGCGCTTGTCACAAACAAGCCCAGAGCTGCATCAGCCTACGCTGTGGGAAGCGTCAAATGCTTGGGTATATTTTGTGCAATTTTATGATCACTCATATATTGCAGCCAGCACGCTAATTCCACAGAATACCACTTGTTATTTCATATTATTCTCCATAATTCTTAAAGGTCCAGTGTGTAGGATTTTAGAGGGATATATCGGCAGCGATGGAGTATAATATAAGTATGTTTTCTTTAGTGTATAATGACCTAAAAATAAGAAGTGTTGTGTTTTTGTTACCTTAGAATGAGCTGTTTATATTTACTTAGGAAGCGGGTCCTCATCCACAGAGAGTGCCATGTTGCACTGCCATGTTTCTACAGTAGCCCAGAACGGACACACCAAACACTGGCTCTAGATAGGGCCATTCACATTTTTGCATCATCCCCCATAGTTAGACCCCTCTTTGATGAGCAGTGTCAGAAAAACAGATTTTTTTAGTGTGAAATTGCTTTATTAAGTTTTATTACAGGTTTAAATCACCAGGACCGTTTGCTTTAGAGAGGAAGAGACCTCTGCAGGATAATTTGGCTCCTGGAAAAACCTCCTGAACGTCTGGATCTCGAGTTATAAAAGAAAATAGTTGAGCATACATTAGCAAGCTCTTGTGAGAAGCGTTGAAGAAACTTTGATTTGTATTGAGAAACTGCTTTATTTGGTGTTTTACTGGTTTAAATCACCTGGTCCATTTGTTTTAGAGAGGAAGAGACCTCTGCAGACAATTCGGCTTCCTAACCTCCCGAACACTGAACATTGAGGCCCTTATCACACAGAAAGCATTTTAGCAGCTGGAGGCAGCTTTTTGTAAATGATTTTAGTGAGAATAAAGCTTTTTGCCCATGGTTTTTGCGTTGTGACGCGTCTCTTGTTTCTGCGCCTTCAGCTTCTGACATTTTTGCTGGAGTGCTCTGAATTTCTCAAGTTGAAAAAACTTCAACTGAAAGCAGAAAAGCACCCCACGTCATCTCTGTTTTTCGTCATCTTTTTTATCATTGCCCAATCAGATGATTAGAGAGGCGGGCCTCCTGTGGTGGTCACGACAACAAGTTTACAGTTGGTAAACAATGGAGGAGAAACTGGTGGTAGCGGTTGCTGGACACCCAGAGCTATGTGGCCAGATTATAGACAGAGAGTGGTCAAACTGCCCCCGAATCATCCTAAAATATGCCTGAAAATGGCCATCGTCGAGGTGAAGCTCCTGGACCAACTTGTGGTACTCCCTGTGATCCACCCTCTTTGTTAGGGTCTCATGTACCCACACAGATCCCTGTTTCCCTGTGCCCAAGAACTGTTTGCTGACAGGCTTTCACCCTCAACCAGAGCTACAGCAAGTACCCTCTGCCTTAACATTTTAGGAACTAGATACTAATTACTGTGTTGTTGATTTTTTTACACCAGTGGCATTCAATTGAAAAATAAGGCAGTGTGGTGCGCCTCGCATTTTGCAACCCACAGAACGCTTTCTGTGTGATTAGGGTCTAAATTAATCTAACGAGAGAAGATTCAGCTGGTTGCAACCTGCAGTCCTCACCGCTAGATGCCACTAAGTCCCTGTAAATCTTACACACTGGACCTTTAAACTATGTCTGACTGCTGTGATCTTTGTTTTTTTTTTTTTGTCTTTGGTCAGCCATGGATGTCAAAGCGTTCGAGAGATTGCTGGGCCCGTGCATGGACATCATGAAGAGGAACATTGCCAACTATGAGGAGCAGCTGGTGACCCTGTTTGGGAGTAGCGCTGAGATTGAGCAACAAAGTGCATGAGACAGCTCCAATGGACCATGAATCAATCGGTGGATGAAAAAAAACAAAAACAAACAAAGAGGCTTGTATGGATGTTTTTCCCCCACAGTCACTTAAAAAGCTTTTCTTACAACAAATGTGAATATCCACTACAACATTCGTGTGTCAGATAAATTAAACAGACTACGCCAGAATCCCCTGCGAGACAAGGTTCATTTAGTTTGCCACAGAGTGTTTTGATGAAAGTCAGCCAACACAGAGTTGCTTATAAAGCTTGTTTGAATTAGATTTCTCACGTCTCTCACCTTAAAAATGTAAGCGCACATTTTACTCGTCAGTGTCAGGCGCATTATTTGTTTGTATATTGAACACTTTTGTTAACGCTCACCTTTTCGCCACAGTGTTACAGTTACACCTACAATATAAGATCGTTTGTAAATTTCTAAACATCGGATGCCAAAGCTAATTTCTTACTGGATCATTTTGAGCAAATCTGTCACAATCTCTTGTCATTTTTGGCAGCATGAGGCGCACCGGTGCAAAAGTGCCCCAACATGGAGGAGGAATAACAATTTATAAAATAAGTATTTCACACTTTGATCACAACAGAATGTAGACTTGGCAGTATTTTAACATTTTTACAAAGTACATTTCTGTTCATCACAAGATTTAATCCCTTGGACACGTGTTCATAAACTGTATATCATTGTTGGTAAGTGTGTTCGTGGCTGTTAGCCTTATACTATGCTTTTGCAAAAAAGAAAAAAAAAACTTCAGAGAGATAGCTGATAGTTTTGTAAGAATATACAACACATTGCTGTACAATTTGAAACTGAGTATTTACTGTTATTATATAGGCCCAGCTTTAATTGAATAAGTTGCCCCACTAGACTGTAGTCATTATAGGCAGGCAGTGTGTTGAAACAATTAATTTTCCTTGCGTTTTAATGTAAAATTTAAATCATATTGTTTTCGTGTCGGTGAAATCATGATTATGGCATCCATTATTGCTGTCTACCTCCGCCAACAACTTATACTGTTTGGAAACACATACTATGATGTTCCCTCTGAACAGGAATCTAAAGTGGGTCTTCTCTCTCTCTTCTTCTCTCTCTCTCTCTCTCTCCATTTTTTTAAATCAATAATTGAAGTCTTATGTATTTTCTCTGTGGTTTACTGCAGCTTAAAATGTTTAAAGCTGGTTTAACATTTAAACAGTCTGAATTTATCTCCCCCCTTTGTGCAGGTAGTGCTGGTAATTTTTGAAGGCAAACCCTATAATACTGGCTGAAAGTACTGTATGTTTCACTTTTCATGTCAATAAAGAACATTTTTATATTTGCTTGTCACATAACTATTTGGAATAGCACACATTTGGAGCTTCATTCATTCATTCGCCATTCATTCATACTTTCATTCATTTGTTTATTCGCTATATCTTGTAGTAAAAATGTTAAAGTGATTGTTTAATTGCAAGGGAAACAGTAAACAATCTAGAAAGCGATGTCAGTGCGTACTTCTGTTGCTGTAGTTGCAACATTGCAGATAAAAAATAACCATGTATTGTTCCTGTTATTGCCAATCAGCTGTTACTTGCTAGTAACAGGCATGTATTTTCATCCAATCATGCGATGATCAACAAACAAGGCCCCGCCTATGATGTTTTTCTCAGCAGTATTGACCAATAGAATTCCCGGATTCTTGTAATTGACGTTCTCCTGCACCAATAGGAGGCTTCCTCTGTAAACATTGATTCCCACCCCTCGAGTCAGTGCCAGAGAGTTTCTTGATGTCGACAGGTTTGGTAAGTGGGAAGTTGACTACTTTTTTTCGAATAAATAAAAGGTTTAAACTACTTTTTAACTCTCGCGTTGTGTGTATCGTGTCTTTGCAGTTGTAGCACGGTGTTTTCGCGGGGCTGTCACGCGTTTATTTGATGTCGAAAGGCAGATTGTGGTCGACAATGTTTTTTTCGCTGTGACGCTTGTTGTTTTGGTGATAACAAGCCCACCCGACAGCAGTTTTGTGTTTCAAAACAAGTCCTTCGTTTGGTTAAACGTGCTTCGAGTCGTGCAAAAATGTCGCTGAAAGGCTTCTCTGAGTTTTCGTGTCATTCATTTTGAACGGGGCACAGAGGTTGCGTCATGCCTCAACTTGTTGACATTCTTTTGTTTACAGTGTTAGACCCGACAGCCTCTGGGTTTGAGCTGAGGACACTGCTGCTGCTTCAGAGGAGTGGGAAAACAGGAGGCCCCAGCTTCGAGTTAAATTTTCGGACATGAAAATACTTTTGAAGCGTTTTTCTAACGGTACGTTTAATGTATATCCGCGTTAAGGAAGTCAAATCAACCGTTTGTCAGCGCGTGCAGCGACCGTTGATCGCATATCAGAACGCAAAGAACCGTTAGTTCGTTGTAAACAGATTCATTTGACGTTCACAGCTTCTTTCATATTTTCAACGATATTTTTAACACTTTGCATGTCGCCAAACATGACAAAATGTTCAAATTAGTAAACGACATTTTACTCTTCGGTTGATATTCTTTCATGTTGTCTTTAGCATCGTGTTTTCGAGGGTTTATTCGCCACTTCTCGAAACGAATTTCTGGTATTTTTCACTTTGGCTACGCAGTTATGAATGAATGAGCTTTGATGCGCATGCGCCAAATGCTTTTAAGTTTATAAACAAGGCCTCCACGCAGCGGGTCACATGACTGTTCACAGAGGTGTACTGTGTCGATTCAGAGACAAAGGATTCCCTAAAGGCTGCCTACCTTTTTCTTTTTATTAAGGTGATGCATGACATGTCTCGCGTCGATTATATACTGGGGTATTTCTTTATTTGCTGTGGTTAGAAACCTTTTATATATTATGTGCATTAGCCTGTGCTGATGTTTTTTTGCTCCATTGATCCGTTTACTATGTCTTAAAGAGACCATATTACAATTAGAAAGACTAATTTTTCATAAATTATGAGTGGTTGTTGTTTAAGTATCATTAAAAAAAGCATTCTAAATTAAACAGAACTGTGCAGCAGTTTCACTTTGTTTGTGAAACCTCTCATTTTGTCCCTTGTGTTTTGCATAAAACCAGCTGATGTGGCAGAATATGAGGATGGAAGCTGAGTAAACTGCATCCTGTAAAAACAACAACAACGAGGAAACAGTGAAACATTGCGAGAATGGACGAGTCTTTCGATCCACTCAAGTGCAACGAGGACCTACCTTCCTCACCTGGGTGCCACATGGATTATGGTAAACATAACTAAACTGTCACAAAGTTACACTTAAAAGCAAACTTAGCTTTCACACACATTCATTGTGGATTTACTGTTGACGTCTCCTCAGATGACCTGCCAGAGCTGCAGGAGGTGGAGGAGGACCAGAGGTCTCCAGGGTTATTTCAGGTTGGAGCAGGAGTGTCTCACCAGGAGCTCAGCTGCTCCCCCAGCACCAACTGGCTCGCTGAGCTGGCCAACATTGCCACCAGTCCTCAGAGCCCCCTGTTGAAGAGTGCCCCACACAAGAGGTTTGTACCAAGATGAACTGGGTGAATATCAGATAAGTGTGACGAGGGCATACAGTAAACTCAAAAAGAAGTTGTCAACCTCTGTAAGAACACAAGCACACACAAAGCAGGATTGGCAAGTTTGCCACATGATTAAGAAAATGTGTCATGAAACATCTGATGAAATTATGTTGATTTCTTTGCAATCATTAAGGTGAATCATTTCAACAGTAAAGCTGACTCACTAGCCTTCTGTGGTTGAATACCTCTGCTGCTGCTGACTACATTCAGCTGTCTGAGGATCATAAATATTACTCATACTTTAAGGAGAAGTACAAGTATCACCAGTGACCTTACGTGATCATGATATATATTTATAATATTCTCGTTTTTTCCACAGATCATCTCCAGTCCACATCTTTGGCAACAGTAATAGTTTACATTCCTACGCCCGTCCCCCATTAGCCAGCAGTGCACCCAACCCATCCAGAGGCCACCTCAGGGAGCGCAGGCGTGTCAGGGTAACCTTTCACTTCTAACCTCGACCTTTGAAAACCTAACAATCATTCATTCCTGTTGACCCAGTGAATAATTCCTAGTAAACAGTGTATGACATGTACTGTGTACTGCAATTGTTTATCTTACTGATGTCATCTGATGTCATTGTAAGATGTGTTTTTTTGTTTACAACAGGCCAGCAGTGAATCAGAGTCTGGAGTTTTCTCAATGTCCTCATCTTTTTCTGATGATGAAGACATGGCCTGGTCTCACTCCTGGCCCACCACAGCCTGGCACTGCTTCCTTAAAGGTACACACACACTTGTGTACATACTGTATACATGCACCAACGCACACACACATTGAAGTGAAACCTGAGCTTTTCTAAGAATTTCTTGTGAAGAAAAAAATGGCTTCAGCATGACACCTCACAGCTTGAAGGCACAGTCCACAGTCTGTTGTTTTCTGGTGGGGAGTACATGTTTACACTGCGTTCATGTTTTCCAAAATCTGTTATTTTTTATATACACAAATGTAAAGCATACCATTTTTTCAAACAAATATAAGTTCAGGAACACTTCAGGATTTTTCCAAAAAACATTGTATAGACTCATGCAGTGATAATCCCTCTCAGTCATCACTCATGACTCACCAGAAGTGTGTGGCGGTGTGTTTTTCTGCAGACACTCTGCCCTCTGCTTGTATTTTCTTATTTTCTGTGCTCAGGACGTCTATGGGTGTGTACCCCCACAGCGCTCAGGTGACAATCGGGGCTTTATAAAAAGGTAGCGACCAGGTGCTAGATCGTAAGCAGAAGGCATCCAAGAGACACAGCACCCAAAAAAAACTGCAGATACAGCGAGGTGATACATCAAACAAGAGTGAACCTGGGGTTAGCTTTTACTTTCTCTTGGCGAGCGTATTTACAAACAGCATCCAACAATCCTGCATAGTATACCTTTAAGCTAAACTCCACCAAGATGTTTGTGAACAGACGTGTAATAAATATGATCAAACAGCACTGATAGGCTTTTTACTGCTCTGCCTTCAAAGTGTGCTTCTGATAGCCAAATATGTAATTAAGATAAGTTCAGACAGAAGCTGTAGAGGTGGTGAAACTAATCCTGTGTTAACACTTTTCTAAAAGGATCCTCCCTTTACAGCCAGGACTGGCATGAATCACAAACATTTGTGTAGATATTCTGACCTCCAGTGTTCAAACAGTGGTATTGCACCCACTTTCCAGCACTCTCTTCTCAGCATCAACACACATCTGCTTATTCATCATGTCACACTGTTGTGCTGATTTTCAGGAACTCGCCTGCGCTTTCATCGGGGTCCTAATGTGGAGTGGCAGGAGGCTGATGAACTTGGGGATTCTGATGACGACTCAGATGATGAAACCATGATGCCATCCTCCTCTTCCTCCTTTCTCAAGGTAGGCGACACGTTTAGTGTGTCTTAAAATGTTTCAGAATAATCTGCTTTGCTCTTGAAAACTTTATAGTCGTATACAGTATGTTTTCGTGTTGCTGCACTGCTGACTAGATGAGTGAATATTCAGTGAGATGTCAGTAGACATATCAATGGCTTGTACTGTCCACAAGGTGGCAGCCAGCCTAACAGTGCATGAGTGAAACATGTTACACCCTTGATGATATGCAGTGGTGGCATCATAGACACCAAGTTATCAGACCAAGTCTTTGTTGGTGATGTTCACTGCTCATCTTGCTTGTGAGTTAAGACTCCTGTTTGTGGTCTTTGGATTCATTTACAGAGATACGGTTCAGAGGGGCTGCGGTTGGTGAGCCACGAAGAGACGGTTTCTTTTGGCCAGGCAGTTCTCAAACTGACCTTTGACCCCGGTTCATCCGATGACGGTCTTTTAACAGCTGAATGCAGATTGGATCACCCCTTTTTTGTAAAAAATAAAGGTAAAAAAAAATCTTGGAGACAATTTTTAATCTTTTTCAGTACCAATTTAGACTGCAGGTTGTGTTCTCATTTAAAAAAAGAAAAATGTCAGCTTTGTTGGCAAGAAACAAAAGCAAAATGTTGTCCAAAACAGGTTTTGTTGCAGCATGTGAAAGTGGTCTTTGCCAGCAGAACCTTCCCGTGACCATATGTTGTTTGCAAAATGCAAAATACCTAGTTTTTTCTTTACATAAACCGCTTCATGATGAAAATAATCTTTAATGTACCATCTGTTTTTTTTTTTTTTCAGGGTGGTCCTCTTTTTATCCGAGCCTTACTGTGGTGCACCATGGGATCCCTTGCTATGAGATGCAGCTGGGCAACGTGTGCCTGCCACCAAACCACCCAGAAGCCATTAACTGCGACGACTCTGTTGTCTTTGATACTTTCAGAAGGTATGCTCCTATAACTGATGTGATCGTACTCTGTGTAATGAAGAGTTAAAGCAATAATTCACCCACAGAATAATTTGTCAATCAATTAGTCATGCTGTGTTACCTTGAATTTTGTGAAGAAAGTCTCCAGAAGAAAACTGTTTTTCTCACATGCCTTCCCTAAAACTTAATTGATTTATTGGTTGATTTGGGTTTGCATTAAACAGCAAAGCTATATTAAATCATTAGTTAACAAACTCTCACACAACTCGTGCAGAATAATCCAAGTTAATTTATCCATGTGTATGCTCAGTACTTCCTAAACCCATACATTTTTTGCTAAAGCGGTATTTAATCCTGAAGTGAAAGTGAGACTTATCAATACACTTTTAAAAGCCAGACTTCAATACTAAGGTTTTTTAGCGAAAAGTGCATATGTTGAGTTCATACGACTGGATAAATGAGACTTGATTATATGTCACGACCTGTGTGAGAGTTTGTAAACAGATGTATTGAGAAAGCTTTACTGTTGGTAAACGCTGAACCCATCAATATGTTTTCTGTTTCCTGTGGAGGCATGCGAGAAAATCAGTTTTCTTCATGCATTCTAGGTAAGATGGCCTGACTAGTTGATTTACAAAGGGTCATTTTGTGGGTGAAGTATTCCTTTAAGTGTCTTGAATTTATAGTTTTACGCCCAGTTCAGACAAAAGATTCACAACGAGACAAGCTTAAAATGCGCCGATCTGCAATGTTCTAAAAACCTGCCGGTTCACACCTATGCAACTTGATGAGATGGTGTATCCTCTCTATGCAACAACTCTGGAGGCTTTTCAGGCTTATTTTGTGCCTGAATATAATTTGTAGCTTCTTAAAATATGAGTGAGGATAGTGATAATGAGATACTGGCTTCAGCTGCATTTGTAGTAGTGATGAATCGGCCATAAACAGAAACAAAACGAGCATCAGGGGGGTATTCCAGAAAGCGGGTTATGTGAAAACTCAGAGTAAGTTAACCCTGAGATGAGAGAAACTCTGAGTTATCCGTTCCAGAAAGAGAGGTAACTGAAACTCTGAGTCAGTCACCATGGTAACAGACTCTGTGAACACAACCTGCTCGCTGACAGGTTTTCTTCAATAAACCCTGAGTTTTTCTCTGTCTCCTCCCTCTTACACGCTGTTTCATTTCCTCATTCTTTCAGTCCGTGTCAAAGCTTGTATCGAAGCGCATTTATTAGCGGAGATTTACCGTCTGTCACAGTCTAAATCCTGCTGGATATTAGTTTGTTACTCAGGACTGTCTTAAGTTACTGAATTTATGCACATCAGTCATTTCTTTGGACGGTTTTTGTCCATTCAAATATTACACAGCGAGAATTCATTCTCAGCTCAGAATCAAACCTCTGTGCTTTTTATATTTATTACTTTTTACAACACTGTGCACAAGGATCAGACTGTCACTGTCCCAAATGTTTATTGCACATAATGTGTAGGTCTTATTATTTAAATTTTAAAAATCGGTATGAAGCTTTAGACACGTAGTATCAATGACTAATGATCTCTATCACTGATGTCATTGGTCGCACTGATGGAACATAATTCCTATAGCCTAATATTGGGGATTATATGTTCATATTTCCGAGTGAGCAATGGTGCAGCATTTCAGAGTCTTTAAATTTACTGCATTTTAAAATCTCCTGTATTTTAATCTCAATGTCTTTTTAAGTGTAAATCACCAAACATATTATTACTGGGTCAGACTGTGAGTTTATGTCTTTGATCTATAGCCTAGCCTATATGTTTTAAATCTTCCTATTTTTCAGTTGCTGCCTCCTGTGTTTTTCCCCATCAGATTAAATCTGAACAAATATATTATTGTATATAATTAATATAATGCAGCCTAATGTATCTACAGCCTGATACACAGTCAGATTCCACCACTTTATCTTCATTAAGGATTATATAAGTCTGATAAATGATGAATAAAGGGACAACACTGAGTAAAACTTTTTTACTAACTTAATGGTTAACTTATTTACACTTTCCTCGCTCTGACTCAGGCTCTTCTTTTAAAGATAAACATGCACCGTCTGCTACACATGCATTAATATCTCTACATCCACTGGATTAAAATGGAGGCGCTGTCTTTTATTTACCTGTTGCCATGGTGAATCGTGGAGTCGGAGCTCCATTGATGATGGGTTTTTATTGTCAGCTTAACTCAAGAGTGAACATACTCAGACTTGACTGAACTCACTCAAATCAGCTGTTCTGATACCCTTAATTCAGAGTTCGGGGTTAGACTCAGAGTTTGTTGAACCTCCTACCTGGAATACCCCTCTGATGGACTGTATTCATAATAAATAAGCCACAAGGACAGATCAGAGGGCTCAGCGGGGATAGAGCACCTGCTACAGCCGTCCGCAGTCATTTTGACTTGACTAGCGGACTTTATTACAAGCTGATTGGCTGTTCAAACAGGTGACGTGCTTTACATTCTAAAACCAGCCACCAGCAATTTGACCAGCTGAGCTGCAGGTGACGCCATTAGCCGGCTTGAGTTAAGCTGAGATGGGTCAGTTCACACCGCTGCAACTTTTCTCTGCAGCACTCTAAAATGGTTTAGTCTTGTTGTGAATCTTTGTCCTGAACTGGGTTTTATTTAAAAGTGTATTAAATGACGGTGTGAAAGTTGTTGCTCACAGTGATGATTCTACATGTTAAGACAACTATCACCGGACTGTGCAGATCGCCTCAGCTTTACTGAGCGTTTTATAGAGTTTCAGCTCATTGTTTAGCTGCCTGGCCTGCAACTTAGCTGCTTTGATGCACTCACACTGTTCTCACTGCCATTTTTGTAACAGCATGTAGGCCACTTGGGGATAAGAAAAACTAGTTATGATGATAAAGTTGACCTGCTGCTTTTTACTGAAAACAGCTGGGGGTAAGAATAAGCAGTGAGAATGAATCAAAATAAGTAATGTTGTGGACCACACAGCTAAAATATGAGATGAAACTCATTATAACACGATACTTTGGCTACATAAAGCTGAGGGCAGCTGCACAGTCGGGTACACTTGTGTTGAGCAAGTATACACACACCAAAGATTCTGCCCAACTCCTTATACATTTTTTAATAGAATCAAGTACACTCCAGTTTAGTTTTAGGACAGTTAAATTATAAATTTACAGTTATTTTATCCATATATGAGTCCATCCTTACCTGCTGCCTTCTTGTACTCTGCACTAAAGGCAGGTATTTCTCATCTCAGCATCATCTTGTACAAGACCATTTGTAGAGACTTGTTTTTTTAATGTCATTTGTGGCTTGCAGAACAAAATTATTATACACTTAAAAAGAAATCTTTCCTGTCTACATACCACTTAAGATAAAACAAACAAAAAAGTTAGGCAAAAATTTTGAATCTGAAAAACAAAGTGATTGGTTGATAAACATATTACTGCATTTATTAATCATATAACAAGTCTACAATCATTTACATGTCCAGTATTTGCATATTTGAGATATGTTTTTAAGAGAGCAATTAAAATGAAAAATGTGTTTCAGTGCAGCAGAGTTTTAATGTGACAAGGTGACATTTTCAGACAAACAGCAGGAGTTAACACTTAAGGGAAAAAAATAATAATGTAAGCAGAAGACAAATTAGACAAACACAATGCTAACGTCTGTCTCTCTTTTCTTTCTTTTCTCCCGCAGTTACGACTTCACCCCACTCGACTCCTCAGCAGTGTATGTTCTCAGCAGCATGGCTCGTCAGCGCAGGACCTCCCTGTCCAGCGGGGGCGCCGTCAGTCCAGACTGTGACAAACTTGAGCGCTCCAGCTCCCCACAATCCTCAACTGGCAAGTCAAACAGGAGCCACACCTCAGGGACAGCCAGCGGTGCCACGCCTACGAAATGCAAGCGGCCAATGAACGCCTTCATGCTCTTCGCCAAGAAGTACAGAGTGGAGTACACACAGATGTATCCTGGGAAGGACAACAGGTCAGTCAAAGTCAATGAGAAATATTCTGTAGAGCAGGATTATTTAATTTAGGTAAATTAATTTCTATATCACCGTGTCACATCTGAAGGTACGCTCACATTAGCCCTCCGTTCAGTGAAATTTCCTCACGCTCAGTCTTGAAAGAGGATCTGATGTCATGAGCAGGGTGATCACAGAGAGAGATCAGACCATGACAGCTATGTTACAGTTTCTGGTCTGAATGAGAGAGGGAATAAAATTCGTAGGGCGGAAGTGTAATGTGACCGTACAGTTACAGTATAGTCTCATTTTGAGGATGACACGTTAGCTTATGAAGCAGAATGAGGGAAGAGACGGCACAGTGTGTATTGACAGTTTAAAAACAGAGACACTCGTTGTGTCTAAGTTACTGAGTTGGCCAGGCCAGAGCTGTCGAGCCCAGAGCTACAGATTAAAGGTCCGTAAAATTATACGTAAAGCTTTGTTGTCCAACACAAAGAGAATGCCTCATGAACCTCCGAGAGAGCTTGAGAGTAAGGATAAAGTAACACAGTAACTCCAGGTATGTGTGGTAGCTAACCTGAATGAACAATGCTCTCTCCTCCTTTAAGATCCTCCATTAAAGAGCACACGAGCAATGCATTTGTCTCCAACTGAGAGTTGGACTGGTTTATTAAGCCAATCATGTCCCAGCCGGTGTAGCTTCCATCGTATGTGAGATAGAAGTCCTCCCTGGATACATCTAGACAATGTGTTATTTTTCTTTCAAATTAAATTATTCTAGTGCAGGAGTAGTGTCCAGCTTTGCCCTCAGTGTAATTATATGTTCTTGAACCATTAAACATTTCATAAACCAATTCTTCATTTAAAGCCACAGGTCCCAGCTTCAGCACTTGAGGTTAATAACTAAAAGAGCAGTGTCTAAACTGTGAAATTTAATTTGTATTAATTATTTTTATTACATGTGACATACTATACTATTACTTTTTATGTGATTGCTGTACTGTGACTGTACAGTAGGACTTTTTTCTCAAGCATACTGTACTATATTGTGTGTATTTTTTTTAATTATATTTCATGACAGCATACTATGACCTTTTGTTGTAGCAAACCATATTACGATTTTTTTAAAATGACGATTTTCATGATTTTTTGATGACAGGTTCATGGCATACCGTCCCTTTTTTTTTTCCAAATTACATTTTTTATGACTTTTTTTTTTTTTTTACTATACAATGACATTTTTGGCATACTGTACTATGACATTTTTTTTAAAAAAAAATTTATACTGATACATTTTTTTTGGCATACTAAATTATGACTTTTTTGGGGGCATACTATACTATTACTTTTTGTGGTGTACTATACTATGTTTTTTTTTACATTTATACTGTGACATATCTTTTGGCATACTAAATTATGACATTTTTTGGGCATACTATACAATTACTTTTTTTGGCGTACTATACTATGACTTTTTTGACATTTATACTGTGACCTTTTTTTGGACATACTATACTATGACATTTTTTGACATTTATACTATGACATTTTTTGGGCATACTATACTATGACATTTTTTGACATTTATACTATGACATTTTTTGGGCATACTATACTGTGACATTTTTTACATACTATACTACAACTTTTTTTTTGGACATACTAAACTATGACTGTTTTTTGGCATAATATACTATTTTGGCACACTATACTATGACCTTTTTTTTTGACGTACAATATTATCACTACTCGTTAACTATACTATGACTTTTTTGCATGTTTTATTAGTTTTTTGGGCATACTATACATTTTTTTTTTTTAGGATTTTTTTTTATTGTGTACTATATTATTTTTTATGACATTTTCCATAGTAATCAATACAATAACTTTTTTCCATAGCATAATATACTGATATTTTGTGGCATAATATGATATTTTAAGTGACACTTTTATGGCGTACTAAACCAGACATTTTTTTTGGCATACTATTCTATGATTTTTTTTTTATGAAATTTTTCTAGACAGATCGTGTTAAGAGAATAATGTGTGTAATGTGATTCTTTGATCTTTCTCTCACCTTACACTCCAGAGCCATTAGTGTGATCCTGGGTGATAAGTGGAAGAAGATGAAGAATGAGGAGAGGAGGATGTACACCATGGAGGCCAAGGCTCTGGCTGAGGAGCAGAAACGACTCAATCCAGACTGCTGGAAACGTAAAAGAACCAACTCAGTAAGGACCTCAGTCACTGAACTACAACATCTATCAGCTCCCTGTTTTTCTTGTTTATAACATCCACACTGCACAGTGACCCTGCATGTCAAGTCATGTTTACAAGTCTTTGGTTTCAGTCATGTGTCCACCCTACCGTACTAACAGCTCATGTCGTCTTTCAACAGGGTTCCCAGCAGACCTAGATAATCTCCCAGAATTCCCAGCTGCTGGCGTGTGGACCCGTAGTGTTGCTGGACAGAGTCTGATGGACCGCTTGATGCCTCTTTGCTCTCCTGTATTCTTGAGACTCAACTGTGATGCTGAATTCACTTGCTTTTTGTAACCTTGAGACATTATTAGAGACAAACCAGAATTATGAACTATAAACAAAACATGTAATCTAGTCACTAACAGTGCATATATTTTCTTATATCTTTAATTTCAGAGACGTCATATTCCGCTGAAATAAGAATGAACCTTCTCAGTTATATCAGGTTATTTCATATTCAAGGTTGAAACATGAGAGTCTGTGGTGCTATGCTTCAGTGTAGAAGGAGCAGTAAACAACAAGTGTCTATTTATAATTGTAAAAAAAGGGGAATTATAGCTAACGTTTTTCACAACTGTTCAAATTGATTATATTTGTAAGATTCAATATATTGCACAGATTGGTAACCCTTTCATACATTTTGTAATACAGTATATATTCTGCGGCTGAACTATTGCCAACAGTCTGTGATGCTGCCCTGCCAAGTCTTTAGATATTTGCCTGACCACCCGGCCATATGATGAGAGGGCTTTCAGCATGTGGTGGTGGGTTTACACTCAGTCACAAAGCACTTCAGGCCTTCGCTGTAAGTGTTTGTTTCTTTTGCACTTTATATAAATATGTAATCTAATCCTTTACAGCCATTGTATACAGGTGGAAAACAATTGTATGATATAGCTAGTATCTCGACAGTTAGCCGGTTGACACAATCATGGCCCAGTCGCAGTGTTCTGCTTTCAGGTTGCTCTTGAATTTTAAGTGCTTTGTTCATAATGTACAGGTCTCACAGCCCCGACAACCTCTTGCACAAAATATCCTTGTATCATATTATAAATAATTTTTTTTTTAAACTTGCAATTTATCAAAGTTTGTTTGGTTCTTTTTTCATAAACTGTAATCACAACCTGTGGGGATGCTTGTTTTGAGTAACGTCCTCTTATGAACATGTGCCTTAAGCGATATGCTGAACCAAATCTCATCTGAACATCTGACTACTAAAGCCCAGTTAAAGTGGGTGTTCTTTTTCTGTTTCTCTGGGTCACATCAAAACCACCATGCACATGCAGTATGCTAACAAAGCCTCTCAAGGAACGATTGTGCCGAAACAAGACGATGAGGACTGAATGAGGACAACGTTTAAGGTTTTAATTGTATCTCACTCAGTGAAACTTGAGCCTTGTCTCCCGCAGATGAAAAAGGAAAATGAAAGGAAGCATTAGCATAAGCTTTCAACTCAAAGGAGGACTTGCATTTTCACAAAAACAACCAGTGATTTAGACAGATGTACAAGATTTGCTTAATTTCCCTTGAGGCATGATGCCTGCACTGGCAGAGTGAAATTATATAAACAACTAGCAGTACCATGCAATATTATTGTCTGTTTCAAGACATCATTTGCTTTGTTAGAGCCAGAGGGCGCCATCACTCCACTTTTGTTCAGTGGAAGACATGCTGGTCTCCCCCCATGATAAAAATGTCTCCCATCTCAGCCCTCACTTTGTATAAGATAACATGAGGTCAACATAGAGATAACATTAATAATACTGTATCTGTGGATTCGGAAATTATAACATGTTGCAGTTGCATTAAAACAGCTGTAAATGATCAGCCTTTTATGATGCTATAACAACATCCCTTGAATGATTTATGGACATTGGTAAGTTATTATTTTTATGTTTATGAATATCTTGAGGGCCCTGCTTGTCTGCAAGAAGAAAATGGTGAGTGTGAAAGGATGAGATTCATAGCACTGTGTGCCTCATGAAATAACAATGATCAACACCCTGCAAGCCTCTCAAGCATAGGAATCTAATTATAGCATTTCCATAACAGGCCACTCTAAAATGATCCGCGCTGAATACTTTATGGAGTATCTGAGGAAATGGAAAGTTGTGTTGGATGTGCTTCTGGTTCAACACCATTGTAAGTTTAAATGGAGAACCAGAGAATATAGTAGTTATTTGCGGTTCAGAAATTAAAAGCATTTTTCAAATCTTCACAGTTTTGTAAATTAAAACGATGTGTCACTGTCATGAGGCTGGTTACAGAGCATGGAAGCAGAGTTGTCCATTTGTGAACTGCTCTGTGTGGACACAGTGAAGAAACACGCCAAATGATTTGGTAAAAGGATGTTAAATTTAATCACATAATTTATTTTAACTTTTTTTTTTGAATTGGCATACCTTGTACTACTACTTGATACTACTCTGAATTAATTTAACTTTTTCTTAATGTATGGGATATTATGCTGTGATATTTTTTAAGACATACTGTGCTTTTTTTGTTTTTGATGACTTGTTGGGGCATGTACTATGAATTTTCTTTAGCATACTACACTGTCTTTTTGGCGTACAATATTATGACTTTTTTTAATATACTATACTATGACTTGATTTGACATACCATACTATTATGTTTTTTGACATACGATACTATGATGATTTTTTGGCATACTATACTATGATAATTTATGTTGGCATACTATACTATGATGGGTTTTTTTGGCATACTGTACTATGGCGTTTTTTGGCATACTATACTATGATGATGTTTTTGGTATACTATACTATGATGATTTTTTTTTGGCATACTGTACGATGATGATTTTTTGCATACTATACTGTGACTTTTTTTTGGCATACTATACTATGACTTTTTTTGGCATACTATACTATCATGATTATTTTCGGCATACTGTACTATGACATTTTTTGACATACTATACTATGATGATTTTTTTTGCATACTATACTATGATGATTTTTTTGGCATACTATACTATGATGATTTTTTGCATACTATACTGTGATCTTTTTTTCGCATACTATACTATGACATTTTTTTGACATACTATACTATCATGATTATTTTCGGCATACTGTACTATGACATTTTTTGACACACTATACTATGATGATGTTTTGCATACTATGACATTTTTTGCATACTATACTATGACATTTTTTGACATACTATATTTTGATGATTTTTTTTTACATACTATACTATGATGAATTTTTTGGCATACTATACTATGACTTTTTTTGGCATACTATACTATCATGATTATTTTCGGCATACTGTACTATGACATTTTTTGACATACTATACTATGATGATTTTTTTTGCATACTATACTATGATGATTTTTTTGGCATACTATACTATGATGATTTTTTGCATACTATACTGTGATCTTTTTTTCGCATACTATACTATGACATTTTTTTGACATACTATACTATCATGATTATTTTCGGCATACTGTACTATGACATTTTTTGACACACTATACTATGATGATGTTTTGCATACTATGACATTTTTTGCATACTATACTATGACATTTTTTGACATACTATATTATGATGATTTTTTTTTACATACTATACTATGATGAATTTTTTGGCATACTATACTATGACATTTTTTTGCATACTATACTATGACGTTTCTTTTTGGGCATACTATACTATGATGATTTTTTTGCATACTATACTATGATGATTTTTTTCGCATACTATACTATGATGATTTTTTGCATACTATACTGTGATCTTTTTTTCGCATACTATACTATGACATTTTTTTGACATACTATACTATCATGATTATTTTCGGCATACTGTACTATGACATTTTTTGACACACTATACTATTATGATGTTTTTTGACATACTATACTATGACATTTTTTGCATACTATACTATGACATTTTTTGACATACTATATTATGATGATTTTTTTTTTACATACTATACTATGATGAATTTTTTGGCATACTATACTATGACATTTTTTTGACATACTATACTATGACGTTTCTTTTTGGGCATACTATACTATGATGATTTTTTTGCATACTATACTATGATGATTTTTTTTGCATACTATACTACAACTTTTTTTTTTGGCATACTATACTATGACATTTTTTGACATACTAAACTATGATGATTTTTTTGGCATACTATACTATGACATTTTTTGACATACTATACTATGATGATTTTTCTTGACATACTATACTAGGACCTTTTTTGCATACTATGATGATTTTTTTTGGCATACTGTACAATGATGATTTTTTTTGGCATACTATACTATGACTTTTTTTGATATACTATACTATGATTATTTTCGGCATACTATACTATGACTTTTTTTGATATACTATACTATCATGATTATTTTCGGCATACTATACTATGACATTTTTTTTGGCATACTATACTATGATGATTTTTTTTGCATACTATACTATGACATTTTTTGGCATACTATACTATGATGATTTTTTTGCATACTATACTATGACATTTTTTGACATACTATATTATGATGATTTTCAGCATACTTTACGATGATATTTTTTGACATACTATACTATGATGATTTTTTTGACATACTATACTATGATGATTTTTTGCCAAACTATACTACGATGATTTTTTTTGGCATACTATATTATGACATGTTTTTGACATGCTATACTATGATGATTTTTTTGACATACTATGTTATGACATTTTTTGGCATACTATACTATGATGATTTTTTGGCATACTAAACTATGTTAATTTTTTTTGTCACACTATACTATGATGATTTTTTGGCATACTATATACTATGTACATTTTATATACAAATTCATTAAATAATTTTGCTTGTAAATGTCTATTTGCATCACGTTTATTACGGAAAACACATTATTTGATCAATTTACATTGTGCCCCTAAGGTTCTTTGTGCGCTCCTTACTTTTCAACTTAGGAGCACATGTGCTCCTTGGGAAAAAAGTTAGCGTCAAGCCCTGCTATACTATGAAATTTTTTTTTTTTTTTTTTTTGCATACTTTGATGATTTTCAGCATACTATACTATGACATTTTTTGACATGCTATAATATGATGATGTTTTTTTACATGCTATACTATGATGATTTTTTTGAGATACTATACTATCGATTTTTTGTCATACCATACTATGATATTTTTTGACAAACTATACTATGAATTCTTTTTTAGCATATCATATCATATCATGACATTATTTTGACATGCAATACTATGATGATTTTGTTGGCATACTATACTATGTCATTTTTTGTAACATACTGTAATAGGATTTTTAAAAATGATTTATCATGACTTTTTAATGGCATATTCTATTTTGACGTATTTACTGCATATTTTAATGTGATTTTTTAAAATAACTTTATAATTTTCTTGAATGGCATACTATAGCATGACATTTTTTTCTGGTGTACTATACTTATTTATTATTTATTTATTTAATGACATTTTTAAATGATTTTTTATATGGCATACTAAACAATGAGTGTTTTTATAACTTAAGCAATTGTGTCTCCTCAGATTTCTTTAATGGCTGCTGTACTGAAATTTAAGGGGAAGAATTGCTTGTATTACAGCCAACAACACAAGAGGACATATAGAAATATTTAGAACATTGCAAGCAAGGTTTGATCTAAGCTGTGGCAAGTTACATTTTCTTAAAAATAATCATATTTTGAGGACAGCAAAGTAAAGCAATCAACTAATTAATTTAAGGTCACTGGGTTGCAATCCACAGAAAAACGTGCAATTTTGTACAAATGGGTTGCATTTATGCATAAGGGTCTTTTGACAGGAACAATTAAAGAGGAAATGATACTAAAATGAACAATTAGAATGGAGAGAAACTGAGACAGGGATCATAACTGCTGGCTTCCTCTTAAATCAGAAGCCGCACCTTAATCAAGGCTTCCTAATTAGGGGCAATTAGCTTTAGTAATTCACTGAGAGATAGCAGACTCTCTGTGTCTTTGTTGGAGCAAGGTGTGCATCTGGTAGTCACCTCAAAATGGGTTTTTTTTGTCATGGATACATGATGGATTTGTTTTTTACACTGGTTACTCTGATTCTTGCACTTTTTTGTATGAGCTGTTCAAACAAAAAAAAACCTGGATTCACAGAGTATCCATGTTCGTTTTTATATTGGTCTATTTTTAGAAACTTGACCCAAGGCAGCATGAAATTTCTCCTTACACATTCACGCTCATTTGTCACTCGTTTCAATTCACTGTGCGAGACTCTCTCTTTTCCAATACCCATACTACCATACCATGTAGTGTGCCAGTAAAGATTCAGTATGTCCCAATCAATACATAAAGTGCGGGATCTTCCCACCTTCCTGTGACATAGGCCAAAACTGCCCTAGCTGCAAACAGATGACAGCTTGTTGACAGTTGTCAGAAGCTGCAATGACAGATGACAGCCCATTCGAATGACTGATGACGACTCGAAAAGTAATAATATGAAAATAACTTAAGTGAACAAAATATTCATAAATATTACCAACAACAAACTGACACGATTATGAAATGACAGGGAAATGCATGTGTAATTTTACTGTCGAGAATATTACGTTATAATCCACAATGTATGTAATTATAAGTCAAAAGTAAAACTACATACATTGCAAAGTAACGAGAGCAGAGCTTTCTGGTTTGACCTCTATCTCTGTCAAGCTCGGTAAATGGTGTTTTGTTTTATCTTTGAGGTAATGGATAGATGAGAAACAGGGTCAAAGTTCAGAGGACAATGTCAAGGCGAAGTAGTACATCCCAACTGTGTGCATACTACATGCAAGAGAACATACTTTGTAGGGGCTGCTGGAGTACCCACTAAAAGTAAAGTCAGAAAATCAGTGCACTTTGGATTGCAGCTACTGTGTCAATTCAGGAAAAAGGAGCTGACATTAAGGAAGATGACTGCAGGTAAAAAAGAAAAAAGAAGAAGAAGAAGTGGATTTTTCTCTTCCTTCACAGCCATCACTGGCATCTCAGTGGTGCCATGACATTTGAAGAGAGTTGAAGATTTCTGCAGGTTCACGGGAAGTATGAGTGAGGCACAGGAGTGAGCTACAAAAAGGGTTCTTTTTAGACAATCCCACTCCACTTATGTCCTTATAGACTATAAAGCTCCAGTGTGTGGGATTTAGGGGGACATACTGGCAGAAATTTAATATATTATGTTTTCATTAGTTTATAATAACCTGAAAATAAGAATAGTTATGTTTTAATTACCTTAGAAGGAGCCATTTATGGTAATGGTAAATGGACTGCCCTTGTATAGCGCCTTTCTAGTCTTCTGACCACTCAAAGCGCTTTTACACTACGAATCACATTCACACATTCACACACTGGTGACCGAGGCCACAGTACAAGGTGCTACCTGCTACTCACTTTTTAACACACTCACACACCGACGAGACAGCCATTGGGAGCACTTTGGGTTTTAGTATCTTGCTCAAAGATATTTTCACATGAATCGAACCACGGATCTTCAGACTATTAAAACACACGCTCTTCCCCAGGAGCCATAGCCGTCTATCTACATAGGGAGTAACCACCATGTTGTTTCTACAGTTGCACAAAACTGACAGACCAAAAGATGGCTCTAGATCGGGCCATTTTCTTGTCAGCCACCATGGTTAGCAGCCCCTCTACAACCAGCATGAATACAGATTTATTAATTAATACTGCTTTATTCAGTTTTTTACTGTATTTCTAAATCACCTGCTCTGCTTGTTTTGGAGAGGAAGAGACCTTCTCCTGAACATTTGGATCTTGAGTTGTCAGATAAAAAAGGTGAACATACATTAGCAGGTGCTGAGCTACCAGCCTGTCTGCAAATAGCAGTGTAGTTTTTTAGGGCTGCCCCTTAATAGTCAACCAAACGTTAGTCAACCACAAAAGGTCATTAGTCTGCAAGATTTCACTGGTTGCTTCGTTGCACAAAATACAAACAAACAAACAAACAAACAAACAAACAAAGGTGAAACTCTATAAAGGAGCAGCACCTTGTCCAAAAAAAAGGAAAAGAAATTAAAACCTGTATGACCTGACCATATAGGAATTTAATTTGAAAGGCCACACAGCAGTCAGGCAGGAGTCACGTTAAAAAACAGTCACAGCCGACAGGTATCTTTAAACATGGAAAAGTTGATCATGTTAGTGCAGGGCTACCCAGAGCGTTACATCTGTCCCACGGACGGTAGGCCTACACACTTATAAACAGCACCTGGAAGAAGATCAGCTCCACTCTCAGGATTTAGGCTATTTATAGGATAAACAGGCTATACGGTGCTTGTTAAGGTTGCTTAGCAAACTCAGATGCAACCTGCCGCCACTCTCCTGAAAGATGGCACGAGATTAACGCCCAGCGCCCGACCTTGTCTTTTCCAGGCAGGTAAAGACGTGGCATGTGTACAGCCCCTGATTTCCAGGGCTGGTACCTGCGGTTATCACACAGGCTAGTTAAAAACACGTCGGGCAGGAAATCCAAAGTGTGGGATCATTTTGAGAAGGTGAAGGACGAACCCAAGGTGACATGTAAACTCATCTTCATTGGTCAACTACAAACATGACGTATCATCTGAAACATGTCAGTAGCTACATGCCCATTAGCCACTTAGCACAATCATTACTGCTTTGCCGACAGCGTCATTAACAGGCGGCTCGCTCAGTGTGTGACGTGCACTTGTAGATAAAATATAGGCCTATATTAATGAAGGTTCATTAGTACGGTTTTGTATTTCTCTGTAATGTAGCACAGTGTTAACAATGTTACTGATACTATTCTTTCTCACACCTTCAACTCAAACCATTGTGTTGCCCTGCCCAAAATATATTATTTAATAATTAAATTGATATCGTGAACATGCAGGCGACCAGTCGACTAATGGCCCTAAATGACCATTATTAGTCGACTGGGAAAATTCTTTCTTCTTTCTCCTTTCTCCAATCTAACTCTATCTGAATATCCTTTCTGTGTGCACAGTATAATTTTGTTAGGGTGTTTAAAATGCAATACTACAGTAGTTATGGTGACAAGTCTGTTGTTGCTTTGCACACAGTCATAATCCTGCTGCTGAACACAGACTTTTATGGACAGCTCAACACTTGACCTAAAAACACTTACGTCAATATTTCACGTTTGTTCGGCCCATTAAAAGGCGAGCAGAGAACAGTGAGTGTTATCTTGTCACTTTCACACTGTCACCCAGTAATTTGAAACCCACTGCAGGAGCGCAGGGTGCAGCAGTTCTGCCCATTACAGCTGCAAGGGGGCAACACCGAGCAACAAGCAGAGATCTGTGCTCACTGAGTTTAACCTTCATTCAGGAGTGAGCTGTTGATACAGAGTGCTCTTCAAAGCAGCAGGATGCTGGTGGAAATCTGTCTGATGTTGAAGTGCGGATCACACACATGAAGCTAAAGCCAAGATTCTGCTGCAGTGAAGAAAACACTTTGATTGTTTGATTGTTTTTATATGTTCAATTTGATTAGTCACCTACTCTTTGCAATACTACGGATCATTCTCCAACACATACAACACTGTATTTATTGTTGCTCAATGTGTTTTGTCCTTTTCTTCCAAACAGTCATTTTAGTCATTTCAGAAATTTTAAACTTGAGCTATATCTAATATGAATATAAGAGTACATATACCTTATTGTGCAGTTGAAAGAATTGACTCATTTGAAAATCTCCTGCTGATTCACAGTGTGTTCAGGTGCTACAAATCTGAGTTTGATGCTGACAGTGGATTAATGAATTTGCACATGATCTTGGCTCCTAAGCACTTTACAATTCAGCATTCAGCTGTTTCTGGACTTGTTTTTATTTAAAGGTAACTGATTGTCTTTGTTATTTGTCTAGATCACTGCAATGTGTGATTGATTTTTGTGTTTGTTATGATGTATGTGTTTGTTTACCTGGCTGCAACCAAACTTCCCCTGGTGGGATAATAAAGTTTGACTTGACTTATTGTGAATTTAACTTCATGCATTAAAAAGGTGTTACTCAGCAACCAACTGTGGTTGTTCATCATTACAGCATGTATAACTTTATACACAATTATAGTCCAGTATATACATGAGATTTCTGAGGATGACACCAATAAATATTTTAAAGTTAAAAACAATGTGATGTCTTTGCAAATTTCTTTAAAGTGTTTTATAAAAACACATAAAATACACAGATGGTTTTAATGATGAAGACCCTTTGCAACTTTGCAACAGTAAATAACCTCAAACACATCTTTGATGTTTTTATATTAGAATTTCTTGTTACCTGTTGGCCGACATTTACACTTACGATGGGCATTTTAAGTAATTTTCCATATTCGAGTACATTACATTATAAGTCCTTGAGTACTCGCAAAAAGAAATCTAATCTAAGAATAAGAATTTAAATTGGCCAACAAACAAGTGCAACTGGAAATTTATTTATTGAGCAGCCAAGCTTCGATTAGCTTATTTAACAACATATTTGAAGTTAACATAAGAAAAATTTGCAACTTTCTGTTGCTGCTGTTACATAAGTTAGACAAGGCAACCTGCGGCACCAGAGCCGTTTGCAGCTCTTCAGTCCCTCTCCAGTGGCTCCCTGTGGCTTTGACAGAAAATTATATGTAAATGAGTACCTGTTTGTTTTGTTTTTTTTTACATTTTAATTTTCATTCATTGTTGTAGCCCTAAAGTGATTCTTACATTCTTCAACTGTAAAAATGCGTAGCCTATACACCGATTTTAAAAAATGTTTCAACATTTCCTCAACTAAAGTATGTGTCATACGTCTGTGGCCTGGTCACTAGCAATGGCTACAGTAGTGCTGAGTCCTCTTAGCTAGGCTAGCTGTGGATTCCACATCCAAACAGGGAAAAGTCTCAGGGGAAAATAGAGGATTTAATAGTGCATGGACAAATTTGTTTGCTTTCACTGGCAGTGCTGCAAAGTTTAAATACCAAATAATCAAAATAGCGGGCGGCACGGTGGTGTGGTGGTTAGCACTCTCGCCTCACAGCAAGAGGGTTGCCGGTTCGATCCCGGCGTGGGAGCCCTTCTGTGTGGAGTTTGCATGTTCTCCCCGTGTCAGCGTGGGTTCTCTCCGGGCACTCCGGCTTCCTCCCACAGTCCAAAGACATGCAGATTGGGGACTAGGCTAATTGATAACTCTAAATTGTCCGTAGGTGTGAATGTGAGCGTGGATGGTTGTCTGTCTCTATGTGTCAGCCCTGCGATAGTCTGGCGACCTGTCCAGGGTGTACCCCGCCTCTCGCCCGATGTCAGCTGGGATAGGCTCCAGCCCCCCCGCGGCCCTCAAGAGGATGAAGCGGTTAGAAGATGAATGAATGAATAATCAAAATAGCCCACTGCAGAGGAGCCATCTTGAGTTGAAACATATTAATGAGTGCTCATTTAAATCTGCTAGCAATGTGGATAGGCTAAATTCGACTTAAATGGCTGTGTTGCCTTTATTATGAGACTCAAATATGTTTTGCAGCTCAAGACAGAATTTTTTTGTTCTTTTTTTTTTTTTTTTTTTTGGTTAAAATGGCTTATTTGATAATAACGGTTGCCGCCCCCAGGGTTAGGTGCAGCACTGTAGGATGGCAGGGTGAAGGATAGTGAAGGCATGATTCGCCCTACTCTCCCTCTTATTGGCTAGTACTCATTGCCTTTGTTGTTTGGATTGGAGAAGTTTCGATAAGAGGAGTGAAATTTGTTAGAGTAAGAATGTCAGGGTCAGCCAATCAGAGGCAGGGTAAGGCAGAGTAGGGCAGGTCATACCATTGCTATCCTATAGGAAATGCTCGTCAATGAATTAAGATCTGACCTATTTAAAATAGTAGTCATGTTCACATGTGGAAGGTTGGGTGACAATAGCTCTATATGTTGAACAAATACTGATATTAAAATCTCATGCCCATCATGATATACACAGATCTGTAATAAATATTATCTGATATGCTGGTCTAGCTTTAATGCTGACAGGGAGATACAGTTTAGCAATAATTTCTGCACAACACAGAAAACACATTTTAGTGGAAACAGCATTAAAACTGATTCAGTAAAAATAGTGAGTAAGAGCAAGACATAAATTCAGTTTAACAGGACACAGATACAGGAGAGTCTGATGGTATTCAAAGGCAGCGTATTTCCCTTCTCTTTTGTCTCTTTCCATCTCTAACTATATTTTATAACCTGTCACACTTCTGTTCGTCTTTTGTCCTTTTATACTGCCCACATTTCTGTCTGCCTATTGCTCTCTCCATTGTGTTTCGGAGCCCTAATTGGATGGTGTGTGAACACTGTGAAAGGGGGAAAATCATTCCATTTTCTTGGTCCACAGGTTTCAGGCAACGGAGAACTGAATTGAATAAACCCCTGCTGATAGAATTTGCACTTTGGTCTGACAGCTGAACAACAGAAAAGCCAAGAGGACAGAAATCTCAGTGGAGTCAAACACAAGAGGCTGGGTACACAACCACTGCATGGCATACTAATCCACACTAATGCTCATACAGTAGCTGCTGGCCTGGATTACATAGCATTTAATGTAGACGGAGAAAAGCCCAGCTCAGTCTGGACAGAGTCATTTCCAGGTGACTGCTTTTGTAGTCCAACTGAGGAGGTTGTGTCACAATTTTATGACATAAGTTTAATTCCATCTTAAGTAGTGGTGAATGGATTAGTCAATGAATTAAATCCTCTAATCAACAGAATATTAACCAGCAACTGTTTTTATAATCAAGATATTGTTTGTTACTTTTAAAGCAATGTCATGACAATCCTAACATGTAGATGATCTTAAATGTAATGTTTACTATACCCACAATTAGGGCTGCGTGATCAAATATCATGATATTTTTGCCCAAATACCTCAATATTGACAGTATGGACAATTTTGTAAGGTTGACTATTGATGTATAAATTATTGAAATAGTGAGATTTTTGATACATAATCATCAGTAATTTGGATATAGTTGTAGGTAAAGACAAATTAACAGTCTGATAAGTTCAGAAAATTACATCATTTTACTGTAATGCAGCCTTTACAATCAGGAAAAGACAACACTTATCTCATAAATATATCTAAAAATCTGTAAAATCTAATCTATATATGTAATCTCATATCACAGTATCAATATAATATTGATACATTGCTCAGCCCTTCTAAACTCTAGGGCTGCCCCAGACTGTAAATTTTCCTAGTTGACCAATAGTCGTCATTTAGGCCCATTAGTTGACTAGTCGCCCACATGTTTACGATATTAATTAAATTATTAAATTATATATTTTGGGCGGGGCAACACAATGGTTTGAGTTGAAGGTGTGAGAAAGAATAGTATCAGTAACATTATTAACACTGTGCTACATTACAGAGAAATACAAAACCGTACTAATGAACCTTCATTAATATAGACCTATATTTTATCTACAAGTGCACGTCACACACTGAGCGAGCCACCTGTTAATGACGCTGTGGGCAAAGCAGTAATGATTGTGCTAAGTGGCTAATGGGCATGTAGCTACTGACATGTTTCAGATGATACGTCATGTTTGTAGTCGACCAATGAAGATGAGTTTACATATCACCTTGGGTTCATCCTTCACCTTCTCAAAATGATCCCACACTTTGGATTTCCTGCCCGACATGTTATTAACTAGCCTGTGGAATAACCGCAGGTACCAGCCCTGGAAATTAACCTGACTCCTGTCTGACTGCTGAGCGTGGCCACTTCCTGTGTCTGTCCTTTCAAATTAAATTCCCACATGGTCCAGTCAGATAGGTGTTCATCTATTTTGATATGGTGCAGCCCCTGATAGAGTTTCACGTTTGTTTTTGTTTTGTTTATTCCCGCCCTTAAGCTACCAATTAAATCTTGCTATCTAATGTCTAATATCTAATATCAGGGGGCAGCCCTAGTAAACTCATATCTTAGCTTAGTAAAAATATTTTAATTCTGACTGAATAATGTTGCTATATGAAAAACCAGGGGATGGAAAAGTGATATTACCATTTGTTCTGGGGGAGGAACATAAATGTCTGTGGAGCAAAATTTTTTTGACCAACAGTTGTTGAGACATTTTGTTAAAAAACACAGCATATGTGACGCAATCATCAATGTCATTAGGATTTATCCCCAGGGGACCATGCATGTCTGCACTAAAATTTCATAGTAATCCAACAAAAATTTGTCAAAATACTCCACCTAATTGCAGATGGTGCGCTAAAGGAAAAATTTATACAAGAAGGTTTTTTTGCTGCTAGCATAGATCTAACAAATACAAAACAGTTCCAGCTTCTCAAAGACGCTGCTTCTCTCTAGTCTTTGTCTTTGTAAATTTAACACTGGGGTTTTGGACTGTTGGTCAGAGAAAAACAAAACAATTTCCAGACACCACCCTGGGCTCTGGGATGCACTGACCTTATTAAACAGATTGGATATCAGCCAGAAGTCATTGATCCAGATTCAAAGCAGATTTTTGTTTATTACTCATTATGGTTTGGTGAAGTTAAAGGTGATGTCTCCTCTCAGATTTGGATATTGTTAAAAATCTGAGGTTGATGCATTTTAAATGAATCAATCACACTCTTGCTTTTTCAGGGAAAACTGTCTGAGCATGAAGCTCCTTTACAGCAATGTCCTGAGTTCACATTCAATGGGCTGGAAAGATACAAACATATAAAAGCAATTGCAATAAAGTGATGAAAAAAGTCAATAAAAACAAATAAGCAACAGCAGTGTCTATAAAGTATTATAAACAGCAATAGAAAACAGTAAAAAGATGAAACGATTAAATAATAAGAATAGAGTCTGCTGTAAAGGACGGATACAAGACTACAACAACAACAACAACAACAACAGTGAAATGTAGAAAATCATGTCCAAAGCAGGAATACTGTAAAACAACCTGATCATCTAGCACAGTGGTTCCCAATTGGTGGGTCCCAGTCAAAAAGTGGGTCGCAGGTACGTCCTGAATGGACCGCAAGTGACTCATGAATGTGTCAAGTTTGTAAAAAACACACTCTATTTTTAAGAACAGTAAATGTTGAAGTGCCGTTTTCTGCTTTAGAATGCGTGACTAATCGACAGCTACTCACTAGAGACAGCAAACTACCACAGCGACTTAGCCAAACCCGAGTATGATGCTGAATGTGGTAGACTGTGACCTCAACTCATGACTAAGACCTCAATCACACAGAAAGCATTTTGTAGATTGCAAAACATGAGGCTTGCCGCACTGCCTTTTTTAAGAAAATTGAATGCCAGTAGTTAAGAAATGCCTGCTGTGCCTTTTTATTGTTGCCAGGCAACCATGGACTCACCTCCTTATTCTAACCTCCTTGTGTAATCAATCTACTGTTTATTTATTTATTTTAGTTATTTGACAGTAACTAGTATATAGTTCCTAAAATGTTGAGGCAGAGGGTACTTGCTGGAGCTCTGGTTGAGGGTGAGAGGCTGTCAGTAGATAGGAGGAGCTTCGCTTCCATGATGGCTGTTTCCAGGCATATTTTAGGATGACTCGGGGGCAGTTTGACAACCTGCTGTCCATCACTGGGCCATATAGCTCTGAGTATCCTGCAACTGCTCCATTGAGTGAATTGTAAACTTGTTGTCAAGACCAACATAGAAAACCCGCCTCTCAAATCATCCGATTGGACAATGGGAAAAAAGATGACAAAAAAAAAAAGATGACATGACGTGGGGCGTTTTTCCAATTAGGAGTTCCTCCGGCAAAAATACCAGGCACCTAGAGTGCAGAAACGGAAGGCGCATTGCAACACAAAAAAAAGCTTCATTCTCATTAAAAACAAAAACATTATAAAAAGGCGCCTCCAGCTGCTAAAACGCTTTCTGTGGGATCGGGGTCTACAGGACAAACCAAATATAATATATATATATATAATATAATATACATACAAATATAATATATATATATATATATATAATATATCTAGTATATAATATAATATACATACAAATATAATATATATATATAATATATCTAGTGTATCTAGTATGATATAATTGTAACATTTTTACAGGCATAAAAAGATTTCTGGTGTATGAATGTCCCAATTCATCATTATATGATATTACGTTGTTATGTTACTGTAGATATGGTGCGACCCCGATCAGTTTCACACTGTGAGGTTGACACAGTTTCATTTTTGGACTGGTACTGTGTCAGATAGGTACATATTAACAGCGGATCAGTTCAAAGGGTCGGTTTAGGGAACAAAGGAGTTGGATTGGAGCCAGCTGTGATGGGCACACTTTGGTGAGTAATCTGGAAAAAAATCGTCACATTAGTCGATAAAAAAGATAACTGTTCGTTGCAGCTGTAATATAATGGAAGTCAAAAAGCAAAAGCTATTCCTTCTGTGGAAATGGTCATAAAATGAGATGCAATGAGCTTTTATTACGGCCTGCACACTAATCGATTAATATTTTCTGAGAAATCATAGTGAGGGTTCAGACAGAGGCTCAAGCCAGTGCATGACTGAAAACAGTAAACATAATAAGCCTCAGATCCTCATTTCCTGTGTTTACTATATCGAAAGATACAACTCAAGCTCTGATAACGTAATTAACGTCTCCCAGGGATCAATAACCCTACAGCACACTACTAATGAGACATCAAGACAAGACAGAGAGCGAAAGAGAGAGACACACAGACGGAGACAGACACCTGATTCTGCTTCCATTGGCTCCAGTGATTTACTGAGAGTAAATTGTGACTTAATAAATATATTTTCTTTTGCAGGGCACCATAAAATGCCAGATCTCTGCAGGAAATTATTCATTGATTGTTGACATATTTTAGGGTGAATTAAAAGATAATTGGATTGTTGTCATTAACTCACTATTGCTCTCTCATCTAATGTTATTGCCTTCTTATTTGCTCGGGAGGCCTCGTGAGTAGTCGGAGCTGTTTGGCTGAAGTGAGCTGCAGTGCTATCAAGAGACCAATAAAGATATTTGAAATTATGCAGCCGACTAATTCATCAAACCAGAGAAGCTACCGGTTCTAACAGGACATCCACTGCAGCAGAACAGCTGTCGGGGGTATGACATGCTGTTATGATCATTAGGTGGTGTGGGCGTACTTGTATTTGAGAGTTACACACAACTACAGAGATGATAATGGGTCATGGACTAATTCACAAGCCACCGGCTGACTGTACTGCAGATCTCCACAGAGAAGCAGTGAGAGTTTGTAATTTAGCTGTGACTGTGCAGTGGGAGATAATTTTAGTTTGAAAGGAGAGCAGACCTTAATGGAAACAACAATAACTCTAATTTATATTTACACATGAATTAAAAAAAGAGAAAATCAGCCACTTAGTACAAAGTATGGACGAAATCCTCTATTACAGTATACACAATCTTAAATATGAATATACAGTATGATATGTGATACATATTAATACACTGTAGATTGTTTAAAATCAATTAAAAACTGTTGATATATAAAACAACCAGAGAGGAATATCTGTATCCTGTATATTCAATACAAATCAACACACATCATCATATTGATGCAAAAATACCTTCCAACAAGACTATGGGCCCTTCCCAAACCATCCCCTGCACCCTCTCCCTACCCACTTCCACTCCATTTCCACATTCAGGTGGAGGGTACACCACATTAAGTGCCATCCAAAACCAACTAGCAGAAAGTCGAAGTGCTCGCACTGATGCCGACTGACTGACCATGTGCAACGCCATATTAAAAGATGAAAGATGCTCAGTACAAATAAAGTTCTATGCAACTACCTTTACAAATGCACACTGCTCAAACTAAGACAGACATTTAATATTGTCATACAGACGTTAACATCGTAAAGGTTAAATGCTATTTAGGATGAAATATACCTTTTTCTAGTCTCTTGAAAACAGTCACGTTCATCTGATTGTGAAGCCCTGTATATTGTAGTTACAGGAACTGCTGCAGAAAACAAGCAGTTTATTAACATCAGAGTGAAAAACAGGAAGATGTTTGCTGAAAGAAGAAGCTAAAAGAGGCTTTGGAGTAACTTTTATTTCTATTTATTTCTTAATTTGTATTTATTTGACAATCAATTTAACAATTGATCAAGTTATTTGTTTCTTTTAATGACAAAGAAATAAAATATAAACACTCAGGTAAACAATAGCAGCACATACAGATCAAATATAAGTGCTACAAATTAGGGATGTCCCGATCCGATATCTGGATCGGTATCGGCCGCCGATATTAGCAAAAAACGTGCATCGGCATCGGATCGGACTGCATGGAAAAATGCCGATCCCAGAACTCCGATCCAGTTTTTCACGGAATCTGATCCAGGTTTTCCAGCCCAGCGCGCCGCGATTCAAGCAGTCCATTCCAGTGATCTACTCCAGCACTTACTATCAATCCACCAGGCCAGCATGCAGACAGCAGACACACACGGAGGGAGGGGTAGGAAGAGTAGCAGTCAATTTAGTTAACTGACTATTTGTTTTCTGCTCTGTTTTTTTGAGAGTGATATTTTTATTTGGTTTACACTCTTACTGTTTAAGTAAAGAGCACTGATGGCACTGTTTTGGGCACAATTAGTGAAATTGGATGAACAGTCCATGGATGGACTATTGCTTGTTTAAACAGTTGTACAATATTGTGTGTGGTTTTTTGTCCCCTCTGTTGGTCCCAGGAAACACCAGCACCAGGCTGGCACTGACACTACTAAAAAAACTGAAAAGGAAAGGCTGCATTGTTTGTTAAATGTCTTGTGGTGTTAATCTATTTTTTATTTATTAGGGGGCCAAAGCACAAGTGTGTAGAGTCTTGCTGCTATTTTAATTTCAGTGTTAGACATTTTAAAGATTTCTTGTGTTGATTTATTTTCTATTTATTAAGGGGCCAAAGCAGCCAAAGCAAACCAGCTATATTTTTTATTTAATGTTAATGTTCAAATTTAAAGTTTGTTTATTTAACCCTGTTAACAATAAACAGGTCAGTTTCTCATACCAACTGTTGTGGATCATTCTAACTAACCCGATTAAGTAGTTGTTCTTGTTAGCGTAATAGTGCTTGATCAAACCTTTTCTAACATGACTGACAACAAAATAAGTGAATATGTATAATACGCACTTGGATCGGATCGGTATCAGCCAAAACTCAAGGCTGTAATATCGGATCAGAAGTGAAAAAGTTGGATCGGGACATCCCTACTACAAATACATATGAGGAACAGAAAATGGGATAAAGCTTTATTTTGCTTGTCCCAAAGTGTGCCACTGTATTTATACCCTACACCTTAATAAAAGTTGCTTCATTCAGCTGTGAAGGTGACTACAAAATGAGTTACACTCCGTGATGGAGTGGGAGTGGGTAGGGTCTGGTTTGGGAAAGGCCCCAAGAGTCTATAGCATTGCTAGAAATTATGATGCTTAGGGCACATCCAGCCCAGTTGCCAGGGGTAACTTTTGGCATTGTCAGTTCTGCAAACCACTGATACCTTATATTTGTACATTTCATACAAATCATATCAACGTTTTAATAATTATGTCGTTGATTACATGTACATGAGCTGACTTTGTCATCGGTAGGTGGTGGGGATGGTGGATGATGTGACACCTCGGCGAGACTGCTGCTAAGCTGCAGACCACAGTTCGAGAACAACAAACAACAAAACTGGATGTTTTTCAGTGAGAAATCAGCGACATTTCCAACGATTGCCACCAACAGCAAGCCAAAACATGATCTTTTTCTGACCATAAGTAGGTGGTGTTTGTGCCTAAACCACAGCATAGTTTCCTTGTATCCGCTGCATAACAACATACATACATATCCATGGTTTGCAGAAACGTACAATGCTAACATTTATTCTGGTGAATGAGTTGGCATATCAGTATTTTGACTTAAATGTGGCAAATCAACATGCTCTCAATGACGAGACCAACATGATGATGTTTTAGCTCGTATAATATTTAGCGTGTTTACCATCTTAGCTTGGCATGTTAGCAGGTTAACATCTACTAATCAGCGCTGACACAAAGTATGACAGGAATGTCATTCAATTTTACAAATCATCCTGAGGGGAACATAAATGTCTGTGTCAATCTAGTAGAGGCTGAGATCATTCACTACATAACTAAGAAATTTGACCAGTTTGTGGTGCTACTGGAAAGGTTAAGGAAGCACCAAAGTCACAAGAATTCATCCTCTGGGCAGGGTGCATATTTGTACCAAATTCTATAGCAATCCATCAAATAGTTTCCAAACAATGTTGCCGCCACAGAGCTACGCTGTGAGTTGGGCTGCATCTTCAATATAGTCATAAATCAGTTTTGGTGACTGATTTGTAACACTGCCTACAACAACCAAACACAGCCAAATAAATTATTGGGATAGGAGCCAGAGTATAAACAATAAGGTCAAAATATCTGATGCCAAATTTTTTACTACCTCACAGAATATATTATTAGCCTAACTCTAGTTCAAAGTGTCTCGTCACAAACATAATTCTAAAGTAAAAGATGAATTCTGAAACGTGGCAGTCAGCTTGGACTTCACTCCATAAACATGCCACCATGAGTGAGAATTAGCTCGTGCCAAGGACACAGAGGAAGGTAAGCAAGCACTGCTTTGGATCTGGGCTCTTTATCTTTTATTGAATCTTTGAAGACATCAATGAAAACCTAATAGGCTGCTGCTCTAAGCCTGCCTGTGGTGTGGGCAAATCCCTGATATCTGCTCTGCCCATCACGTGTTGTATATTACATCCAACACTGGTCCTCCAACACACTGGCACAGCTCTGCTCTCAATTAAGAGTTTTTCTGTTTTTCCATTTGCAATTTCAGACTGTAAAAAAAAAAAGGCACTGGTCTTACAGGAGACTGGCGGAGATTTGGGGGAATAATTTTCTGAGAATTTAAGGATTTGTCTCAATGATGTGAGTACTTCTTGTCAGTGTTTGATTTTTTTAAGGTCATATATTAGGATACTGTACACTCACTGGCCACTTCATTAGGTACACCTATTCAACTGCTTGTTAACAGAAACAGCAAATTAGTTAGACATAGTAGGCATGTGTACATGGTCAGGACGACCTGCTGAAGTTCAAACTGAGCATCAGAATGGGGAAGAAAGGTGATTTAAGTGACTTTGAATGTGGCATGGTTGTTGGTGCCAGACGGGATGGTCTGAGTATCTCAGAAACTGCTCATGTACTGGGATTTTCACACACAACCATCTCTAGGGTTTACAGAGGATGGTCTGAAAAACAGAAAATATTGATTGATGCCAGAGGTCAGAGGAGAACGGCCAGACTGGTTCAAGGTGATAGAAAGGCAACAGTAACTCAAACAACCAGAAGCAGATGGGCTACAGCAACAGAAGACCACACTGGGAGTCTGGATTTCTGCTGCAACATTCAGATGGTAGGGTCAGAATTTGGTGTAAACAACATGACAGCATGGATCCATCCTGCCCTGTATCAACGGTTCAGGCTGGTGGTGGTGGTGTAATGGTGGGGGGGATATTTTCTTGGCACACTTTGGGCCCCTTAGTACCAACTGAGCATGGTTCAAACACCACAGCCTACCTGAGTATTGTTGCTGACCGTGTCCATCCCTTTATGACCACAGTGTACCCATCTTCTGATGGCTACTTCCAGCAGGATAACGCACCATGTCACAAAGCTCAAATCAAACTGGTTTCTTGAACATGACAGTGAGTTCACTGTACTCCAATGGCCTCCACAGTCACCAGATCTCAATCCAATAGAGCACTTTTGGGATGTGGTGGAACGAGAGATTTGCATCATGGATGTGCTGCTGACAAATCTGCAGCAACTGTGTGATGCTATCATGTCAGTATGGACCAAAATCTGGAAAAGTTTCCAGCACCTTGTTGAATCTATGCCACCAAGAATTACGGCAGTTCTGACGGCAAAAGAAGTCCAACCCAGTACTAGCAAGGTGTACCTAATAAAGTGGCCAGTGAGGGTATATCTATGGCAGGAAAGGAATCATGGAATTTCTCAGAGCCTGGAAGAACCTTTTGTTAATACAAAATCATTTCTGTGATGTTTCCCAGTTGCAGGGATCGTGGCCTCTTTTTCTGTCAATGGACCCAACCGATTCAGCTCCACTGGAAACACATTTGCCATTTTGAGGGTGCAGAATTGAGACACGGCATGATGTGAGGTTAGCAGCTTAATGTTTAGTTCTATCAGTGCTGTGTGCAAAATCCAATAAAACATCTATGATGGCAAAGTTGACCACCTCAGAGACATTCATACCCTCACAGCCTTGCAACATTTAGATTGGCTGTCTGTCTAATGGTCCTGCAGATTTATCACACCACGGGGTGATGTCCTGCGCAGACACCATTTGTATGCTGTTATATCATTCTTCAGACATCTCAGCCGGCCTTGTGTTTGATCACTCTGCATCTAAGCACTATATGCAGTGTTGGAGGAAGAATTCAGATCCTTTACTTAAATAAAATAACTAATAACACACCGCAAAAACACTCTGTTACAAGTCTTGTAAGTGAAGATGTTACTTAAAGTTAAATTTGCCCCTGTGACTTTAACTATAATATTTTACATTATTAGGTCATTATTACTCGTACATTAATGTAAAGGCAGGATTTTACTGTTGTAGCTGGTTGAGTTGGACTGCAACTAATAAAATTATTTTCATTATGGATTTATCTCCTCGTTAATTTCTCTGTTATTTGATTGACTGGTTTGTTAAACTCCAACAATGCTAAGAAATGTCAGTCACAATAACCCAGAGTCTGAAGTGACAACTTCACAAGGTTGGAAATTAGCACCAACCTCCATCCAAATGCTGGTAAAATATTCAGCTGGCTGTTAGATCTTCTTCACTCACCAGCCAATAAACAATGGTAATCTATTGAGTGACTGGTAGATTTTGGAATCCATCAGCCTCAGTGGCAGGTGGACAAGAAAAGTTCATTTCCAACCATTTTCACAAAGCTCGCTTTGTCCAACCAACTGTCCAAACCTTAAAATTATCAAAAAAAATATTTAAGTAATTAAAAGGAAAAACATTAAATCACATTTCACTTCACACTAGAGAAGCTGGAACATTAAGATGTTTGGTATTTTTGCTTAGAAGATGATTTAACTCATTGAAACCTGGATCAGTTTTTATGTGCTGCATTGAGATGCCTTACACTTTTTTTTCAAAACCATGCAAAAAATTGGTAAAAGCTGACAAGAAAATGAACTGAAAACCATTTTTTAAAAAATAGATAAAGACATAAAAAAAATCTCAGAAAATTATTTTTTAAAAATGGGGAAATATGTCCAGAAAACCAGGATAAGCAGTTACCAACATTTATATGTATTATTATAATAGATTAATATTATGTAATAAAAAAAAAACCCTAACCTTTTTACGGGTGATTTCCTCAGTTATTGTTGTTTTTTACTTTTCATTTCTTGCTAATTTTCAGGTAACTTTTTACTGTTTTTACTTTATGTTTTGCTAATTTTGGGTTACTTCTAGTTAAGTTGCTCACTGCTTTCTTCCCATGTTTTTAAAAGAAATCAAGCCAATTTACTCAGGATTCAAAGGGGTACATGATTATCAAAATAGCTGCTAATTAATGTTGTGTAAACTGACTTCTCAGTACATCAGCTAATCGTTTCAACTGTACTTGTAATGTTTGTTTAGTTTATGACTGCAACATCAGATCCTGTCTTAAGGGCCGTCTACACCAAAAAAGGATGTGAGAATTCATGCTGTTAAATAATAACATTCTGTAGGCTAAATAATAATAATAAAAATGCATCAGTCCTCAAAGATGCTTTATATAGAGTAGGACTAAAAAAAATATTAAATTCTTTATAAAAGACAATAAAATAAAAGACAAATTAAGTAGAGTCAATTTGGGGAGGTAAGCTGGGGTTGTCAGTCTGAAGAGGTAGGTTTTGAGGGCTGTCTTGAATACTGAAAATATGGGGGCATTTTTTGTGCGGTGTGTAGTGGATTCCACAGAGAGGGGGCAGTGACTGAAAATGCCCTGTGACCCCAGGTCTGGGGCTTGGTCCTTGGTATTTAAAGGAGGTTGGCATCAGCAGAGCGGAGATGACGGGAGGGGGAGTGCTGATGGAGGAGGTCGGAGAGATATGGAGGAGTGAAATTGTTAAGGGCCTTGCAGGTGATGAGGAGAATTTGAAGTGTATCCTGTATTAAACCTGCAGCCAGCGGAGGTCTTGGAGGACTGGGGTTATGTGGTCCCATGAGCGGGTTCTGTAATATTCTGTAAACTATGGTGCCAAGCAATCCATCTGTGATGCCATGTAAATTTGGATGTTTCTTGATTGGCTATCAGTGTTTCTATCGTTCACCAAATTGCTTTTAGAGTGATCCAATGATACTGTTCACTGCTGTCATCATTATTTTGTGGTGTGGACGCCATCCACTTGAGTATGAACAATTTCAAAACTATATAGTTATTGTTGTAGTTATAGTTCTTGGTGTGGACGACCCTTAAGCAGCTAGTTGTAGATTGAATATATAAGAATCAGGTATTGCAAGGTGTTGAAAATATCTATAGGTGATGGAGCCTTCCAGGCGATCATCAAAATGTGCCTAAAAAAGGTCGAAGCATGATTGATCTAGAGTAGCATGTTAATGTTGACATGTCTGCTCTCCATCCCCTCTGTTCTCCATCTCCAGTGCAATAACAGACGGAGGAGAGCTTTCGCAGACCTCAGATATCATCACTCAAACGTCATCTCCCTCTTAAACTAATGCTCACCTTTTGATGATATCTCACTTCAACTTTCAAACATTAATATTTGCTCTCCTGGTTATTTAATATTTCACCACGGGCAGCCGTTTCATTTTATTACTACATTTGTCAGGGAATGGTGGCAGTGGACTGGAGAGAGGACTCATCATTTTAATGTGACAAATTATACTTCATACATAGAGGACGGACACGTCTGACATAAATACAACTTATGTAAAGACTGTTATAGGTTGTTTCAGACTGTGGCAGACAGGTATAATGCAGGTTCATTTTCTGAGGCTGTAATTTGTGGTACTGTAAGACTGCATCTTACTGTAAAGTTAAAGGGAAATTTTGGTTTATTTCAACCTGTCTCCTATCATCCTAAATTTGTTTCAAGTGACTAGTGACATGAAAATAATAGTTAGCATGTTAGCTAGAACAAGCAGCGATCTGCAACAGCTGGAAGGCAGAACTGGACAGTAGCCTGAAAAGTTCATTCATTTATTTTATAAAAGATTTATAGAATAATGGCTGACTTTTTGCCAGACTTCAACTTTGTGGAGGAGGAATTTGATTTTGCAGAGTTTGATGGCCGCCCTTATTTATTTGAGCCAGAATACACTGATGAAGAGCTTCGTGAAATTGAAGAACGGAGGAGGAGAGGAAGGAAGGAAGGAATGGGACCGGTTGCAGCCTTATTTTCAAGGTCTGGATGTGACTGAGGACGAGACACCTCCACCTGGAGTAGTATGCAGCTGGGCTTTATCTAGAGCTGGCGAGATATATTTCGGCCGCGCTTTGGAAAGCAGAACTAGATGGTAAACAAACATGGCAGCACACCGGTAACACGTTTACGTGTTGTTTTCTATATGTTCTCTGACATTTATCCTAATGATATGAGGCGGTCTTTGTGGAAAAAAAGCTTGTTTAGTGGACTAACTTTGCACTTGAAGTATGCCCGTTCACCTACGTTTTAACAGGTCTGACGCTACTACGTGCCCCAGCTGTATCTAGGCTAATGGCTAACATGCTAACTATTATTTTTAAGTCACTAGTCACTTGAAACAAAGTTAGGACAATAGGAGACAGGTTGAAATAAACCGAAATTTCCCTTTAACCTACAGGAGCTTAAAATATTAAGTGCACATTATAGTGCGACACAACAAAAGCACAAACTATGGTCTCAAATATGAGTTGAATTATTATCTTTCATACAGTCTCTACAAGGAAAAAACAGTATTCAAAATAAGGCAACTAGTCTTTCATGTTTATTCTACAGTGGTAACTTTTATAGTGTTTACCACATAAACAAACAGGATAGGTGAGAGTATTGATTTGAATATTTGTGCTGCATAAAATGTTTTTTTTGTCACTGAATAAGCTGATTATTTTATCAATTTATGAATAAATAGTGTAGTTTAGTCTAAAAAAGGTAGGAAAAAATGCAAATGTCCATCATAGTTTCCCAGAGCCCAAGGTCACATCTTTAAATCTCTATTTTTGGGTCTGACCAACAGTTCAAAACTCAAAGATACTCAGTTTAAAAATAATATAAAACAGAGGAGAGCAGGAAATATTTACACCAGAGCAGCTGGAACCAGACTATGACTTTTCCATTGGCACTTTTGGGTGCACTAAATCAAACCATCTGTGGAGAGACGGACCATCACTGGAGTCAGTTTAAACCACGCCCAACTGCGTCCAAACAAATTTCTGTGATGTCAGATGGGCTCTGTCATCATTTAGTGACAATTCAACGACATGTCTTCACTTTTACCATCTCTGTTTTTTTTAGGCAATAAGCAGTAGATGCCCAGTAAAATTCTATCAACCTGGAAATGTATGGTCAAAATGACACAAACACTGACGCTCCCATTCAAATCAGCATAGCAGTTCTGTTCTCAGTTCTGGTGAATTTTATTTTGTTTCTGTCGAGTTTGAATTAACTGTGTTTTATGATGAGTTAACAAGACAATTAAGCCGATGTTAGTGTTAACTTTTCCTGCTTCAGTCTAAAAACTGTGGTCAGAAAGCACAGGGGAGGCTTTGTTTTCTCAAACCCCCGTCGCTCCACTCAGCAGTCGATAAACCACACATTGGAAATGTCTGCAGGTCTTAAGGAGCTGCTGACATTTATTAGCACACAAACTTTAAACTTTACTGTACATTCACTCTTGATATCTTGACCACTAAACTTACAACCTGCTCTGCTGTGATCGTTCCCTCTTCCCTGCTTGGTTTACCACACACTGTTTTCCAAATGACTAGCGCTACTCTCATAACATTAAGTCACAGTTGGGAGAAACAGAGGAAGTAGGACTGGTGTACATTGTATTTTTCTGTTTAATAAGCTTAAAATAGTTGTAAGAATAGGCTAAAATGGCGTTGTCAAACAAGTGAGTGTGCCACACTTTACAGCCCCACTGATGTGCTGTCACCATGACAACTGACAACAATTGGGATTTTCTTTTGTACTAATCAAATGACCACGGCAAACAGCTCAATGACCTTTCTACTGTCATTCTATTTCTATGTTTATGACGATAAGTGGCCAGCTACCAACAGCCATTGCACAGTGCAATAGTAACCGGGTGTTCAAACATCATCGACTCAAGACAAGCACGTCATCAGTTAAAAACACACCTTCAAGCAGACAGCTTTTTCTTGTGGAGATCAAAATCCCTACCGCGCTGGGCTGATGCACTGAGTCAAACCAGGTCAAACTAGGTTAAAATGAGTCAAACCAAGTCAATCCAACAGATGTGTATGGAAAAGGTTGATGATGTTTTAGACAGCATAAGGGGTCATACAGATGCTGCGTTTCTTGTGCCCTCAAATTGATTTTGAGCATGACAGCTGGGCCCCAAGATAAACAGAGTTCAACTTTTGGAACGCAGCAGCGGGCACCACATGTCATGTGACAAGGACCAACCAATCACAGCCGACAGATATGTTTTCCTACTTCCGTAAATATCATTTTGGTGCAGGGCTACCCAGAGCTTTACATCTGTCCCCGGACGATAGGTCCACACACTGATAAACAGCGCAAGGAAGAAGATCAGCTCTGCGCTCAGGATTTCAGGCAAATTGGTTATGATACGGTGCTTGTTAAGGTTGCTTAGCAACTTAAGACACAACCTGCCACCACACTCTTAAAAAGCTGGTTCAAAAAAGGCACAAAAGTAGCACCCAGTCCTCGACCTTTTGTTTTCCAGGCAGTTAAATACGCGCAATGTGCACAGCCCCGTAAGCTGCTGATGAATTTTCTGTCAGTAAGCTAATAGATTAATTTACTCATCGTTTCAGCTATATGAAAGGCAGGACTATAAAATTATCATTATTATTCAGAAAGAACGAAAACTTTAGCACAACAACTGGTTTGAAACTTAAAATCACTGACAGAAACTCAGAAAGTGGTGAATACACACATTGTGGCACAAGCTAACTGACGGGGCTGTAAATCATCAGCCACAGACGTGGATATCAGCATCAATCAGGCTACAAAATGTGCTTTTATTAGCGGGCATAGAGCACAAAAAAGACCAGCTGTTTTATTTGCAGGGATGTCCTGTGAACTGCAGCCGACTGAAGTGGACAGCAGCGCTCGTCACACTGACATTTTGTAGACAGATGACAGCTGAGACACTGTGCTGCAGCTGCCGCTACCTGCAGGCCACAGCCCAGTGGGCAGAGTCTGTGACCTGATGTGACCATGATGGATGGTCTGTTAGCTCGTCAGGGCCACCCCAAACTTGTGAACACACACACACACACACACACACACACACACACACACACCAGGTATGTAAGGTTAGAGGATTCTACGTGGACTGCCTTGCTACAATTTGTTATGGAAACACTGCATGCTAAACATATTAAATAAAGACAATGGAAAGGGGGAAAAAAATAATGACACACGAGGGGAAACGGAACAGACGGAGACACTGGAAGTAGGTGACAGTTATTGAGAAAATAAAGGTGAGAAGAAAGAGAGAGCACAGAGAGCTGTCATGGCAACGTTCTAAAAATGACAAAGCAACAGTTAATTACCACCTCCACCCACAGGTATGATGCATACATAATGGCGAAGGTGACAGGACACCTGCTACAAAACCTCAGCTAGTTATCACCTGCAGGTATTTCTGGAGCGCCGTGTGCCGGGAGACTAGCCCAGTTTTTTTTTACAGATTCAGTACATAAGGAAAATGTGAAAGTGTGAGGGAAATACCAAGAGATCTGCTGCTCTAGCTGTCAAAGATACGGCCTGACATGAGGTCTCTGCAGGATTTACCAGAGACGCTTTAGAGGTTGCAGGTTGTACTATCATCCCTTTCTGGGTGGTTACATTCTACATGCCCGATATAGATGCAGTTTCCCCCTAAAGACCTTCACAACCTAATAACGTGGTAAAGATGAATTCCAGCTAATTAAACAGCATCAGCTATAACTGCAGAACTATGTACCTCTGCATGTATGTCATTATCACTCTGCTGCCATATCGTTACCATGTTTTTTCAACCCAGATGTGCTGTGATCCACTTACAGAGGCGCTTAGCTATTCAGTCTCGTCTATCGATCTCTGTTATTTGTCAGCACCATGTCTTCAGATTCACATCAGTTACCACTCAGACAAACTGCACATTCATCAAAGATGGTTGAGAGCTCTGGTATCATTACAACAGCCTGGATAAAAGGGGAATCGACCTGACTCAAGTTTGAGGTGACCTAAAGTTGGCAAAATGCAGACAACGCAACTGCACCAGGAAAAAAAAAAGAAAAAGTAGGATCAGGTTTTTATTCTGCAAAATAGGCTACAGGCTCAGAGAGGATGACTTCCACATCTCTGACAAAATCACTGCCAGACTCTACACAAAGCAATCAGCTTGAATGGCCGTGAAATTAAAGGTACGACAATGTTACCCTCTTTTTTGTCTCATGGCAGCAAAATGTAAGAGCACTCCTGCCACCTGCTAACCTATGAAGTCATTACCTCGTTCACCTTTGTCCTCAGTATAATCTCTCTCTGTGTAGCCATATACTGATGCTTTAAAATGTAATGAATGAGCCTGTAAAAACCTTTATGAATGCACAGTACTCACAGTATACACAGACACAAGACTGATCACACAGTGTAATACAGGTTCAAGAAGAGGAGATGTAAAAAGAAAGGTCTTACACACTTGTCACATTTGTAAGTGCAGTACCTCACTTCAGTTTCTGAGGTCAGAGACAGAGCGTGATGAACTGTGTGACACACACTTCTCAGGAAAATTGATTCTGAGATTTATTCATTCATTTATTTCACTCTGGGGTCAGATCAAGGTAAAAGCTGTGGCCTTCACAGCTCTTCCCTCATTGTACCAGGCCAGTCAAAGACAATTGTTATAGAGCATTATTTTTATGATATAAAGATTCCCTATAAGTGAGGTCATAGTGCTAAGCATGGGAAAATGTACCCAGCAGTGCTGACTAAGGCTGTAAAGGAATGGGAACATTTCCAGAAATCTTGCAAGGAAATGTTTATCTCTGGAATCTTAGAAAAAAAAAAACAGTTTTGTCCCAATTTCAATATAAAAACTGAACCTTCTATAAGGGATACCTTGCCAGTTTTCAACCAGCTTTGTATTCAATGAAAGTGGGAAGCATGTTTAAATGAACTGTAGTCAACTTCCTTCCATCTAGTCAGTGCCAAAATATCCCTCCTCCGAGGCTGTTGCTTGAACTACAGGCTGAACTTCCACAATTTTGTATTGCCTGCCACCCATGTCGCCACCGTGGACACAAAGAGTATAGAAGCAGATCAAGAGACAAACGCCCCTCACTCAAACTCGGACCGAAATCCCACCAAACGGTAAAACTAGGCAGCGCTGATCGAATATATATCAAATTTATGCTACTGCACTGCCTCTTTCTCATCCACAGTGTTTTTAGATACATATTTTATTGCCGCGTTTAGCTGTAATAGTGAAAGCTTGTGAACAGGAAGTGGGCACCATACTGTCAAACAAAAACTGAGAGGCTCAGATGTTTTCAGAAACATGTTTTAGCTTAGTGTTTAACTGTCATATGACACTGATATCATTTCTTGCCAGCTGGCAGCCATTGTTTCAAATGGACATGTTCACATTGCTTCACCCACCAACGGGAGCATTAATCGTTTTGGTGCTGCACAGTGCATTCTGGTAGTTGTTGGTTTTCTCCCTCTTGAGCAAAAGCATCCCTTTTCTCTGTTTTCTCTGGTTCTGTGGCAACAATTTAAAAAGTATCTGCATCTTTCTACTGCACAGACATCCTGGTTTTATCAAAAGGCCATCTTCCCAGCAGCGAAATACTTCTTTAGTAATGAACTTATTTGGGGGGGAAAATACACATAAAATGTGACATGAAGGAAGTCGATGGAGAGGATATGGAGCGTGAGAGGAAAATTATTTTTGGAGTGGGGTCTTCCTCTGGAGGTGGTGGGGGGTCACAGGGAATGTTTTTGTAGACAATTAAGTCAACGTATTTAATTAAAATTAAAAGGTTTTTTTGCTAAATTGTTGCTTCAGATGCTTGATATATGGTGTCTTTTGGGCTTCATCAGCTCACAGTAAAAGCTAATAATATAAAGACTGTGTTAATATACTAGCACTTGATTTGAACCTTTATCTTACAAGCAGGCACTTTGCAACCTGTTGGACATTTAAAAAGCCTTGGTGGTCATGTTGATGATGCTGTTAATGGCAGTAATGATTATTATAATTAATAATAGTGGTGCCAGAAGTTGTATCATAAGTCTGTGACCTCAATCAGTAATCTGTAATCTCTAAAGGCTGTCTGGCTGGATAGATGGGATCTCTTCATCATTAAGAGATGTCTCCCATCTCTCATGCTGTAGAGATTTTTTCTGGTAAAATTGAAGGTGAAAAATTGTAAAAAGTTGATAGTTTTTAGGGGCAATAAAACAACAACGGCATCGTTGGTTTGTGTCCTATGCTATACATTTTGTAAGAGTAACTACTGTGGATTCTTTTTTGCTCACTAAAGCCCAGTTCAGAAAAAAAGACATGCAACGAGACAAAACCATTTAAAACGTTACAGAGAAAAGTTGCAGCGGTGCAAACTGGCCGGTCTGAGCTCAACTCAAGCTGGTCAAACAGCCTTAAAAGCTGGAAATCCGTGATGTTTCATAGAGATGATACACCGTCTCATCTAGTTGCATTGGCGTGAACCGGCAGGTTTTTATAACGTTGCAGAACAGCGCTTTGGAAGTAGCTGCCTGTTTCAACTCATCTTGTCACAATCTTTGGTCTGAACTGGGCATAAGTGTGAATATTTTGATTCTCTAGGGCACAGACAATAATAAGGTGAACAATGAAATACAAGGCTACTGTTACAACTTCACACAACTTTACCCACTTAACATAAAGGCAGAGATCAAATCTGACTACCTCTCCACAGGGGTGGACTGCCCGTCTGGCAGGCTATGCACTTTCCTTGGGGGCCGACACAACTGTCTTTTTTTTGTTGTTGTTGTTTGTCTGACTGGCCCACAAAACAGGTAGATCGACTCATTGTTTTTTGTCCTTAAGTGACACTGAGCTGGCCCCATCACATCTTAAAACTCCTACCCCTTTGCATTTTGTCACCACCAATTTCACCGCCCTTTAATGAAGGCACGGAGCACTACCTCAAAAGCCATGGTTGCAATCTGCCATAAAACGGAGGAGAAAAAAACGGATAATGATATTTCCACCATAAATTGGAGCATACAAATTCACCAGAATGCAGGAAATAAGGTGTTTGAGGCTCAGAGTTTCTTGGGGGAGAACCCCTAAATCCCTCACTTATTATGTTTACCCCAAAGTCTTGAAACAGAGCTGTGCAGAGGGAGGAGGAAAGATGAAACACCAGCACAGCCTGCACTCGGGGAAACAAGATCTTCTAAACTAAGACACTGAGCTTGGGCCACAGATGTCAGTTACACTCTGGGGATCAGAAAGACGGGAACGAGGAGACTGTATCGGCGCCCTTGCTTGTTATCTGATTCTTACTGCTGCTATTATCACTATCAAACAAACAGGGCCACTGTTATTTCTAGAGCGACAGGGTTTGGTCAGACAAAAATGGATTTCAAGTGGTCAGTGATCTGTTGTTTTGGGATGATGATATCACTGCTGTTTTAGAAAGGCACATACAATACTCTGACCCCTTCTCACCCCATACAGGCACATAAATCCTTCCAGCTTTACGGTTCATCGCGGAACACATGGCTTATTGGCCAGCTAAAGCGGCGATAAGAACCCCAACACAAGCTAATAATCACCGTTTCCTCCCAACAGATGGTGCGACATGTCTGGACTTTCACACTTACAATAGGTGATGATCTCGTTGTCAGCTATAAGTGGTGGCACTTCAGAAACTCTCCAGTTTAAGACGGTTAAGCATTTGTTGTGTGCGTGCAGAGTCAAAAGCAAACAGCTCTCATCAGAATTGCTGAGGAAGTCTCCCCAGATGTCTGTACTTCAGAAGTTAATCTTTATAGACAACTGATGGCGTATCCTCGCAGAGTTTAATATTTAAAAGCTAGAGGCAAAAGGAGGGTGAAAGGATATTTCCATCTCTGGAAGCCCTGAGTTTAAATCCACACTCTTTAAATCTCCTCTGCAAAAAAACCTCACAAATTCGTCACTCCCTGTTTTCAGGGGGCTTTAGTGTCTCACTGCAAGTTCCTCATAAGAGAGTAGAGATCCTCTCAATCTGTGACACTCAATCCAAAAGACCATGAAGAAAAAACAGGCATTGTAGAACATTCTCTGAAAACTACCATGATCAGCTGGAAAGAATGAAATTTCTGTCTTTCCTCTCTATTAACACAAACTGAAATTGGTGTTTTGACTAAATAGTACTCATTCACTAAACCTCTCCACCAAACAGCATTTGTCCAATCACTGCTTTGCAACCATAACTATGTACAGCAGGTCTGTTAAACTTCTCCACATGTTGAAGAGGAGCACATGTGGCTGGTCTAAAAAAATCTATATTGTGATACTTCAACTTGTTGACATAAGACGTCATACTGTTACCCACGGCAACAACAAGCATGGCTGAAAGCGAAATTATAACCAAATCCGCGGCAGTTCCAACAAGAGGAGCAGCTTCAGTAGTGTGGAATAAACTGTGGCGTCCTGAATGTTTTATGAACAGCCCCGGACTTCTCAGACTCTTTTAGCGACTTACCACTCAGAGGGAACTCATTCAGCGGCTCTTCCGGCAGAAGCACAGCGTCTCTCACTCTCCTCTTTTGCTGTGCACACACGGGAGTCGATGTCATCAGGTGATTTTGTCACAGACCTTTGGTAATGTAAACCATTTAAGCTGCAATGTTGTTGGCCTAACTAGCTAATTTCTTATAGATAATATTAAAGTTTAGCAGCTCTGGCCTGCTCTTTGTGGAATTTAGGCTTCAAACTCCAGCAACTCTGTCATCCTTATTGTGATAGCATTACATTTTTCCTTATACTCTCAGGACTAATTATCACTACACTAAAATACAAGTACAAGCAGTTTCTTTATTTCCACATCTTCTACATGGATCACTGCTGATGAGGTTTGGACGTGCAGCCTTAGCCTCAGTCTTTTACCATAATATGTAGCCAACAAGTGCATACTCTTAACAATATTAACAAGATTCTTGTTTTAAAACAAGTCTGCAGAAAACACTAACAAAATTAGCCAGTGAAATATGAACCTGGCTTTTGTTTATCTATGTTTAAAACTGAGGAACCATTGTTTCAAAAATTACTACGAATTTTGAGATGTAAATCTGCCACTGTTACTATAAACTTCATGTTGTGTTTTTTCGAAAGCCTTTAGAGAGTTGCTTGACCAAGAAACAGTGAAGAAAATGTGCCGTAACCTGCGCGACACATACATCTGCTACAAGACAGAGGAACAGGGCAAAGTGGACAGGAGGCAAGCAAGAAAAATATATGGAAGCAATGTCCTTCCAAAAATCTTCCATGACAAAGAGAGGGTAATGATAGCCTTTCCACAAATGCACAACAGTAATGATGATGCCATTTAACAGCTGCACAGTGTCATTTCATAACTCAGGTAGCTATAGTGCGGTGCCAAGTGCAAGAAATGGGCAGAAAGTGGCGAAAGCCTCACTCACTCACTCTGAGTGAAGCAAGAGAGAAAGGCCCCGATCACACAGACAGTGTTTTGCAGGTTGCAAAACACAAGGCACACCTTTTTTGTTTAACTGAATGCCACTAGTAAAAAAAAAAACCAAACAAACAAAGGCTGTTGGCAAATAGTTTTTCAGGCACAGGGAAACGCAGATCTGTGTGGGTCTATGACACCCTAAAAAGAGGGTGGACATGGGGAGTACCACCAATTGGTCCAGGAGCTTCACCTCGATGATGGCCATTTCCAGGCATATTTTAGGATGACTCGGGAGCCGTTTGACAACCTGCTGTCTGCTGTCAGGCCGTATAGCTCTGGGTATCCTGCAACCGCTACCACCAGTTTCTCCTCCATTGTTTACCATCTGTAAACTTTGTTGTTGTGACTACCACAGAAGGCCCGCCTCTCAAATCATCCCATTGGACAATGGGAAAAAAGATGACAAAAAAAGAGAGATATGGGGTGTTATTCCGCTTTAAGTTGAAGTTTTTACAACTGGAGGAGTTCAGAGCGCTTCGGCAAAAACGCCAGAAACACGAGGCTGGTCGCAATGCAAAAAGTGAGCAAAAAGCTTCATTCTCATTAAATACAATTACAAAAAGCATCTCCAGCTGCTAAAACGCTTTCTGTGTGATCAGGGCCTAAATGTGTCTTTGAATTTTGCCTTGTATTGCAAATTTTCACAACAAATAGAACATTAAAACGCATCAGACTGTGTTCAGGGTTTCTGTGCGTGACAATTTTAATCAAATGATGGATTAAAAAACTGATATAAAATATGAACTTGATGTGCAAAGGCTTTTAGAACGGACAACTTAACAGCGTGGCAATGATGTTAAATGTGTGTTGTTGGTCAAGTACCTATCTGACAGTCTAATAGAATTATTCTATTTGATACCTACTATGATTATAATCTGTTGGGTATCAGTTGCTATACTTGAGAGTCAAAGAGCTATCTGTGTCCCAGTAATCTGATATAATGAGGAAGCCTCTGTCAATCCCACCAAGTGACAGTGTGAGGAAGCCACCAAGGAATCCTGGCAGTGCCACTCAGCACACTGTTAATTCTGGGGGCTGTGGCGTGCCAAATAGTCGTGCCACGGATGTTCCCAGTCACCCTGTTGGCAAGTGACACACGCTCGTGATTAGCACGAAGAAAAGTCTCAGCTTCATTTAGAATTACTGACAGCACTGCGTTTGAACAGCAGATTCAGAACAAGGTGAAACAGGTAAGCCTTCCTCAGTGATCCAGGCGCAGATAAAGATAATGGGAAAAGAAAATGGAACACAAATCACCATCCAGAACAACTGGGATGTGAAGGAAAGTTTAATGCTTTATTTTGCTCCCTAAAAACAGCAGCACACACTCTGAAGCTCATTCTGTGAGCTTTTTGTTATCTTCACCATCTGAGACTGTTTTTTCTCTGAGCGTGGCCAAAAAGCCTAAAAATGTGCAGACAAAACTGATCACAGACCTCATTTGTCCACCACAAAATTCTTATATCTTCAAAATCTCATTTCATCACTGGTATGTGTGAGTGTAACCGATTATGGCGTGTGTGGGGTGCAGAATTTATTCACTGCAAATTTAAACAGTATTGAAAATCAGTGCCAAGGACAAAATTGCGGTTTGGGCTGAATATTTTGCTGCAGACAAGATTTTGAACTGCAGGATTTGATTTGGCCTTTTAGTTAGAATGGCAGATTATAGATAAAACACATCACTGTCCTAATGCTTTCTGACTGCACTGGATGCTGCCATGTAGAATATGTCGTGTGTGAGTAATGCAGCATTACTCCAGCTGTATGCCTGAAGTAGATGCATGTTTAAAATACTACAGATTGTGCACAATATTGGCAATGACCCAGCTCAGCTGTTTAGATCTAATAATATGAAAAATATCATTAATTATATCAACAGCTTAAAGCATAGTTGTAAATGTTTCCAGTACAATCAAAAGAAAAATCAGCTCAGCTGCTACTGTACATGAAGTTAATCACAACACAATGCTAATAGCTGCACAGAGGTTAGTAGATGCAGCAGTCTAAAAATAGCAGAACTTAGCAGCCAGCAGACACGATGACATGACCTGTGATCGAGCCTGTGCTTCTAACAAACACTGAAGCAGAGCTCACACACACACAACACTCAAGGAGAAATAATCAAAATTCTGTATACAACCACTCTGTTTTTCACACTGCAGCACACATTAAATAAAACATTTAATGATATGCAGTAAAAATGTTCCTTTCAGCAACTGACCAGAGAGGACTTTTTGGTGAAGCATTATACTTCCCCTTGAAAAACACCAGAGATGTTTCGACAGCTTGTTAAAACACATTCACGACATGTTACAGAAACCTGCAATATCATCAACAGGAACATTTCAAAGCTGTGTGATCGCTCAGTGATTGATTCATGAACACATCATCACTTTTCCCATTTCTAACACAATGTAAATGTTAAGAGCGGCAACACTGGCCGCTGACGAGGTCACAGAGAGCTGCTCCTGTGTGAGAGGCTGTTTGAGAGGCCAGTTGAAGATTTTAGGGGAAATTAAGGGAAAATGCCACCAAATGTCAAGGCATAAATGTTTCCTTGTAGGTGTTTTCTGCCAAATAAATGCAATAAATGGTCCGTTACCCTCTAGTGTGTGTCAAACACAACTCTTATTGACTGTTTTAAATGATTATTGTATTGCTATAGTCGTGTAGATTGCTATGGGTCAATCACTCTGAAATACCATGATAATAATAATAATAATAATTCTTAGTCGAGGGCAGCCCTACTAAACACATTATAATGGTTATGATATCACAGCTGAACACATGTGAACAGATTGTGAACCATATGGTACTGAACTGTGGATTTGGGCTGTTGAATGTTTTTCACCATTTTCTTGTTAAGGATTTTTTGGACAGTCCTGAACAATGGCTCGATGACACACTGAAGCCATCCTCATTATGACCCCTCCTCTAACACTATATAAAAACTAAAGCACAGAGCATCAGCAGTTCTCCCGCTCATTCACAAGTTGGAGTACTGACCACACTCTACAACTGCATGAATCAACTACCTGAACCTGACCTGACCTGCACACTGAAAGCTTTATGAGTTATAGTAGCACACTTGTCAGGAGAGCCAAGGACCGCTGTGTGTGTGTGTGTGTGTGTGTGTATTTGAGAGAGACAGAAAGAGAGAGGGGACTGTGGACAATGTTTCTGTAACTAATAACTTACTGAGAATGCTGCTTTGTCACTTTCTGACCCTCCCCATTAAATTTTTCCCAACCTGCATTAACTGTTTGAGCTGCTGCTGCCATAAACTGAATACTGCTTATTTTTTCATCATTTTGAGGCCTAATTTTAAATACTTTTTTTCTTTTAATTTCTAATGATTCAAATTTGGCTGAATGGTTAATAACACATTTTTCTGTGGTACATATTTTTTTGTTTTACCCAGACTTTAATTGTCTCACTTGTGTTGCCAATTGTATTACAATGTGCATGAGAGTAATTTCAAGGTTTCATTCTCTGGCTTTTGCTCACAATTTGAAATTAGATCTTCTAATTAGTGGACGATCGCTCTATCTCCTGAACTACAGCTGCCCCAAAATCAAAAATGAACCACTGGTGCTTTTATTCTGAAGCACCAGTTTCGTCTCAGGCTGGAAGTGTTGATGTTCTTGCTGTGAACTGGAATCTTTCGGTCAATAGTAGCTGTTAGCAGTTAGGAGAAAGTTGAACTGTTACTGCAGCACCATTAAATGTGAGGACTTATTCACTGTGAGCTGAAAACAAACTAACAGCTCTCCAATAGATATATTAGTAATATTTGCAAGTCACACTGGTGCTCCATGGTCGCAAAATGCAACAACAAAGTTGCGGCCTAAAACCCTGCAGATACAAAAGCACACAACTTTTGTTAAACTCATTCCTAAAAAGTCCAGGTGGAGGGACACCTGGATGTTATTTTTACTTACACTGCAGACTGTAAACCTCTTTCACACCAGTGTTATCTCCTAAAAGGTTAATGTAGAGCCATACCTCAGAACCTTTTTACACACAACACACAGCCATTAAGTAGCAAACCATTTTAGCAGCAACAGGAGAAGAGGCTTCTGTAAGATGGATGTTGTTTTAGCTCAACTATTGGATTATCATGATGATTAGCCTGTGCAGGTGGTCTAACTCTCCCTTCAATGTCGTGCCATCAATTGCTTTTGCTTCCCTGTGCCTATGTGGACCAGCTACTGTAGGCTGTGTCGCCTGTTGTGGCCCACTTTCAGCATCTCTTCCCCCAACAAGCTATATGCAGCTGGGATTATTAATGAGAAGTGTGAAGCAATGCATCACCACAGAGCCAAGATGGAGGTGTGTGTTTGTAATGGGTCGCAGCGACACTGCGCTGAGCTGAGAATTAATGGTGACAACAGCCTCAAACCTGGGGCACAGTAGGAGGACCATAATGCACTGTTTGCCCCATGAAAAATAAAGCACGGAGAGGCTGCCTCGGAGTAGATCTGGGTCCTTCAGGACTAACACACTGTGCATCCTGGAGAAATTAAATCTCACTGGGAAGACTGGGGGCTGTAATGTATTTACATTACTATAGATGGCAGTTTTATAGCGCTGAGCCCAAAGAAATACAGATATCATTAAGTACACCCATAGCCCTGATTAGGTGAGCAGGGTTCAGACAGCGTTCACAGAGATGCAGAAGCAGCTGGGGTTAATCAGATAAGCAGGAAGTGCAGTGTAACACCCTGAAGTGGGGACACCAATTGCCAACAGAAGAAAAAGTACATTATGGAGCTCAGCATAAACAGCTCAGCGGACAACTTAAACACAGCTACGGTGTATTTCTATCTACATTTGCACGTGTTAAGATGGATGGAGCACTCAGCATCATTTTATGTGCTCTGTCCTTGCACACAGTGATAATGAATCACTGCAACATACAATCATTTTACACTCTGACAGGAGAGAAAATCATTTAGAGTCTAAGATGCAGGAACAAAGAATGATAACCCAAGCATGAGTTTGGCAAAGGCTGTGGATTCTGACACCACAATTTTGAAAATACATTGTTTATAATACCCCGTCTGAGTACATAAGGCTTCTGAAATTTGCCATGATGAATTAACGTACAGGATATGCAACAATAGAGGTCTACAGATGACATTGCTTTTGAACCAAACCCCGGTATGTACACAGGCAGGGCTAAACACTAAGGATTGCTCAAATTCCTGGGGCAAGTACAATGCTAAATTGGGCTAGTATATCTAGCAACCCACTTCCTTGATCTGTCAAGTGGTAAGAAATAATTTAACACAACGTTGTTTTCTGGAGCTGATGATGGAAGTAGCACAGGAGAAGGGTTATCTCACTTCCTTTTCATCTCTGTTAAGAAATGCACAATGTTGTTTGCGCACTCATGAGAAAATTGCGGCAGATTAAGACAAAGTTTATGAGCTGTTGGCAAGAAAGAATTTCAACTGTCTTGGAAAAGGGGTTTAGTTGGGTGGCGATGGAAAATGTGGGGGAAACTCCAACCACGTACTGCAAAGTTTGAGAGAAAAGACGGATAAAATTCAATTCAATTCAATTCAACAGAACTTTATTTATCCCGAAGGAAATTCTTGTGCCAGAGAATGCTTCAAATTACAGTAACACTAAGTACAGTAACCACAATTCAACAACCAGTAACAACCAGACATCCAGGGTGTTCCCCCAGTCAGGGTCGCTCACTGAGTCCAGTTTTAGAACAATAAAGTATTAAGCATCCGGCAAAATATATAAATATACAAGATAGAAGTGTTCTCAAGGAGCAAAAGCAAAACAAGTGCCTAATAGAGTAACAATAGGAGTACAATAAGTACAAGAGTTACTAAAGATAAACTAAAATGGTGGGAAAAAAAACAGACTGTGCATGATAATCAATATTATATTGAATATGATATCACAATGAGAAGTAGTATTACACACGATTGATAAAAATGACATTGCAATACACTAACAAGCGATAATGATATTGAAGTATAATAAGACAACAAAGAGCAACTCTAGTAGGCTGCTGCCGGAAATGGATATGACGGTGCCGTTTTTCAAAGGCATGTCAAGTTTCCAGAAATATTGCTGGAGTGCCATAAATAAGAGAACAGCATCTTGCTTGCATGAGTGATAAGAGGGCTGCCAACAACCCCTGTTCTGATTCCTTGGCAATGCTTGTACGAAATATGACGATTAACTATGGTCTTTGTTGTTATTTAATAACCACTAGTAAATAAAATGGTGGCATGGTGGTACAATGGTTAGCATTGTTACCTCACAGTGGGGTGGGGGAGCCCTTCTGTGCAGAGTTTGCAAGTCCTCCCAGTGTCAGTGTGGGTTTTCTCCAGGTTTTCTTCCTCCCACAATCCAAAGACGTGCAAGTTACATTAACCGGTGACTCTAAATTGCCCGTAGATGTAAATGTGAGCATGAATAGTTGTCTGTCTCTATGTGTCAGCCCTGTGACAGTCTGGTGACCGGTCCAGGGTGTACCCTGCCTCTCGCCCAGTGTCAGCTGGGATAGGCTCCAGCCCCCTGAAACCCCTAATCGGATAAGCAGTTATGGAAAATAACTGCTTATCCAGTTAGGGGTCTGACCAGACAAGGGGGAAAAAAAAACCTTTAACATTGAACCCTACATGGGTATGAATTCATGTATTCATCCTGTCGATCCTTAATTAAATTAGATTTAAATAAATATACCCAGCAGAATTTGCATATTTCGTAGAACATTGTATTGAGTGAAACTGGTCTGCACAAATTCTATGTCAGAACTTGTAATTTTTGGTCATTTATCCCTCAAATAGAAAACGATCCACCAAACGGTAAAAACATGCAATGACTAAACTACTATCTTCTACCCAGGTGGAGATTATTATGAGTGTGCAAAAAGCACAACTTCAGCTGAGTGGGAACACTGGACTTAAGCGTTAGTCATGCTTTCCACAGACGGTTATACATATCAGGGATGCGCAAGGCAAAATCAAATCGTATTCTCCTAAACTGTAGGGGGCAGTATATCAAAAACCCATGTCAACAGCATGTTTCTCTCCCCATCCATGTCGGCATAGTTAGAGAATGTCAGATGTGCACAGACAGACGAAAGGCCATCATACATGACCCCCACGAAGGGCCGTACAGACACTTCAGACCCTCGCAGATGTGTCAAGAATTAATCAAGCATAAGAAGGACAATGTCCTACAGTTTCATACAATACATGATTAAACCTTCATGCTGTGTCTGCCTGTATCCTTTGGATGTTCCAACTTCTTCCCACATTCAAAAAGTAAGGCGGGAACCTGAATGTTTCTTTGCCTGTCCGTTAAATCAGCTGGACCGTAATTATTGCCACCAGATGTCAAGAAATGATCAGTTAGGGGGACCTTAACAAAAATCTTTATTTCTGTTATGTGTTTGTGTTTAAAAAAATTATCTGCCAATACATCATTGTCACATTTTTGTAAATCCCAAACTTCCTTATCTGTATCATCCTCAAAATGTCAGTACCCGTCTGGCTCTAGCTGCTACTGAGCATGATGAGATAAAATGACTCTGGGTGGGATTGAGATCATTGCCTTTTTGACTAATACACATACCTTTTTAAAGATAAATCATCATTACAGCTTTCGCACAGGCTTAATTACGACAAATATTCCTAATTCTAGCAAAAGACCCTGCAGAGAATTTCGCCTGTCAGTGCAGCAAAATACATCTTGATAAATAAAGGAGCACAGGTGTGCAGAGCGAGTAATAACCCTGTGTCTGAAGGTGACAGTGAGGAAGTCGCTGAAAACAAACCCCTCACTATAAGCCCACAAGGAAGGGAATGACATGGAGACGTTATCTAAAGAGCAACATGTCATGCACCAAAGACAGGTGGAGGACCTGACTGCTACACCGCAGGTAACGCAATTAAAGCTGCATCAAACACAAAAAGCATCAAATCCCTGCTTCAAACACAAACTCCACTTTGGGGTCCAGGTGCTGGGAAGTGCTGAGAGTCATGGGAGTCATGGCAAGAACCAATAACAGGTCCTGCTCCTGGAGAATCTCATTCACTAATGGCCGACCCGTGGGGCATTTCTACTTGCTTGTATTTTTAACTTCACAAACACATCACTCAAAGACGTCCTTACTTTCACTAAGACAGGCTGCGACTTACACATTCTATATATAGGGGATGCCAAGAAGAGGCCTGCTCACACACAATCATAATACACCAAACAGCTCCTTCTGAGAGATATTCTGTGCTACAATAAAAGCAGAATACATTGCATTTTCAAAATAAATGAAATTTCTGTTATTTTATAAATGTAATATGAGAAATCAAAGGTGATGGATATTGTTATCAAAGACTCGTTGGTAAAGATCATTCAGAGAGTGATTTTCAGCACAGGTCAAAGCAGTGCAACAAAGAAAAGACTTTCTAGAGTCTGTGACGCATAACTCCACCGTGTTGTTTATATAGATGCTGCCATCCATTTCCACAGTGCACTGAAGCAAAATACTTGGTCAGTGTGCAAAAGAAGCCAATACTCTGTGCTCAGACAGGCAGTCCAACGCATGAATAGGCAGACAGAAAGTGAAGGCCTTGTTTTTCATGAAAGAGAAAACTACTTTTGAAGACACTTCAACAGTTCGTCACAGATACATTTTCAATCTTGTGTATTTTCCTTCCTGTACAAAGAATGATGTGACTACTTAAATTAATGGTCATTGTCTTTGGGTTAAGTGAACCTGAATAACAGTAAATGATGTGACTTTAGCATTTAAAGTATGCATATCAGGATTGTCTATGAACTCCTTATCTAACTATAAAGCAAGGAATCTCCGTCTGTCTGTCATACATCCCAAGAACCATTTATTAGATCTTCTTCACACTTGGCAGCTGTATTGCTGGGACCCAGGGACACAAAGTGTTGCATTTGGTGCAATTTGGACTCTGTGCGGCAGCAGAGGCTGGGATTCAGGGCATTGGGGAGAGTCAAGCACGTCTTGCTAAATGTATTTCATCAGTGTTTCTGTCCATGAATGGCCGTGACTTGGGTTTGTACTGCCAGCAAAATACCTCCGCTACTTAAATCCAGGCCCTACTTTTTTACCACAGTGGTTGTCATAGCAAGCGACTATAACATTTGCTGAGTATATTTCACCAGTGTTTCTGATGGCAAGAAGCCACAACCTGAGTGTCTTTTTCAGGGGTGGATTTAGTAAGCCGAGACCCCTCAGACAAAAGCTGTTGTGCTTCACTTTTCACCCTCTCTCTAACTGGGAGTGTTGGTATTAGCAGTAGAAGAAGAACTTACTTTAAGTAAAACTATTAAATCCGCACCATAAAAGTCTGAATTTGAATTTTGTAGTAGAGTGAAAGATATCATCACAGTGTACTTAAGTTTATTCAATGTCTGTTTAATGTCTGCAGTTTTAAATTCTAATATTATCCTTCAACTAATCGATTGTTTGAAGAGTAATCTGTATGTTATCGCTAGAGCAGTTGTTCCCAATTGGTGGGTTGCGGTCCAAAGGTGGGTTGTGGGTTTATGCTGAATGGACCGCAAGTGACTCACAAGCATGTCAAGTCTGTACATCTACACATACACAATACACTTTATTTTTAAGTAGAGTGAATTTCCAGTACAGAGCTTTTATTTTGAGGTGCCGTTTTACGCTGTAGAGTGAGTGACTAACGAACACCTACTTGACAGAAACAGCAAACGAGCTTGACAACATGGCCAAATGCAAGTGTGATGCTGAATGTATAAACTGTGTGGACCTTGAACTAATGACTAGCGATGAATCTGGACCCTGTGGCTGGACCATTTGGGAGTACCTGCTCTAGATTAACTAAATTGCCATACCTGCTAGCACTGTATGTCCACCAAAGGATTTTTTTCCTGTCACAGAGCTCGACATTAACTGTGTTCAGGCAAGTTGAATGCCTCAAGTGAAAAATAAACTGTAATATCATCCGAAAATAAACTGCGCACTGTATCGCTGGGAGCGTCAAGCTGAGCTGCGTGCACAAGTCTGTCTCACCACCAAGCTCTGAACAGGACTGATGAGAAAAATCTGACATACTGGACAGTACATAAGGTAGCTCTGGGTTGATGATGTCATATACAATGTAATGCTACTAGTGTCAAATATCTCGGTAAGACTGCATGCCAGAGAGAGACTTATTATTTTTAGCCCAGAAGCTAATGTTATCCATCGTGCCGCACCAAGCAAGGATCCTACACCTGTCACAAGCTTTGTGATCAAGCTTTGAACCGCAGTGTCTCTTTGGAGACTCAGCAAAATAAATCCATAATAATAAATCTGACACAAAATGGCTTCTGCAATTATTCATCTACTTTTCCGATTAAAAATAAGAGTTGGGGCATTGGTAGTGTAGTGGATAGTGCCAGTGTTCTGAAAGTTTGCACCACCCGCTCAGTAGCTCATCCTGTCAGACTAGTCTGATGAACTAAGCCTCTCACTCGTAATGACCTACCCTGACAAAAACATTGTTTAGTAGCTACTCAGGTCAGATATGTGTAAGAAGCAGACATACAGCCTATAAATGTAATTATAAGTAGAGTAGCTCCTTCTGTCAGGTAGGAAATATCTATCAGAATGGACTGTTACCTCTATCAATGTAATAAAAAATATGGTAGCTCCTTCTGTCAGGTAGGAAATATCTATCAGAATGGACTATTACCTCTATAAATGTGGTTATAAGTAGAGTAGCTCCTTCTGTCTGGTAGGAAATACCTATCAGAATGGACTATTACCTCTATAAATGTAATAAAAAATATGGTAGCTCATTCTGCTACTTACTTACACAGTAAGATCTTAAAAAATGTGCAATTTAACAGTATACTACTTACTTACTTACACAGTAAGTAAGTAGTATACTGTTAAATTGCACATTTTTTAAGATCTTTGAGGCCTTTTGATTGTTTTTTTGCGGGATTGATGAGTTAGAATAATTACAGAATTTTAAATTTGCCATATCTAAACAACATAGTAAATCTGTAGCTGTTTGGGGCCCAGGTGTGCTGCTCAGAACCCAAAGAAGTGCAGTGTAAAGTCGTTTGCTATTTTCAAGGAGGCTGCAAGCAGCAACACCACAGGCCAGGTAATCCACCCATTCTGAATAGGCATGTTTTGAATGAACACTGCACTAGTTTTTCCCTAAACATCCAAATGTTGCTTTAAAAAAGGAATTCAAATAACCGTGTTGCTGCAAGGCTTCAGATCAAAATATGATAATTTATGGTAACTTATGAAAAATTCCCTAGCTTAACGTATGGTTATGTCTCAAGAAGGCTGACGCATTGTTTTGGCTAACAATGTTTATAAATCCCACAATACAGACACAAACCATCCACGGTATTATGCAGATATAAAATATGCTGGATAAATATGGACGATAGTGTCAAAGGTAGAAGATGTAAACAGATGAACGTGGGCTGATAACTGAACGCAGAAACTGATTTACATGTGGCTCAACACAACGTTCCTGCACAACTAACTAACTGTATTGAATCACTTTACAAGCAGAACATGATACTTGAGGTCAGTGAACAGGGCGTAATAATCTTATTTAAAGATCATTCAAATTTTCACTGTCATAAACAATATGTTCAGAAAAAAGTATGTAATGGTGATCTTTTAATTGATGTGTATAAGGTTAAAAATATGTGCATTGTACTTGTGAGGGTCAAGCTGAAATTTGTAGTTTTTACACATCACCCTCTGCAGAAATGGAGCAGCAAGGAAAGTGGAGTTGTCGTGAAGCCTGCTGTTTGTATTAATCAGAAGTTTGTAAGATACATAAGCTCGTAAAATGTGATGCATCATTTTATTTAAGGTTTATTCATCTCAGGTGTTTCTTAACTAAGTCATTCAAACTACACAATGTACATGAAATAACTGTTTTATATTGATTATTATTTATGAATGATAACTATTTAAGAGTGCCAAACACACCCTGTAGCACATAAAATAAGCCAGAGACCATCAGCAGTACCTGTCTAGGACACGGCAGAAAAAGTTATTACTGCTAGGTTCAGCTCAATATGTGACCTGAGGCGGGAGCAGAAATAACTACCCAAACAAGCTGTGTGTGCAAACATTTCCTTAGCCCAGTGGAGGAAGAACAGGAGGAGGACAACAAGCACTGGAGGACAAACGCGGGAATCGATTGATGCGATGGCAGCTGTGATCGTCTCAGCTCTACGGATCAAAAAGGCATGCTTAAACAGCTCCGCCACTACTGGCACACAAACAATCCCTTCCTCTGACACAAATGTTACTTCTGGGAGATGCTCACAGTCTGCGATCCAGCACTGAGCCACTATAACATGAGACATAAAATCAATTTTCATACCTGCACCTATCTTTATGGCTGCTGTCTTATTATTGAATGTAAACCGCACTCCTTCAAACCATGAGCATCAAGGGTACAAAGAATTTGTCATGGTGTGAATAGCTCCTGGTGTCATTCACTAAATAAGTCATATTCATTCAGAGGTACTGATTTGGTACATAATGATTCATTATCCATTCCTATTAAATGCAATCAGCTGTCAAATCTTTTTTTTTTTTTAATCCTTTGGGTTTGATTCTCCAACAATGTAACTAATGAATGTGATGCTAATCAGCAGCCCGCTCTCATTTCTGAGATCTGAGATGTAACCCTTTATCAGCACATGTATTTATATAGTTTGTAGCAGGTAATCAGTTATTTGTAAGCTAACATTTCTTAACTAAATCCAGATTCACTTGGATATCTATCTGTTGTATTGTATTGTGCTGTAGTGCTTGCTGAACCTTTAAATGCATTGTTTGTCATTAGACCACATTTGTAATAACCTGCCCAGGGACTACAGATGAAAATCAGCTCATTAGCTAACTCTGGCACAAAACATTGAAGTGGAAACTGAAGTGTTTATTGATGTGCACTGACCCTGACAAATAAAAAAATAAATAAATGCATAAATAAGACAAATGTTTTTGCTTGGAAGGCTGGAAAACACACTCAGCAGCATCCAATACACACCACTACTATGCGTCTATGCATGCAGATGTTAATAAGAAATGCCAGTAAAGCAGAAGCTAAAAGTAAAAAATACATCTCATAAATAAATAAAGAATACACATTTGATTTAAAGGAACAGTGTGTAAGATATAGGGGGATTTAGTGGCACCTAGTGGTGAGGATTGGACATTGCAACCAGCTGAAACTTCTCCTAGTTAGAATTCCTTCAGTATTCTTTGTTCAGGAGGTTTTTACTGAGAGAAGAATCATCTGCACATGTCTCTTCCTCTCCAAAACAAAAGGACCAGGTGACCGGTAAAAACAGTGAAAAAAGAAGTTTCATGTTACAAATCAGCGTTTGTCCAACACTGTTCGGCATGTCCGAGACGGGCAGCTGGCCCAGCACCTGTTAATGTGTACTCACCTATTTTCAACGAAAACTTAAGATACAGACATTCAGGAGGTTTATACCAGGAGCCGATTTATCCACAGAAGTTTCTTCCTCTCTTAACTAACAGACCAGAGGTCTCACTCATACATCAATGTGTAGGAACCATACTAAAAATGTCCAAAAGCCAAAAATGACGTGCGCCAAAGAATATTTAACAATTTCTACAATCAGGCTTCCACCTCACCATCTGTGTCGCCAATTTCCTGTCTCCAAAATGTTCGTAAACATAGGTCAAAGTTTCTCCCTTCAAGTCTGTTTTGATAGATTACAACTTTTGCATGGGAAGTGACGTACACCTCTTTCAGGCCTCGTTTTGTTCATACACAATGTTTATAAATGAGACTCCTGGTGATTTAAACCAGAAAAAACCCCTGAATAAAGCAGTTTCACATAAAGAAAAAATCTGTGTTATTCTGATACTTTCATCGCGGAGGGGCTGCTAACTATGATCGCTGATGCAAAAAAGCGGCTGGCGCTATCAAAAGCATTTGGTTTGTTCATTCTAGGCTACTGTAGAAACACTGCGGTGCAACATGGCAATTTGTGTAGACAAGGACCCGCTCCCTACTTAGATATAAATGGCCCATCTAAGGGAACCAGGGGTGCACGATATTAGATTTTTTTGCAGATACCTGACCAACTTATTTTAGTGCTCATCAAGTCTCTTCTGTAGTGAAATTAACATTAAAAATATTATACATGCATACTCTTATCGTGATGGACCACCAGCAGATGGAGACATGAAATACAATGCTTTTCAACGTATGTAATATTCATTTATTATTCATAAATATTTTATTTTAAAGCCAATATTGGCCGATACTGATTTGCTGATATTATCAGCATGTTGATCATTCCGATATTTCATTTTAAAGCCAATATCAGCTGATATTGAAAGTCCAGTATCACTGTTCATCCCTAGGTAACAAAAACAACGATTCTTATTTTCAGGTGATTATACACAAAAGAAAACATACTTATTGTATCACATTCAATTTCTGCCAATATATTACCCTAAACTCTACACAATGGACCTTTGAATATTTGTTGAATAAAGGTTTTAAAATGTGGCTACCTCCTAAATTTAAATAGTTTAAGTAGATTCATTGCCTCTATTTTGAGGTTATAACAAAATGTGCCCTAATTTCAACTTAAAAAATGCTGCTCTCAGGTTTTTGTTGCTCACATTTAAATCTGTGTCACATATGAGGGCATAATAATATAAATTGGGACACCTTCATCTATAATGTGTACGCAGAGTTGGTGCTGCTCAGATATGCACAGAATAAAAGTTTGTGTGGAGTTTTCTGTTCGGCTCATATTTTAAAATTATAATGCAGCACAGTACTAGAAATGTCAAAAGTTGCACCGTCAGGCCAGCAGCTCTTCTATGTGTAGGAGCGCCTCGCTCTGCATACAAGTAACCCTACAGTGCCTGCTGTCACTACTCCAAATAACATCCCAAAGGCTTCTGGCAGTGCAGCACAGCAAGGATTTAAATACGTGATGAGTTTTGAAGTCAGCTCAAAATCAGGCCCTTGTACAACCTTGCCACTTGAAAGCAATGCTGTTTCACTTCTCCTGTCTCTTTAAATTACCCAAATAAGGGATGTGAATGAGAAATGAGGTGGCAAACAGAATGACCACTGACAGCGTTAAAAGGAGAGCTATGAAGAGACCACACAGCTGAGATCAGATAAACACACAACTAACACATAAAGTGGATCATAAGTACATGGTGGACCTGAAACAGTTTTGGGAAACAGCTGGTTGGTGTGCATCCAGACTGAAGTGTCTGTGAAGTGTCTATTCAGTAATCTAAAAGGCAGTGGAGCATCTGTACAGGGGCATAGCAGACTCCTCCAGGAGCACACGCAGAATGCTAATGCTGTGAGGCTCACCTCCGTCCTCTCTCCCCTCTCTCTGAAACATACAAGGGCAATGCTGCATTAATCATGGATTCACATCCCTCCTCCTTCACTCTCACCTCACTCCAAACACACTCCTCCACGCCTTCCTGTTTCTCTTTGTCTCTCACGATCACACACGCACACACACACACACACACACAGACACCCGCCTTTCCAACATGTGCGACATTATTAAAGAGACCTGAGACCACAGACTGTAAAATATAAATGTCACTTAACCTGAGAAGCATGAGATTCTCAAATCAATGTAATCAGATCGTCCACTAAAAAAACTTGATATTCCTGTACCACAACAGAGAATACTGCATTATCTCACATATCTCTCTTAAACAACACCCACTCCAAACATGCACGAGTACATACGCCCACACACACCACACACACACACACACACACACACACCACACACCACACACACACACACACACACACACACCACAATACAATGCACTCCCATTTTTTGCTCCACTTCTCTGAGCAAAATGAGTGGGAAAGAGATACAGGAGCACACAGTTGTATCTGTGAATTCCATTTTCAAAAACCACTTCAAGAGAAACAAAATTATCAGACGCACATATTGGTCAAAGACCTGTGCGGAAAAAATGTTGCGTTTCAAATATTCATGGCATTGTCTTCATCAAGGGGCGCGAGTTCTGCATATTTGTTTCACACAATGTAACAGAATGGTGCCAGCAGCCCAAAGGAGAGAGTGGTGTGAATAAGAGGTGAAATATGAGCAATGACATTATGAGATCTCATTTTATTCATAATTAATAGATGTTACAGAGGGAGACAAATAGCCCTGTGCCAGACAAGATAGTGGGCAATTAGCTGTGTTAACCCTGACACAAAGTGACACCACGAAGACACTGTGTCCAATAGTGACGCAAAAACCCAAACCTGAATAATAGTTTGTCCCGTCCCTAGAAATCCGTACAGAATAATTTGTAATAATAGGCTACGAGGAGGATCGTGAGGAGTTATCTCTATGAACACATATCTGCATATGTATGAAGAATCTGTGGGCAACAGTACAATAGTTTGGTATCTGAAGTGCTCTGGTTTCCATTTGTATACTGAGTCGTATTGACCAGTCACACCTGAGCAGGCTTACATTGCCTGCAGGTAGACACTCCGTGCAGAGAGCAAAAGAGGCAGAACGCATTGGGCGAAATGCAATCTCAGAACCCACTGGCTATCTGACGAAAATGTATCTTTTTATTAGCTTTATTGTAATTCATGTGTATTCATATGCAGATATCTGTTTGCTGAGATTAGCCAAATTGTTATCTGGACCTGTCTCAAGTTGCTAATCAAACTGTAAACAATGAGCAGCGCACGGATGGAAGAGAAAGTCTTGGCCTGGATATCCGCTGGCTACTCAGAATCTCCCAAAATACTGACCATTGCCCCCAGAGGCTTATCAGTGCCAGACAATAAACGAGACTGGCTTTTAAGAGTGTGTGAGGAGTCATGTGTGGCATAAATTATTAGCTACAGCTCAAGCCAATGCCGAGGAGCGGCATCGGGAAAGGTCCGCATATTTTAAAGGATCGGACTCAGCTAAATTGAAAGCAGTCAAATGCTGATCCTATCCTCACTGTGCTCTACAATGTTCTGTCCTATTCAGACTGTTACAGGTGCTGCAGTTGTAGCGCTAAAGTTATTCTTACATTTTGCAATTGCATAAATGTGTAGCCTGTACACTATATTAAAAAAATGTTTTGACATCTCGTCAACTATGTGCGTCACATGTCTACGGCCTGGCGCCTTTTCTTAGAATTTGCTGAATCTCAATAGTGATGGCCGGTCTCAAGTCTCCTCCGTGAGGAAGGCTACTGATTCCAAATCCAAAAAAGAAAACGTCTCAGAGGAAAATAGAGAATTTCAGAGTGAGTGGACAGATTTGTGTGCTTTCACTATGAATGCTGCAAAGCTTAAAGGGATAGTTCGGGTTTTTGGACATGAAGTTGTGTGAAACGCTGACCATCTGTAGCTCTGATGTGACGGTGTCACTACTGTCAACGAGCCTCCTGCTCTGAGAAATGGCCTGTAGCTGAAGGCTGTAATATCGGTATCGGATCGGAAGTGAAAAAGCTGGATCGGGACATCCCTAGTAGCTAGCTAGCTAACCCTACACTTCTCAGGGTTTGATTTTGGTTTTGGAACAGGGAAGAAACATATATGTTTTTCCAACCTCTCCAGGTAACGAGTATCATTAATACACGACGTGCCCCAGGCACAACATTTAGCTCCAAATCCGCAAAACCAGCCTGAAAATGACGGAGATCTGAAAGGATTGCATTGGAGTCAATGGAGCACAACTGTGTTGATGTCAAACCCTGGTCTGAGCCTGACGATGCTACGTTATGATTGGCCAGTCTGGATACAAATATACATAAAACAAGGAGTAAAGGACAATTTATACATACGTACTAACTTTAAACAGATGACTATAACATTAACTTGCAAAAAAGCAGGTGAAAAGTACAAGTAAAATAAGAGCAGAAAAGAGGCTGTGTATGTACATGTGTGTAAATGAAAGGGAGCTGAGTCATGGGTTTGTCTTTAAGGGCTATTATTTCAGTGAAGAAATCTTTCCCATTTCAAATAATACCATTCAATCCTGCCCAGCAGAGAGAAGGACACTCGTTCATACGCCGCCACCAAGCAGGCAGATAATGCCAGTCTGTGATTGATGGAGCGTGAGCTGACTTCCATTGTTGGACAAGCAGTCTCAGTGCCAATAAACCTCGATCAAGACGTCCCTTTTGTTTGTCATATGTGGGCATTCTCATATTCATCGCTGTGGCTGTTACACACACAGAATTACTGTGATGTTGATTATTATAAATGGTCACTTCTATAGCAATTAGAAGCTCTATTTCTTGTACTTTCTTTAGAAAGGTCAAAGGGCAAGATCAGGTGCACTAAAGCATTTCTGTGGCTGGGACGCTTCAGCACATCTTTGCTTTCTGTTATGATGGCTTATACCTGAGCCTGACTGAAGGATGGGCTCCACACCTGCTGTACCACTCTGCTACCTCACGGATTCATTTGTAAAGAAACCATAAATTCAAAATCAGATTTCAGCACAGTACGCAATGTAATACACCAGCTGTTGAAGCCATTATTGAAGCAACACGTCACCTCATACCGAACAACTACAAGCTACACGTACACATACAAAATAGGCAGCTGTCAGGTGAGCAGCATGATCGATAGCCCCTTTATTGCTTTACCAGCCTGAGAGTGAGAGTCCATGTTTAGGCACTAATGCACTCCCCACTCTGATCAATACAGAAAACTGCCGATTTGAATACAAGGGAGAGACGAAAGAAGAGACGCCATGTGATACTTTTATTTTGGGTCTTTCTCAGCAATGTGACTTTGCTTTAGGTGATCACAGTCAGGACAACAGTATTACCACAACAATGTTTCGTCTAAGATTAGACGAAAATATGACAAGCATTAGGAAAATATAGCAGGTGATACTGGTGATGTTGTTGGTGTCCTTCAGTCAGGTCAGACAAAAGAAAGGCTTTAAAAAAAGGCACACAGAGATGGACTGGGAGATGACAAGTGGGCTCCAAAAAGAGAGCACTGCGAGGGAATGATAATAGAAAGTGTAAAAGGGACCTTAAGAGAGGGATATTGGAAAGAAGATTGAAGTTGGTAAGAGGCTAGACAAAATGCAGGCTGTAGAGAAATGTGTGGTGTGGAGGAATGAGGGGCTTACGAAAAATGAAAGAAAGATGTGTGGTGGTGCAATAGCAGAGGGACTTTTAATGCACTGGTGCAGCTGTGCGGACATAAAAAGCACCCATATACCCAGAAAACTGGCAAACGTGATACTGTAAATTAAATTTCCTTTTTCGTTTCATGTCAGTTCAGAAAAGTTTGACTTGCACATGAGTTTTGAATCAAAATGCATTGTTTCTACAATATGTGCTTTACAAATGTGTGTATAGACCCTTTTACTGTTAGTAAACAGGTGGATGTGGCTTAGCTGGAGGCAAAACAATTCTCCACAGACATCAGCCAGCGGCATCTAGCAAGTTCTGCTGGCTTGTTTTAGACGATGAAGGCATTTGGAAATACTCAATCCGAGCAACAGAAGGCACTCTGGCACAAACTGGACCGTTTATAAATTCGAAGCACTGTTGATATGCACCATTCAGTTATCCAGAGCACCGCACTCTCAGGGTGGCAGAGCACACTCCTGGCCCTCTGTTTGAGGAGATGGAGCAGCAGAGCGCCAAGTGGAGTGAATGTGTGATTAACTTAACTGTTCATTAATATAACCCTCCGTGTCTTTGACCTCTCATTTTAGTGTAGAGCGTCAGACTGAATTTCTGAATGCACCATGTCAGGTCACTCACTCTCCAGGACTGTGAGTGTTACTTGAATAAGTAAACACTGACCAACGGGACCAGACTGGCCGACCCGAATGCTCTCACTCAGTAGATGATGATGATGTCACAGGAAGCTTTGTAGTTGATTACTATGCCAATCTTATAAAGGAGGAAGACACGTGAAGGGTTTCCTCCAGTTTGTTTTGTTATATATAGTCGCGGGGTGCTGGAGCCTATCCCAGCTGACATTGGGTGAGAGGCAGGGTACAACCTGGACAGGTCACCAGACAATCACAGGGCTGACACATAGAGACAGACAACCTTTCACACTCACATTCACACCTACGGCCAATTTAGAGTCACCTAACCTGCATGTCTTGGACTGTGGAAGGAAGCCGGAGTATCTGGAGAAAACCCACACTGACACAGGGAGAACATGCAGACTCCACACAGAAGGGCTCCCCCATCCTGTGTTCAAACCAGGAACCCTCTTGCTGTGAGGTGACCGTGCTAACCACTGCACCACCTTGAAGCTATCGAAGCTAACGTTAGTTAATGTGCTAAAAAGTTAGCATTACACAGAAATCCAATATTCCTCTTAATACCTCCCCAATGTCTGATTAGGTGGACATGATAACCCTTGATGCACATAACGTTATTCATCTCTACATCCAGTCCTTTCGCCTCATTGCATTTAACCTTAGTGGGGCCTGGTATGTGGTCAAATTTAAGTTTTGAGCCACGACTCCTTCTATTCTGTCTCCCAATAACACAAGACGACATTTTAAGACTCCTATGTAGCCTACAGCCCTGTGGTGGAAAGTCGTGTTTTGCCTCCAGCTAACAAACTGACATCATTGTGACGTCAACACTAAAAGGGTTGGAAGCCAAAAATGTGCTTAAAAAGTCCTAAATACTATATTGTGTCACGTGGAATCTAAACATTGCACAAAAGTATATTTGGTGTGTAAATAAATTTTATGGTGGACAAGTGGAGTCAAATAGATGTCAGAGCTGAACAGCATGACACGACAGCATGCTGGATGGGAAGCAGTGGGGTGAAAACCAGATCGAGACAGAGAGTGACACTTATAGACTGAGAACATTGCTTCCTGCTGGTCACTGTGAAATGACAAAAAGGAAAAAAAAAAACACAACAACAACAACAACAACAACAACAGCATGGTGGAGATCTGTGTCCTGCTCACATTGTCTCCATTTAACCCCCACAACAGGTACACTACCTGTGGAGACTCAATTAGAAAGCCATTAGCCGCTGACAGACTGAGGGCTAATTGCTGCCTCAGGGGGATTCAGAAATGGGAGGATTCAGTGTACAAGGACAAGAACACGCCATGAAATCCATCAACCGGCAACATATTTTACAAGGACAGGAAGCTGTCTTATATTTCACTGAGCAGACTGCCATTACAGCAGTTGACAAGTTTGATTTCTTTTTAGTCGGGAGGCTTTCACAGGACAACACCAATTTGTGAGGTTTTTATGAGCAGTGGAAATGTAGAATCAATACAAGCACTACATTTGTGCACCGTGCTCAGGGCCAGGCAACGCGGAAATCAAAAAGCACAGTACTCCAGCAATTTAGCATTGTGCTTCTGTAACATTGTGAGACTTAGGAGTGAAAACAGTATCCAAATCGACGCTGCAGAAGAGATGTTGCCTTTTTTATTTCCTGCATTCTTTTTCTTGGCAAAACCTAGTTTCTACAGGTCCCATAAGTCAATTCCAACACACACAGTTTGATGAGAGATTAGGGTGTGTTATACTTGTTGTGGCTAATGTAGCCTCAAGCTGCAAGCCTCAAGGTGAGTAGAGGAGTGGGCCACACAAGTCTAGTAGCCGCACTTCTGTCTAACTCCACACCCACAGACTTTTTTTTTTTTTTCTCAAACCTGTCGTCTTCAGCCCCAACAGATGCTGATTTATCAGGTTTCACTCAGTTACCTCAGGAGCCAAAAAGGCTTTGTAGAACTTTTTTTCCACAAATGCAGCAGTACTTCCTGAGACCTGTAAACAGACTTTGATGTGGAGGAAAAAAAAAAATCAGTGGAGTTCCCCTTTTAGGATGCAGGGTGGTGAATGTATGGATTTTTTCTTACAGTGGTGAAAAGCAGGGGGGGTTCCTGCCAATGCTTGGGGCCAATTACTTTTTTATAGTACGTCACAGTGTTCTGCCGGCACTTGGTGCACAGAGCGTTATGGACGTGTACATCATGAATGTCACTGTATAATTCTTGGTTTATCAGTGAAGTGTATGAACTTTCTTTACTAACAGTGACAAACAGAGTGATGGGACCGCTGACTTACATGACTGGTCCAATGTGGGTTAAATGCACAGCGGTAGATCTGTATTATATAAGTATCATGTATGAAATCATGTATGAAATGTCTGTATCGTCACTGCGTTGCATTTTTATTAGCTATGATAACCTGATCACATTTCTCTACACATCCAGGCACCATCTCACTTCCTCTTCCTCTCCTTGCAGTTCTTGTACTTATTCATTTAGCAAGATTTATACTTGTGTGTCAGCTCTACACCGTAGCCTACGCTGTTGTGCAGTAGTGTGTCTGTGTCACAGTTCGAGTTACACCTCCAAAACAGAAGTGCTGGAAAGTTTAGTTGATTCAAAACACACATTAAACATGGCTTAATAGAGACAATTTCAAACACAAGTACACAAAGCACTTGTATTTATCTGGACACATTTTCTCCACAAATAGGCTAATGTTTTTAGCACAAGCCTATGGCATTTTACATTGTATACATTAGCTTAGTGGCTAGCAGACTCTACTCATGAGGCCAGGGACAACAGCAACATTTAACAAAGGTTATGTTACAAAATTTGGTTCCATTACAACTCACAAAGTTCAGTAACAAAACAACTGTCTTATACTACACACATTTCCAAACAAATATAACATGCTAACGTTATTAGCACAAGCCTATGGCATTTTACATTGTATAAATTAGCCTAGCGACTAGCGGAGATTTCCTCTGCTCATATGAAGCCAGGATAAATCCTGAAGTGTAAATCCCCAAAGGACGAATTACACACAAGAATTAAAATGCTATTTTTGTGGAGGCTTTATTGTCTTCACAATTTATTGTTTCTTATCTGTGAAATGAAAGTTAATAAAAGCTTTGTTTCCACTGAGGGAAATGGCTTCAGCTTACAAAAATAGACAGGAGGTCTGCATCGCTGTGAAGTGTAGTTACATTTCTGGGGAGGTGCACATCAAGCTACAGCGTCAATTCGACACAGAAGTATAAATCCCGCTTAAAACTTAAGTGACATCCATTAACTACTATGATTACACTTCAGCAATATACGCTGTCTTACATTTGACACATATTTCCAAGTCTGCGAGAGAAGTGCCAGTCTCTGTCCATCTGTAGCATGGCAGCCTTTGGCATTGTTAGGTTATTACTCATGACGTGTAACTAGTCACATTGGCAGGGAATTGAGGGAGGCTACAGAGTGGTAACTGAAGAAAGAAGACCTGCATCTATGCTGAAGAGACACATTTTTCAATTAATTTATTATATCGACTTAAAATAATTATAAATAAAAAGTGGTGATGATGGCTGAGACGTCATCACCCTGGTATTGCTGTGATGTGGGTATAATCATAGCCTAAGTAGTTAGTCCTCCCAACAATTCACATTCTTGTCAATGCTAGAATTAACTCAAATTGTGCCTTGCAATAAGGTCTCACAATTTAACTTTTACACAATAAACAGTCAAACTGTAAGATAGGCACCAATCCATTCCTATTCCTCTGTATTACTGATTCCAGTACCTCAGCTTTCAGAGTATCTGCTGATAGCAGAGAATCAATCTGATAGCAGTTTTTCCCAGATGTAAAACTCTATACTCATTGGAATCAGTTTATGTGAGGTGACATGAGGCCAGACATTGCTGTGGCAGCCTGCCATGACCGACTAGATGGATCTGATAGTGGAGACAGAATTTTTTTAATGACATCGACAAAGAAGCTGTATCTACTGTGAATCACTAACGTCATGGGCAATACCCAATCCCCCTCACAAAGCCAGTATCAGCCCTGATGTTATAGGTATGTGCATCCCTGCTGAAAGAACACTGGCTAATTCTACCAATCACAATATTCTGCATGAAACTGACTTCATTCACATCCAATTTGAAAAAGTGAAAATCTAATAAGACTCAAGCCTCAGTTTCAACACTTCCTTCGTGTAACTGCAGTTGGAAAGACATTCTTTCCCGAGAATCAGTCTGCGAAGGCAGCGTTGGCCCCCAAAGGCTATAAATCTCAGCAACAAGCTCTGTGGCTTGTTTTGGAAAGCCGGCTGCAATTCAGCCATTGTTGGCCATGGTAATTACAACAAAACTCTGCGAGATCCTCAAGAGGCTGAATAGTCTGTGTTCTTATTAAAAAGTCCATAAAGGCGAGGTTATTATATTAGGTGTGTGTAAACAAAGTTAATCTCCACGTTGTAATAAAACAACCTGGTTAATGGCTTGTGAGCATTAATTGGAAAATTAGTTTTATTGCAGTTATGTTACTGGGCTGCTGTTATTGTTGGTAGATGAGTTGATATTTCAATGACCTATTTACAGTGTTTATTGGCTAATCATGATGAGTGATTGCCTGATTGTTGGATCTTTGTTACACACTGTGTTAAACTGCAGGTGCATGTAAGAGTAAAGACATTGTATGAGGGATGTAGGATCAGATTACATACTATACAGAAACCTTACATACACCCTATCACTGATCCTTTGACTTAGGATGCTCAGGATTCTTGACTGAATGTGTTTGGAAAGCATTACCAAAGTTCAGAGTCCATTGAAATCAGAAACTTTAAATGCATTATGCTGTTGAGGTCGAGGAGGCTTTAGACTTCAAACAGCATGTTCCCACAGCTCTGTATTCTGCATAGGATTCCTGAAATTTTAACAGACGTCTTCCCTTCATGCTGAAGTTGTCAGGCCTCCAGCGTCTCAGACAGTGACGTCAGCAAAACGCAAGTAAATCTTCTAAAACTGGGTCATATTCAAATCTTTCTCTGCAATTGGCAACAAATGCTGGATTAAAAGTAATTATTTTCTGGGCTTTTCAAGAACTGGTCAATCTGTTTCAGATAAATGAGATTCACTGTGTATATATTTAGGCTTTATAAAGGATCTGTATTAAGGACCTATAAAGGATTTCTTTTCATGTTGGTGGTGTTTTTAGCGCTGGAGAAAAATACCCACTGCATTAAAAACTCAGACTCTTTCTAAAAGCTTACTGACAACATAAACTCTTGGAGAGCAAATGCAAATAAGCTCAAATCAAACATTTATGATTTGTCTCAAACAGCAGCTTCCACTTGTCAACAAAACTGAGTTAAAAACATATTCACCTCACATAACACTTGAATGTGTTACCCATCATTATCCTTCCTTTTGTATGTCCATTATTGGTGCACTGGGGAAACTGGATGTTCATTGATAAACACACAATATCTTTTGAATGATCAGGCCACAACTTACATTTCTTCTTACAACTCTGATGTTACTGTAACAGGCAAAGGATCTAAAAATAAAATCAAACTTGAATCCTGATTTTTAGGGGATTAAGAAAGACTAATATGGCAGTACAAAATGAAATAGTACACGCAGATATGTACAGGTCAAGTCCGTCATGTGGTTTGCTATCTTTATGCTTTTTTCCCAGTTAAACGGAGGTACAATATGGAAAGACACTCTGACTCTGTTGTTGGCATGCAAACAGTGTAGACCCACACAAGACACTGTGTGACGCCATGTGTGAGTGGGTGGGCTGTCTCTGTAGGACATTTTCTGGAATTTGTATGCATTTTGTGTTTTTGCTTACAGGATCGTCACTGTTGTTGATGTCTCCTGCAGATTCCATATGTGTAAGGGAATTATTGATTATTCCTTATTGATTACTACTCATGTATCTAGAGCCTGTGTAACTGTGTAAAGTAGTGAAAAAAACACAGTAGAGTCGATCATGCTTTTAATGTCTCCATCTACCATCAACACCCTGACACTCACTCTCTCTTTCTCTCACACAGAAGCACATTCCCCTCTGACTATGAGGAACAGAACAGAATTAAAATCAGTTAAAGGGATAGTCCGTATTTATTGAGCCTGTGTTGTATGAGGTTATCTGTAGTCAGTGTATTACTTGCAGTCGATGATGTCCTGAGTCTGGAGAAGCAGGCAGGAGTGCCACCACAGAAGCTAAGCAATGTACTGCTGTGGGCGGGGGCATATATATAAAAAAAGTTGGGCCATTGTCTGGTGAAAAAAATAAATATCATTTATATTTGGCCACTTTATTAGGTACATATATATCATTTTAGGTAGGGCTGCCCCCTAACAGTTGACCAAATGTTAGTCAACCAGAAAGGCAATTAGTTGGCAAGATTTCATTGACTGCCTAGTCACAGAAAAAAAAAGTGAAATTCTATTAGGAGCTGCTCTTTGTCAAATCAAAACGTATGACTGGACCATGTGGGAATTTAATTTGAAAGGACAGAGGCTCAGCAGTCAGACAGGAGTCACATTACAAACCAGTCACAACCAACACATGTCTTTCTCTTCTTCCATAAATATTCAGTCTGTGATAAATACAGAAAGGTTGATCTGTCCCACAGACGATAGGCCTACACACTTACTGTATAAACAGCACCCTGAAGTAGATCAGCTCTGCACTCTTTCAGGTACATAGGCTATACAATGCGTGTAAAGGTTGCTTAGCAACCTCAGACACAACCTGCTGTCGTGCTCTCGAAAGTTGCACAAGAGTAGCGCCGAGTGCTGGACCTTGCATTTCCAAGCGGTTGAAGACGTGCAGGCTAGTTAATAACATGTCAGGCAGGAAATCCAAAGTGTGGGATCATTTTGAGAAGGTGAAGAACAAACCCAAGGTGATATGTAAACTCTGCAGGCAAACATTTGCCTATCATTTGTCGATTACAGACATGATGCATCATCTCAAACATGTAAGTAGCTATATGCCCAGTAGCCACTTAGCACAATCATTATTGAAACAGCAGACCATCAGCAACTCCCGTCTTAAGTGAGGTAAAATCACCTATTTTGTCAATGGAGTTCGGTGGCTTTGACAAGAACAATTTAAGGGCTAAAAAAGCCAACTAGGAGCAAGGTAAAGCTGTGCAAGTATTCTAAATATAGAATACACTTAAACTTATATTGATTTTTTTAGGTGGCTAAAATACATTTTGCTGCTGCTCATGTCCATAGCAGTACATTGTTTAGTTTTCATGGCAGCACTCCTCCCTACTTCTCCAAACTGGGGGAGCGCAGACCATCAGCTACTGTGGGTAACCCTAAGTACCTCATACAACCCTACTTCAAAAAATCCCAACCATCCCTTCGAATTTTCATGCATTAAGCCCCTCCTCACATCCTCCTCCCATGAAAGTCCCTACAAGCAGGCTACTGACAAAAAAAGAAGCTTTTCTGCATCTGTATTGATAGTGCAGTTATGGATCCAAAATATTTGTGAGGAAACTAAATTTAAAATTTAGCCTTGTGGCACTTGTGTCAGGTGGAACTTTGAACTAAGTGTTGAGGCAAGTATTCTCAAAGGCTTCTCCTTGATGCACTGTAGCTTTGGATCGTACCTCATCTGTACGCCACTTTAGACAAAAGCATTAATGTAGAAATCTAAATTTGTTATTTTTGCCCAACACATGTTAAATCTGCCCTGTTGTTAATCACTAGTCAGCTTGTGAACATGCATACCTAATGTGACATTCAATTTATTGAAAGTCATGCATCCTAATTAGTCCTTATTAGGAAGAACACTCACACAAGTCAGATCACATGATTAAGTGTCAGCCCTGTCTCCTTAGTATTCTATGTCCCTCTTATCCACTTCATATGAAATCACTTTTGCATTCAGAGAGAGTCACTGCGATGGCATTGGGGAACAATAATGGTCAAAAATAACAATATTGTCTAATGGTGTGTAACAGAAGGAAGCAGGCTGATATAGTCTTGTTTTTCCACTCTGCATGAGGGTAATACAATTTTGCCGCAGAGTGATTAAGCACCTTCCAAAAAAAGAGCCACTGAGCTACTGATACAAATTCAATATGTTGGCCTTAGACCCTTAGTCATGGATGGCTCCTCACCAAAGTTAATAAATAAGATATTTTTCTGCTGTAACTGTGATACCCTCTCTACAGTATCACTCACTGAGGCGATGTTGAGCTCTGTTCCAAGAATTAATTCTTTATTGTAGCAGCTGTTAAGTGATTCAGTTGTCTTGCAGAAAGAGCAAACCGGAGCTTCAACCTAAAATTAGTAAATTCTGAGAGCAATAGGAAGACCTTCAAAAAATAAAATAGACCTTTAATTAGATTAGCTAGTGAGAGGAATTATCATCTGAAAGCTTTTTTAATTTCAAAGTCTCAAGGTGAATTTCAAAACAAGAGCAGTCATCTCACATTAACACAACTAACTTAATGAAAGTCACTGGTTGCGATGATTTTATTGCACACGTTGTGCTGGACGCTTTGTGTGAAATTGTCTCATGACTCCTAATTTCATGTACAGTGCCCATCTTGATCAGCTCTGGAATATATCTCACTTTCTCTGTCCATCTGTCCCTCTCTATCTACCCATCTCTTTCCCTCCTAGCATTGTGCTTGCAAGATGGGTTGATATAGGCATGCATTATTCATCTGTGTGTCCTTTCTGTCATTGCAGAGCTGAGCTCTGAGCAGAGGGGTGCAAAGCAGGACTACAATCAATCAACCAGGGTCTGACACTCGACACAATGGGATATGTTGATTGGATGTCACAAGATATTCATGCAAATAGAAAAGTGTTGTGGGCCATTCTGTACACACCGAGATTGTCTGGCCCCTTTTCGCACCAGCAACAGTTGAGATTCATTGGTATTCTGCTCCTTAGGTGGTGAAATATCCAAACCACCTGTTTCAGAGAAGACCTGACTGCTCGCCACAGTGATGGTGTGGATTTGGTCAAAATACTGTCACTATGTGAGGCACTCCAAGAGTTAATCATGTTGATATAAATGCATATCATAACAGTAATACTTTTCTATTTTCTATTAATTTTTTTTTACTGTGAAGCTTGTGCATACGAGTGTTCTCGTTGAGATTCAACAAATTCTCTAAACTGCATTAACTTGTCAGAAGTGACTCTTTCAACTTGATGTGAACGCCACCTGTTCATGAGTAGGTACGTGTTCATGAGGTGTGATTAGCATGATTGACCCCATTTACACTGTGCATCTTGTATCCAGATTGTATCTAGGTATGATTTAATCTGATTACATTTAGACCTGGTATTAATATGTCTCTCAAGTGTCTACACTGAGATCTGACTGAGTGCAAACAACTGAACGTCTCACATCTTGTTTGCATGGGTCAAAAATGACAAGAAACAAGCCTAAAAAGATGGTAGCCACTCATTAAGCTGCAGTATTGTAGAGACTTATGCTTGCTTTCTATAGCAGGGGAGGAAGCTGTCTTAGACAACTGGAATACCGACAAGGAAAGCAGAAGAGAAAGCTGTTTTATCATGCATCTGCTTTTAAATCTGCTGTAGTCAGTGCCACCATTGTCCAGAGGATGATCTGAATGTGGGAACGCAGTCAAAACTGGTGGGAGTGGATAGTGAAGGGAACCTTTGCAAATGAAGACTGAATTTCTAACCTAAGTACTCACTTTATAAGGTACACCTGTTCAACTGCTCGTTAATGCAAATAGCTTATCAGCCAATCACGTGGCAGCAACGCAGTGCATTTAGGCATGTAGACATGGTCAAGACGACCTGCTCAAGTTCAAACCAAGCATCAGAATGGGGAAGAAAGGTGATTTAAGTGACCTTGAACGTGGCATGGTTGTTGGTGCCAGACGGGCTGTTCTGAGTATTTCAGAAACTGCTCATCTACTGGGATTTTCACACACAACCATCTCTAGAGTTTACAGAGGATAGTCCTAGAAAGAGGAAATATCCAGTGAGCGGCAGTTCTCTGGGTGAAAATGCCTTGTTGATGCCAGAGGTCAGAGGAGAATGGCCAGACTGGTTCAAGATGATAGAAAGACAACAGTAACTCAAATAACCACTCGTTACAACCAAGGTCTGCAGAAGACCATCTCTGAACTAACAACACGTCCAAACCTTGAAGCAGATTGGCTACAGCAGCAGAAGACCACACCAGGTGCCACTCCTGTCAGCTAACAACAGGAAACTGAGGCTACAGTTCACACAGGCTCACCAAAACTGGACAATAGAAGATTGGAAAAATGTTGCCTGGTCTGATGAGTCTGGATTTATGCTGTGACATTCAGATGGTAGGGTCAGAATTTGGTGCAAACAACATGAAAGCATGGATCCATCCTGCCCTGTATCAACGGTTCAGGCTGCTGGTGGTGGTGTAATGGTGTGGGGGATATTTTCTTGGCACACTTTGGGCCCCTTAGTACCAACTGAGCATGGTTTAAACACCACAGCCTACCTGAGTATTGTTGCTGACCGTGTCCATCCCTTTATGACCACAGTGTACCCATCTTCTGATGGCTACTTCCAGCAGGATAACACACCATGTCACAAAGCTCAAATCATCACAAACTGGTTTCTTGAATATGACAATGAGTTCACTGTGCTCCAGTGGCCTCCACATTCACCAGATCTCAATCCAATAGAGCCCCTTTGAGATGTGGTGGAACGGGAGATTTGCATCATGGATGTGCAGCCGACAAATCTGCAGCAATTGTGTGATGCTATCATGTCAATATGGACCAGAGTGAAGAATTAAGGGAGTTCTGAAGGCAACAGGGGGTCCAACCTGGTACTGGCAAGGTGTACCTAATAAAGTGGCCAAATAGCCCCCGACATTTCTAGGTGAGGCTTCTGTCCTGCTCCATTTTTGAGGTTTCACTCCATAGGATGTAACCAGAGAGTAACAGAATTACTTCAGTGCTGAGACTGAAGTCCTGATGTTGAAAAAAAAAAACCCACAACAAATTTAGCTGTGTCAGTAGTCGTGTTAGGGGTTTTGAAAAAATGGGAACGTATTAATAGTTATACAGTTGCCAGCAGCATTTCATCACAGCGGTGCTCTGTGTACTGTGACAGAATAACAAAGGAAACGATTGATGTGGAGTTAGATGCTAAAAAATGTTTTGCTGAAGGAAAACAATCCATGATTTAGGATGCAAGGTGGTCAAATACTACAAGCCTGGACCACTAGAGATAATTCTAAGTACAAGAAAATTGGAAAGGTGACAACATCTTTTAAATTATATATACACACAGGTGGTTTTTGCATCTTGTCTGACTTTTCAGCAGGCTATACCCCCGAGTTAGTCATGTGTTGCAAGACAAATCACGTTCATCTCGGAGCAGTAATTAAAGGCAGACAGAAGACATTTGCACTATGAGGTCCTAAAGTTTGCACTCTGAGTGTCATCACAGCAGTTGATTAAAATGCTATTTCAGGAGGCAGGGAAGTTTGCATTTGCTGATTGAGTCATTTGCTGATACACTGCCTTGAATATTAGCATTACATTATTTATGCAGCTCGGACACTTTATAAACGCTGGCTGTGGTGTGGAGGTTAACACTTTTAACACGGAAAATTAGTCCAATTAATATTCTTAAAAGAAGAAGCTTAGTGGAAAACTTGATGACGAAGAACTCCTGTGCACATGTGCAAATCCAGCTGTTAAAAAAAAAAAAAAAAAGTCTAATGCTCAAATGTAATTATGAATTTCAAACAAAAGGGCTGAAATGTGGAATTGGTCCCCTAAACTCTCATCTGTTCCTTATTTATCAGAAAAGTCAATTTCATGGCTAATAGGTTCATTACTGTGGTCATGCTTGAAGGGCCTTCTCTGATAAAACTCACTCAGGAGTTGTGCGCTAAGCCGCTGGAGCACAGGTCTTAATAAGGTTCTCTCTCTGTCTCTCCGCTTCCCTTTCTCATGGCAATATTACAGTGAAGTTAAACTCTGACCCTTTTGTTCGTACAGCGGCTGTATTTTAGACTATTGTGACTGCTGTTTGTGGAGCAAATCCAGCGACACAAGAGAAATCTCCTTGTGTAGAAAAGGCCACAGATTTGCCTCAGCTGCTCTATTCACCACAGACAATTTATCTGCTGTTCTGGGGAAGAGAGTTTCTGCAAAGGTCCAGCTAGACAAGACAGCTCTGTGCTGCATACTAATGACAGCCGACTGTTTCCACCACACAGCCTTGTCACATCCTGCATTCCAGCCATGTTCCCATGCTGTCACGCTGCGGTGGAGATGGAGCGCTTTATGAGGCGATGCTTTGCTACAGCACGTGCGAAGCTCCGACTTGTGTTTGAAATTGAATTCTTTATTGTCATGCAGATAGGCTCTGACCTAACCTGCGTCATGCTGTCATTTTTTTTTTTTTTTTTACAGCAAGTTCAACATTCCACACTCCCGTATCCTGACTCAGCAGAAACACTAACCTGACAGAGGCTGATGATTGTGAAAGCGTTTTGGCACTGCTAGCACTTCCACCTGCTTAATCCCACATGCATGAGAAAGGTGCATTAACACAAGGTGCTCTCTAAAAAAAACCAAAAAAAACAAACCTAATTTCACCCTCTGCTCTCCTCCCCTCTGCATATTCTGATTTAAAATGCGTCTTTCAAACAAAGTGCAATTAAATCTTCAGTGTGTTTATGCGCAACTTGGCTGGGCTCGTGTTCTCCCTTTCATCTGTTCTAATCTAACACTCTCATGTAATATTCACCAGAAGGCTCTGGGCTTATCATAATGAACCATGAGGGCTAAATAATCCACTCTTTTGTTCCAAATCTGATTACTTCCTCATTTTTTCTCCCCGCTTAGATTTCCTGCTCCCTCTTTTTGTCATTCACACTCTTCAACCGTCAAGGGCACTGTTCGAGATTCAACAGTGCGTGCTAAGGACTACAGGTACCTCCGGACACACACACACACATGCACAGATATAACTAATGGAGCTTGTAATGTTGTGGTCAGGAGGAAGGGAAGAACAGTGGTTCATGTGTTTGCAAGCCATTTGTCTGAGCAGGATCAGCGCTCCTGTCTAATCCAGTATAACTGACCAGCCTCACCGGTCCGTATTGATTTCCAACTTAAGTGGAAGATAGATCCTCAGAAGAGAGATGGAGTTAATATCTCTGGCTGCCAGTGGAAGAGAATAGCACATATTTAAAAGCAAGCTCTACACTGCTGGAGAGACTTTCGCTGTAAGAGGTGAGATGACAGAGTCGGAATCAATACCTTACACATCTATCTGTATTTACTACACTTGCAAACTCTGGCATCTGAGCAGTGTTTCAGGACAAACAAAATCAAGCGGAGGTCAAGCACTTCACAAGAAGCTTCGTGAAAACTGCACCTTCTGTCAGGTTTTCAGCTGGGTAAACTAGAAAGGGAAAAAAATAAAGCTCTAGAGTTTGCACTCCTTGGTAAAACAGCAATCAGCTCTATAAATAGCTCCCACAGACAGTTCTGGCCAATTATTTATGAATAATAATGGAATGACTTGCATGGAGACATGTCACAGTTCAGAACAACATCATCCATCTCTCCCTCCATCTTAGCTCTTGTTGCCCAGGGGGAGGTGGTGGGAGTGGGGGTGAAAGAAAAAGGGGTGGGGGTGTTAGAGGTAAAAAAAAAAGAGATGCAAAGCAGGAAAATCTGTCATTCTGAGAAATGTGTGAGGTGGATGGTGGTAAACCACACTTAACACATCAACATCAACAGGAAGGAGAGGCTCCAGAAATAGCGAGAAATCAAACGTCTTCATCAAACAGTGTTTCAGGGTCAAAAGAAATTGTGAGGTGAAATTATTTCTGGATCAAAGATGTATCCGTTTCCTGCCTCGCACTGTAAAACAAAGACAATATCACCATCAGATTCCTCCTGGGAAACAAAGAGGCTTCAGCTGACACACTGCCTTCTTTATCTCTGAACAAATGTCAATCTGCAACACAGATACACCTTTTCTACCAACATAGAACAGGTTCAACTCTGGTTCACGCACCTAATTTTAAACTGTTTGGAGCATTTCTAACCAAGAATAGATTGTTTCAGAACCCAAACGTTGGTTCCCAGCTGGAACCAAAAGACAGACAGCTTTCTTGACCTGGGGTCTATTCCAAAAGCGTGCAGTTTTTTTTGACAGAACAGAAGCTTACCGGTAATCAGTGTGATCTGCCATCTTGCTACCTCTGTATACTTACATTGTGCCACGCCCTCAGCTGATGACACATCCTTGATTACAATGGTTAAAGTCAAAACTGATGGAAACACAGGCTGGTTCGATAGATAGCACCAAGATTTCGAGGATACTGAATGGAACCAGTTCAATGAGAACAACAAGAACTAATTTGGAGGAAAGGAGGTGTGAGAGCAAGGCTGTGACCATAAGCACTTCACCGCAATACCACGGTCACGTGAAAGTAATGCAGTGATGAGGTCATCACCGTTTCTTGAGCTGCTATAGTAAATTAATTGAAAAATGTGCGTATTCAGCTCTACTGCAGCCTGTTTGTCTGCAGTCACCAATCTGTGTCGTGCCTACAGCACTATCTGACTGGTTACACATTACGTGTCAACCCCTATCAACACTGAAGGCTGTCGTGCCACAGAGGGCGAAGACTGAGACTGAGAGCTGCTCGGCAGTGAACAGACTCTAAACTATGGGGGGTGTTGGCAGTAAACCGCCAAACCTTGGTGATATGCTGCTTTTTCACTGCGGCAAGATAAACTCCATACCATCACAGACATTTGTGAGAGTCACACTTTGAAATGCAGATGTATTAACATTATGTCCATGCCAGTGTGAGCAGTGTGCCTTCAGCGTAAAGGTCAAGTGTGTAGGATTTAGTGGCATCTGGCTGTGAGGTCGCAGATTGCAAGAAACTGAAATTTCTCCCATGTGTTTATCATGTAGAAGAACTTCAGTGGAGGATGCAAAAACTATCTAGAGTCAAAGTTTGTCTCTTGTGGGCTATTGTAGCGACTGTAACATGGTATACTCTGTGGAAGAGGACCCGCTCTGTGTGTTGGTATAAAGGGCTCATTCTAAAGTAGCAAAAACACAATTTCCTATTTTCAGGTTATTACACACTACTGAAAACATAGTTATGAATATTATATACCATTACATCCCTCCAATCCCACACACTGGACTTTTAAATCATCAGAGCTACACAACGTTGATACTGACATCTAAATAATATTTTAAGTGAGAAAACTGATGATGACATCTCCGCGTGACTGTAATGCAATGTTTATCGGTTTATTACAGAACTCCTATCGTTAAAAGTGCTTTCTAAAGCATGCTGGCTCTGAGTATAATGACCTGAGCCACTGGAGCGTGTCACATTTTGGGAATTGGACAAGCTTGGCCCATCATCAAACATTACTCAGCATCAGTGTTCAGTTTAGTGTAAATATCAACCGCGGGGGCACACAGAAAAGCCTGTGCCATCCTTCTAGTGCTGCCTCATTTGCATTTATACAATGTAACACTGAAATATTACTGTGACAGTGGTGATGATGGTGAAGATGGTTGTAGACTGAGTTGTGGAAGTTTCTCGGCAAATTTAAAACTTAACTCTACATACAAAAGAGAATTAGAGAATATTGTGCAGTGCTAAGTATGATTGTGTACAATGTGCTCTGAGTGTATCGTACAGCCTTTGTATTCAGCATTAAGAAAGCATGCAGCTCATGTGACAGAACATATTGCACACCTCTGGTGGATTAGGTGTATTATTATGTTTGAGTTCAACAAAGGGGTTAAAAGACATACAGCTAGCGCCTACAGGCATAATCCCATGCAACACAGTCCTCATCCCTACTTTGCACTGCAAGGCTAGATGGGGTTCTTTACATACAGTATGGCTGAGAGCATTGGTAATACCACTGAATCATGTGCAACAGTCAAAATCAACCAAGGCTTTAACTTTGAGTTACTTCTGTCAACTGTTCAGCCAATCAGGGCTGCCCACGAGAGCAGAGCTCAGAGACCATAAATCTCAAGCAGCCCCACCTTAATCCTAATTGCGGAACCCAGTGGTTGGCTCAATAATCTCCATAATTTGCATAATGTGTCCTATTCTGTGGTGGCCGGATGAATGCAGGGATCATCTCCATGTATTTCTTCCTTCCTCGTTTTGCTTGCTGTATGTTCTTCCATTGGTCCTTCATGTGGAATACATCTAAATCAGGACAATGCCCCCCTGAGTTCTCCTTGACTTTTCTGGCTTATGATGATAAGAGACAACACTGAGCTGCTGTTTCTTATCTAGAGTTGAAAACGTCTTGCATGACATTTTGGCTTTCATTGACTGTCACTGGTAAGAAAGGTGCACATGTACATGTATTAAAGGTCTCAGCCTGTTCTCAACCAAAAGAGATTCTACAGCACAAAGAACTTCTTCTCACATTGGCCTGAAAACATTCTCGTATAACAATGATTCACATGGCTCCTGGTGGAATACAGCTGTATAGACAGACACTATTATTCAACAGTGATAAAACTGCTTTGTATGGATTCTGAAGAAAGGATCTATTTGTTCCTCAGCCACGTTTATCATCCCATGACAACAACATTTACAAAAAAGGTCTTCCACTGATGACAAGATAAAAAGTACTTGGAGTTACTGAATGAGCACGAGCTCACACTCATTCCACATTCTAGTTTAAACACTGTGGTCCGGTCCGGTTGATTTGGTGTGCACCCGAGTGCAATTTCTGTATTCACATCTACCCAAATGTACCGCACTTAGGGGGCAAACAAACTTGAGTTTGACTGAATTGACCCAAACAAGGCAGGTGTGAAAACACCCTCAGTCTCTTGATGTGATTGTGTCTATTCATTTCCAGTAACTTCCTTTCCTATCTTAATCCCACCTGCGTCTTGTCAGTATGGTGAAAATCTTTTTCATTTGCTTGGGTTTTGTTTCCTGGAGTCCTGTGGTCACTGCAACTGGCCAAGAAACTCTTTAAACTCACAACAGGTCATTTTTACACTGCCGTTTTTGCACAGATTGACAAACAAGATAACATGTTTATTAGTCGGCTTTAGAGGTGCTGGCAGGCAGATTCTGTTACCTTTGGACAGAGCCATGCTAGCCCTTTCCCTTTGTCTCCTATTCATGATGACAGTGGCATCAATCTTCCAATCTGAGACTGTCCTCCCAAGAGGAACAACAGCATCAGTCATTTCAGCAAGAGCCCCAAAACAATATAACCATGGCAACATGACTGGAGAAAAGGAGGAAGTCAGATGACGTATTACAGGCCAATAAAGTCCACAGAGGGAGGAGGTAGAGATGGATGGATGGGTCAACTTTTTTTGGTAACCATGACCATGATTTCCTAGCCCTAAAGAGGTAGTTGTTTAACCCAAACTACAGTGTTCCCTTAAACCTAACCAAACCTTAACCAGAGCCAGGGCTGGAAATTAAGTATTTTGTCCACCTGCCACTGCAGCTGACGGATTCCAAATTCTACCAGACACTCAACAGACTGAATTTATATTTTACCAGCATTTGGCTAGTGGCTGGTGTTAGCTTCCAACCCTGACCAGAGCGGTGTCAAATCATAAAACTGATTTTAAATTGTGATTTGTAACAGCTTTTGAAGGCAAGAGAGATTATGTCCTGCAGGTTAAGGTGTCAGATCAGAAAATACTTCTACTGTATGTGTTGTTTTTGAGGGCATGGACAAGCTATGCAATTTGTTTAATTTGAAGGACTTGTCTCATCCAACTCTTGACAAGAAAGAGAATAAACACAGTTCCCAAAATGTTGGACTACTCCTTTAAAATGAATTGCAGTGAATTCCCTCCCCTTTATTCATAAACATCTTCCTTCAACTACAAGATAAAAGGTACATGGAGTCATTGGATAAGCACAAACTCAGACCACCAATTCTGGAAGAAAACTCCTCACACGTGTCAGGACACCGATGCATATTCTCGATTTTAGGGGTGGGAATCTTTGGGAACCTCATCATTCAATTCACATTTTTGGTATCACAGTTGATTCAGAATCAGTGTGCCAAACCATTCACTTTGGCAGAGCTCTTCTGTGTTGCTACTAGTTCTGTTACAGTGTGTGTTGGTTGGTTGGTTGGCTCATTTGCTGGTGTTGGAGTTTGGTGCTCCTCCTCTCTAAGGTTATTTTCTGGGTGACTGTGTACTTAGTATTCAAAAAATGCTTCACTTCACACCTTGAAAAGCAAATTACTGCGTTCAGGTGTTGCGCTGTGCTCTCACGGTTGAGTGCCACCTTTGTTCAGTAATTTTATTAACGTACAAAATCCATTTTTGAAAATGACTCAGAATCTTAGAAGACATTAATTGTGATTCAATGTGAATCATTTTTCCCTACTTTATATTGTGTAATTTTGGAAACACCACAGAGTCCAAATATTGTGCCAGAATAAACATTCATACAACGTGACCGTGCTCGCTGCCACAAAGTGGTTCAGATCGGCTGTGTTCGATGCAGGAATAGATGACAGCACCTCCTCTTTGCTGCCTACACTTAGTGTTTTCTTGTAAATGGAAAATGTGCACCACCTGCTACAGTAGAGCAAGCCAGCAGCCTCTAAGCCAGGCCCAGACACACATCTCCTGGTCTTCTGAGTGTGTAGGCGGACAAACTCCTTTCCACTTGGTAACAGCCTGAATGTCTCCCCACATGCGTGTGTGAACTTCAGTGCCTCCTTCTCCAGGCAGCTTCCTTCCTATGTATGTCACAATTGAGAGGGGAATTTAACAGCATCACTACATGCCTCCTCCCCACCATGAGCCACGATAAAACCTGATACAGTGCAAGATCGCAGGTGGAGAGGGAGAAATCAAACAGAGTGGGGGGAGAAATAAAACAGAGATTTGAGGAAGGGCAGAGTAGAGACAGGAGGCTGTGAGAGAACATCAGTGCCACTACGCTTTATGCTTAAACAATTTGAGAAATGTTAAAACAAACATCATTATGCAACCTGCCACTGTGGGATTTGGTTGCATAAAAAGTCAAAGACAGAGGAGGCAAAGGCACTGTTGTTATGTGTTATCTGCTGCAAAGATCAGATCTGAAGAAAGAGCGAGCACAAGCTTTCCACCCTCTTAAAAATGACACCTTGCTGTAATGCAGGCAGATGGCCTGATATCATCTATCCTGACCGGGTTTTTTCTCCCTATATTTTCTTCCAAACACACAACCCTACACTGGACTGACAGGGCCCTGTTGCTTGCCATCTGCTAACCATGTTTGGCACTGGAGCATGTATTTCCTGCTTGAGATCCTCTCCTGTTGGGGACACCATTGATTACTCACTCTGACATTCCCATCATAAAGGCAGCTTATCACGCCATCGCTCTAATCACTTCAACATCTTATTCACATCACTTTTCACTTTACCTCTGGAGCACACAAATCCTGACATTTCAGACGGCAAGGAAAAACAACATCTTTACTCAATCGTTTCATTCGACAGTTCCCCCCCAAACTGTTTTATTTCTTGCAGAAGTGATTCTCAGTCTCTGGGTAATGCAAAAAGAGCGTTTGAATACAGACTGAGCAGTTGTTAGATGTTTGTTTTGCTAATGCCTCCCTGTGAATTTCTTACAGAGCCCAGCAGAAATCCAATCTCTACCGATCATCCAGCCAGCAAAAGAAATTACAGTCAATTTGTCATGTGGAACCAAAATCTAATCTGTTTGTTTAATGATACGAGGCTCCTTTGTGCAGGGCCCACTAAACCGCCTTTTTCTAAGACCCTGTACTTTCAGTGTTTGCCACAGCCAACACTTTAAATACCCCCAAGAACATATCTATCACTTTCCAGAGCTGTCATTAACACAGTCTTAGTTTATCATAGTTAGAGCTTCAGTGTATTTTATTCATGTATTAGAACCAGAGAAAATGCTGTGTATTTCCAATACGATAAGACTTTTTTTGTATTTGGGCATTGTGGCAATGTTGCAAATCAGTTAAAAGGACCGTTTGGATTTACATGATTTTTGCTTCTGTGTGATGAAGTTATCAAATTTAATTTTAGCCAAAAAGACATTCCCACCATCAGTTTCACCCCCGGTCTTCAATAAAATGTTCTACTTTACTATATATGCTGATATCACAATAAAAGATATGATAGATTTTCTCCAAATAGGGCTGTAAATTCTTCTAAAACCTTGAGCTTGGATGAACTAAGGTTATTCTGTATTTGTTTGTTAGGGCTGGGCACCGTTGACATTTGAGCTGACACTAGTAAAGGTACATTTTTTTGAGTACTTTACTCTCTCTGTTACAGTAAAAATGTAATTTCAGTTGTAAAAACTAAGTCCAAACTTCCAGCTGCTGGGCAAACTAAAAGAAGAGTCTGTGCTGAGTCTGTTATATTGCCTTTCTATTGGGCATCAACCTCGTGTTTACTCGCATATTGTCAAAAAAACAGACACAGCTGAGACGCAAGCCTGCACGTAGCCAGTGCAGAAAGATGCACGTTCAAGTCAAGAATGTGTCTGCTTGCACTGCTTTCAAGCTGTGACTCAGTTTTGTTCTGTCCTCCATTGTCTATAGAGTGGCTGCAATCAGCCCTAGTAGTCAAAGCAGGAATGTGTCACACTCCCATGAGCTCTCAGGTACTGAAATTTGGCACCAATTGATTTAGCGTGAATCGAACCTACTGATGTCCAAGTTTGGACCAAACCCCATTGTTTGTACATTTAAATAAAACTCATACACCCTGGTCCTGAACTACGTTGTAGAATTGACATGTCCCATTTACTGGTGGTATCTTTGCCGCTTTATTTGAATGAATGCTATAACGTTGCTGTAAGGCATCGGGGGCACGCTCAGCCAAGCTTGCTAGTTTTCTCCCTACAGCATTTATACAGTACACTGAACAATAGTATCCTAGTTCACTGACAGGACAACAGATAATACTATGGATTAGAATGACAGTGCATTTTAAGAATACCCTGTGCTGGAGTACAAGTAACAGCCTGTTGTGCTTATACATTATACATTCTGAATTCAATCAGAACATACAGATAGAATACTAATAATTTTCATGTCTGAACATTAGTTTGATTTTCAGCCCTTCCACCCATTGCTATTTTATGTTGACCCCCCTCTCAAAATAATTTTCAAGTCACCCTGCCTGGATTTCTGCCTGGATAAAGTTCGATCAATTCATATTCTGCAGAGATGAGTAAGAGCCTGAGAGCATCAGCATCCTCCATGCTGATAGATAGACTAATTCACAGTGGAGGCAAACATTTCTTAATGGAAAATGATCACTAAATAACTGAACGCCACAGAGAGATCTGAATTATATTCTCTTTCCTACTTTCCAATGAACCAATAGTGCTTGATTTCTTATATAAGTGTTTGATCACAGGATACAACTAAGTGCACATCGCAGGATGCACATGTTACAGAGCAGCGTATGAGTCAGCCCCTGCAGCATCAGTGAGGACGCATTGATTATATAGAAATAGTTTGGCAATCCACTTTAACATGACTCATAGTGATACACAGAAAAGCACTAAAAGCAACAGCATTTTAATAGCATCTTCAGTCGTACATGCGTCTACACAAACACACACACTTTGAGTCACCCAGTGGTGTTTAAGTGTGTGCCTCGACAGGGAGAAGTGCTGACGGTAGTGACCGGCCCCGTGTTACCTTGACCCTGTGCCAGACAATCAAGGGCAACAGCCTGGTACGCCCATAGGCAGGGCCAACACCCTACTGCTGCCACCCACACAGGCTGTCACACTCCTGAGCAACAGTCATCCCACTGACGCATGGGAGACCGGACTGAGCTGCACCTGGTGTCTCTGATGCTCTGAAAGGCTAAATATTCTGCAGTGATTTAAGGACATCAGACTAATTCTGGAAATGGCAAGACAAATTATCTCTCGTTCCACACCTGTCAAAGGTTGAGTTACGTGCCCCTAGGTATAATGAAGAGCTCAAATTGACTGCTACACATCCTCAATACAGTTTACAGAACAAGAAAGAGCAGCTTAGTGCAGCATTTAACTCTTAATTACATATAATTGGCATCTATTTCCTTCCATTCAAACATTAGAGAAGTAACAGGAAAAGATACTGGCTTCACATTTTGTGGCACACACACACACACACACACACACACACACACACACACACACACACACACATACAGACTCTTAACATCTTGCTGTGTGGATTAAAAGTTCAGCTTCCTTTTTTATGACTGAGAACAATCCCTATCAGATCCATTTGGTTCCCACAGTCTGAACCAGAGAGGAGACGGGCATCCACTCTCCCACGGACCAGACAGGTGCACGAGTGTCGATCTGTACGTGGCTATTGACCTGGGTGGGAGGAGGAGCTGAGGTGCTGTGAGGATCCCCAGCTGGTGTGACAGACACAAGGGACAAAGGTGTTGATCTTTGCGCCACTGTAGCTTGAGGCAGGCCTTAATGAAGAGGTAGCAGCTGAGAAAAGAAGGATAGTCCCGGCTGTCAGAGCCAAGGCAGTGGCCCATTAGTGGTGGACTGCAGACAAGAGAGGGCTCGCTGACAAGGTGTGACTAGGGACAGGCACAAGTCGACAGCTAGCACTGGCTAATTATTGTAAGGTGCTAGTGAGAAAAGTGAGATGGAAGAGAACCAGACGAAAAAAATTGAGGGAGGGAACAACAGTAAAAGGCTTGTGTCATGTGGTGTATATCTACAAGGTGTAATATTGGAACCCATCCCTGGAGGCATTACAATTCATTTAAAATAGGGCAGTTGTGAAGAGCCAAATAAATCACTGTACAGGGAATCAGCTCCTGTGTGAAAATAAGGTAGCAGGAATCCCCTAGTCGGCTCTTTTTCATTTTGTGGCAAAGTATAGCTTGTTGTAAGTTCTGATAAGGATAACTTGAGACTATGTCAAAAGTACAGTGGATACTCATTTTGTGTATGTGTGTGAATGCATGCGTACGTGTGCAAGGAAGAGTAACGCTGCTTATTAGCAGGCCTCCTGTTGGTGTTCACTGGCCCATGTATTTGAGGTTGATCCCTCCATCCCCCAAAAGACCACAACTCAAAGGAGATACAGAAGAGAAAAACAAGTTTTGTTTGGCGTCGACAACCACAAGGCCACAATGTTCCAGCTACAAAGCCTTCTCTACATTAGTGTGAGGACTGATCAGCAGCACATCTTCTCCCTCCACTCAAACTTCTCAAACCACTCACTATGTCATCATCAGGGTAGCCTTATAAAACCTTAAAGTCATTGCTACGTGGCAATCAAAATATAGTGCTTTTCAAACACAGATGACAAACTCCTGGTAAGTGTTGCACTTATCGAATTTCTGTTAACTGTAATTGCTGCAGGGCGGCACGGTGGTGTGGTGGTTAGCACTCTCGCCTCACAGCAAGAGGGTTGCCGGTTCGATCCCAGGCATGGGAGCCCTTCTGTGTGGAGTTTGCATGTTCTCCCCGTGTCAGCGTGGGTTCTCTCTGGGCACTCCGGCTTCCTCCCACAGTCCAAAGACATGCAGATTTGGGGACTAGGTTAATTGATAACTCTAAATTGTCCGTAGGTGTGAATGTGAGCGTGAATGGTTGTTTGTCTCTATGTGTCAGCCCTGTGATAGTCTGGCGACCTGTCCAGGGTGTACCCTGCCTCTCGCCCGATGTCAGCTGGGATAGGCTCCAGCCCCCCCCGCGACCCTCAAGGTACCAGGAATGGCACTGACAAACCTGCGAAAGAGGAAGAAAAGAACTATCTATTTGGGACTGCAGTAGGGATAGACCGATATGGATTTTTTAGGGCTGATGCCGATACTGATTTTTTTCCATCACCCTTAGCCGATGACCGATTATGGACTGCCGATTTTCTTGAGCCGATATTTGGGGCCGATACTGCTTTTGCTCCCTCAATTTACATCAAAAAAAATGACACAATGATAACAAATATTACAGGTCTCAAGTTTAAAATAAGAAACATTTATTGAACAGTAAAAAATACTAAAACAAGATGGAAAGTTGAGGTAGAACAGGTAGAATATGATTATTATTATTATTATACATTCAAATAAAAAAAAGAGTTCAGTGCTCTTAAATCTGCCAGTAATGTGTTTATAAAATAAACAAATATTTAAGCTAAAGCATAAATAAAACAACAACTACTGTACACAGTAGGATTCGCTGCATGTGCGCTGCAGGGTCTTCCGGCAACACAGAGCTGCCCGTGGATGCCTGTCTGTAAATCATGCCAGGGAAAAATAAATCCGTGAACCCACGCGCGTATCGGCCAATGCCGATACAAGTAAAAAACTCAAATATCGGCCCAATATATTGGCCGGCCGATGTATCGGTCTATCCTTAGACTGCAACAAAGCAGGGCCAGCCTGTTGCGCCACAGTGTTTCCATTGGTGACATCAACACAACAAAACAAAACAATCACTCAAGAATACAAATCTTCTTTTCCATAGCTCAACAACCATTTTAAATCAGCATACAAGGGCTGCCCTCGACTAAGAATTTTCCCAGTCCACCAATTGTCATCTTTTAGGGCCATGAGTCGTCTAGTCAACCACATGTTTACAATATTAATTTAATTATTAAATGATATATTTTGGGCAGGGCAACACAATGGTTTGAGTTGAAGGTGTGAGAAAGAACAGTATCAGTAACATTGTTAACACTGTGCTACATTACAGAGAAATACAAAACCGTACTAATGAACCTTCATTAATATAGGCCTATATTTTATCTACAAGTGCACGTCACACACTGAGCGAGCTGCCTGTTAATGACACTGTCGGCAAAGCAGTAATGATTGTGCTAAGTGGCTAATGGGCATGTAGCTACTGACATGTTTCAGATGATACGTCATGTTTGTAGTCGACCAATGAAGATGAGTTTACATATCACCTTGGGTTCGTCCTTCACCTTCTCAAAATGATCCCACACTTTGGATTTCCTGCCCGTCATGTTATTAACTAGCCTGTGGAATAACCGCAGGTACCAGCCCTGGAAATTAACGTGACTCCTGTCTGACTGCTGAGCGTGGCCACTTCCTGTGTCTGTCCTTTCAAATTAAATTCCCACATGGTCCAGTCATGAAGGTTTTGATTTATTTTGACAAGGCGCAGCTCCTAATAGAGTTTCACATTTTTTTTCTGCGACTAAGCGACCAATGAAATCCTGCTGACTAATGTCCTTTCTGGTCGACTAACATTTGGTAGACTATTAGGGGGCAGCCCTGCTCCATACACCTCTTTTTTTCCAACTGTATCAGTACAAAAGTTCAAACAGACATGCTGACCCATTAAAAAACATGAGAACATAACTGTCACATATACTGATGAAAGCAAGTAATCTAAAATAGGAAATAAAATAATTAAATAAACTATGAATAAAAGGATAGGCTGTCCTATAAAAATGTCTTGCAAAGGTTTGTGAGAAGGAAGAAGACTGCATTAAAAATAGTTATTCTTAATTATTTTTCTTTGCCAGCAGTATAAAATTGTTGTACAGACTGTTGTTGTCAGTACATCAGTATTTTTCATCATGTTCTCAGTCTCAAACTTCACTTAACCAGGTGTGATATGCTATTTCGGTCTTCAAACAAATATTACTGCGACCACAGAAAATTGTAGATGAACATTTAATATCCAGGCACTCACATTATAGATCCAAACTGACAATTTGGCCACAGTTTATTCATAACTGTAGCTTTATTCCAAATCATAAAATTATCAGAACGCCTAAAATACATTGCTTGTAAGAAGTGTGTTCTCGAGCCAGTTGAAGGCACAGTACACATGCATGTGTGTGTGTACATGAGGATGGTTGGTACCACCTCCGCCTCATTTTGAGCCAAGAAAAACCCTGGAATAAAACCAATACCAGAATAAGAGATAACAATGTGTTCCTTAACTAGACTGAGCAGAGCTCACTTCAGAGTTAAGTCTATTCCCACCTCTTTAATAGCAGAGTAACCAAAAATGGACAAATTACTTGAAGGAAATGCCAACCATGACTCTATAATGGCAAATTACTCTGTAACAACAGCAGAAAATGGCAGTAAATGTCATTGTGCTCCATTAAGAAGTTCTTTGTCTGTGTTGCCGTGGCCTTCAGAGCCTAATGGTCTTTGTGTGGCTAGTAATTTTCTTTCCAGGAAGGAATTCCCTCTCTGTTTGGTCCCCTGTGGGTACTGAACACAGGGATACAGCACGGTATCTGTCAGGAAAGCCAAAGGGACCTAACAGGCTTAGACCATGGACAACATGGCAGTCTCAGCTCTTAATGACACGGATGCACTAAGACAGACATAAACACACGTGCACACACACAGATATACAGCCTCAGGGGTGGAAATGTCCTCTGCACAAAGCATGTAAAATCAATTTTTTCCTAATATGCATTTAAAACACAGGCAATTCAAAATCCACTGACCCAAAACAAACTTGTTACTAAAGTCCTCAAACTAGTTGTTGAAGGAGAGCAGCTGTTTTAAGAGAAGTGTGCATTCTCCAGTAACATGAAGTCCCAGGAAAAGCAACATGACCAGACACTGAGAGCTCTGATGGCTGAGTGCCTTTAGGGAGGAGCTTGAATGTCTGTATTTGTGTGTTTATCTGCAGAGTGTGAGCGGTTGTCCTCTATGACAACGTGCTTCCCCCCAAGATTCAGCCCTCCTCTGTGCTCGCACCTCCCCGTGGTTGAGCGTGGGGACCCCCATGCACTGCCTTGCATTCCCACGCCTTTGCTGATGCTCTTTGACATGACTAACGTAAACAGATGTTGCGCCGTGACAGGAAGTGGCTGACTTCTGAGGGGCTGATGGAAAAGAAGCTGTCCGCCTCCGTGACAGGGAACAGTGAGGAGGTCACAGCAGAGCAGGAAACAGCAAAGAATCTGTCCCGGGCAAGTGTATGTGTATAGGGGGTGCTGGGATTGGAGAGCTGCATTTACAATCTGTAACCCCACGGACAGGGTTAAACAGCTGACTACACCTAGTTCGACTTTATGGCTCTAACCCTCCTGACCTGCTATACCACCAGGACTGTAAATCAATGGCAGAGCACAGAGCTCATATCTAAGCAAAGCTGAGGAAAGGATGAGTGATTAAATAGGAGAGTAAGGGAGCGAAACGGACAGAGAAAGAGAGATTACACACTCTGGCACCTACTCACATCAACATGTGAGTAACAAATGTACACCTATAAAAATAAAATAAACCCTTGAATGACATCAACAAACAACATTGCAGAGCTTTGTGTGAAGTGCACTTTATAGAAGCAATTCAGTAACCGTACTATTTTTTAAGAGTAAGTTCACACTAGATTTTGGAAGGAGGAGAAACGCTGCGGCACTGGCCTCTATGCAGGGTCCAAAATTAGCACCTGCCACTCGCCAAATGTGAGTAAAAATCTGCATTGGTGAATAAAATAAATGAGGTCAGCTGCCACTGGCGGTTTGCAAAAATAGGCCTACTTCACCATAAACTGTCATCGCTACAACACGAGTTGACTGAACATGTTTTGTTTTACATCGAGTTGGCATAGAGCTGGTGGCAGCATGTAATGTATGATCATCAATATTTATATGGCAATTCTTTGAATGACCCTTGCTGTCTAATGTTGCTGAGGTTATGCTTAGTTTATCTAGCACAGTGGTTCCCAACTGGTGGGTCGCAGTCCAAAAGTGGGTCATGGGTCCATTCTGAATGGACCGCAAGTGAGTCGCAAACATGTCAAGTTTGTTTTTTAAAGGACAACTTCGGTATTTTTCAACCTGGGCTTTATTTCCCCATGTGTATGTGTGCGTGTGATTCATGGGTACTACTCGTTCTAAAATTGGTTCAGTATTGAGCCACGGAACGAGCTAAAACGGTAATGGGGGCAAATGCGTCCCGTATAAAAGTGCTTTTTTTCGCCACTGACTGGTTCAGATCGCCAGTGCTATCTCTGTAGATAGCATATTGTAGCGGCCCTGGGGCAGTGGTGAGTGTGAATGAGAGGAGTCAGCTGTCAGTCAGTGTTGGAGCAGAGAGGCGGAAGTTGTCCCCACTTGGTATTGTCAATGAGTATGTGTCTGTGAAGTGTGAGTTACACTAGAAGAGTCAGAGGACAGAGTCTTTTATGTGCTACCCCCTGGAGTGTTACCGGAGTTTTTGGAGTGCTCAAATAAACGGGCCTTTTTCCCAAACGCAAGAACAGGATGTCGCGCAGCACCCCGTGAGTTACAGCTTTCACAGGCTGCCTTTGTTGGACGGCGAGATGCTGAAGTTGTGGCTAGTTGTGCTATAAATGGATGCTAACACTCCTCTCCAGACACTGCGCCTTGCAGACCATCGGGTCTGCAGTGCTCATTTCACCCAAGATGACTACTGTCGAAGAAGAGAAGACATCCAATCATGAAACACCTCTTCCTCAAGAAAACGGCTGCCCCACGAGTAGAGAGAGCTACAGACACAGTGGAGCAAAGCTCGTGACATCACACAGCCCAGAGGTAAGGGAAAGGCTAGTATGCTATTTACAGAGATAGCACTGGCGATCTGAACCGGTCAGTGGCGAACAAACACACACTTCACACACATATACTCATTTGCAATACCGAGCGGGGAAGCCCTCTGCCTCTCTGCTCCAACACTGACTGACAGCTGACTCCACTCATTCACAGTCACCACTGCCCCAGGGCCGCTACAATATGCTATCTACAGAGATAACACTGGCGATCTGAACCGGTCAGTGGCAAAAAAAAGCACTTTTATATGGGACGCATTTGCCCCCATTACTGTTTTAGCTTGTTTCGTGGCTCGATACTGAACCAATTTTAGAACGAGTGGTACCCATGAATCATACGAACACATATACATGGGGAAATAGAGCCCAGGTTGAAAAATACTGAAGTTGTCCTTTTTTTTTAAGCACAGTGAATTTCCAGCACGGTGCATTTTTTTTTAAGTGTCGATTCCTGCTGTAGAGTGAGTGACTAACAGACGGCTATCTGACAGAGACAGCAAACTAGCTTGATGGCGTGTCCAAACACAAGTATGACACTGGATGTATTAAACTGTGTGGACCTTGAGCTAATGACAAAGGAGAAATGCGGAACCCGTGGCTGGACCAGTTGGGAACCACTGATCTAGCACACCTAGGCCTGTCATCATAACTACTTACGGTGGATGTGATGTCCCAGAAATAATTGTGATAAATGACGTCATTGTCATTTTAGGACCATTTATGCTACTGATAAAATGATACAATGATAGCATCATTTCATCACTTCCCAGTTTTATAAGGTATTTGAAAATGAATCAAGATATTGCTTGGGGAAAAAAAAAAAGACAGCAAAACGTGTTTATTTAAGCATAGTTTTTTTCTGCTCATTCAGCTTAAGAGCTGTGAAAAAAATCACGGCAGGCCTAAGCTTACTAGTGGCACTGGTTGGGTATCACAAAGGAGAATTTTGCACTTACCATAAGGACAGTCTGTAAGTGTGTGGTGGTACATCGCCAGAGTAGAGCGACCTAAAAGGAAAAATGAAGAGCACAGTGAAAGTACGGTTAAAATAAGACTTACAGAGACGTAGCACTTCACAGATAAAGAGGTGAGGAGAGATTAGCTTTTTAAGATGGCAACACCAATACAATGAGCTGCAGCATTTACAATGACACTGAATTGTATTCACAATAATAAATTAAACATTTTGTCTGTTAATTTTTTTCAGTTTACCAGCTAATGGAGCACAGAGTTCATTTTGGACCTTGCCTCTGTGGGCTGAAGTCTGTTGCACCTCTGCTCACAACCAAGATCACAGCTTTTTCTGTTCTAAACCAAACCACATCCAGCTGCAATGTAGCTTAGTACTATAGTGCCACAGTATGTTACTGGTGCTCAGGCTGTGGAGAAAGCTTGTTTTCACCGTTGGTTGGCAGGGTGAGACAATGAGCAAAGCAATGTTTTCTGCTTTCTGGTAAATATTCCCCAGATTGAACTTTCACAAATTCAGTAAACCTCAATCCAGCTACTAACACAGAGCTGACGACCACAGGCACACAAAGCAGTTCCTAAAGGAATACAGCTGCAATCACAGAACATACTATACAATATGAAGAATGAGATAGTAGTGTGCTTGAGGACCGTCTTAATCACATGATACTCAAGAAACAAAACGCCGGTGCTCTTGAAGAAAAGGGTCAGCACATGGGAACAAAAGATGAACTTCAGGCACTCATGCGTGGAGCAGGAACAGATGCGTTTGAATGAAGTTAAAAAAGCCTTTATTTCATAACATGGCTGCTTACGTTAAAAACTCAGACTGGTTTCGACTCTCTGGTCTTGGTCAGGGTGCACCCCACCTCTCTCAGGTGAAGTAATTACCAAGCTAATATTGTGTAAAGCCTAATACCTGCATTACAAAGAGCTTAGAGGTTGCAGCTGTATTATGGGCAATATTAAGATGCTGATGTCAAATGTGAGCCGTGGCATAAAGAGGATAAATTATGATAATAATAAAATGATTACCATGTCAGATTTTTGTGCATGTTATCTATTGCTCAGAAGCAGACAAATCCAGATTACTCAGGGATTGCCAAGAGGATGATAGTTATTCCATGATCATTCAAAAACAAATATCTGACAGATAACCATCTTGTGATCAGGAAAAAACAAATACTGTTGCTAGGGTTGATTTCATGGTCAGAGGAAAACAAGATACATAAAAAAAAAAATTACATCCATGGCCTCGCTGGTCTTTGATAAATTACATCATTTTCCCTAGTGCAGTAATTACTCTTCATGAATCTTAACAATTTTATTTCTATATTTTCCTGTTTAGTTCCTCTTTTAATTGCATTGTGCCACATAATTATTCTACAAATGCACAATAATTAAAAAATAATTGAAAAATAATTACCCAAGAAGTTGAGGGCTGTAATCTATTGTGTAACCAAATTAACATTTTTTTAACTGTATTTTACCATCTGTACCAACAAATCCTTGCACAATATACTGCACTAAATGTCACGCACAAATGAAGCCACTTCAGCACTAATGAACCCGTGTGGGGGTTGGGAGAGGAGACATTAACATTTCATCTTGAACTGAGCTTGCATTTTAGCGTCAGCGGCTGCTCATCAGTCTCGTGTGTTAAACAAAGGAGGAGGTTAGGATGGGTTTCTTTTCTTCTCCTATTCTTCTTTGTCGATTCAGACGAGGGACTGAAGCCAGAGCAGACTGCACTGTTGTGAAACGCCAGGCCAAAAAACCAGAGGACTTTGGAATGTGGTCCTCCCTTTTCTCTCCATCGTCTACTCATTCTGCAACATCCTTAAAGGAGTAAAATTCACTGCGGTGCTCGAAGCTTTGAGAACTGGATGACATTAATAAGACGAAAAATATATTTCCTACAAATGGACTGGTGTAAAAATGTTCAAACTGGTTTGATATTAAACTAAACCACCGGACCAGACCAGTGTACTGAATTTGTCCCTCTAGAGCTAGTCCCACTTGACTCAACAGCTGCTCCTGAGTGGAAAATAATGACACCGTGTCCCAACAGCAAACCAGCATCAGGTAACATTGGAGCTCTCTGTCCACGCTGAATATGTTGAACATGCACTTCTGTTAGACCATGTAAACAAACCATGTTGCTATCAGCTGTGCGCTCAAGATCAGACTGGTGACAAAACTACCTGAACCACCTGTTTCGGGGTTATTTACCAGAAACTTTGAGCAGCCTGGCGTTTCCCTCCAGCCAGCTGCAACCTTATTTTGTTTTAGTAGTGAAAGAAGGAGGTAACGTATAGATAACGCCTCATTTCAGTCAAAAGCAAATGCCCCGTGCACAGACCCATCAGTCCTTACAACTTGGTGCAGGTGATGGCAGGAAACATCAGATTGATAGTCAATAAGCAGATACACCGCACACAAAAGGGCTAAATTGCCTGTCCTTTTAATTAAGTATTCATTTGTAATGTTACAAACAACGAGTTTCGCCCATGGCTTCATCAGGTCCTCATTTCAACTTCATCAATCAGCTGTTCCTTGTCCTTTGCAGCATTCTAAAAGCAAATCACAGGAATAAATAGTAAGTCAGACAAAAGCTTGGATCTTAACGGCACACCGCATCAAAGCCATTAAGGACACCTCTTTGGTCAGCTTCAAATCCAAAATGCCACCATACTGGCACTGTTTTAGCTTTCTTGAGAGAGTAACTCCGCCATGTCTTACCTCATCACCTAAAAAACACATGAACTTTCTAGTAAACAAGCATGGCGTGCACCGCTCTGCCCCTCCCACCTATACTGAAATATGATCTCCTTCATGTTCCTTGTGCTCGACTCACAGCCTGTCAGACACTAGTGGCTCTGTTAGTCCGTTCATAAACATGATATAATGTTAAGCACGTTGCCATATTGCTTACTACTGATGCAATACAAGTTGGATTTAGCCCCGTGACATTATCAGCACAGGTTGCTGATGTAGGCTACTTTTGAATTTCCCATAAAGTGTCATTATGACAAATGCTAGTTAAGAAAGTTCTACAGGAGACCTTATTTGTCTCTCTATTTCTGCATGATTGCTCAGCTTCAGGTGAGTTTGGAGCAGGAGTTCCTCAGGGTTTGCAAAATCTAAATAGATCAAATGACAGCGGACCACTACAACATCTGAAACCAGCCACTCCACTGGCACTGGGCAGGCTCTGTTCTGGAGCAATCTGGAGCAAATCACAGTGGCACTGAATGGAAGTGCAGGATGCCTGCTGCAGGGAAGAGATAAAAGTCTGTGCGCTGTGTCCTCTGGGCTTGCCGGCTTCTATGCCAGTATTGCACGATTGCCTGCTGATGTTTGGCATGCAAAGCATGGGCTTGAAATAAGACGACCACTGACGGCACATCTGCATCTTCTTTATCTGATGAGCTCAGGCCAGAGAGGGTCCTCTTGACAGACACACCACACACACAGTGCCAAGGAGGGTGTGCACATGCGATATGTGTGGTATAAGAGAAAAAAATGCACACACTTGAGTATCGACAGGGACATGCACACAGCATATCCATGGACATCTACAGGCACTCAGAGTGAAAGGGGAGAAAAACTGTAGTGAATATCAGACAGTGGAGTCTGGGGACAGAGAGAAAAAGCTGAATGAAATATTAATGGGAATGAAATATTTACGTCATTCTTCTATTGAACTCTCAAGTTTTGGGAATGCAGTGTTTTTGCAGCAGCATGTTTACCCCTCTTCAAACTAGGAGGATTCCTGAAGAGCCGTGAGAAGGCTGTCAAGTGGTCAGCCCTGTCTTTTCATATACATGTCCACTTTCCACTCTCCTCAGGATGCTTCTTATGAAACGCACAGTGCCTTGAGTTGCAGGCGGTGACGGAGAGGCTGTTTTGCACTGATGTGCTGTGTAATTATAGTCTGACAGCCAGGGGCGAACAGATGGATCCCGTGTAGAAAGCAGGTACTCGATACATCGAGATACACAAACATGCAATCCTCAGGACACACATGCACCCAAACTTACTGACAAATAGATTTGTACAAGAGACCTGCACAAACCACCCAACAACAAACCACCACAAATAAAAGCTCCTCCTTTCTCCCATCTGTCAAACTTCACATTTCCTACATCCACAGACACGCAATTCTTCTCGACACACATGCCAAGCTTCATATCATGCAATGTGAAGATCCAGTGATATTAGTGTTAATGACAGGCTTAAAAATAGTATTAACGAGTATTTGCTCTTCTTAATCCTTCAATAAGTGGTGGTCTTCGTGTGTGAACTGGAAGGAAAACGTGAATCACTGTATGATCAGGGTCATCCAATGCCCTCAATAATACCACACTGTAATTAAGGTTTTCCCCTTGACCTCCAACTTGTTCTACAGTGGTGCAGCAACAGGGAAGTACAGTAAGCTGCAAAGCTTGTCATGCCGCTCTCAACAGGACTGTTCCAAAGGAAACATTATGGCTAAGTTCATATTACAAGCAAATGTGGCACAAATCTGATTTGTTTGCTCTCATGTGACAAAGATCTTACATTTTCAGTTATGTGGACAAGGAAATACAATTTTTTTTCCAATCAGATCTGGGCCACCTTCATATGTCTTCCTAAATTCGATTTATATCCCTTCACTGGCCATGTGACAGCTGTGAGAAGGATCATATCATAATTCATGTGTGTTTTTCCCATACATCCGTGTTTTTTAATGTCATACTTCACTGTGTAGAGTAGACACAGATCAGTCACCATAAAATTTCAAAACAATCCATTGAAACTATAAAAGGCTGGTGTAGCTGTCCCTCTGCTGCTTTAGGGTGCCCCATTCAGGACTGAAAACTCCCAGACGCTTTCTAACAGGGATAGCTGGCCTAAATGCCATGGCAGCGTTGTCGTGAGGCATCAAAAGAGATTTTGCAATGTAGCCCTGGTTATCCTAAAGGCCAAAACACAATGGCGGCCAATGCTGCACGTCAAAAAATACACCCCTATTATTTTCAATGTACATTGAACGTGTCGGCACTCCTGGATGTGCCGCCCTTTGGCACTTCATGCTACTGTTCTATTTCCAGCCTCACCTCACCAAGCGTTAAATGCATTTTTCCCCTACTCATTCTCTGTTTGTACATACCAGCTCCCGTAGCAGCTCTATTTCTCTGCTCCTATCGCAGCTCGACTCCTCTCTGCACCATTATGTATAAAGAGAACTCTAGCTGTTTCTGAGAAGGAATGGATGAGAAGAGACTCGTTGTTGAGGTCTAGAAATATCCTGAGCTAAACAACCCACAGTCCCATCATTATAAAGACTACAGTTCTGCTCTTCAGGTGAGAAATCAGCTTTAATTAATGGGTGTCAACACATGATTTTAAGCTTTTGCAGAGGTGGAAGAGGTACCGATCTTTCAGTAAAAGTAGTGATAACTTTGTGTGGTGTCTGTTGATGAGCTGCAGCGTGACGCGTCCAGTGTGTGCTAGGGGCGGCACTTGACACGCATCACCTGGCACTGTTTTTGGCTAAATAGTAAGAACTCTTCCTTTGTGAAACCCCTCACATCACAGCCCCACCTCTCCTGACTCTCCAGACCACACCCACACTGCTCTCTCCTCAGAACCACCAGCAATAACTGCTTATAGAGCTAATGGATTGAAAGCCCATTTGTGCGACAGCCTTGAAAACAAACGCCTCATTATTATAAACAATGACGTCATTGGAAATTCCTACTACGGCGATCATTCCAGAGATGAAGCATGCGCCGCTTTCTCATTCACTGTCCCCACAAACATGTTTTGCCAATGTGACCTTTGTTATTGTTGTTTTCATAACATGCATTTCTGTGACGTTACTGGTTGCAAAGATCCATTCACACTGATGTCAGATATGGGTTACTTCAAACATGAATGTGTGAACAGTCTTAGCAGAAAGATCAGATCTGGGGAAATAATCTGAACTAAGCACTAAGCCCTTTAATGTGAATGCAGCCTCTATGTGGGTAATGTAGGGACATTAAACTGTCAACAGTGAGCAACAAGGTGTAGGGCTGCAATGATTATTCTCATCACCTCAATATATTTTATGATGTCCTACTGTCTGACACTACGGAAGGTATCTCTAGGTTGGCACTGTCATACACAACAACATGTTACTAATGTTAAATATCTCTGTCACGCTGCATGTGATAGAGGGACTTATTATTTTTAGCCCGGAAGCTAACCTTAGCCATTGTTTTGCTCCAACAAGGGCGCCAGTGTGACCCCATTCCTTTCATAAGCTTTGTCATCCAGCCTTGAACTGCCGTGTCTTTTTGTAGATTTAGAGAAATAAATCCATAATGATAAATCTGACACTGAGTGTGTTCTGTGATTATTTATCTGTTTTTCCAATTAAAATGAGAGCTGAAAAATGTTTAATTTTGGGTAAAACGATGCACTTGTCACTGTCACCAGGATCAAATCACAGGGGAGAAGGGGAGGAAAGAATACCACAAAGACCAACCATCACATAGGAGAAATACTAGTGCTAAACAACAACTGCTGGGAAAAGAAATGTTTTGGTGGACACACAGCCTTATTAAAGTAACACTAGTGATTGTCCGACAACTGAGAATTTGGCTGGGGAAGAGCATACTGTCCAACCCTCCAGAATATGACAACTTTAAACACCTTGGAAACGAAACATCTGCCTTACAGAGTGCAATTATTAAACTGTCACCATCAGCATAACAACACCTGATGTATCTTCTTTGGGCTTTAATCGCTAGTTTATCAGTTAGCTATGCCAGTGCGACATATGCCCTCCTCTTCCTTACTGGAGGCTGTGAGGTACCAGGATGCCCTGTGGCAATAATTGCACCTGACAAATGAGCCTTGACAAAGGAATGGAGGGTGGTCAACCTCTTACTGATCTGACAGAGCAACTTAATTGAAACTATCAATCAGAGAGCTGCTATCCTCTATCTCTTCTTTTCTGACTTTCATTCTTTCCTGCATAATCCATTTCTCCCACTCACAGCTGCAAGAATTTATCTCCCCTCTGTCAGTCTAGCCGCCTCTCATGCTCACTTGCACACGCATATTAAGACCTATGTATGTGCGCAAAATCAATACAGAAAATATTGCTTCTCTCTGCTGGCTCTCCATCCTCATCATTCCCCCTACGGTGCACAAACACATTACTTGTTCATTACATCGTGACAGAGCTAATTAATACATCATCCCGGCATTTTCAGCTGTTTTTCCTCAAACAGGCTGCCTATCCGACTCTGCAGCAGGTTGTGTGTTTAGCGCGGTGTCATCTCAAGTCCCTATGCAAAAGCGTAGTAGAGGCTTTTTTTTTTTCTTTCCCAAAATCACTACAGCCCCACACGGGATGTCACAGTCACTGTCAGAGAAGAGAGGATAGAGTCAGAACAAAAGGAAATACCTCCCCTCGCTGGGAAGGAAAGGGTTAAGCCTATTACAGAAGACCAATCAGGACTGGGGGAGCACTGCAAACCTCCGCAGTAAGAGAGAGAGAGAGGGAACGGGGGAGAGAGGAGAGCAGAGCGGGAGATAGAGAGATACCAGGAGTGTGATGGTTTGCACTCCTATCCAGACAGTTAGGCAGGGAGGGAGCTCAACACAGAGTTGGTGAGATGAGTATTCACAAACCTGTCCATCTGGAGGGATAAGAGGAAAAATGGGGACAAAGGGAGGAGAAGAAGAATCCCACCAACATCCCTGTCAGGACTAATCTCTGTGGACTTTTTTTTTCCCCTCTCTGTCTGGGACTCAGGAGGGGAAGAACATCTGTCAGCTGAGTGACCCTTGTATGTTCATCAATATTCAATCACTATTCTTGGATTACTGCTGAGAAGGAGCAGAAGATAAACCCGGCAGTTTCAATCGGTCGACCCAGATTGTTGCAGAGCTGCTACAAGAAGGGACAGCGTGGTGTATGGACCAGCTCTGAAGCATCTGTGTTTATCCTGCATGGTGAGCTCTGCTGTGCCTTGATGGGGCACTCTACTTATTGGTTTGATTTACAGCACTAAGCTCAGTGTGTGACAGCGAAGAGAACTGCCAAACATCTCTGTCACCACAACAAATGCATGGGATTAGAATCCAGCAATATCATTTCCCTCAGTTATAATGCATTGTTGACTTATTTAGAAACATGGCTACGGTTAAAGTGAACCCTATTAGTAACTGATTAAAATATCCATCTGTCTTAAACCTTTAATTCCAAGATGCTACTGTAAACAGACTCGAAAAGGCTTTTGATCATTTGTTTATGCGTGGGGATGCCTCACATACTGTGAACACATCTGTTTGTGTCTCGCTGCTACACTCACATCACCCTCCAAACTGTCACGCTGAACGATGCGAGAAACTTGATATGCAACCGTACACTTTGAAACTGTGCATCTTTATGACATGCATGATCCGCTCTCTTGCCTGGTAATAAAAGCATGGCACTCATTGATCATCTCAGCTGACATTGTAGCATAGTATAGGATGGCATCCCTCACTGAAACAACCTTGAAGAATGACCGACATGTTGCTCTGAAGAGATTACATGGATCACATATAGTGACACGAGAGAGGGGGAGAGGCATCTATGTCTTTATGACAAGTTCCCCGAAGGAATAAAACTGTGCTAAAGCTCTAAGTAAGTCTGGCCTATCATGAAAACTGTATGACTATTTTAGCACCACAGTGGCTGTACTGTACAAGTGTCATACGGTAATTTAAACTGAGCATTTTCCTGTAACAATTTATGCAAACAAGAAAATGCTACAGTTAATCTTCAATCTAAAAACAGGAGGCTGGGATGTCAAACCAGTTGCTTGTATGCAAGCCCTTTATTAGTGCTACTGTTATGTTAATGCAATACAAAGATGTAAAGTGAATCAGGCGATGCACAGGAACATGATAAGACATCAGAGGCTTGTTGCTATGCTAATGAGAGTTTCCTTGTCGCCTCTCTGCTGAGGATATGTTTATTTTCACTAACGCATCCCCCACACTTCCCTCTCCTACTCCTCCTACTCTCTCCCAATCTCTGTCTCTCCATCATCCATTACCCTATCCTTTCTCTCTCTTCAGGTCACTGCGAGAGAAAAACGTGGCATTGAAGGACAGACAGATGATGTTGCACGCAGCTCCTGCCACCTAAAGTCCAATCCTCGTCTGGGATCTTTTTGCAAATCGACGAGGCAGGCTCTCTCCCTGATGAACTCGCTTCCCACTACCTCGTGAGGATGACCTTCTCCTGAATCGCTGAATCAACCCCCCTCCCGTGCATGTATAAAAACTAGTGATCACAAATGTCACAGTGATCACACGTGTCATGGTGATTGGACACACAAATGCGCTCGAATAATCTGCTGCACGTGCGCCATCTCCAGTGATTGAGGGTTCAGCATGTCGAGGGGCAAACTGGAGACCTGTGCTCAATTTACATGTCAATGGCAGCTGGAGCCAGGCGTACAGAGACTGATGAGAAAGGTGGAGAGTGAAGGCCTGTTCCATTAGTGCTCCCAGGGGGGACACGGGCCTGGATGCTGCCCGGACGCACTGACCTCTCCTGGACAGATTCTGGACATTACTATGGTGTACAGTGGGGAATCTAAACTCTGCCTCTTGGAGTACAAGCTAATGGATGTTACTGTTTTTTTGCATTTACAGATCTGACTACTATCTTCTCACTGAGGACAAAAAAAAGCAAAGATTTGGATCATCGTACTATGAGCAGCACATTCCAGCCCTGCGCAGGGGAAAGAGTCTGTGTTTCTTTGTTTTCTTGGTTGGCTGTGTGTCTCCTGCCTGGGAATATCATGAGATTATAAACAGGAGGTGGCTCCGACATCTTATCCCTGTTCCACTCATCCATCAGTGCTCCCACCATCACCAAAGCAAACGAACCAGACATCTGAGAAAAAGTCTGTCAAGGACATTAGCCTATATTCTCTTAAAATCCACCGGGTGCAGGTGGCTGATTCGTTAGCTTTCTTACTGCTGGGGTCAGGAGGAAAAAGCTGATAGCCTATAGAGAGTCTCTGGCGAGACGGACAGGTGCTTTTCTGGCTGTCAGCCTCTCTGGGAGGAACCAGCAGTGAAAGAAAAAGCCTCGCTGGGGGGCTCTGCTGGAGTGCAGACACTTTTCCATTGGCTATGTTTGGATGTGATGCTTGTCTCTGTGGATGCAACATGGAATCTATGGCCTGATTACACAGCCCTGGTATTCAGATAGTGCTGGAGGGAAGGGTAAATATATTTTTAAAAACGTATTTCTCTGTGTCAACTACGTAGAATGCCATTAAGATTGGATTTATGTGTTTAACAGAGGATGAATGGTTTTAATATTGCATGTGCTAATCACTTGTTTCATTCTGGAATGTGTGTGTAATCAATTTTTCTTCCCTAACCCAATACTAGTAACAGTTTCAAATACCAGCCGTTTTTAGGTGCACTTGTTAGTCCTTTATTGAAGTCCCGTCTGAACAAACATCTTGTATTTTAAAATGTATCTGAGAGTTGGAAGCTTGCTGGTGACAAAGTAAACATAATCTTCTGGCAGAATATTCTTGTCAGTCAGGAACCAACTCCTGTAATTTGGCAATGAGTGAAATGCTGTCAGAAATGACAAGTGTAGTTACCAAGGACCACAGCAAGTAATGTATTACCCCTCTCCCCTGTTAAAAATTAATCACAGAGGCTAAAATTTGTTTTCTTTATCAATGCCTTCATGACCACTGGTCTATATTCAGTAAGACTACGGTAAATGCTAATACATTAAAACTATGTCAGCTTGAATGTGCTGTTCAGCAGCAGCTCAAAAGAACACTAAGCCACAACTAAGCCACTACAAAGCCTCAACATACTAAGCCATTAAGGCTATGAGGTTATTAGAATTTAATTTGTTCCAAAGTGTTTCCGTTATGTGCCTCCGCTGTGGATGCAACTGTCTGATCGAGGATGGCGATAACAAAAGTAGGAGCTGATTGAGGCAAGATAGTTACTAGTTAGTCATGCCATGCGCGTAGTGAGACAATCTAATCTGCAGGGCATGACAGGAAAAATAAGTTCTAGCACTATTAAAGTGTCTGCTCTCAGCGTTTTTCATTTAAAACTCAAAAGGCTTTCTTATCATTTGATAACTGGCAGCATTACGTCTGACGAGACTGCTCAGATCTGTGATAATTATAACTTTCTAGAGATGCACAAACACAAACCTCTTCTATTCTTTTTCCTTCTTCATGAATTCTCTTCTCTCGTCTGCCCACACACAGGATAATGCATATCCTTCCCTGCCTGGAACAAGAAGCCACCATGAGCAACGTCACGGTCACCGACAACACTGAGCCCATCAGCCGCACCATGAGTCCGGCAACCCCCAGCCCGTATCCCTATCCTGTTAGTTTCCAGGTCTCCCTGACTGGCTTCCTCATGCTGGAAATCCTCCTGGGCATGAGCTCTAACCTCACTGTGCTTGCCCTCTACTGTATGAAGTCGAACCTCATTAGTTCTGTCAGTAACATTGTCACTATGAACCTCCATGTGTTGGATGTGCTGGTTTGTGTGTGCTGCATCCCCCTCACTATTGTGGTGGTGCTGCTCTCCCTGGAGGGAGACACTGCCCTGGTCTGCTGCTTCCATGAAGCCTGTGTCTCTTTCGCTAGCGTCGCCACTGCTGCTAATGTGCTTGCCATCACCCTTGATCGCTACGACATCTCGGTCAAGCCAGCCAACCGGGTGCTGACCATGGGCCGTGCCCTGGCCCTGCTGGCTGCCATTTGGGTGCTATCCTTTGTTAGTTTCCTCGTACCCTTTATTGAGGTCGGCTTCTTTGCACAGGGCCACACCGATCTGAATCAGACAGCTGTGGAAAATGTGGTGCACACTAACCAGTACTACACAGAACTTGGCCTCTATTACCATCTGCTTGCTCAGATTCCTATTTTCTTCTTTACTGCCGTTGTCATGCTCATCACCTACTCAAAGATCCTGCAGGCGCTCAATATTCGCATCGGCACACGTTTCCACGCTTCACAGAAGAAGAAGGCTCGCAGGAAAAAGCGTCCATCCATGACAGCCATGACGACGCAGCAAGAGGCCACGGATGCATCCCAGAGCAGCGGCAGCCGCAACCCCACACTGGGTATGCGTACCTCTGTCTCTGTCATCATCGCCCTGCGCAGGGCTGTGAAGCGCCACAGAGAAAGGCGAGAGCGCCAAAAGAGGGTTTTCAGGATGTCCCTCCTGATTGTGTCTACCTTCCTGTTGTGCTGGACGCCCATCACAGTGCTCAACACAGTCATCCTGAGCGTGGGCCCCAGTGACCTAATGGTCAAGTTGAGACTGGGCTTCCTGGTCATGGCTTATGGGACCACTATCTTTCACCCTCTACTGTACGCCTTCACGAGGCAGAAGTTCCAGAAAGTCTTGAAAAGCAAGATGAAGAAGCGAGTGGTGTCGATCATTGAGGCAGATCCGACTCCTAACAATGCCATCATCCACAACTCCTGGATCGACCCAAAGAGGAACAAAAAGGTGACATTTGAGGACAAAGATGCCCAACAGAAGTGTCTGTCTTCTGAGGACGTGGAGTGAAGGAACTCGTTGTCTTTCGGGTATACAGTCAATAAAAGCAGCTAAAACTGACATCAGGTCGTGGTGAAAAAGGGAAAATGTTAATCCAAAGCAGTAATGTAAATAATATGTGCAATAGAATGTACAAAAACAAGAGGTGGATAATTTATTACTATTTATTGAGAACAAAAGTAGGTTTCATAGATACACCATATAAAGTACTGTAGATAATGCATGGCTTTTTGTAATGGTAGCAACAAACAGTGCATTGTGTACATACGTATTACATGTACAGCATAGGGCATACAAGGTATATAAATAGAGAGAGAAGTAGGAATTATTATGTATATGTATATTTATAATAAATCTCGTGTTCACTCACCTAACGCAGCAAAAGGCTTCCTATTCTCCCCTCCCCCCCCCAAGTAAAGTGTTTGTGATTCTGTAACAACTGTGAGATTACTCCCATTCATCACAACGCCACTTGCTCTGACACCAGACCCGCAATCCCCAGTGACCACTGACCTTATTGCCTGGATGCCCTCTGAGGAAAGGCCCTCAGCTGAAATGAGACTATAGGTATGAGGATGCGACAAAGACAGACAGGTCCAACATGGAGGGATAGGAAGGGGAAAGGAAGTAGTGTATGTTATGCTGCTGTAGCTGAAAAGCTATGGGGGTACTGTTCACAATCACTGCTTTTAGAGTTAAGAGAAGAACACTCGCATTCCACACACACACACACACACACACACAACAGAAGACCATGGTTCTCATCACCTCGTATGACATAAACCAGATGTAATCAAAGCATAGCCTGTTTCACTTTAACAGTCACGTCTTTGAGCCAAATGGAAAATCTACAGTTGCCTTATTTTGGTTTGATGAATTGAGCATGATTTTATGGTGGGACAGGGGCTGTGACAGGGAGAGCACATACTGAACACAATGAAAAACATTATAACAAATACTGTTTTAAATCCTCAGAGTGAATAGAGATGTTATGTTTTCATAAAGAAGTTATTTAATCAAACTAAAGGAAAATGTTGAAAGTGGTTGTATTATCAAATTGTCTGTTTTTTAATAACACTAGCTGAACAACAATGCTCTCCAAATAAGCAAATCCATAACTGCAATAAAGAACTACTGCAAAATCTTAAAGCCTAATAAAAGATTCTGTTTACAATCCACAGTAACAGATAATGAAGTTCTTCTTCCCTGTCTGTGTATGTCTACCAATAGTGCGTGTCCTCCTTTGTTTATCAAGGAATAAGACAGTGAAATTGTATTTCCCAGGTGGCTGCTGCTGCTAGATTATACTTCAGCCCGCCTTGTATTTTTGGCTCAACTTGAATATGAACCAAGTTTGCCCTAAATAAGTAGGAATAATTTATTCATACAGCTTCAGAAGAATTTCAGTAGTAATAATCTACAAAAAAAAAAACTGTCAGCTTACTACATTCAGTCTGTGCTCTAATACTGAATTTAGATGCAGAGTTACAGTATCCATTAGCATATAAAGCCCTCCTCAGCTAGCCTGGCAGCTCTATTCATTACAATCCCTGGGTCAAGGATTACGTTCTGTCTAAGATGTGGATATATACTGTACAGTGCATTCACATGCATGCACACCACACACATATCCACACTGTACTCCACAGTATATCTCAGTAATGAGCTTATTACGCCCTTGCTGTCTCAGGTACAGTAGAAAATTGAAGAGCCCTTTAGATCCTGAGAGCACGGGGCTGTTGGCTACCAGAGTGATTACACAACCTCGATCAGATGCTTCTCTGGCTGCCTGTGTGTGTGTGGTTTGTAGCACAACTGAGAGGGCTGATATGGGAATATTGATGCAGGCGAGGTTCTTTATGACCCTGCTGTAAACAGGCGGTATGGATGTCGCAGTACCTTGAGGGCATGTCTGTGATTGAGAGAGGAGATGGGATCACAGCCAGCGACAGATTAGCTGACAGGGGGAGGGAAAATGACCTGCGAGATGAAATATTGAACCAGAGGACACATTTAGCAAACATATGTATACAAGTCCAACTTTTGCAAGGCAAACTTTAAATGTAGGCTATCAAAATACAAATGTGTAGATATATTCCTGTTACATATAAAACAATGGCAATATCTACATGCACAAAATATTCTGGTTTTTGCCTTTATTCCAGATTAACAAGCCCTGACATGTCATTTATCACCTTAATTAAACGTGGCCCATATCAAAGTCAGAGTACTGTCATTTTCAGAATAATAGTGCAATATCAGCGTGCATGTAAACACAGTCGATGACACACTACTACCAGCCATGTTCCATGCCTGAATACATAATTGAAACCTCTGCTCAAATGTCAGGTACTATTCCAAACTTCATCAGCGCGACTGAAAAATCATTTGTATTGATCGCCTGCTAAAATTACCCCTCAAACACCAATACTATTTACACTAACTTGACTTTGAGGTCACTATTTTTTTTCCCATCCTGAGGTGCAGCCGGCACCAGCTGAGGCAAAAAGGCCTCTCGAGCACAACCATCACAGTCTGATGTTCTGACAGAATTGCCACATTATTCAGTCTGACATTTGCTACTTGTTGTTGTTCGGGATTTTCTGTTCGGGAGGGGAGTGTTTTGCCATCACTAATCACTGAGACTGATGGATATGTTCTCTTGATGTTGTTTTCAGATGAAACTGAAGCTGTGTAAATGCTGGGTAGGAGTGGTTGGCTCAAGTTTATCATGTTTGTTGATGTAAGATGATGCTTTTGTAACATAAAGACCAATGTTCATTTAGCTATTTACTGTTTTATTGCCACTATTCACACAACTATATGTCTGTCAAGCCTATCAGCTTCTTTAACTTGATCCTCATTAAGATCATCAAGAGGCAAACAAAAATAAGTACTGATTTTTTGTTGTTGACTTTTTCCTAAGCTCTCTCGAGGGAGACTGTCAAAAAGAAATACATTTAATGCATGGTGCTGTTCTCATTTATGAGCTGTTTTTAGTCCGTTTCATTTACAGGCTCGATAGCTCCACCTTTTATATCGATGCATGTTGCTATATTTGTTCGGATTCTGGCTGTGGCACAGTTAGATGACGTTCCCAACCTTAGTTCAACCTATAAAGGCACCGACTGGCTCAGTAGCTTCTCCAACTGGGGTAAAAGCCATTCATGGGAGAAAACAACAGTACTCTGACACGCCACAAAAAACACTGATTCAAGATCAGAGTGGATGCACTTTAACTTAAAATAGCTTTTCTTTCTGTCAAATAGCTGCAAAATGTGCTGCAGTATGCTCCTGAAATTTTCAGCTTAAACACTCTGTGCCAAAATATTATCCAGTGCTTTGGGGTATATTGTAAAATGTGGTGGACATGAGGTAATGACCGGTGACCTCAATCTCATTATCATGATGAAATATAATTTCATTTTAAAGCTGCATTAAGCAATTATTGACCACCCAAGGCAAAAGCAAAGCAACACAGCCTGGGCATGCCCTTACTTATCAACTTACTCAGCTTATTAAGGACTTAAGATGTTATATAATAAATATAAAAGTATAGGTTGATCAAGCTTGAAGGGATAGTTTGGACTTTCTGAAGTGGGGTTGTATAAGGTACTTGTCCTTAGTCAGCAGATGCCAGTCAGGTTAAGTGCTATATTTAGTATTTTCACCAATTTACCTTGCTGACAGACAGCAGTTTTCATTAGGGCACTGAAGCTATTACATTGCTCCTCTTAGAGCCAGACTCCACCGAGAAAAACACTAGTTAAACATCACTGAACACAGGAGCTGCTGGTCAATTGCTGCCTCAATCAGATAGTTTGTTTATGTTATTGTGTGACTTTGGCATTCAAAAGGGTTCATTTAAATTCTCCAAACCTCCTGTAATAACACAGACAAACTAACTCATTGAGGTGGTAGTAGACCAGCAGCTCCTGCCTTCAGTGAGCTACAATTACTATTTTCGTCAATGGAGTCCGGTGGCTTTGATGAGAGCATACTCTAGATGATGAACTAAAGGGCTTTCTGATGGCAAGGTAAAGCGCTGAAAATAGTCTACATATAGCAACCACTTACACTGCTATTGATTCTTTTAGGTGGGACTATTTTTAGGTGGCTAAATTATGTTTTGATGCTGCCCCCGTCAACAGCAGTACATCACTCCTGCCTGCTTCTCTAAACTGGGGGTGTGCCAACCACCATCAACTGTAGGTTATACACTGCCTATGGATAAGTATGCAACATACAACCTAGGGGTGGGTGATATGGTCGTTAAATAATATCACAATATTTCAGGGTATTTTTGCGATAACAATATTCCTGACCATATTACAAATAAGTGATATAGTTTTATAGTTTGCCTTCAAATATTCAGTAGAAACTAAATAAAAATGATCTCACATTTCTTTAGTTTGTAAATAACAACAGTAACTTAGAGTGAGATTCAGATTCTGTATACAGTATTAATAGTGAAACAAAATAAAATCTACGACTAATTACCCATTTAAACAGCAGCTCCCAAATACAAATATATATATATATATATATATATATATGTGTGTGTGTGTGTGTGTGTGTGTGTGTGTAAACCAACAGGTGATTTCCTTCTCTTTTAGCAAAATCCTAAATGATCAAGTTGGGGTTTTTTTTTCCCACCTGGACCTTAACAGTATGACGTCAATGCGTCAACAAGTCAAAATTTCGCCAGTATCATAGTATGAATTTTTCATATGCTATTAAAAATTATACTGGTATTATCATGAACAAGATGACAAGGCACACAACTAATACAACTCCACTTCAAAGGATCCAAAGTATGCTTTTGAAAATCAAAAAGACATACTTAAACATGCTCTGTTTGGCATATGACTAATAGTTAAGATAGATAAGTCTTCTTTTTCCTTCTTCTTCTGTATATATATTCCAAATAATTCAATATTTTGAGGGGCAAGCATTTATAGCATAAGTGTTTATTATTAAACCTAGCTGAATAGAGTATCATCTACTGTTATTGTTGTGATTGCTAAAATACTGACTGTATGTACTGTCATGTTTTTCACCCACAAGGGGCCACTTTCATTAAGGTAGGCATTTACAAATGGTTGCCATCTCAAGGTCAGCCCTCCTGCTTAGCATACTGGATAGATTAACAGGCCGCCTTTACACACCTCTAACCTGAGGTGACCTGCAGAGAAAAAAATAGGTCAATACACGACCATAGTCAATAGCAGAGGCTCAGTGATGCTTCACTTCACTTCACTGTTATATTAGAATCACTTGACCCTGATGTGTCCTTTTTCTTCTCCCATATACTCCCACATCAAGGCTGGTACTTGCTGCTGTCCCTATCACATACATTATGTCCCTCCCTCTCCCGCTCGCTGGCTCAATGGCTGCCTCTCTTAGGCAGCCATCCCCAATTCAGATGCCATCTCTTCAGGGCTCCTCTCTATCCAGCCGCAGACACAGAATAAAAGCCTGGGAAATCATATTACTCCGTCCGTATGGAGCCTCTATTGCATTAGGTCAGCGAACACTCAACTGTAATTCTGCTATCGTAGAGAAGAAGAAAGTGAATTGAGCACACCAGCCAGCACAGCTTGACAAATTGTTGCTTGTGGTCATTTTCCAAATGTTACTCTCACCAAGCCACATTTAGAGAGATGGAAGGACACTTTATAGAGCTGGAAGACATATGACTCTGATATACAACCTATAATCTCTGTACAAGAAAATCTATGGCTCAGATAGAAACCAGAAATCAAAGGCGGACAATGGAGCACGACCTCTACCTGCTATGACCTTAATGGCATCATTGTGTGGTATTCAGGAAAAATAACACACCAGTCTGCCTTAAAATCAATGCTGTGTAGATTATAGTTCTCTGTCGGTATCAGTGGAGAGCAGACGTTTAATGACACATGAAGTGCTCTCCTTTATTATCTACATCAGAGAACAAATGAATCCTGAGGGGGTAAACAGGGACAAGTAACCTCTCATCCATCCCAAAGTAGATGCTACATAATAACATATTATCATTTGAAACTTAATAGAATAAGATTTTTTAAAATACCCACTTTTGGTGGCACAAACCTGGCAAGGAAACGCAGCATTGTCTCATTAACAACAACCGCTTTTGGTGGCACTATCTTGGCCAGAAACGCAGGGATGTCTTGGTAAAAATTACTTGCTTTTAGGTGCACTACCCACTACCCAGGCTGGAAACACATCGATGGATCTGTAAAAAACAACCACTTTTCTTGGCACCATCACTGGTGGAAATACAGCAACAGATAGCTAAAAAACACCCACATTTGGTGGTTTAAAAGCCACTGAAAATGCCGCCATGACTCACTAAAAAACAACTGCTTTTGGTGGCACTATCATTGGTGAAAACACAGCAATTGATCTGTAAAAAACAACCTCTTTTCATGGCACTATCACCGGTGGAAACACAGTAACAGATTGCTAAAAAACATTCACATTTGGTGGCTTAAAAGCCATTGAAAATGTAGCCATGACTCGCTAAAAAACAACCAGTGTTGTTGTTGGTGGTGGTGGTGGTGGTGGTCTTGACCATGATCTGCAGCACGGCATGCTTTCTGAACTGAGCTTATGAACTATGTCACTTTAGAAATACTAATATGATACCTATGAAACTTGCAAAAGTAACAAAACTACAATGCCAATGTATTCTCATGGCGACCAGGCTGCACGTGACATGCTTGTTTTATCAAGCACAGTTACAGAGAGTGTTCAGTGTCTAAGAATTTTACATTTGATGAAACGTACCATTATATTGTGAGATCCTCCTTTAGGAAATGTGGCTCAGGGATCAGGGACAAAGGGATCGACGAGCTTATCGCACTAAACCAAAAACGTGAAGGACAAAAAGAAGTCAGAAGTGCCGCCATGGCTGGCTGCCCAGTCACTGTTTGTGTGCACCTGCCAATTGTGTGCGTGCCTGCATCAATTCAGCAATGTGTGTATACTCCAGCATGTGCAGCTATGCCCATACAGTATGTGAACGCAGCTATGTGTCAGTCCAATTGTTTTATCAGGCAGTGACAGAGCGTCAACCACTGTGTGTGAGAGGGGAGACAGCAGAGAGGAGATTGCTGCCCTCCAGCTCTCCTCGCAGTGATGGCGACTGTCTGGCGATCACACCGCAGCTCTTCTCTCAATGTGGAAAGATACGAATGGGACCACCACAACAGAGCTCACTGCCACGGCCTGGCAGCTTGACACTACATGGTGGAGATTTGTATTGATTAAAGCCAAAAGAGACTATTACATTTTAAACAGGTTCCATTCTCCTCCAAGTGTCCTCGGGTCGCAATAGAAATGCAAAGTGGCCGAAGTCATTTTGGGCGTCCAGGGCTCCTGAAGTAAAGGTCCCATTCATTCTCTGCATAGACAATGTCAGGCCCGGATGGACTTAAAACTCGTTACGTTTCAATCATCAGTACAAAAGGTGAGCACTAGCTGGCTCTTTAATGAAAAGTCAAAGTTACTAGCTTGTGTATATAAAAACTTAAGGGGCCAACCAACCTCCATACTTTAAATTCTGTTGTGCTGCCGACACTGAGCTGAAGCTAAAGATCACACTCGGTAGAAACCCGATAAAATATTCAGCAGTTTGAGTCAATTTACTTTCAGTCTCTGGGTCAGTTTGGGGGACTGGCTCTGACTGGCTTCTTGTTATGGCTGGGCAATTAAATTTAAATGTTTAACGTAATCAAACATTATAGGAGCTAAGTTAAACTAATTAAAATTGATGGCTATAATATAAACATATAACATTTTTAAATCATTAAAGAGTCTTCTGTGCTTCTGTGTTGAGGAACACTGGGAGTATGACTAAAAGACATTTTATTATCTAATTCAAAAGAGGGTAGGGGATTAAACACGCTGGTATTTTATGGTAGCTTACTGGTGGGCATTTTCAGTAGTAAAGCCGAAATGATAAATTGATTGACTAAAAATAATTGGCAGCTATTTCAATAGTCAGTTACGTTTTCTGGTATTTTATGGATTGAATGATTAATTGAGAAAAGAATTGGCAGATTAAATGATAATTAAATTAATCATTTGTTGCATCCTTTGTATAATATTCGCACAACTGGTGGGTAAATATTCTTATTTAAAAGCAAATCTGTATTGGACATAAATCTTCACTTTTTATTTATTCTTTAGGGGTTAGTTTGGATTTTTTGATGTGGGTTTTATGAGGTATTTATCCATAGTCAATGAATTACCTACAGGAGATGTCAGTCACTATGCCCCCGGTTTGGAGAAGCAGACAGGACTACTGACACAGAAGCTAAGGAAGTGTAAGTGTATTGATGTGGACGGGTGAGTAATTAAATATTTAGCCACCTAAAACAATCAGTATCATTTAAAGCAGTGGTTCCCAACTGGTCCAGATTTCTCCTTAGTCATCAGCTCAAGGTCCACACAGTTTAATATATTAAGGGTCATACTTGAGTTTGACCACATCGTCAAGCTAGTTTGCTGTCTCTGTCAAGTAGCTCTCCATTAGTCAGTCAACCTAAAGCAGGAAATGGCACTTCAAAATTAAAACTCTGTGCTGGAAATTGACTGTACTTAAAAATAAAGCGTGTTTTTTACAAACTTGACATATTTGCGGGTAACTTGCAGTCCATTCACAATGGACCTGCGACCCACATCTGGAGCACGATACACCAGTTGGGAACCACTGATTTAAAGTTTATGTTATATTGAGAGTATTTTCACTGTTTTACCTTTCCCCTGACGGTAATTTCCGACAGGGAACGGTATCTATTGTAGTGCTGTGATTGATGCCAGAGTCCATTGAGAAAAACAGTGATTTAACACTGCTAAACACAGGAGCTGGGACTTTGTTTAGATGGCTAAAATATGTTTTGCTGCTGACCCCCACCTGTAGCGGTACTCCATTTCAGCACTCTCTCCTGCTTCTCCGAACCGGGGCTGTAGAGACAGACATTTACTGTACGGAATACACTGACTATGAACTATCCCTTTAAGGCATGCCATGCAAAGTATAGACAGCTGAAACGGCAGCCCTAACTAAGATAATATAAGTGATTCATCCTCTATCCAAAGTTCTCAGTCTGCCTCCTCTATAAAACCTGAAATACCAGATTTCACCATGTGGCACACTTAAACTCTTGCTGCATATGAATCAGATCTGCTCTTGTAATTAAAGTAGCCATAAACATGCAGTGACAGTGTGTGCTGCTTTACTTTCAAGGAACACTTAAACAGCAAAATAAAAGAGTTTGTGAATAGATGCTTTAATACACTCACAGCCACTTTATTAGGTACACCTGTTCAACTGCTTATTAACGGCAATCACATGGCAGCAACTTAGTGCATCTAGGCATGTAGACATGGTCAAGATGACCTGCTCAAGTTCAAACCAAGCATCAGAATGGGGAACAGAGGTGATTTAAGTGACGTGGCATGGTTGTTGGTGCCAGACGGGCTGGTCTAAGTATTTCAGAAACTGCTGATCTACTGGGATTTTCACCACCATCTCTAGGGTTTACAGAGGATGGTCTGAAAACAAGAAAACATCCAGTGGGCGGCAGTTCTCTGGGCAAAAATGCCTTGTTGATGCCAGAGGTCAGAGGAGAATGGCCAGACTGGTTCAAGATGATAGAAAGGCAACAGTAACTCAAATAACCACTCGTTACAACCAAGGTCTGCAGAAGACCATCTCTGAACTAACAACACGTCCAACCTTGAAGCAGATGGGCTACAGCAGCAGGAGGCCACACCAGGTGCCACTCCTGTCAGCTAACAACAGGAAACTGAGGCTACAATTCACACAGACTCACCAAAACTGGACAATAGAAGATTGGAAAAACGTTGTCTGGTCTGATGAGTCTGGATTTCTGCTGTGACATTCAGATGGTAGGGTCAGAATTTGGTGTAAACAACATGAAAGCATGGATCCATCCTGCCTTGTATCAACGGTTCAGGCTGGTGGTGGTGGTGTAATGGTGTGGGGGAGATTTTCTTGGCACACTTTGGGCCCCTTAGTACCAACTGAGCATGGTTTAAACACCACAGCCTACTTGAGTATTGTTGCTGACCATGTCCATCCCTTTATGACCACAGTGTACCCATCTTCTGATGGCTACTTCCAGCAGGATAACACACCATGTCACAAAGCTCAAATCATCACAAATTGGTTTCGGACGGGACCCATGCTATCATGTCAATATGGACCATAATCTCTGAGGAAGGTTTCCAGCACCTTGTTGAATCTATGCCATGAAGAATTGAGGCGGTTCTGATGGCAAAAGGGGTCCAACCTGGTACTAGCGAGGTGTGCCTAATAAAGTGGCCAGTGAGTGTACTTTGCTGTTGTTATAAGTGGTCCCCAGTTAATCAATAAATAGCTATGCTTGCCATTTTCCATGGAGGCATCAGGAATCAAGGCAACACGACTAACTGATTTACAAATGCTCATTTTGTAGGTGAACTATTCCTTTAAACCAGGTGATTTTTCCAGCATCACTTCCCAGGGTAAAAACATTATCTGGGTTCTGCCCATATCCCTAGATGCATGTAATTATGCTGAAAGGAATGTTACCCTCTTTGATTCTGAACATTTCCCACCCATCATTTTTGTGATTCGCACAGTTAACCGCACAACAACTCCTCCTCAACTCCTCCTTACCGTAGCTCTCTGTGAAACTCTGTTTTCTGGCCCTATCTGTACACACTACGCAGATCTCGAAATAGCGTTGCTGGGAAACAGTCTATACTGTACAGCAAGAGCATTGCAAACATACTGCGAATCATCATCTGGCCTTATTTCATTACACAACAAGCACAGTCTATATATCATAATCCAAATAAGAGACCGTGTTAACTGCAACACCCACTGTAAGTGGGTTGCCTCTGAGTTTGGACTCAGAGACAATCTCTGTCTCAGAAACTCTCACATCCTCCACATCTAAGGAGATTTTTACACAAACACACAGAAGGAACAAAGTGTTACATTTGCCTTCACGTGCTCAATGGTCTGTTATATTTAGCTGTATATTTGTAGCTTAATAGAAGTTTTTGCAACAGCGGTCATTGTTAAACTGCTGACTGGATACATTTAGTTTGTAATTTAAAAAAGAATAATGTCATGTTGTCAATGTCGTCAACAGGATTGGGAATTAACTGTTTCTGTTAGATTCCAAAACTCCATTCAGTAGATTACAATTGTTTTTTCAGCTGGTGAGTGAAGTAAATCTAGCAGTCACTTATATTTACCAGCATTTGGCTGGTGGCTGGTGCTAATTTCCAACCCTGGTTGTTACCTACATATTAGTACATGTGCAAAATCCTCAACATGGTCTTTTTATAGTTCAAAAGGATACAATTACAAGACAGAAATGATTGGGCTTTTCAGCTCTGTTTAAGAGGTGCCAGTCAAATCTAAGACACTGGGTTAGAGTCTGAGTCAATGTTTGAAATCTCCATATTGGTTTAGATGAGAGCACTGGCTGATATTAGCTGATCACAGATAAAAAATGAAAATCAGACAGTATATTCCCTTCCCCCTTTATCAGTCTCTGATACTGTTATCAGTAGGCTATCAGCCTCAAAAATCCACTAACAAATTAGCTCCAGTTAGGGCTGTGCAATACAGTGATACTATACCAATATCTTGATATGAGATTTTGGATATCATAATAGTGAAAGTTTTGTCTTTTGGTGGTTTTAAAGTCTGTTTAAATTAAAGTGATGTCATTTTCTAAACTTTACAGACTGTTGTATCTGTTTTATAATTTGCTGTTATCCACTTTGTCATTATATACCCACATTACTGAGGATTATTTAAAAGTCTCACTGGGTAAATATTTTGTGAAAGCACCAATAATCAACCTTCCAGTATCATCTAAATATCGATATTGAGATATCTGGTCAAAAATATCTGGATATTTGATTTTTCTCCACATCACCCAGCCCTAGCTATAGTTCAAACTTTAGAATAATATCTGTTTCTAGAAACCCATTGCCCATGAATTATATCCTAACAGTAATCACGACGACTTCACAGCTCTGTTCTATAATGAAATTAGAGAAACACAGAATTTTGCAAGACAAATGTGAAACCTATCAAGGCATGGGCCCAAACTGCCCCCCAACGGGTTGCTGGGTAACCTCTCAACCATTTTCTAATTCACAGTGAAATTAAAGTGATTCACACTGGGAAGTTTTTGTACTTTTAGTACGACAGCTGCCTATCTGAATGTGTTCCTGCTGAAAGCAAAACATTTTTGAAGCACCTCCAGCCACTCATAATTTCTTTTAGTTTTATTGTTAGTTGGCCTACCTCAAAACTACTCAGTAAGTAAATACTAAAATGTAGAAAGGACTCTGGGTTTCCGTGAACACACTTTACTACTAAACAATAAGTATAATGCGGGAACACGAGAGGAAGTATAGGCTACAAGCTGTCAACCGGAATGACAGTTAGCCTAACGGCTAACGGCTAAGACTCTGACCTGTATGATACTGTAGCTTCGCTTCTGACAAGCTTCAATCCGGCTGTAGCAAACAGAGCGTTTTTATTCCAGTCTGTAGGCCACCATTTTGTCATCTTTGTGCTATATCGTCACGGTGCAGTTCAACAAAGCTTGTTTTACGATTGTGTTGTATCCATCTTCTCACCTGTGGCTGATTAGTTAAGGAGTTCAGCTCCTGAACTGCACCTGACCTGTAGACACGAGCCACCAACGGTCAGTTAAAGGCATTACAGCCGTTAGTATTACACTGCGTTCAGGTCGTGTCAGAATAATCGGAAAAATGAGTTCCCCACTGTGAAAATTCACATGAACGCCTCCTCAAATGGGAAAGTCGGTGAAAATGGTGGTCCACGATTTGACGAGTAGGCGTCATATTACCCAGCGTTCCAGCGACATGGCGGGTGAAAATAAATGTTTGGTTGACGCTGAGAAACTTGTCATTACTAATTTTCATATTGCACACCACTCAACATTTGTATGTGGGGCCCACGTGGGTGGTAAATGAGCTGAAAATGGGCCATATAGGTTTGCCCATGGGTTCCTTAACAGCGCCATGCCAGTTGCCCACATGGGTGTTTTTACCCACGTGGGCCCAAGCTAAGAGGCGCATTTTGGTCCCATATCCACTCGGTACCTAGTCTGGGGCCGTTTAGTGGCCGTTTTGGTAGGGAACCGGATCCAGGGCGAGAGAGACAGAATCCGCACTTCGATGGATGCGCCTTTCCGTCAAAATAAAAGCACCAAGCTAATAAAAATGCGGTGAAACTTTTTAATTTAGAGAATATAATTTCCAAGCCATTAAGTTAACCTTTTTCTTTTATTGTAAATCGATGGTGCGGCAGAATTTAAAGTTTTACTTTGGTGAACACTTTTACTTTGGTGAATTTGGTGAATTCCGGATCCATTTTCTAGACCGGAACCAGAATCCAGACAAAATTCAGAGTGAATGGAAACCAGGTTCTTCGCCGTAAGTAAAGAGCCTGGTGACGCTACTTGGTACCTAGGTTGCTGTAGCATGACCGATGTGCGGCCCACTTGGGTAAACCCATCCATATTAATAATTGGCGTGGGGCCATCATGGAACCCATGGACAGTCCCATGGATAATGGGAAAATCCCATAGACTTTTTGACAAGGGAACCTGTGCGATGCTAACTTTCACATCTGTCTATAGAAAAACGTCTTCCTTGGGGCACTGTATTGGTAAGGAGAGAAATTAAGGAGGTGGGGGCATCTTACCCCTTCTTACCCTATTTATTAGCATTGATCCTGATAGGCAAAGCAATATTTTAGTTGTTCATGGTAATGTAGTGGCGCAGCAACAAGTGTGGGACAAAATCCCTCTGTAATATTTAGCTTCAAATTGTTTCAGCATACTTGGATGGCAACATGCATCTTAACTGAGATGTTAACCACTCTGAGCAGTAAAATACAACACATCGTCTTCCATGTTGTTTTCAAATTACGTTACCAAAAGCACATGAACACACCATAGTCGGAAGAACAACTTCCCAGATCACAAAACGTAACCACCACTAGTAATATTGCTGCTATCTGATTCTTTCATCATTAAGAAAATTATTAAAATGTTTCTATGTCATTTAGGTGCAGTGGGGTTTCTAAATGGATCGCAGGCAAAAGGTGCAGTCAGGGAAAATCCACTGACTCTTTTGATATGGCCAAATGTCAGCCACCACCTGGTCCAGGAAGAATAAAGCCCCCATCATGTAGCTAGGTCTAGCAGGCAAACACCTACAGGCAAGCAACTCTCCCAGTTGGTGCCTAATTTCAGACGTGCTGGACCTGGATCTTCTTTCATTGTCTCCCTCTATTTCTCTGTTAATGCTTGAATTATCCCTCTTGTCGGATATCTTCTTTCCAGGTCTTACTCACAAGCCCCCAGCTGAGTGTTAGTGAGTTGAAGCTTCAGATGCATGATGAAAATGTAGCTTTGATTATCTAGACTTGGTAAGGTCTGTAGGTGAAATTTGGGATCACAGGAGACCTTGGACCAGGAGTGACTTGGAGGAATAACTCAGCTAATCTGAATCTCAGTGATGCCTCATTATCGTCCTGTCAGCTCTTCTACCTTTGCAGGCATTTTTCCTGCAACCCAGCAGACCAAAAGGCTAAAGACAAAAGTCTCCCGGCCAGTTAGCGCAGATACAAAACATGTCAGAAAAACTACAAAATCTGCAGTTGCAGAAGCAATAGCTCCTTGTAAGGTCATGGATGTCTCAGGAGAGGAGACTGGGGTTTTCCTGTAAAAGTGAGGAAATTTCCTGTAAAAGTGAGGAAATACTTTGGCAGGAGAGTAAACTTTGAACAAACTTTTGTACCTGCTTTTTGTAAGTGAATGGAACAAGATCCCATGGTGGCCCCACAGGTCTTGGCACCATTAGTGACCAATATGGAGCTCATGATGGTCCGATCCCATGTGGGCCCACATGGACACGTTGTCTGACTTGTTCACAAATGAGGGCAACACGGAGGCCGAGACAGGCGACTAGGTGTATCAAAATTGCATAATGTTGTTAGATGCCAGGCCATTATAGTGACAAAAGCACCTGAGCCTGAAGGCAAAGCTCTCAATTTACAAGTCGATTTATATTCTGACCTTCAGCTACGGTCACAAGTTTGGGTTGTGGCTGAAATGATAAGATCGAAGGATACAAGCAGGTGAAATGAGTTTCCCTTGCAGGGTATCTCACCTACCTATCCCTCAGGGACAGTTTGAGGAGCTCTGATATATGTGAGAAAAGTTTATGGACAGCTCTCAGTGGAGGAATTATGTGCACAAACATCTGGGTATAGGCATGGATTGATTACTGAACAGGCCTACTGGGCATAGACCCAGGGGCCTAATGTGTTAGGGGACCCTTTGCTGCAAAATGTCATTTAAATGAACATGTTACTAACCAGGAAGAAACTAAAATGATGACAAAAGCCCCATTCCCACCGAGCAGTGAAGTACAGTTCAGTTCGGTACGCTTTCTTTACGTTTCCACAGTGAAAAGTTGTAGATGGTACCAATGGAACCGTTTCGTGATTGGTCAATAGGGGATGGTCACTCTGCCCAGGGCCGAGTTGTGGCTGGTTTTAAGGCTCATGTAACAACCGTTTATACTGTGGAGAATTTCACATATATTAGTAGACTGTAACTATAAAATGAAAGGGTGTTTTGCTTGCTCTCTCTGAGAAAAATAACTGCAACTTTTAAAGGAAATAGCCTCTTTGGAATGAAAATACAGACAGCAATTACTGAATTGAGAACTAGCACCACCACTAGACATCACCAGCTAGTCTTGCGCGAGCTGCCATGTAAACACAGCACGCCTGCAGGGCAGGCTAACTGACCACGGTGAGACATATGCTATAAAAGTTGAGTAAATTACGTCTTTTCAAGTCAATTTTGCATTCCGCGGCCTCAGGGCACTTGGATTACGACAGACGACATGTTCTGACGTTTCTGAAATGCATTAGCGGAGTTTTATTACATTTTCAAAATGTGGGTTCCATGCACTTCAAGTATGGAAAAATCCGGCTGGCTGTTATCCTCCGATACCCCGAATGAGTTTTGTGGATTAAAAAACTACACTGGACTTCTTGTCGGCATGAGGGTCAGTACTGTCTGTATTTTCATTCTAAAGTGGCCATTTCCTTTAAGGTGGAACGTTAACTTGTAATGTTACTCAATGTATGAGCTGATGATGTGAATCCATCAGCACGCCTTAAATTTCCCTGTGACAACTTTGACCATGACTCTAGTTTTTATTGTCTCTCTCGGATGACATAGACTTTTTATAAGTGGATCTTCAAGCGTTTAAAAGTATACATTAATTTTTATCGGATTATGTGAACTGCATATATTCCAATCCTCACTTGGAGAAAACACCAAAGCATCACGGAGCATTGTTCCTGTGGGCTACGGCAGCACTAAACCCCTGAGCTTGCCTGGGAAGGACTAAATGCACAAACCTGCCCTTTTGAAGTATCCCATCGAGAGACACTCTCACTCCAACCTATTTTATTTTGTTCTGAAAATGTTGGTGTGGAACCCCGTTCTGTGGACAATAATGAGGTGCAGACTGATAAAGGAGGCAATACAGTGAGTGCTGGACAAAGCAGTGAGTGACAACAACCCCGCCCACATGACAGAGCACTGTTTGTGCTGGAAACACTAAGCGGACCTAGGGTCTAGGTACCATGTCTGAAGGGTTACTTTTAGTTCCAAAGGTACCATACTGAAAGTGTTTGGTGGAAACGGAGCTATAGAGAGGCAAAAAGACCACAAAGAGATGCAAAGAAAATGCAAAGAGACACAAAACTACTATAAAGACACATAAAACGACCAAAAAGGACACAAAATTCATTCAAACAGACACAAAATCACATTATATAGCATAGCAAAACAACAACAAAATAAGAGGCAAAACCACTGCCAAGTCTGTGTGTCTTGCTCCTATATAGAAGACGTGGTGGGGCCTATTGCATATCTGCACCCAAGGACCCATTGTCTCATAATGACTCCATGATACACCTAAAAATACTCAACAGGGCCTATATTTCCTCAGCTGGTAGGAATGTCCTGGGATCACAAAGCAGACAGGAGTTTGTGCAAAAATTGACAACACTAATTTATAATGTTTAAGAAAGCATTTACAAAGTACGTACGAATTGCCACACTGACTACTGTACCTGTCAGATGTGTCTGCAGACAATAAATAAAACGAATGGAGCTCTCAGGTAACAACACTCTACGCAGCACACTATCACCGTAGCCCGGCCATCTGCTTATTGCAGGCAGTTTGTTGTAATGACTCTTCAGTCTCCAGAGCGGCGACCTCTGAGATGGTGAGGAGAGGAGAGCAATCAAAGCACATTCAGTTCTGCTACAGTCATTTGGCCACTCTCAAAAAGCTATCACAGGGTGCAGCTGTAAACATTTTGCTCCTCAGCACTACCGAGACTCGCAGTCAAAGAGGATAGCAGCTATCAGTCTCTTTCACAGAGGAAGCCCGTGTGAATACACTCCGCAAGCTGAATATAGCGAAGGGGGGGAAAAATACACTGAATAGTCCTTGGAGCTGAATTTGGTCAAAAAACCTTCATTATTCAAAAAGAAAAAAGAAGACTAAAGGCTACGCTCCAGAATTCCCCCAGTCTCTGTTGTTGATGTGCAACAGCCCTGCAATTTATGTGTTGATGAGCAAGCCAATAGCTGTTTGTGTTCATTTCTAAAAGGCACACAAAGACACACAAAGAGCAATCCTTTGGAGTGTTTCAGTGATGAATGAGCTTTTGGAATAAGACTATATCTACTATTTCAGTGACAACTATTTATAATCAGCCCATGTGTAAACTGAGCCCTTTATCAACACTGTCAGCTGTCTGTATATCTCCTCGACACACAACGACACATTTGGATTGAAGTCACAGCAATAACTGCAAAACATACAGGACTTCCTGCTTCCTGCTTCTGTGCAGAAGCTGTATTATGTCATTAGATAACATCGCCACCTTGTGGACTTTTGTTTGGTTTCTTCTGTGCAGAAAATGCACTGTCAAAAAAAATCAGGATATCCAAAGATATACTGAAAATATTGAGTCGGCCCATCCTCATGGACAGGGTTTGGCTGGAAGAGTCTTAGTAGATATTTTATTACACCCACTCAGAAGTCTCACCGCAGCTGCTGGAGGAATTATGGCTCACAGAAAGCCAAACACTAGAACTTGTTTTGGGCCAGTCCAAAAGTAAACATTTTCTGGCGTAAGGTGTTTACATAATTAATGACTATATTTTGGACAAACATTATATTTAAGTGAGACAGACTTTATGGAGGGACTTCTACTTTCAACATCCACAAAAATTAACCCTTTGACTTACTTGATTTCTTTGTAAAAACATGGGAAGAGGGCAATAAGCAATGAAATAAGAAATGACCCAAAAAAATTAGCAAGAAATTTGGAAAATAAGAAAATATTTATTTTCATAAAACATAAATGTTTATATCTATAAAATAAACACAAATTCATTCAGTAAAAGAAAGAAAGAAAGAAAGAAAATACAAAAAAGGAAATGCAGGAAAGAGTGCTCAAAAATAATAATTCTGTAACTTAATTTTAAAATATAACAATAATAATTATAAAATAATAACATATATATATTATAATAATAATAATATATAATAACATTGTATATTATTAAATTTAGTTTTCCCCAGCATTTTTCTTTTTTTTTTTTTTTTAAATTATTTTCTAAATTTTATTTCATTTTTTAGTTTTTTTTTTTTTTTGTGGTGGTGGTGGTGGGTGGGGGTTTGGCAATTTGTGGGACATTTCTTACCGCTTTTCTCATTGCCTTAGTTCGTATTATGAAATTATTGTAATGGAAAGAATTACCTACTCAATGAGGCTTCAGGAAATTAAATTTGAGGAAATTTAGATGTGGAAAATGTATATTTCCCCAAAACACCCTTGTTTTGTTTGAATGTGTTTACTTAACTGTCTGTTATTATTATTTTTATTGATTTATCTTCAATTAAAACACCCCATGTTCTTTGCTTGTGTTTTAAATTACATTGCAAACCTGGAAAATGGTTAACTCATTTCAGGGACTTTGGGATAAAAACAAACACCAACACTTTAATTATTACTGAAATACAGAGACTGAGTGTCCCTCCCTCACATGACTATTTTTGTACCGTGACATGAAATATGAGAAGACATCAGCAAACACGCTCACACACACCAGAAATAAAAACTGGTGCAGAAGATTAAAAAAACACAAACCTCAGTCTCATTCAGTAAACTGAAAACACAGTGTTTGGTCAGTTGGGTCAGTCAGGTTGTGATCTGTCACAAATCCATAGGGGCTGACCAAAGTTGTCAACATAACCGGCAGAGATTTATTTAGGGCTGTGGCTCCTCAGATGCTCACCAGCAGCTGTTGTGCATGTGTATGTGAGCGCATGCGTGTCTGGACTTTCCCTTTCTTCTGATCGGACAAGTTTTGTCTGGTAAGCCAACAATTCAATTTATTGCTTGGAATAGATCGACCACCTCCAGCTCTTCAACAAAACGAGCCCTTGATACTAAAGCTGAGGAGTAAGAATAGATTTAGAGGTAAAAGCCTATAAATAGCAGGTGGGCTTTGAGTTCCTGCTGCAGAGAGTCTGTTTGAAGTAGGCCTGCAGAAACATTTGTGTGTGTGCTTAAAACTCACTCTACCATATGAAAGAGGAGCATAGCATAGTAGTATATGCTGCATGTAGTTAAATAGGCAAAGAGGAAAAAAGAATAGAGGGATATGGAAGGATATACTGGAAGTGTGAGGCTTATATATTCTACATGTCATACAATACATGCAGCTAATGAAACCTGTTAATCTACTCAGGAAATCACAGTCACCATGACTCTCCAGTGGACGGCTGTGGCTTTCTTCCTCTATGCAGAGATAGCAGCCAACCTCATCTTGTGTATACCCTTCATATCAGCACGGAGGTACCGCAATTCAACACACAAACCCATTTAGCAATACATGTTCAGCTTCCTGTGCAGGAGTTTCATTTGTAAATAAGAAAAATGAAAGTGACACTTCACACACATGACCAGCAGAGTGCATGCATGTCCTTTCTGTGTAGATCTACCATTATTGTGTTACAGTCACAGTGTCCTTTTTTTAACCTGCTTTGTAGATGGCGTTCAGTTTTCGGCTGGAGGATATGGAACTGGTTGACTCCATATTGGAACAAATGCTTCTTTACTATGATCATGGTTCTTATTGTTCTTTTCCTTGGTAAGCAAGTGACAGACATTGAATAACACTATGTAGACCAGCCAGCATCCGTCATGCTTCTGTCCCCCTGCCCACTTCCAGATGCTGTCCGTGAGGTGCAGAAGTACTCAGGTCCCAAGCCCATGCACGACGCCAAGGTGAACCCAAATTTGTACGACAACGTCCACATGAAGCTGTTCAGAGCCCAGAGGAATCTCTACATCTCTGGCTTCTCGCTCTTCCTCTGGCTGTTAGTCTCATTTCTTTTCTATTCTATATAGTATTGTATAGTAACAGAACCATTTCCATTCCACACAATTGCATGCTACAGTTTCTGAGCTCCTGTCTTGTCTTGCATTTCTTTTTTCTTCCTCCTGCTGTCATCTTCTCCTGACCTCTGTCACAGTATCATGCGTCGGATTGTCACCCTGTTAAACCAGGTTGCTGTCAGTGTGGAGAACAGTGCAGGTCTGCAGGCACAGATGGACAGTGCTGTCAAAGCAGCCAAGCAGCACCAGGACGACAACCTGATGCTCAAACAAGTGAGACTTAATCTGATGACGGGACTGAAACTAATTTCTGTCTTACAATCTTAAAGCCTGTTCCAAATGTTTGTGACTCATGTTGGGTATGTAGATATTAATGCATGCCATACTTTCCACAGAGCTATTTGTGCTATTTGTATTTTCTATGCACTCTTTTGGTAATTAAGGAGAATCCTTTGTTCTCAGGCTCTCTTGAACGAGGAAAAAGCCATGTCAGCGAAAAACCAGCAACTGAAGCTGGAGGCTAAGAAGCTGGCAGATCAAGTTAAGGCTGCCGAGGAGGGTGAGTAATCATCGCTTCCTTCATACAGGGTGATCCGCAGTTATACCCTGTAAAACCAGAGAAACATTCTTATAATAACACGTTCATGTAAAGCTAGAAAATGAATAACTGTAGTGCTGTTTGTGTGTGAAGCTGTGCACAAGTCTCAGGCTGAAGTGGAGGCCATGAAGAGGCAGGCCAAAGGTCTGGCACAGGAGTACGACAGACTACTGATGGAGCACCATCAGCTCCAGGTAAGACACACCAAATCACAAATACTCACTGTATATTAACCCTGCTAATACTGGAGAAACTCTGTTTTTAATCCTGTTTTTTATCCACAGAATCTCCAGAGTCCTGCAGACAAAAAGGATCAGTAACAGGAACACAGTGACAATTGTTTCCAGGATTCTCCTCAACACCTTTTCTTCTCATTATACACTAGAATTGTGTGCTGTGTGCAGGAAGCCACCAGAGGCAATGTTTGTATTATCTTTTAGAACTTTCATTTTCCTTTGAAGCTTGAACTGAGGCACAATTTTTTTTATTTGATGGGATTAAACAAACAGTAGAGTGCAGTGTATCTGATAAACAGGAGCAGGTCTATTTTCAAATGCTGAAAACATCTTCTCACTAAAGTCTTTATCAGGAACATGAACCATTTATTTTTGCCTGTTACTTATGAGTAATAAAAGGGTACAAATTAATTTAAATTTTGTCTCAGTGGGCTCATGCTTGTTGCTAATGCTAATATTTGATAATGATGAATACCTGACCACATCCTTGAAATACATTACGCTAAGCTGCAGAGATGGTTCACCAGTTTACTCAAAGATTTCCACAGTAGTGTCCTCCTGTGAGACTAATGCATACATGCTGTACTTTAAAGGTTCACTGTGTAGGATTCGGAGGGTGGCTGAAATAAAATATAATAACTATGTTTTCTTTAGTGTATAATTGCCTGAAAATAAGAATCTTTGTGTTTTCATTACCTTAGAATGAGCTGTTTATATCTGCACAGGGAGCAGGTCCTCATATACAGAGATCGCCATGTTGCACCGCCATGTTTTACAGTAGCCCAGAATGGACAAACCAAACACTGGCTCTAGAAATTTGGACAATGAGCTTTTTCCATAAAGGGCTGTCAACTCTGGGACACATTACCAACTGAAATCAAACTGATTACAGATTTAAAATCCTTCACAACAAAAGTCAAGTGCTGGCTAAAAGCAAAGCAGAGCTGTAGCCACTCTTAGCTACATGCCCACAAACTTTTAGGGGTGTTAGTGTCAGTGTTTTGGTGTATTGTGGTATGTGTATAGTGATGTCTATTGTAGTAGATGGGATATGTTGTGATGTTTGTATTGTATTTTTTGTATTTTATGGTGCCTTCCATGTGTATAGTGTATTGTGGTTGTATGATGTTTTAAACTGTGTATTTTTTTAGGTCTACATGTAAAAGCCCAACTAGGTACAAGAGTTGAAAATTAGCAATAGCTATAAACTCTCTGTGCAACACATCAGTCTCATATTCTGTACTGGAACTATGTTAATTGCACCATGCCTATCAATAAATATATAAATAAAATAAAACAGACAGGGCCATTTGCCTTTTTGCATTGGCAGCTCCTTTGTGGGGAGAGCGTCACTGATTCCCCCCCAACCAACAGGTCTATTTGTTTCACACAGGAAGAGACCTCTTACCCATTTCTGTCTATTAGTAGGAACCTCCTGAACAATTAATACTGAAGGAGTTCTAACTGGGAGAAGATTCAGCTGGTTGCAGTTTGCAATCCTCACCACTAGATGCCACTAAACCCCCCTAAAACTTGCACACTGTTCCTTTAAGTCATTGTATTTTTATGGTAGGCATGAGCTCTAATTTATTGCTAACAGCCTTTCACACAGACGACATGTAGACGAATCCTGATGAAAACCGTTTCATTTGTTCAGTGAGAGGAGTGCACTTGACTTGATGTGTTCATTTGTTCATTGTCAACATCTATGTTTTAACACAGTGGTTCCCAACTGCTGGGTCCTAGTCCCAAAAGTTGGTCCTGGTCCATTCTGAATGGACCGCAAGTGACTCGCAACATGTCAAGTTTGAAAAAACACACTTTACTTTGAAGTACAGTGAATTTCCAGTACCATGCTTTTACTTTGAAGTACCATTTCCTGCTGTAATGGACAGCTACATGAAAGAGACAACAAACTAGTTCAGTGACATGAACAAATGCAAGTATGACACTGTGTGGACGAAGGAGAAATCTGGACCCTGTGGCTGGACTAGCTGGAAACCACTGTTTTAACAGATGTTTAGATTATTACAAAGGATGTTAATTATCTGTCTTTGAACTCACAAGAATCACTGAGAAATGGCTACCACCAGAACACCATGCTGACATTAAAGGACGCCTTTTTTCGTTTGTTTCTGACGCTGCAAGGCACTGCCCAGGTGCCAGATTTCCACGACTTTGGAGTGAGACTGAGCTCCCTGGGATGGAAGATCTACCTTCAAACCTTGATGTGTATAATGTGACACACTGATGTTGAGTTGCCTGGCTGTTCTTCACATTTTGTAATTTGTTTGGTTGGTATATGACAAAGGCACGAGCATGAAAAATAAACATAACCCCAGATAGTGTGTTTCTCAGTGTCATACTGCGATCAATCATGGAGCCACTGAAAAGGCTGGTGCCACACTGACACAAAAGGGTTTCATCTTTCTGAAGGAATGCCTTTTGTTACATCTGGACAGGAAGTGGTATTTTCCCCTCTGTGTGCCAACAGGCAGCTGTTGCACTTGTGTTGCCTGCTGCTTGTTGACCTTATTTTTCCTTAAACAGAAAACACATACACAAACACAGTGTACAGTGGCCATGTTTGAAGCCCCTCCAATACAGTGGAGTTTAACCATCTTATTCAAGCACCTTAATATATGAATGCAAAATATAATTTCAGCAAGTTTAATCATAAAAACCAAGACCAACATAGAAAATACAGCACAATTACATTGTTTTCTACAAAATTCTTCCAGTCATGAAAAAACACAAACACATAAATTTATACATTTCCAGAAATTGTCTTTTTTTTAATGACTCATCATCTACACAAATCCTGTACAAATATATACTCTGTGTGCTATGAAAAAGTGTCCACAGTGTGCGTTCTTCTATACGAACCGAGTCAGAAGAGACCGAAGTTGTGTTGAAGCTCACAAGCGGGTCTCTCTGTCAGGATTGCAGTCCAAGGCCAGTATAAACTGCTCACAGTGTATGGAGCTGTCCTCCTCTTTCCTTAGTGACTCCAGCTCCGCACTCCCGTTGGTCAGAGCGTTTTTCTCCTCCCTCTTGATATGTCTTTTCAGTGAAGCAAAGCCTGAAATACAAAGGAAGAAGGAGACTGTCCTTAAGCCCAGTGTCAGGCCCAGGTACACCATCCTGCAGAGAGAGGAAAGCAAGACTGTTAGGGGACAAACTGGGAAAGAGTCAAGCATTGTATTAGCATTAAGGGTCTAACAACAACAACATGGTCCCTCTATTTTCATCCATCTAATAATTTGGTCAATGAGCATTGCAGCTAGCTTGGGTATAGACATTTTGTCTTATTTCTAAGTGAACTCAAGGTCCCAGTAATTACCTGTATGCCGAGGTGTTATATATTCTGCATGCTCCTTTTCCTCCACACATCTTGTTTCCCCATTTGAGGCAGGTTGTGTCGATTATGGCTCCAAAGTATATCGGGGCAGGTATTCCAGCTGTTGTGCAATTCAAAATAACTTAGTATTCCAAACAAAGACCACATAAATGGTTACTTCAAGATGAGATAGCAAGATGAGAGATTTTTGTACTTAATATAATCGTTCTAATTAATTAAAAATATGTGCTCACATAGGATCCTTAAAAATATCTACACCATATATCAGCTTCAAGCAATAATTTGTTTCCAAACACACACCCACAGACATTATTCCAGTAATCTGCTCACTCTAACACACAGTACACTGAATGTCAGCTCTTAGGAGATTTCCATGTGTTTGACATTCACAGGGACTAGACAGTAACGTACAGAATACCAAAGATGCTTCTCACCGAGGGTGCGAGTGGCCAGCGTGTAGATTCCAAGAGCGAGGGATTTCAGCTCAGGTTTAATGCACCTATAGAGACAAGACTGTGGTGTTAAAGGGACAGTTCACCCCAAAATTAACAAGACATATTTCCCCTCTTACCTGTGGTTCTCTTTATCAGTCTAAATGTTTTTGGTGTGAGTTGCAGAGTGTTGGAGATATTGGCCGTGGAGATGTCTGCCTTCTCTCGATTACAATGGAACTAGATGGCACTCAGCTTGTGGTCCTCAAAGCGCCAAAAAATACATGTCAACAGCAATGTCTCTTTCCAGAAACCAATCTGGTTACACAAAATAATCCACAGACCTTGTTGTGAGCTGTTTCATGTGGGAACTTATTTTCTTTCTACTGAACTACAGTACACCCACCATCTGAATCACAGCACAGAAGGCAGTGTTCATCTACTCATGGATGAGAGGCTCATGTCTTGACAGCGCAAGATGTAAACAATAATGGCCCCCTTTTAGGCTGAGCTGTAACGTTAGCTGGCTCAGTGGTGCTAGGTGAGCTAGCAGTAGATGAGTGTTTTTCAAATGTATTTTTGGTGATTTGAGCACCACAAGCTGAGTGCTATTTCCTGCCAGATCCATTTCATTCAAGAGACGGAAACATCAACACTCAGCAACTCACACTAAAACAGCCTAGACTGATAAATAGCACAGCAGGTAAGAGGAAAAATAAGTATGTTTGACTTTAGGGTGAAATGTGTCTTGAAGGTAAAGAGTTGAAAAATGCTTTCATGCAAACTCATGCAAAAAGTTATTTCTGACGTATGATGACACTGTGTCATATGTAAGTGATGATTTGTTCTGTTAACAGCAGGATGTGTAATATGTTTAAGAATGAGAACATGATGTATTGCTCCAACAACAGGCTGCATGTGGACAGAGTCCAGTGATCCCACAGAGGGGCTGTCGACAGACCTGACAAGCAGCATGAAGCCAGGTGTTCCCCCGAGAGAGATGATGAAGGAGCTGAGGACGGACAGAGCCAGGAAGTAAGGAAAGATTTTGTCACAGCTGTTTCCGCGTGGACACTGGCCCAGAGTGGCCGTCAGGTTGCCCAGCTGGGTGTTGGCCAGAGCTACACACCTGCAACTGTCAAACACCTAACAAAGAAGAAAAGTTTATGATTGATACAAACACTTGTCCTGTAGGTCAGGGATACTCAACGTGCTTTGACTGGGGGCCACTTTTGCAAAATGACAGGAGGTCAGGGGCCGGTCACAGAAGCCCCACACAGGGCAGGTTTACACAGGGGTGTTCCTGGGATGTGAGGATATAGGACCTCTGTTGGGGGCACCTTGGCACCTTATTTCTATTAAAAGTGCAAAAACATTCCCATTGTGAATTAACTTATTTTCATTGTGAATGAGAAAATGTTGACGAGCCACATGGCACCCTGTCGCAGGCCAGATTTGGCCCACAAGACTCTAGTTGAGTATCACTGCTGTAGGTGGACAGTCATGCCAATATAACTGAAATGCCACATGCTACTGTGCAGATATTGATCATTATATAAATGAAACACAGCAATTAAGCCTAAATATTAAAGGAATACTTCAATTAAAAAAACAACAACAACAATTTGTACATTAATTAATCACCAGTGATACTTTCAATTTGTGAGTACAACTTTTTCCTCGCATGCCTTCACAGTGAAGGAAGAATCCAACAACTGAGAATTTTTTTTGATGAATCAGAGTAAATGGGGGCCATGTTCAACAGCAGCAAAACTAAATCAAAACATCCAGTTACAAACTCACAATTTGTGCAGTACAATCCCAGTCTCATTAATCTAGCCATATGCCCACGGCTCACAGTTTTCACACGGAGGAGTATTGTGTCTGGGTGAGTGTGTGCATTTGAACTCTGCTCAGTGATATCTCGCTTGCCCAGGTGCGACACCCGTATGTGGAAGTGTTTCATATAGTAAGATTTTAGTGACAGTGTGTGTGTTTGGGAAGTACCTAACATACAGCTGGATAAATGAGCCATGGATTACACTGCAAGAGCTGTGTGGGAGTTTGCCTTCATCTATCCAATGAAAACTTAAGATTTATCCAGGGACAGATCCCTTATGCAACAGATGCAGAACAGTAACAGGATCCCTCATTCATACTTTCTGGACTTGTCCAAATCTTCAGACATCGATATTTAATACATTTTCTATGGTCTCTGGAGTCAAATTTATCCCTTCCAGAGAACACACCTGTTCCTAAACACTATTCGAATGCTATTGCCTTTGCCTCCTTAATAGCTAGACACCTTATACTATGAAGTGGAAGCAGGAGGCGCCTCCAACACATGTCATGTGGGCTAGTGATCTTATGAGGTTTCTACACTTGGAGAAAATAAGGTGTACACTGGGTGGCTCTACAGGTAAGTTTTACAGGACATGGCAACCATTTCTGACATACTGTATATGAAAACACTAAAACTGTGTGATATTCCGTATTTGATTCTTACTTATTGGCTATAGACAACTGTGGCTGATATTTTTCAATCACAGTTGATATACATTGCTGTCTCCTTATATATCAAATGTGTATCTGCCCATGTATATACATATGTATACTACCATTTTAGTTTTCATTTTAGTTTTATCCAGTTTTAAAAAAGTTGTGTGAGAGTTTATAAACAGATATTATAATATAGTTTTGCTGTTGTTAAACGTGTCCCCCTTTTACTTCAATTCATCAAGAGTTTTCTCATTTTTGGATTTGTTGGTGAAATGGTGACTTTGTATGTGAACTGAAGTATTCCTTAAAACTGTGCTTGTTAGTCAACAGAGAAACAACTGAGAAATGTAGGTGTGACATGAAGTCAGTGATGTCTGACCGTATTTCTACCAGAGCCAGAGGAGGAGGTGCATCCAGCCAGGCATGGGGACACGTAGGTGATCCCGTTCTCTCCGCACACGGGGTCCCACTCCTTTCTGGAGCACAGGCAGCCCGAATTACAGTCAGAGGAAAGAGTCTGCTCCTGATAAGACAAGCCTTCCACTCTGCATGTGAGAATATACATACATTATTGACAGCTCATATAAAAAAATGATCAAATAAGAGGCAAGGACTCTTACTGTGCATGGAATATGACAAAAGAGACAAAGAAAGGCAACAATACAAGGCACACAATACAGAAGAAACTCTAGGATGTGTGTTAGCTGAAGTGTTATCTGGTAGAATTTCCTTGAATCTAAACCCAGCTCCTTCTTCTGATTGTTACCTATTCCACTAAGACACGAGGGAAATGTATCCAGACATCACTTACCCTGTATATGAGACTGTGATGCCTGCCACCTTGGAGTTCTCACAGCCCATGGCTAAGAAAAAGAGCGACAGGAAGTATCCCAGCAGCGAGGTCCCAAAGGCAAATTTAGCTGCTCCCATGATACCCAGTTTGTACTTCTTTATGACAACCCCTCCTGAGAACATCCCGAGAGCCACAGCCGGGATGTTGATCATGCCTGGGCAAACCGCAGAATACAACAGATTCTTAAAGGGAGAGCGGATCAGGAGACAACATGGACAAGCAACATCAGACGGCAACATTGCGCCCAAACGGAGCCTCAAAGTCAGAGCGCTCTTCATAAGAAAGCTGTCTCATTTATATTTCATGTAAAGTGTACTGAAGTCATGTTGTAAAAGATGAAACTGATTGTAGAGAGGATGAGAAATGCATCTCTCATCATCCAACACCCTCTTCACTCATTCTGTTATTTGGAGGAAAAGAGCTGTTCTTGCACTGTCTCCAGTCCCATCACGCTGACCTCATAATTGCTCTCATTAATCTGTGTGCTTTTTAAAATAATCGCCAAACTGTCACTTCAAAATGTCCAACGATTTTCAGTAAACCTGGCTGTCGTTTGGAGGCTGCAGCGTTTACTTAAGAGGGATGTGGGAGTTGGAGCATAAAAAATTCATCAAAAGCTGGCTCATGAACCTCTTCTGATGACCATCCAGCTCACATCACTTTGCATCCTTAAATACTTTCCTTTCACAGCGAAGCAGCGCAGGCTTTGAACAAGCATGTAACTCATCTACTAAAGATAAAATGACCAGACAAAAATCACCCAAACAAGGTAGACATCATGAATCATCAAAGCAGTCAGCTCACCCATGAGGAAATTGGCCTTTGATGCCGATTGGCCGTAGTGTTGCTCGATGTATTTGGGTTTGTAGGTGACCATCCCGATGAGAGAGTTGAACTGGATGATGGTCACGCATAAAAACGTGATGTACACAGGATTTCCAAGCAGGCTCTTCAGTGTGGGCAGAAATTCTGTATGGGAAAGTTTATGAAGACCACAAAAAAACAGACTTTTTGTCTTTTTATAATTCATAGATCACTGTTACAACAACTATACAAACATGCTTAAAATGACACTTGTATAATTATATAGCTCATGGATCTGGGGACAATTTAAAGGTTCTGTATGTAACTTTAAGAAAATTCTTGTTATTAGTGACACCTCTCACCTCTCACCGCATCAGCGGTGTAATCGAGGGTATACACAGGTAAATGGGGTGTGCCCACCTCATTTTCTGGCCATTTGCAGTATACCCATTTATCAGCCAAAAAGCCACTGGAATATATAGGAGAATATACCCAATTCCTCGCGGTGTTGGTCAAGTTACTCTCAAAATGCAATTTTTTAGATATAACTACTTGCCATCATTTGAAAGTATTATGTTACTTTACAATATTACTCTCTGTGTAGAGTAATAAGTTACTTATGACACTGCTTTTGTGTTACTTTCACCAAAATGACCTCAGATGAACAGGCATTTTAAATGGATGAGGGTCATGGTGTTTCACAGCAGGTAACCAAAGCACAGAAGCCCCAGTTTATTAGAGGTCATTTCAAATCCAGCGCTGTGCAGGTCTGACCCATTTGTTCATTCACATACAGTGGTTACAACTTTGTATTAAAATGACAAAAATTCTTTATTTTTTCAGGCAGAGGATCAAGGTCTAATAATTATGAGATATGGATTTGTGGGCATATTATATAAAACACAATAAGCAAATGTTGAGGTTAGCAAAACAAATTGACTGGTGTGTGAATCAGTCACTATGACGAGCCCAGATGAATACACCGGAGCTAGAAGAACCACCTGCCAGTTTCTGGTGAGCCGGTAAGCTACAGCAGCACTGGTGAGTTATGCACAAGAACGGGATGTGTGCCTGCGTTGCTCTGCAGTTGTAGGGGATGTGAATGGAAACACATCCAACATATAGGCTACTAAAGCCCTGTTTCCATCGAGTGGTACGGTACGGTTCAGTTCGGTACGTTTTTTTTTCTGTTTCCACTGTGAAAAGTTGTGGATGGTACCAATGGAACCGTTCTGTACTGTCCCCATGTTTGGTCCCCTCTCTGTTGGGGTACCTAACGCACAGATCTGGCACTAAAAGGTGGAGCTGTGAACACTGCAGTCTGTTGATTGGTCAATAGAGGATGGTCACTCTGCTCAGGGCTGAGTTGTGGCTGGTTATGAGGCTCATGTAACCACTGTTCATACTGTGGAGAGTTTTATTAGACTCATTGTCATCACCAGCACCCTTCTATGATGTAGTCTGTAGAGACCATAGACTGTATAAATAAGGTAGTGACATGACAATCCAGAACAACATTCTGGAGATGTTTTTTCCAATGGCGCATTGGCGACAGTGGAGTGGTGTGGATAAATCAAAAATGAAAGCAAGAAACAGTTTAGTTCAGGTACTAATACATTATGTGACACTGTAAATGTAATAACATTACTCAACATTCTGTTGGTATCATGTTGACTTCATACGGATTACAATGCCATTACTCAACATTCAAATTTTTCAACCATACAGGTTGGTGTGACTTTAATCATACCTTTGACCATCTGATGTAAATTAGCCGGCTCCTCAGGTCTGAACTTGTGCTCCATGGTTGGAGAGTCTTTGATAAACCTGGTTTGCTCTGGAGTGCAGCTGGTATCGTGTTTGTCCACGGGCATGGGCAGTGATTTAGGCAGGAACCAGAAAGGAACGGCAGACATGAGGGTGATGGTGCCCGCGATGAGGTAGCCCAGCCACCATGCTCCCACCCAGCGGGCATCACCAGGGGTAATCGTCACCGTCTCTGCGAAGCGATAAGAGCCTTACTTACTTAGCCTTCCTCTCATCTGTAGTGCTATTTATCAATCTAGATTGTTTTGGTGTGAGATGCTGAGTGCTGGATATATTAGCTGTAGAGATGTCTGCCTTCTCTTGAATATAATGGAACTAAATGGAACTCAGCTTGTGGTGCTCACTTCCTTCTACGCGGTGCTACGGTTGGTGGCTTTAGTTTGGTAGGAAGAAAATAGTTCCTAGATGAAACTGCTCACAACAAGGTCTGTGGATTATCTTGAGTAACCAGGTCATGATTTCTATTAAAAGACATTTCTGTTGAGTTTTTCCAATGTAGTTTTCTGGTGCGTCGAGCACCACAAGTTGAGTGCCATCTAGTTCCATTATATTGGAGAGAAGGCAGACATCTTTATGACAGATATCTCCAACACTCTGCAACTCACGCCAAAACAATCTAGACTGATAAATAGCACTACGGGTGAGAGGAAAAATATGTCTTGTTGATTTTGGGGTGAACTGGCCCTTTACAATTTAGGGCTGTGTTAAATGTTCAAAGGAAACATTTCAGAACATGATGAGATGCCTCCTGACTCATATTGTATTTACAACACACTTCAAAGTGTTTGCTTCTCTATCAGATCACACTGTATCACAGGATTTACTCTGCCCTAATTTATTTCCTCTTGGCAGGTGTGTTGTGTCTTGCACAGCTTTAACACCGCCGTGTACGACAGCCAGTTTCCACATCCAAGTCTCCACAGAGAAGTGTGAGCGCATGATAAACTGCAACAACAATTCACAAAGCACGACATTGTTATTTAATTAGTCATAGTTCATTAGTCAGATGACAGCTTACTCACCCATGTCCACATAGCCGATGTCAACGTAGATCTTGGCACACAGCGACCCCAGCAGGTATCCAAAAACAGGACCGATGATTGATATGGTTTGGACACATCCTAGAGTACACAACAAAGAAATGTTTTTTTATTTAACCAACTTCAACATCTAACATACAAATATAGCATCCTATGTTGGGCCAAATACAGCATTTTACAAATGTTTGAGATTTCTTCTTATTTTGTATTTACTGTAACACATTCCATTGAAAAATACATTCACTGGTCACTTTATTAGGTACACCTGTTCAACTCCTCACTAACACAGTCAATTATGTGGTAGCAACTCAATGCACTTAGGCATGTAGACATGGTCAAGACGACCTGCTGAAGTTCAAACTGAGCATCAGAACGAAGAACACAGGTGATTTAAGTGACTTTGAACGTGGCATGGCTGTTGGTGCCAGATGGGCTGGTCTGTCAGAAACTGCTGATCTACTGGGATTTTCACACACAGCCATCTCTAGGGTTTACAGAGGATGGTCCGAAAAAGAGAAAATATCCAGTGAGCGGCAGTTCTCTGATACCGCACATTACAACCAAGGTCTGCAGAAGACCATCTCTGAACGTGTTGAACCTTGAAGCAGATGGGCTACAGCAGCAGAAGACCACACCAGGTGCCACTCCTGTCAGCTAACAACAGGAAACTGAGGCTAAAATTCACACAGGCTCACCAAAACTGGACAATAGAAGATTGGAAAAATGTTGTCTGGTCTGATGAGTCTGGATTTCTGCTGTGACATTCAGATGGTAGGGTCAGAATTTGGTGTAAACAACATGAAAGCATGGATCCATCCTGCCTTGTATCAACGGTTCAGGCTGGTGGTGGTGGTGTAATGGTGTGGGGGATATTTTCTTGGCACACTTTGGGCTCCTTAGTACCAACTGAGCATGGTTTAAACACCACAGTCTACCTGAGTATTGTTGCTGACCGTGTCCATCCCTTTATGACCACAGTGTACCCATCTTCTGATGGCTACTTCCAGCAGGATAACGCACCATGTCACAAAGCTCACATCATCTCAAACTGGTTTCTTGAACATGACAATGAGTTCACTGTACTCCAATGGCCTCCACAGTCACCAGATCTCAATCCAATAGAGCCCCTTTGGGATGTGGTGGAACGGGAGATTCTCATCATGGATGTGCAGCTGACAAATCTGCAGCAACTGTGTGATGCTATCATGTCAATATGGACCAAAATCTCTGAGGAATGTTTCCAGCACCTTGTTGAATCTATGCCACCAAGAATTACGGCAGTTCTGAAGGCAAAAGGGGTCCAACCTGGCACCAGCAAGGTGTACCTAATAAAGTGGCCAGTGAGTGTACAGTTAATTTAAGTCTTTCTATTTGTTTAGCAAAAGCCTGCATGTATTAAACATGTAGTCCTCTACTTTCAGTAGATCCTCAGTCCATCCTTTATACCTGTCATTACTACATTATCTGGGTACAAAACCCTTTTATTAAACAATACAAATGTAAAGAAAATCTTCCTAAATGAATTACAGAGAAAATGAAGTGACCTTAGTCTGGGTACCATGCAAAGCTACAAACATAGCCCGTGAGTGAGGTGTATTACCAATATAGAGGGCAGCATTCTCTGACTGTGCATAATCATCAATGTAGGAGATTCCCAAAGGCTGTACTGGAGTCTCTCCGATCCCCCGCAGGACATTACCCAGAAACACATAGATCCACATTGAAACACTGGACTCTCGCTCACAGCCTGCAGTTCAAAATGAAATAGGAGAAAGGAAATAAACATTTATAATTCAATGAATGCATGAATTCAATGCAGTGGCTAGTTTCCTGTCATTGTCTACATTATCTGGCTGCCTGGCAATGTCTGTTTTAAAACACACGCATGTAGGTCCCAAAACTGAACGATATCAAAAATAGTATTGGAGAAAAAAAATGGACCATATTCGCAAATTGTGAATAAAGAAAAAGGCAGTTTGGGTTGTTTTTTTGGTGAGTAAGCACGTTACTCTTAATCTTACCTCTGGAGGACAATATAGAGGGTCTGTCACCTGCCCTGGTGGACTCAGGTGAGCTTGCTGGACATGGAGAGAGGTTATTGGTTGAATTCACTGACCATCTAACTGATGTTTCGATCTTATAGCTGCGTACAAAATACCAATGTGACTGTTAAACAAGGGAAGGGAGAAAGCATCAGGTATCGTTAGATACTCACAATGTGAATCACAAATGCAAACATCATTTTCAGTTATGTTATGGTGCATGAAATCTCAAAAGAAATACATGAATGGAATTTGTGAAGTGTAATGCATGCCCACAGACATGACTTTTCACCTACCGGCCGATGATGAAATGAGGCATGGCGATCAAAAACGTCCCAAAAGACATCAAGACACAACCGACTGCTATGATCTTGGGTCGGTGGAGCTTGGCACCAAAATAGCTCACAAAGGCAATGACCAACAAATTCCCTAAAAGTGTTGAGATGATCAGAAAAGGAGACCCAGCAAGACTTTTCAAAGTAAGCTAAATGCATATTAGAAACACAGCATTTTACTGTAGCTAGACATTGACAAACACATTACGATGACTTCTATCACCTGGAGCTCAGCTTTTCCTTCAATTCTTTTGTGTGTTTTTGACACAAATATCCTTATATACTGTAAACCCCGGCGAAATGTCAGAAAGGTATGAGGGAATGAAACACAGACATCACCCAAGCCCAAAAACTGGTCCCACAAAGTGTATATAATTTACAGTATCAACGGCCTACCAGACATCTGTGTAAATTTTGATCAAAGTCAGTATAAATATTCATATTTATCTGAGGCATACACAAGGAATACTATGTGTCATGTCCCCGGTCTGTTGTGCAACAGCACAAACCATCACAGAATCCCTCTGTTCCAAGCCTACATGCTGTAACCTTCAAAGGATTCTTCGCTCATTAAGATTCAATTAGGTACGCGACCATTGTGACTATTCAAAGGGGATGCATGTATGCTGTAGTGTCAAGCTCGCTGCCACGCTGAGGACATATTCTTGGCTTACTTGCATTAGCATCTGAATACTCCAAAATTGTTTTGCCTGTAAACAGAGAGACACATGGACCAGAAGGAACCGAGAGACTCACCTATTTCAAAGCTCCCGTCTATGATGCCGATCAAATAACTGGGGATGTCAAATCGCCTCTCTAGTTGTGTAACTGTGCTCTTCATGTAGCTGCCAGATAAAGCCTTGGCAAAGTAGGCGAAGGACAAGGCTGCGAGGAACATCTACAGAGATACAGAAAGAGAAGAGACAGCGAACATCTCACAGCCACACTGGAAAGGAAATGTGCAAACTAAGAAAGTCTGGACTGAAAATACATTTTAAAGACCTTGTAACTAAAGCAAAACAATTAAGAAAAAGTACATATAGCTGAGTGTGAGAGTGTGTGTACATATGACGTGAATTTGCAGTGCAGATACACATTTGTAAAGGCAGCTTTTACAGCCAGGGCCGGAGAGTGTATTGAGCTAAGCCACCTGTGGACACTGACAGTCAGTAACAAAAGGAGGATTAGAGAAGCCAAACCCACCAGGACACAGACTCATCCACTGCACTATGAGCCGACAGACCGACTGACATGCTGTGTAGTTGGAAACAGGTGAGTGGTAACCATAGCCTGCACTCAGGGATGGAAATAGTCCACGCTTGGAGGAGAAACACACACGCTCTTGTTTTTAACAAATTTATCAGTCAGTTTTTATTGTTATTGCAATGTAGGGATGGCACGATATTAGATTTAACTACATAATTGTGGCCAAAAGAAATCACATTAACGATATTATCGTCATATCTATAGAAAACTAATAATAATCATCTTTAACTCCATTAATTGTATTTTTTATTCTGTCATTTTGGCAAATTAATTACTGTCAAATCTCGTGTAATGAGGTGGAGAGAGTCTGTCACCATATTTACTGTAAAAGCATTAAAAAAAGAGCAATTACAAGAAATGAAGCCAGATGAACTGATAAACAAGGCCTAACATTTGCCATCAAGACAATGTCAACTGAAACAAAGGCACTCGTAGGAAGCAGGGACAGAGAGTTTGTGTGTGAGAAAACAGACTGACAACTTCCACTGACCACTCTGATACTTGTCTGTGATGTAATATCCATTGTCCAGTGATCATGTCCTCAAACTTTTATGAAGGAGGATGAGCATGTTTAGTTTGTCAGATTTCAAGCTGGAGTGAAACACTGTCTGAATGTTCCCTGAACAAAACCTTCCTCATGTGATGCCATTTGAAAGCAACAAAGAATTCACATACCACTGGTTTTGACAATAACTGTGTTATTATTAAGAACATAATTTAAAAGATGCATCCCAAAAAAATCTCAGAATGTGCCCCAAAATGTGTGATACAATTGACTAGGGCTGCCCCATGAAAGTCAGAGACTGGACTCATCAGTTGGAGACCCCTCAGTTGACTCAGATTTCCTCAAGCTGAGCAGTTTTTTTGTTTTTGTTTTTGTCAGTCAGTGGGCATCAGTGTTGCCAACTTAGCGACTTTGTCGCTATATTTAGTGACTTTTCAGACCCCTCTAGCGACTCTTTTTCAAAAATGTGACTAGTGACAAATCTAGCAACTTTTTCTGATGTTATTGAAGACTTCTGGAGACTCTGTTGTGAGAGCACGTATCATTCTTATTCTTCTCAACGAGCAGCGGATGCTGCTCCTCTCTCGCCCCAAATCACTCACAGACAGCCCAGTCCTCCCTCCCAGCTGCAGTCAGAGCAGGAGGTGTTAACCCCTCCGCGTCCAGACTGCAAGTGAATCGCACATGCACGGAACCGCCGCTGGCTGATCCTGACCTGGTTTACAGTCAGGGCGGGATGTACATGTAAAATTGTCTTTGTCTAATATAAATTACTGAAAGAAGGTTCATTTGTAGTTCTAAACATATTCAGGGTGTTTTTTTACTCAGCTTTTGTCTCTCCCACGACGTTATTCCTCTCTCCTACAGCAGTCATTACAATTACATGCATATGGACAATTATGCAAATTAGACAATGATGTCATTTAGCGACTTCTAGCGACTTTTAAGACAGCCAATAGCTACTTTTCTTACTGAGGAGTTGGCAACAGTGGTGGGCATTTTAGTCCCCAGAGGTACACTGGAGACGTTTTAGTCCTCAGGTTTAGTTGCAGAATGAGCACAATTAATTTTTACACTGCTCTTCGGTACAGACACTGCTGCACATACAGAGACAGCTGTCTGGAGGAGGAGAGGCTTTGCCTCGTCAGGCTCCGAGACAAACCTTCTGCTTTGAGGTGGTGAATTTTCAGCTCAAAGCAACTTAATACAATATAGTCTCTGGCTTTTTTAATATCTAGTGCAGCAAAAAATGGTGTTGCTCATTTTTTATTTGTCCTTAGCCTAGTTAGCTTGGCTACTACATTATCTGAATGTGTGCCCACTTGCAGCACAACAGGATTTTGCCAAGCAGGACATGATCCTGGATCAACATCCAGGTTGGCTATGCTAACAAGCTTGCCAACAGGCTAGAATATTCGTGAATTAGCTTGCTAAGTAGGAAGGCTATGCTAACAAGCTTGCCAACAGGCTAGAATATTAGTGAATTAGCTTGCTAAGTAGGAAGGCTATGCTAATGAGTAAGCTAGAAGATTAGCAAGTTAGGTCTGCTATGTTAACAAGTAAGCTTGTCAATAGGCTAGAATATGAGCGAGTTAGCTTGTTAAGTAGGTCTGCTATGCTAACAAGTGAGCTTGTCAATAGACAAGAATATTAGTGAGTTAGCTTGCTAAGTAGGTCTGCTATGCTAACAAGTGCGCTTGTCAATAGGCTAGAATATGAGCGAGTTAGCTTGCTAAGTAGGAAGGCTATGCTAATGAGTAAACGTGTCGATAGGCTAGAATATTAGTGAATTAGCTTACTACGTGAAAAGGATATGCTACTGAGTGAGCTAGAATATTAGCAAGTTAGGTCTGCTACAGTACAGGCCAAAAGTTTGGACACACCTTCTCATTCAATGCGTTTTCTTTATTTTCATGACTATTTACATTGTAGATTCTCACTGAAGGCATCAAAACTATGAATGAACACATGTGGAGTTATGTACTTAACAAAAAAAGGTGAAATAACTGAAAACATGTTTGATATTCTAGTTTCTTCAAAATAGCCACCCTTTGCTCTGATTACTGCTTTGCACACTCTTGGCATTCTCTCCATGAGCTTCAAGAGGTAGTCACCTGAAATGGTTTTCCAACAGTCTTGAAGGAGTTCCCAGAGGTGTTTAGCACTTGTTGGCCCCTTTGCCTTCACTCTGCGGTCCAGCTCACCCCAAACCATCTCGATTGGGTTCAGGTCCGGTGACTGTGGAGGCCAGGTCATCTGCCGCAGCACTCCATCACTCTCCTTCTTGGTCAAATAGCCCTTACACAGCCTGGAGGTGTGTTTGGGGTCATTGTCCTGTTGAAAAATAAATGATCGTCCAACTAAACGCAAACCGGATGGGATGGCATGTCGCTGCAGGATGCTGTGGTAGCCATGCTGGTTCAGTGTGCCTTCCATTTTGAATAAATCCCCAACAGTGTCACCAGCAAAACACCCCCACACCATCACACCTCCTCCTCCATGCTTCACAGTGGGAACCAGGCATGTGGAATCCATCCGTTCACCTTTTCTGCGTCTCACAAAGACACGGCGGTTGGAACCAAAGATCTCAAATTTGGACTCATCAGACCAAAGCACAGATTTCCACTGGTCTGATGTCCATTCCTTGTGTTTCTTGGCCCAAACAAATCTCTTCTGCTTGTTGCCTCTCCTTAGCAGTGGTTTCCTAGCAGCTATTTGACCATGAAGGCCTGATTCGCGCAGTCTCCTCTTAACAGTTGTTCTAGAGATGGGTCTGCTGCTAGAACTCTGTGTGGCATTCATCTGGTCTCTGATCTGAGCTGCTGTTAACTTGCGATTTCTGAGGCTGGTGACTCAGATGAACTTATCCTCAGAAGCAGAGGTGACTCTTGGTCTTCCTTTCCTGGGTCGGTCCTCATGTGTGCCAGTTTTGTTGGGGACACATTTAAAGTTTTTGCAATTTTCCGGACTGACTGACCTTCATTTCTTAAAGTAATGATGGCCACTCGTTTTTCTTTAGTTAGCTGATTGGTTCTTGCCATAATATGAATTTTAACAGTTGTCCAATAGGGCTGTCGGCTGTGTATTAACCTGACTTCTGCACAACACAACTGATGGTCCCAACCCCATTGATAAAGCAAGAAATTCCACTAATTAACCCCGATAAGGCACACCTGTGAAGTGGAAACCATTTCAGGTGACTACCTCTTGAAGCTCATGGAGAGAATGCCAAGAGTGTGCAAAGCAGTAATCAGAGCAAAGGGTGGCTATTTTGAAGAAACTAGAATATAAAACATGTTTTCAGTTATTTCACCTTTTTTTGTTAAGTACATAACTCCACATGTGTTCATTCATAGTTTTGATGCCTTCAGTGAGAATCTACAATGTAAATAGTCATGAAAATAAAGAAAACGCATTGAATGAGAAGGTGTGTCCAAACTTTTGGCCTGTACTGTATGTTAACAAGTAAGCTTGTCAATAGACGAGAATATTAGTGAGTTAGCTTGCTAAGTAGGTGTGCTATGCTAACAAGTGAGCTTGCCAATAGGCTAGAATATTGTTCACTAACGACAATTGTGGATTATATAATTTTTTAGCTCCAAATACCTGTGATTAACACCTCCTTTTTTAGCCTATTAAAAACATATTTGTTAGCATAGCCAACCAACTTGGCAGGCTAACTCACTAACTTTTTAGTAGGCTAGCTTTTCAGGTTTTTGTTCAATGTTAACTCAAGATTTTGTTCAATTGTTCTAACTTCAATTAGGAGAACTAGCTTAGTTCTGGAGGAGCACAAAGGAATTTTGAAATTGAAAGACGCATAGGAGCAGCACATTGATTATGTCAGAGGGCTGTGATTCGACTGCAATGTTGGTCCAAGAACGCGCAATGTGAGGGGTGTTGGTAGCGCAGTGAATAGTGCCGGCGCCCCATGTACAAAGGCACTGCCTCGCTGCAGCGGCCGCGCGTTCAAATCCAGCTCGCGGCCCTTTGCTGCATGTCTGTCCCCACTCTCTCTCTCTGTCTCCCCGTTTCACCTTCTGTCCTGTCAATAAAGGCAAAAAAAGCCAATAAAAATCATCTTTAAAAAAAAAAAGAACGTCACATTTAACGCCATGTTGAGCCCTCTTTAAACTTTAATAAAAGGAATGAATAGTCAAATATTCATATTGAACAGCCAAATCTGATTCAACTGACATAATTCAGAGTCAGATACAGCCCTAAAACATACAGATGAGTAACAATAATAGAGCATAAGCAGCTGCAGTAACAGAGATTCAGGCTTGTTGTCATTCACTTAACGCTGAAGACAGATGTCATCCTTTCAGGTCATGACTCAGGTGTAAGCACAAATTAAACAGTGGATGTTGAAGTATTATTCCTTTGTGCACACCACATGTACTATTGGCTAAGTGGATCGTGAACAACATGAGTAATGAACTTGAAAGCCTGAGCCAGGCTTAACAGTCTGTTAGAGTGGCTCAAAAAACTGCTTATGGAAATCCCAGTGACCTCAAAACCTGCAGCAGTGCTACCACGTACTTTGCACACAGCTTGGATTTTATGCCCTTAAAGTTTAGGTCATGTGAACCGTGACCTCGTTTGTCTTTGTCCCGAAGCTTGTCCAATGAGAACTGAGCATGAAGAGGCTCTGAGTTCACAGAAATAATGTATACTAGTCTAATAGAGAACTAAGTGTGTAATGACTTTCTCTCTGCATTAATTCAACAGTTATTGTTTAGTGATTATGTAATGAAGAGGCATCAGCGTAGAGCCAAATTCTCTGTAACTCCGACTGCTTATTATGTGCACACAGCCTTAGTGAAATAAAATTGCCATTCTTAATAAACAATTATCTTTGTCTCTCTCTCTGCAGCATTAACACAGTGAGGGACGAGAACAAAGACTCTCAAATGTGAGAGGAGCTACGAGGGACCGGTGGAGCTATGGCAACCACATGGGTGGTCTGCGGCTGATTCTCTCAATGTAAGGGCATGCTTTGCTCTAATGTCAAGTGCATAATTACCATTTATACCACAGAATATAAGTGGATATAATACTGAGGCAGGAATGCTGAGGCACGATGGGTCTCATATGACTGCATTAATGATGTTGACCCGGGATTTAAAACTTTCACTAGCCTCATTGTGTTGGCATTACACGAGACGCCTTAATTTGAAGGAACTTCATTGCATCACCTTAAAAATGTTGGTGGTTTGATAAATATTTTTTTCTTTAAAGGAACAGATTGGAGAATTAAATGGCATCCAGCAGCGAGGTTGCAGATTGAAACCAACTGAATACCCCTCTACTCAAACTGGGTGTAGAGAACCTACAACAGCAGTCAGGTGACATAAAAAACGTGTTTTATTTGTGCATTACAGGCTACTGTAGAAACACAGTTGTGCAACAATAGACTGTAAAAATAGTTGACATAGCTATCGTCACCCATTGGTCTGTGGACTCCCGTTTTGAAGCCTGAAGTTCAGCATTACGGCAGTGGCCATCTTGCTTTTTTGAGGACACTATTGGCAGCCTGTCACTCAAAGCAGCCTGCCCTTTATTATGTGTAAGTTTAAGTTTTAATTAAACCTAAACGGGTGAGTTATTCAAAAAAATGCACCGCCCGTACCAGGCTGTTAACATGTCTGTTTCTACTGTAAGGTTGGGCATTTTAAAATGCAGAAGTCTGTGGGGATTGACTGGCTTCCGGAGCCGGCCTCAAGTGGCCATTCAAAGAACTACAGTTTTTTTGGCACTTGCGTATTCGCTTCCTTGTTCAGCCCCAGAGGTTGCCGCTTGTGTGGAGCCTCCAGGACCCACTCCCTCTATAGATATGAAGGGCTCATTCTAAGGCAAAGAAAACACAATGATTCTTAGTTTTAGGTAATAAACCAATGAAAAAATAGTTATTCATTCATTTTCCGTGACCACTTATCCTACTGGGGGTCACGGGGGGCTGGAGCCTATCCCAGCTGACATTGGGCGAGAGGCAGGGTACACCCTGGACAGGTAGCCAGACTATCACAGGGCTGACACATAGAGACAGACAACCATTCACACTCACATTCACACCTACGAACAATTTAGAGTCACCAGTTAACCTGCATGTCTTTGGACTGTGGGAGGAAGCCGGAGTACCCGGAGAAAACCTTCGCTGACATGTGGAGAACATGCAAACTCCACACAAAAGGCCTCCCCCTCCTCGGAGTTCAAAACTCCCACCTCATGTTCGAACTTGGATCTCCCTTGCTGTGAGGCGACAATGCTAACCACTTTGCCACCGAGCCATAGTTACACATATTATATTCCATTTCTGCCGGTATATCCCCCTACATCCTACACACTGGACCTTTAATTCTGAAATATAAAGTTCTGCAACATTCCTTATTGTTACATATACTGTTTTTCATTGTGGCAAAATACCTCAAAAGTCTTGTTGTGACAAAAGTATAATTCTTTCTGATAATATTACCTGAATATTGTTTGGTTCATTTAACTTTTTATTGTTTAAAACCTGAATGTAAATCTTAGATGTCCACATGGTTCAAACACAGGAAACAGAACCAGAGAGATCTTTCAGTGAGAATAAAAAAAAACATTATGTCACTGCCTTTGTCTCACAACATTTGCATTTGAGGTAGTGTAGTATGTACAACTATACCAACATGCAGAACTCTGCTGTAAATATTAGCAACACGTGTGCTATGAGCAGTCAAAAACCCCTTTTCTAGAAGTGTATGTTGTGTCAAACACACCTCACTGAGAAGTTCATTGTAAGATTACTCAACATGGAAGGAAAACACACATGACCCAAAAACGCAGCATGACTGGGAATTCCATATTATTATTGCTGCCCGTAGTTGCCCAAGAATTTCACTAAGCAGCTTTTTTTTTTATTTCTGTCCAATGTGCTTCCTAATCCAATAAAGAGGTTCAGACCCTCTGTTCTGACCTCCTTTACTGAAGCACAAACTTTGTTTAAGGAATTTCTCACAGCGACTTAATACCGAGTCCAAAGGGCACAGAGAGCTGTGGCACTCAACACCTTGCATTAACTAGACCTACCAGAAACATGCAGCACGCTCAGCTCAAACATACAGTAGGTGTTCAAACATTCATGGATTTGCATTAGAAGATGCCTAAAGTGGTTTCATTCAGCTAGTCGTCTGTAAAAAATTAAACATAACTCGGCACAGCAGAGAAATAGACAGCTATAGCTTTTAGATATTCACACACAAGAGGGTACATTCACCAACATGTGCACTCTGTGTCTCTCTGACATACTTGTGATCCCAGTAAATGGAGAGATATGAGTGTGCCCTCCCTGCAGGCCAGTCAAATGACAGGCATGTGGGCCCTCTGCTCTTTCAGGATAAAACACTTCATACATGTTCTTATGACTGTTTGTCTGGTACATTACATAATGCTGTCCCTGTTGTTGACTGTACTTATGTCGTGTTCTCCCTATTTGACACTTCAAAACTGGATTTTTACCACGAAACTTGGAAAAATAATTGTGTAAGTAAACATATTTCCAACTGTCATATACATATAATTTCTCTGAAATGTCAGGAGTTTTGTACTGTCCAGTTCAAGGCCACAGATTCATCATATTTCTTCACATTTCATCACATTTTTTTCATCTTTATCATTTGCCGAGTTACGACTTAACTGCTGCACAACAAACCCAGATTCAAAACGTGTATATCACTTCAATGAAGACTGTGTTATGTTCAGGAACTGTAACAAATGATATATGGCTTGCAAGTCAAAAAAGGGCTTGTTAGGGGAGAGCTCCTTTTTCCGCCACAGTACCTTTAAATTGGGGTGGCAGGAGTTCTTCTCTGTGGAGGAGGTAGGGTTGTTGTCTAGAGTCCAGCTGCCTGTGGCTGTGTCGTCCATCTTCTTCATGGCTGCCTGTTGTTTGCCTGAGCTGCGGTTTCTCTTTAGATGATTCACCCTGGCTGTCCTCACTCACACCTGTTGGAAGAAATTAAGATTTAGAAAGCTGTCAGCCACAATTATTGTACTCATTTAGAACAGCACTATTACACAGAAGCAAGGTCAATATCAATTTCATCTCTGCATCCACAACAGACACTGTGGGCATTGGATGTGTATGGCTAAACACTGGAAGCAAAGATAAATGGTTAGCCTTGCTCCATCAAGGTGCCTTCCATCGAATCCAACAATGTCATACATGCACACTGTCCTGTGTAATTAAAACAGAAAATGATGCAGTTATCTTGAGACATGGAGCCTTTACCGCAAAGACCAACCACAATACAGTGAATGCACACAGCATCTAATAAGTCTTGTCCTTTTCATGAAGTTACAGGATTTGTGCAATGTCAAATCTCTGAACAAAACCCAGGTGTTTCTCGACTGTGCTAATAGCTAGCTAACAGCTATGTTGAACATTAAAGTAAAAGAGAACAATTTTGCAGTTGTATAATGGCACATTTGAACTCTTTGCTAGAAGCTAACATTAGCTATTAGCTGTTTTCGCACCAATAAGATTCTGTTTGTGGGGAAAAATCTGAGATATTCTGAAAATCTTTAAAGATTTTAAAGGTCCAGTGTGTAGGATTTAGGGGGATAAATTGGCAGAAATGGAGTAAAATATAATCTAAGTATGCTTTCTTTAGTTCATAATCACCGGAAAATAAGAATCGTCGCATTTTTATTAGCTTAGAATGACCTGTCTAAATCTACATGAGAAGGGAGTCCTCATACACGCAGTCCGCCATTTTGCACTGCCATGTTTTAACAGTAGCCAAGGATGGACAATCCAAACACTGGCTCTACACAGGGCCATTCGCGTTTTCGGATTGGCCACCGTAGTTAGAAGCCTCTGCGGTGATATTTTTTAATAGAAGGGCTTTAAATGTGCGTACGCCACTTTGTTAACATAAATTGGGATTTATAAAGGAAGACTTGATGAAGAAATGTGCGTAAATTGAGGAAACCTCTGACCCTTGCATATGCACATTTTGGAGACAGGGGAAACTGGTGACAGACGGTGAGGTGATGAGTTGAAGCCAGATTGTAGACATTGAATATGAGAGGAATTACCATATGTATAATCATGTCTCTCACACATTTAAATTTATGTCACATGTTACTTATAGATTCACTTCATGAACATTCAAATTCAGCAGTGTTGTTTGTGTTTGTGCCAGTAAGCTATAACTTTTTCATAAGCACCTTCTGACTGTAATCTTCAATCAAAGACCTCTCAATGTTTCATGAACACTGTCTCACTATCACATTCTCTACCCCTGGAGCACAGAGGAGAGGGTCGGGGCCGGACTGTGTGCTGCTGACATTTGTGGTCAGCTGTGAAGCGCATTGATGAAAGTCTGGCTCTCCTTTTCCCCGATATTAAGCATGGATATACTGAGTCATTCTCACCTCAACCTCAGAACTAATTAAATCATCACCATCAGTTGTAGAAATCCAAGTTAAATCGCTGCAGGGAAAATGTCTGTGCTGTCAGGCGCACAGAGCACACTGGAGACGCTGCAGTGCTGCCACACACACACACACACACACACACACACACACACACTCTGCTTCTCCAGTCACCTCACCCAGCAAATCCTCACTCCCTGTATATATGGATTGTGTAAATTAGCAGAGACAATGGGGTGCAATTCTGTTTTTTTTCTTTTTTGCCTATACCTTTAGATCTGACCTTTTTGTTTTTATTTTTTATTTTAGACACTCTCCTGTTTGATGAACTCACTGCATTAACTCGCTGCCTTTTCTCCCGTTTGGGACCAATCAGCTGTGACCAGCAAACAATATGTGCTTTCTTACCTCCACCTCACCCACATGCACCTCGATTTCTGTGTCAGAAAGATTTGTTTTCTATGCCTTCCTCTTCGTTGTTGCCATCAATCACCGTGATGAACCACTGATCAGCAGGCTCATGTATGTGGGTCAATATTCAGGTGCTTTGCATTGACCATTTATGGTTGAATGTGGGCATATAGCGGGCATGATATGAGGCTGATCCATGTGTGGACAATTTCAAGTTTATTTGGGATTTATAAAAGGAAAGTGCCTACTGGAAAGCGTAGGCATGGTTTTATAAATCAGAATATTTTCTGGTGTGTTTACATTAAGTGTGGATTCTCGGCATAGTTTTATGAATAAGGCACCTGGTCCGTTTGTTCTGGGGAGGAAGAGACCACAAAGGATATTTCCGCTCCACGAAAGACTTCCTGAAAAATGAACACTGAAGGAATACTAACCAAGAGTTCATGCGTGGCACATGGGAGAACTTTCAGCTGGCTGCAATCAGCAATCCTGACCACTAGAGGCCACTAAATCCTACACAGTGCTTCTTTAAAGTTGTAGTTTTCAAAACAGAATTAAAATATAATTTAATGCAACGCCAAGGAGAAGGGCTAAACATTATATGTTCCTGTACATTGGTGACATGACTGTAAATGATAACTCCATGATGTTAAAAATGTGTAGTGTTTTTACTAGAGGTTTAGTTATGACTCTTACACCTAATTTAATATATAAGTCAGTTATGCCTACATGAACAGCACACATTACACTCAAGGATTTTTTGGGAAATACAAACAAACTTATAAACTTAAAAAGCCAATGTGCAGCTGAGTAAATACAGTAAATGGGCTTTTTCATACCAGAGAGCAAACTATTTTACAAAATATTCTTTTATCTAGTCGTTAGAATAATCTCCTCAGCAGCAGTGATGATATCTAAGTGCTTTTATAGAAATGGTGAAGGTTAACTTTAAGAGGAATCATGGGACGAGTGACAGAAAATATGTGAAGAGCTGTAGGGCTGTAATTATTGGATTTTATGTCAGTCAGACAGGTTTTCTTCAGCAGTTCTGCTAAACATGGCCAGTATGTCTTTTTTATTTGCAACTGTATGCCATGGTAATGTTGTATTCAGGATTCAAAAACCTACTTTGTATTTTGCAAGTACGATATGACCATTAACGTGACAGCAAACAGGTTACAGGAAAACAAAACGGAGTGACAATTAAGGTATCAATCTCAAAATAAAAATTGTACTGTCAAGAGCAAACTAGGAAGGCAATGACTGTCAGCATGTGATTACTGATACTTGCATTAAAAGAGCGGTGTGTAGGATTTAGTGGCATCTAGAAAGGTGAGGATTGCAGATTGCAACCTGCTGAAACTTCTCCCCTGTGCCAAGAGTGAACTCCCATTTACGATTCCTTCAGTGTTCACTGTTCAGGAGGTTTTTATCGAGAGTCGAATTATCCACAGCAGCGTTAATTACATTTTTCCATCATCAACCTTTTTTCCACAATGAAAATGAGACAATGATGAGCTAAAAATAGATCTTAATAATGAAAACTAAGATGAAATCTATGTTACATTTACGCTGACAAAAATGTTCGTGGTTGACTATCAGAGATTGAAAGCAGAGAACAGCTGTGCTTGTAATTATCTTCAAATGCCGATAAACTCCAGCAAATAGTCTGCAGCAGGATGCTTCACGAGCCAGCAAAAACACTCAAACCGGAGCAGCTTCAGCCGATGGTATGAGTTTTGAGCTGTAATTCAGCGGTGAATAATCAGCCCCATGTGTCTGACTGTGGATGGTGGAGCTGCTGAATGGATTTGTGGTGTTTGTAAGTTGCAACGGTGGCTGTTTGCAGCCTCGCATGTTAGCCGCTGAATGGCAGCGGAGCAAGCAGCTACCTGCCGACGGACTTCACAGCTGAACCCTGTAGGACTCCAGTCTGTCCAGACTGTCTCAGGAAGGTTTATGGTTTGATGCTGTTGGAGAAGTTTTCTCTGAAAGTTTAGTGTTAGTTATTTAGTTAGTTAGTTATTTACTTATTTAGTTAGTAAGTTTGTTAGTTAGCTAGTTAGAAGCAGTTTATTTCGAAAATGTAAGTAGCAAATAAACACAATATTCATACAGTAGAAGACAGACATAAAAAACAAGTTACTAAAGGAAGTATGAAAACTGAAAACAACATATAATGATTTGATTTACATGTCCAAAAAGGAGTGGGAGGAAGTACACTTTTGTACTTGTACTTTTGTACTTGTACTGCATTTTTTTACGTAGTTGATCCATTCAGAATTGAGTAAATCAAAAGTATGGTTTGATAGAAATAAATATCATTAAACCCAGACAAAACAAGACTGATTTGGGGATGTGCAGAACTAATAAACATATATGGATTCATTTGGATGGGTTTAATATTCAAAGAGTTAATGAAATCATATTCCTAAACATGAGTTTAAATCTCCAGACTAACATGTTGCAGATTAAGTAAGAATTAGTAAGAAAGCGTGGGTTCTCTCCAGGCACTCCGGCTTCCTCCCACAGTCCAAAGACATGCAGATTCGGGACTAGGTGAATTGGTAACTCTAAATTGTCCGTAGGTGTGAATGTGAGCGTGAATGGTTGTTTGTCTCTATGTGTCAGCCCTGCGATAGTCTGGCGACCTGTCCAGGGTGTACCCTGCCCCCCCGCGACCCTCAAGAGGATGAAGCGGTTAGAAGATGAAGAAGAAGATATTATATTCAATTTTTGCCAAAATCTTACACACTGGACCCTTAAGTCTAATTTGCGTGGATGTAAATGATGACCTAATGAGAGTGATAGAGGGATGTAGAGACAGAGAGCAGAGGCGTGCAAAGAGCAAAGCTGTGACACTGTTGAAAAACCAGACTGTTTCAGTGACATGAAAACTCCCTATGGATCCCTCCTCCGTGCACAAAACCACGGCGCGGCTTTGAACTGCGCTAGACAGAAACGTAGCTGCAGCCGACGACATAAAAGCTTTCATGCTCATCTAACCAAAAGACATTAAGCAGGACAGTATTTTGGCACGACGAGACTGTATACAATAATGATCTGCATCCCACATGCTAAGACTGTAAGCCAAGTATTTCTCTCTCTCTCTCTCTCTCTCTCTCTCCCTCTCTCACACACACACACACAAATACACACACACACAACAGACAAAATATTTCATCAGTTTGTTTGAAGCTTGTATCTGACTGAGGGCTTTGCTCCGAGAGAAGCTGGTAATGGGCTGCATTCTGTATGCACAATTAAACTGCCTTCTCTCCACAGCCACTGTGGGATTCAGACAATATTACCTATTCAGGTCCACACAGGAGGGAGTTTCAGGTGAATAGAAATCCCATTCATCTGATCATGGTGTTCAAGGTGAAGAAAATGCATACCTACAATACTAAATAATGAGCTGCAACAGTTGAATCTAAAATTATTTGTTTCTTCACAACATAATACACTCTCAGGTATGATATAAACTACCATATACAGTGTACACACTATATATGTAAAGACACATACCCTGATTATCAAAAGTGATTAACTGTCCTTCAAACTCAACTCAAATTTACTTATAAAGCACATTTAAAAACAACTCCCACTGACTAAAGTGCTGTACAAAAGGAATATAATGCTAAAAACACATACATGAGAGGCAACATAACTGTCAGGTACACAGCTCATACATTTAGAGACACAACACACACAGGCATGCATCAGGGAAAGTCACGTCAGGGGGACTCAAACGCTAGGGAATAAAAGTAGATTTTGAGCCTGGACTGGGGTGTTGTTCCACAGTTTGGGGGCAGACACAGCAAAGGCACGATCACCCCTGAGCTTTAGTCTGGAGCGTGGGACAGCCGGGAGCCCCAGGTCAGCTGACCTGAGGGACCTGGAGGGAGACTAAGGGGTTAAGAGATCTGCGATGTAGGATGGGGCCAGACCATTACGGGCTCTGTTCACAAACAGGAGAACCTTAAAGTCAATTCTGAACTTTACAGGCAGCCAGTGGAGAAAGGCTAAAACAGGTGTGATATGGTCTCTCCTCAGGTAGTCTCTATATACAGATTCTACATTCAGTGAATGTAGAATCTGTAGGCAAACCCTGGAGAGCTTGCCTCCGGAAGAAGAGCGGAAGAGCCCTGGTTTCTGGTGCTAGGCTGTTTGTAGTCTGCGTGATATTGATCAATCAGGTTTGAGCCAGCTGCAGTTGTTGCCAGGTTAAACGGTCCGTGCGGTGAACTAACGAGGCAGAACATAATTGCCGTCACTGCAAACTCTGAATCCATCGCAATGGTTCAGCATATATACATATATAAACGGAAGTCGGAAACGGAAATTCGGCTCCTCAAACCGGAATGCCAAAAAATTGGTGGTCTGCCCCCAGAGGCTGTATCGCCGTCTGCCGGAAGTCAGACGCTGAATACAGCCGATGGATTCCGAGAATGCTCCTCAGGTACCAGTGAGGAGCCTGGCAACAGCGCTCTGAACTAGCTGGAGGCAGGACAGAGAGGACGGACCAATACCAGTGTACAGAGAGTTACAGCAGTCTTAACAGGAGGAGACGAGAATGTGGGTGACTAAGTCCAAGTCTTTGAAGGAGAAAAATAGCTTGATTTTGGAGATGGTGGCTTTGGAAAGGCAGTGACTGACCTTCTGATCAAGATTGGTCTGGCCTTTGCACAGAAATTACTGAGATATTATATTGAATTTGGGATTGTCCACTCATTCGGGCCTTTTGGAGTAAAATTCTTAGACACATGAGTAAATGGTGAGGTAAGACATTGGTTTACTGGGGGACAGATCACAGGTACATAATGTGTCAAGAGATGAATTCTCAGTTGTTACGGCTGGAGTCATTATAGCTGCTAGAACAATACTCAGGTACAGGAAGTCAACGAAGCCGCCAGAAATAAAAGAATGGGTCAACTATATGACATAAACTGCCTCATACGAATCCATGTTGACTAGGATGACCAGCCGTGCTCAAGGACCAATATTTGACGTGTAGAACTGTCATGTACCAACCTTATCAAAATCAATAAAAATTCAATTAAAAACAAAACAAAACAAGATATACAAAGGCAAATATATATCTTTTAGGGCAGGCATGTCCAAAGTCCGGCCCATTGTGGCCCGCAGGCCGTTTGTCTCTACAAATATACTTTATGTGGCCTGCCACAGTATATTGGTTAAAGAAGCAAGATCACTTTGCATTTTTCCGCTCACCTCACGATGGCAGCACTAATGTACAGTTTGTAGTAATGCATCGAATAGGAACTCTGCAAGCAGAACCTATGTGTCTTCATAAACAAATGCTAAACAAGCAAATGACATAGCAACAGAGATTTCCTGCTAGGTAGCATTAAATCGACAGCGAGCCCCGCTGCTTTCAGGAGAGGAGGAAAGTTGAATACTTTTTCACTTAAAGCCACAGTGTGTAGGAATTTCTCCCATCTAACGTTGAAATCATATATTGCATTCAAACAGATGACGCACTCTAGCGCCTCACTGTTTCAAACATGTATTGCAACAACTGTAGCCGCTGTGTACCAAAAAGCTATGATAACACTGATGAAGCCATGTCATCCGATACTACATGGAGTATTCATTCAGGCTCCTACACAGACACACGCGACGTGAGTTGACAAACCCCCTCCTCACCATGCTGGCTGTGTTTACAACATAGGACTGTTGGGGTGGATGTAAATTGAAGCATACCAATCACGTCTTGTCCTTTGACAACTGACAAGTGGCTCAACCTCACACACCTCATCCCTCTCCTCGCATTACTGCACCGCTAACAGCTGTTAGTGGCCAGCGGCACTACTGCTGCATAACAAAGTCCCACTCTTTGAGCATAATGCAGGATCATGTATTATGCAGCATCACGGGAGACGGACTCCTCGTCGCCAAGAAAGTGCAAAAGGGAATCAAAAAGGCAGCGTGACCGGCGAATTAAAAAAACAAGGGTCAGTATTGGGGTTGCCTTTCCCAGGTGGAGAGAGCTGCTGAAGGAGAAAGGTAATACAATCACAGGCCAGCGCTAACAGCGGCTAGTGGCTAACAGCTAACAGCGGCGCAGTGATGCGAGGAGAGGGATGAGGCTGTTAGCAACTGGCCGCTAACAGCAGCTAACAGCGGCTAACAGGCAACAGCGGCGCTGGCCTGTGATTGCATTACCATTCTCCCTCAGCAGCTCTCTCTACCTGGGAAAGGCTACCCCGATGTGGGCCTTCGTTTTTTAATTCGCCGGTCACGCTGCTTTTTCTATTCCCTTTTGCGCTTTCTTGGCGACAAGGATTCCGTCTCCCATGATGCTGCATATGCATGATCCTGCATTATGCTCAAAGAGTGGGACTTTGTTTCAAATTTGCCAGGGTAGTAGCGAAGCGCCTCTTGCTCCTCTCCTTCGGCTTCTCAGTCACGCAGTGCTGGCCTGGCTCTCAACGAAAACGCCGAGGGCGGTGCTGTATGTCCCTTGCTGGCGGGTGTATTCTCAAGATTGCGAAACGTAATGGAACCCCACAGACGACTTACCTGCACAATGTACAAACAAATCCGAAATTCTCCTTTTACGAGAATAAGTCAGATTATTGGGGCGGCACGGTGGTGTGCCTCACAGCAAGAGGGTTGCCGGTTCGATCCCGGGCGTGGGAGCCCTTCTGTGTGGAGTTTGCATGTTCTCCCCGTGTCAGCGTGGGTTCTCTCCGGGCACTCCGGCTTCCTCCCACAGTCCAAAGACATGCAGATTGGGGACTAGGTTAATTGATAACTCTAAATTGTCCATAGGTGTGAATGTGAGCGTGAATGGTTGTTTGTCTCTATGTGTCAGCCCTGCGATAGGCTGGCGACCTGTCCAGGGTGTACCCCGCCTCTCGCCCGATGTAGCTGGGATAGGCTCCAGCCCCCCCGCGACCCTCAAGAGGATGAAGCGGTTAGAAGATGAATGAATGAATGAATGAGTCAGATTATTGGTGGAGGTAATAGTACACCAGTGATGACATATTTATGAATGCAGACATCAATTTTTGCCAATAAACAACTGAAAATGTTACACAATGTCCCTTTAAAGCCAAAACAGTTGAATTTTTGTCTCATTTGTATGTGATAAAAAAACCTATATGATGCAAGAGGCAGCTGTTCACATGATCTAATCTGGCCCACATTCAAAAAAGGTCGGACACCCCTGTTTTACAGGGACAAACTCTTTGAAACCACCTGATGAAGACTAAAGATTACTGTCAAACAAAGTGATGTTTAATACATCATGGAACAGGGGGTAGAGACTAGCGCTGAGTTCAAAGATAATTACATGGTCTCGTTGAATTATGGGCGATGACTCATGCACTCAGGTTAATTAATCAATGCATATGAAGTAACCAGATAAGCATCTCTGGATACTGCAAATCCCCTGCTATTTTGCCAGCTGTGTGCACTGCGCACAGTTGATGCTTCACAGCCAGGTTTCCATTCACATCATAGGCTGTACAGTAAAGTTGGACGACATGACAGCTCCCAAAAAATGAAGCAAAAATATCTCAATCACCTCCTGGTGGCTGGCTGCAGTATAGGTCATAAAGTCTGCCTCCTGCATGCTAGCGGATGGAACATGAGCTAAACTAAAAGCTCAAAGTACATGTCAAATAAATTTCGCCAAAAGATGGTTTCTGTCATTTTAAGCAGTTTGTATCGTGCTGACGTTCAAGTGTTAATTTTTCTTATAAGTTTAGCTGTAACTAGTTATCTGATGCTAGGGGGAACTAAGCAGAGGTTTGACATCATCATTGACAGCTGCGTATGCCAATTGATGTGCTCAAGATCAGTGGCGCTGCTCTTGATTGGCTGGACAGGTGTATGGGCGACAACGAGATACTGCGGAGTATGTTACTGCTTAGACTCTGGCTCCAAATAAAGTCCCAAGCGCAAGATGGCAGCAATCATATCAGGATATCAAGGCTTCATTTTTGTACAGTAGGAGGAAGTAGAGATGTGTCATCCATCTTATATACAGTCTATGATACAAATGTACAACTTAAACAAATTTTAAAATGATATAAAATTGTATATATTCTAAAAAATGACCAAAGAAAATATAAATTCATGCGTCATGTTGGTGAAGATTCTTAGCCATCCAGGTCATGGTTATCATAAGTGCTATATCGTAGGCAGTTTCTTGAAGACGTTTCACCTCTCATCCAAGAAGCTTCTTCAGTTCTGACGGACTGGAGTGGAGTCACAGGCTTTAAACTCGTCTTTGAGGTCAAATGTGAGCTCTGAGTTTCAGAGTCGTTGAGGTTACATGTGAGTCGTTGACCCAGTCAAGTCATTGAGGTCACATGACCTCAGCAACTCTGTAAGTCTCAGACAGAGTTTAAAGCCTGCGACTCTGCACCAGTCAGTTACAACTGCAGAAGTCTCTGGATGAGAGGTGAAGCGTCTTCAAGAAACTCAAACAAGTCCAGCTGCCAACGATACAGCACTTAAGACAAATGTATGCGTGTTTCCACCCACTGTTATGCGAATATTAGGCGTTGGCTCTTCATGATAAACAGTACACGGCGCTTATTCCCCATTAAGGTACCATTAAAACATTCTTTTTAAGTAAAAAAAAATTTGTTTAAATTCAATTTGTTTGTGTTATAAACAAGCAATGTCAATTTAAAATAAATAGGCAAACATAAATAATGGCAAATGAAGACACAAATATTAATTTAATTGAAATAAAATAACAGGCCAGGGTTTAACAGAGTTAATTTGACATTAAATTAGCAACTTTTTTTTTGCTTTGGTTATTGTCTTAAAATATAACTCCATGTCTTTATTTAAATCATGGAAGTGAGGTTTAATTTAAGCTAACTTAATTTTAATTTAGCAAATTTACACTGAAGAAAGTAAAGCTCTGCAAAAAAGGCTGTGAGATTAATTAGATAATATTTCTTTTGATGCCATTAAAACATTGAAGGAAACGACGGCGCAATGATGACGTAATTAAAAAAGCGGCAGTGAAACAAACAAAAAATAATCATAAAATATGGTGGAATTATAAACCTACCACTTGTTTGTTTCATGTATTTGAGGAAGGTCTCCTCATCTCTTCAAACAGGTTTTCACCTGCCGCCATGTTTCGCCTCTTCAGTGACGTTTGAGTCACGTGCTTCAAGTAGCTACGTCATAATTAATTCACCAAAAGTCTGCTTTCACTGCACTTTCTCACGTTTTGATTTCTATGGAGACACTAACTGTTTAACATCAGCCAAGCATGAAAACTTTTAAAATATTTGTATTCTTTATTTTTTGAGTTCTTTCAATGCGTAAATTGAAAATGCAGATAAAACAGTTGGATGGAAACACACCTGGTGTCACCTGCTGACACTGCCAGTTTCAGCCTTTTGTGCAATTACCTTAAGTCATACTGCTGCAACTTCACTTAATTCTAGTCCTGACAATAATCCAAATGTCAAGCAGACAATAGGCGCGTGTTTTTTCAGCCACAAAGAAAATCATTATGATACTTACCTAACTCCGAGATTCAACCCCGACGTGTCTAACTTCTTATTTCAGTATAGAGACTGAGGCGGAATAATCCTGTTGTTTGTCAAAAGGCTTCAGCGGCATGAAACGACCCTGCTGTAATGAAGTCACCTGCTCATACTGTACATGCTCCTCTGTCTGCAGCGGAGAACAGTGTGTCTCAGTGGAAGCGACAGGGTGGATACTGAGCACCGTGTACACAGTGCAGCACACGTGATGCGATAAAGAGAGCTGCGAAAACTACTTGCCAGAACATATCCCACCTTTTCACTGAGCCCCGATAACCTTAAAGCGGTAAAATGATATTGCAAACATCTGCAGACTGCTGGAAAATCCTCAACAGGAAGCCATGATTTGAATTTCCGCAATGAATAATTAATCTATTAGACCTGCAGCATGTTGTGGCATTAATTTACCAGGGGGACTGTAACGTTTTGCTCAGACAGGAGAACATGCACGGATAAATTTTCCCCCCTCTGCCTCCTACAGTATGAAGTGTTTACAGCTTTCAAGGGTGTCTCACATAATAAAAAATATGCTGAGCAAAACCAGATGGCTCCCATACACACACAGCTGGGAAAAAAAGATGTGCACCACTTCATGTCTTCACTGCCAACTTTGTCATAGTTAAATAGAGCATGAGCTTTGAACTATTCACTTACTATGAAGTCAAACTGATAAGCTAATTTAACTGTCTTGCATCATGAGCAAGTCAGATATTCTTAATAATGCAGATACTGTAATAATAAAGCAGATTTTTTATTGAACATCTCTTCCTCATCTGTCCCTCTAAACCTGTGTTCTTCGAATATAATGAGTCTCACGCTCTTTCTCAGAGGTGTAGATGTCAGGGGGGATGCAGGGGACACGTTCCCCTCAACATTTAGAACGTGCATTTGGGGTGCTGGAGCCTATCCCTGCTGACATTGGGCGAGAGGTGGGGGAAACACCCTGGACAGGTCACCAGACTATCACAGGGCTGACACATAGAGACAGACAACCATTCACGCTCACATTCCCACCTAGGGCCAATTTAGAGTTATCAATTAACCTGCATGTCTTTGGACTGTGGGAGGAAGCTGGAGTACCCAGAGAAAAACCACACTGACATGAGGAGAATATGCAAACTCCACACAGAAGGCCTTCCCCACCCCAGGATTTATGGTGGGTTCAAACCAGAAACCCTCTTGCTGAGAGGTGACAATGCTAATCACTGGTTAGCCACCTGTTTTGGTTAGATGCCTGAAATATGGTGTGTAGTTAACACAAACTTAAGAGACTTTCATGTTTCGTTCTCCAACATAAAATACGTCAGTAATACCCCACTCGAAAATTAAGAATTTTATTATTTGAGTTTTTTAAAAAGCCTGTTGCTAAACACGGCTAAATGAGACTGCGGGATGTCATCATGCTTAACACAACTGTACAGCCTCGTTATGGTGGCGACATTGAAGCTATGCGACTGTGGTGTAGTTTGTTTATATCCATCCATCCATCCATCCATTCATTTTCATCTGCTTATCCAGGGCCAGCTCGCAGGGGCAGCAGGCCAAGCAAAGCACACCAGACGTCCCTCTCCCCAGTAACGCCATTCAGCTCCTCTTGGAGGACCCCGAGGTGTTCCCAGGCCAGACGAGATATGTAATCCCTCCAGTGTGTTCTGGGTCTACCCCGGGCCAGCCTACCAGTGGGACGGGCCCGAAACACCTCCAGTGGGAGGCGCCCAGGAGGCATCCTGATCAGATGCCTGAACCACCTCAAATGAAGCCTTATATTCTAGCAGAGGATCCGTTTCATATTTGTCTCCCCAGTGTTGAAACAAAACCCAAATTCTTGCTCGATCCAAAACAGGACCAGCATTCATTGTAAAATGGGATGAATGGGATTGACACAAATTCATGCCCATCTTTATTTACTTAAGTCACAATCTTTGTGGAGTGAAGGGGGATTTGAAATGTGTTAGCACTGAGTGACAAACACAGGGGCTGAAAAATGAAGTGCCAAAACTGCAGTTTTTTTTTTAAAACGGCTGCTTGACGCTGGCTCCAGAAGCTAGTCAATCCCAACAGAACCCTCATGTTAAAATGCCCAGATTTACAGCAGGAATAGCGACCCCTCACTCCTCCACAGCGCCAGCCTCTCACCCAAATATGGTCACTTTTGGCTCAAAAAAACTTGAGGCTTCAAAGTGGGAGTTCACAAACTATTGGGTGATGCCACGGTAACTACGTCCATTATTTACAGTCTATGGTTAAGACCCTCAATCAGTAAGTCCCAAGTTTGACTGAACTAATATCATCGAACTGCATTGAGCTTCATTAAAATCAATCCTAGAGGCTCACAAACAGGAAAGATTCAGTCAAGTTTCAGAATGGGGTTCAGGTCTTTGCGTGAATCACATTGTGTTGGTTTCCTCGACTCACCCCAAAGTGTGAATTTTCATTAAAGAAAGACAGGAAGAAAGACATTTTAAAAAGCCTAGAAAAACAAGCAGGTAGCGATGCATCTTTAATGCTTAATGCAGTTAGATAAGGTCATAATTCCCCTGTTGAGCCTGCTGACACACCAGGTGGTCAGACCTCATTTCTCAAGTTTCCCTGTTGCCATGGGAATAACTGGTACATATACAGCAGACCCACTTATAATGAGCATGTCCATACCGCTCTCAAACATAACCCATTGAGCAACCAAGGTAAGATGCAGAAGTGACTGTTAATATAGTAAAAAGGACACTGGCTACATTTTTCATTCTGATATTGTGATTAGGAGTAGGCAGCATCAACAAAGTCCTATGTCACGGTGCGTGTCATTGATTGGAAGATCCATAGCTTATATGCAGTGATAGATTTTACAGAATATCAATTGAAAAAGTTTTCAAGAATAAAAATCATCAGACAGGAATGTATGTTTTCAGCAAATCCAGGAAATCAAATACAAAAAAATTAAGATAGATAATTCCAAATTGAATATTTAAAGCATCTTGATGTCTGGTCTTTAGCGTTGTCCAAAATAATTTAACACAGTACATCCAGAGATATAAAAGTAATAGCTATCATGGTATTCTGTCACAATATGCAAAATCCTCTTTTGAGAATAAAAGAAAAAGTTAGTTACATTACATTTTGGTCAAGTAGAGATCTTCATTGTGAGAGTATACAGGTGTACAAGTTCATTGACGTTCATTGACGTGAGAATACTTTATTGCACTATTTAAAAACAAGTATGGTCACTGATGACCTCAAAGTGAAGATCTTCACAGAGTGGATATGCCACCAGCAGTATTGACAAGTTATTTAAAGCTTTTTTATGACTGTTTACTCTTTTCAGGAGTAATTTATTCAGTACCACCTGCTACTGTGAATTGCATGACGTTTGGACTGATGAATACAGAAACAAGAATTAACACCTTGAAGCTGTATGCCTCTGCCAGCCTGTCAAGATGCAGTTTAAATCCATGTCTTACCAGACTCGTATGTAGCCAGACAGTAGACAATGTTTCAAATATGGATATTGCTGGAAATAAGCCACATATTCGAAAATGTGGATGCTTCACACACATCTTTAACACGGCGGCACAGAAGATCTGTACAGTCACCACAGTTTCAAGGTGGAGACACAAAATCAGTGTCACCAATTCAGTATCTGACCAAACAGAAGGACGTTTCTGCCCAGTTTGGAGAAATTACCTGAGATATTGGGTTCACGGGAATAGGACAGACGGACAACCATAAAAACATTATGCCTTTGCTGTCGCCAGCAATGTCCCCAGCTCCTCCTTTTCATGCTGTGTCTGACTTATTAGTGTCATTTCTGTTTACCAATGATGCTGCTCTGTTCTGTTCCCGGGGGTCTTTGCTGCTGCTCTCCCTGCCTTAGGCTTTCCATGTAGACGCATGGAAGGGCAGGGAAGTTTGCCCTATCCACTTTAGGCTTTCCACATAGGCGCATGGAAGAGGCTTTCTGTGTAAGCCCAAGGAAAGGCAGAGAGGCCCCAGAACAGAGCCATACTGCCGAATATAATACAGCAAATGGAAATAAAGTTTTCTTTGACTTAAGTGTTCCTGACTGAATTATATTTGTATGTGTGATTGAAGCAGCTAAACAACATTAGCTCAAATGGGTAGCCGAAAACCCAATTTTATACATCAAAAGAATGTCATAAAAATAAACTGTTTGGCAACCAGACCAGGCCTCTAATTGAGACAGGCCTTTATTTGTCAAATGTGTAGCCACACGGGGCTTGTAAAAGGGACTGGGCGTTAATTAGGACAAGGTTTTAAAGTGAAGTTTTACGGTATGTCATGGTGTACCTTGTAGATTTTAATATGAAGCAGATTCTAAATAAATAAACACAACACAGACACAGGGGATACCACAGAAATTATAGTCTTGTAATTCAATGTATTCACATTACAACATCCACATGGTTCAGTTTGTGACAACTTCTAATGATCTTCAAATATATTCACTGTATGATACATAATACCAATATAGGCACTTCCAGTAAGTCTGGCAATATTGAAGCTACAGTATAGTGTCTAAATTACAAAATGGTAAAAATAAATAATGTATATCTAAAAGAGTTTTTGTAGTTTTAAAATTTCTTTACTGTACAGCATATATGTATATTGTACAAAATGGAGCATCAACCTGCAAGAAAATTATTTTACTTTCACAAATACTGTGTATTTGGACATATTCTTCCTCGTGTAAATATTAGTACATGTGGTAAGTGCAAGGTACTAGTGAGAAGAAAGCAATTATTTAATCATGTGTCAACTATATAAAAATACTCATCTCATTTTTTTTACATAATTGTAAAGCTTGTTTGGTTCCCATGGTTACAATTATGCTTCATGTGTGAATAAGTATGACAATCAAATAAAACCAATTAAGATATTAAAAAACACTATCAAAACTGATACATCAGCTGAAACGCAAGTGTTAACTTAAGACTGCTGTGACTGGGGGCAAAATGTGTACATAGTCCACTCTTTAAAAAAAAAAAAAAAAAAGAGATCACCCACAAACAAACACAGTGGACAGAATCCCATCTCCTTCAAAGATGAGGTACGCTGTGTGATGAATACTCCACTACTGTTGCCAGTGAGGATCTCCGATCTGCACGCTAAGCAGATCAAAGAGGAAGCGCAAGGAGAAATATGCAATCGAACCCTCTGCGAATAACAATGTCATCTGAGTATCTGAGGAGAACTGAAGAACTATTTACTGCATCATTTACCCTTCATTATTTCATCACCTCTACTCGTGAGTAGAAGCAGTCTCTACTCAAAAGTCTGCGAGCCAAATACATGCAGGACCGAGTCACATTAGAGAGGCCGATGGAAGAATTTAAACACACACATACACTATCTTTCTCTCTCACACACACACTGTATACTGAATGTATGCATTCACAAAGCAGGAGGTTTGGAGAGTTGATGTAATCGTATAATTGTACAACCTGGAGGCTTGAAAAAACAAACAAACTAGAAGTGGAAGTTACATCATCCAAATAAATTACTGTCTGTCTGTGCTGTATTGAAGAGCTCGCCAACATAACATTGGTGATATCCAGGGTTGGGTAGTAACGGATTACATGAAATCGGGCTTATGTAATCAGATTACAAAAAATAAGTTGCTATTATCAAGCCAAATTTCATTTAAAAAAAAATTGAGCATAGCGTTAGTTCAGACAGGATGCGATGTCAAGCCCAGCTCACATCCCAGCTACATCAGCTGCTCTCAATCATCCCAATCAACTGATGGAGCAGCTGATTGATGGAAGGGAGTCATCTGATAGATCACATGATTCCTTTCTATGCAACCAATTGGCAAATCTCATTCAGGGTGCCCTATTTAAACTGCTCTGGTCTGCCTTATTGCTGCTTCTTCTGCAAGCCACTTTGCAAACTGCCTCCACCCCAGCTCCTCCTTTTGCTGGGTCTGACTTATAAGTGTAATTTGTGTTTGTCATCGATGCTGCTCTGTTCTGTTCCCAGGAGGTCTTTGCTGCTGCTCTCCCTGCCTTAGGCATTTTATGTATGCGCATGAAAGGGCAGGAACGTTTGCTCTCTCTACCTTAAGCTTTCCTCGTTTGGACATGGAAGGGCAGAGAGGTGTGCTCTTTCCGCCTTAGACTTTCCATGTAGGCACGTGGAAGAGGCGTTCTGCGTAGGTCTGAGAAAAGGCAGAGAGGCCCCAGAACAGAGCCATACCACCAAATATAATACTGCAAATGGAAATAAAGTTTTCTTTGACCAAAGTGTTCCTGACTATAATGTGTAATTCGATTATTGTAAAGAATTACTTGATTACATTTTGGATTACGGCTATAAAAACCTTAAAATTATTCAACCATTTTTCATAATAACCATGTGGCCTTTGATTAAACAATGACAGCAAACAAAAAAATGTATACACAAGAAACAGCATCCCTCGTGTTGTAGAATACACACAGTACACCTTTAGTTTGTGCCAGCACTATTTTTATAAGGCTAATTTAATGAACTGTAAATGCTGAAAATGCATTATATTTGCACTGAAAAGGTCATATTATGTGGAACTCAAATTTTTGTGGCTGCGTCAGTTTTTTAAGTATAAGGTGCAATATGGTCAAATGAATTTAATTTTGAAGTAATACAAAAGTATTCAAATGACATTTTTGTATTCCGATGGATTACATCACTAAATGCAAAAATTGCCATGTAATTTCTTTTTGAAACAAACTAAATTTCAAAGTGATCTGACCCAACCCTGAATCAGGTTTTATCAAAATGCTGAATAAAATGTATCCACATTGTGTCTGTAATGTGATTATAGGTCATTAGGGATGACTCGCAGGCAACGTACAGCAAACAGCAGACATGTTGATGTTGCTCATAATACGTGAGGCAACACACGATCATTAGAAGCCAGAAAAAACAAAAATGTTCCGGTTCAGTGGCTGCTAACAAGTTTGGTCTCATCTAAATGACTCTCTGTCTGATGCCTGTCTAATCAGTGGGTCAACCAATTATCTTCAACTTGTGTGGTCTACACTGCAGTTCCTGAGCTCCTTCTCCACCCCCTCTCCACAGTGTGACAGAGTCAGGGCAGCAGTTAACAGGCCATTACGGATGTAGTGCGGTATTCAGCACAGCCAGGAACATTGGATGGTAATAGAGTATGTTAATGCAGGATCTGCAAGGATACAAGTACATGATGTTCTGTACCCGGAATAATTTCAATAACAGGAAGCTCTATCAGATCCAGGTTGACTTGTGTGCTGTGCAGCTTTTTACAGATCAGTTTAACGAAACACTTGACCCCAAATGATCATTTATGGGTCATATACTCAAACTTGTTATATTGAATTTGGAAAGAAAATTCAGTTTTCCAAAAAAGGCAAACATTCTTGACGAATTGAAGTCATAAAGGTCCACATTTAACAACAGCAAAACTTCAAAACATCAGTTTACAAACTCTCACACAACTCATGCAGTATAATCACCCAGTCCTCATCCCTAGGTTGTGGAATACCAACACGTTATCACACCCCTCGGCACGCAATATTGATGCCAAAGGCACCCTTTAGCATCTTCATTATACACACCAGGCTTTCAGCTAACTCCAGTGTAAACTCATTTGTGGTGAAACTTGACGTTGAGTACAACAAATGTGGTATAAAGAGCAAGAAAGTCTGCGTACAGAGGGAGGAAAGGGAGGTGGATGGGTCAAACAAAACTAGACTCTCACCCAGGAGAGTGCAGTTTGTGTCCCATGTGAAACCAAAAATCAGTGTTGTTTGAACATGATATTACATAACTTAGGTATGGGCTTTGTGCACTGATGTCACACATGACATTTTAGATCAAGTTACATTATTGTTTTCTAACAAACAAAGCCCCACACAGGTCATGCTGGGGCTACCTGTATGGGTCCAAAATGGGCATCTTATCTCGGGCCCAGTGGGGTAAATCCACCTATATGGGCAATTGTCATGAGGCCAATATGGAACGCGTGGACAGTCCCATATAGGGCCCATCATTCAGCCCATTTACTACCCACTTGGGCCCAGGTTTTAGCGAAAACACGTGTTTCACAAGTATGACTAGATAAAGAAGACTTGGATTATACTGCACGAGTTGTGGGAGAGTTTGTAAACTGATGTTTTGATACATAGTTTTGCTGTTGTTATACGCAGTTGCCTATGACTTCAATTAATCAAGAATGTTCGCCATATTTGGGTTCTTTGTTCACTGTGGAGGCATGCAAGAAAAACTAAGTTTTCTTCACAAAGTCAAGGTAACACAAGGTGAGTAAGTGATAAATAAATGATCATTTGGGGGCTGAAGTATTCACTTAAAGGAATGAGATTATGGAAGAGAGCACAGTACAGTATGAAATGAGACACCAGCGCATAAGAGATTCAGATGTGCATGTAGGTCATGAGAACTCGACAAGATTAGCAGTGGATAATTCATTACATATTGCCTCACTGCACTCATGTGTGACAGAAAGTTGACCTGCCAACTCAGTGCAGAGCACTTTACTTATTCAACTCAAGCTCGACTAATGGTCTCTCAAACACCATTTCTATGTAAATGTGAATAATTGAAGCAAAGTGGGACCTTCTACAGATACATTTTGCATCCTACTCTCAGGCTACTGTGCAGCTGGTTATGTAACTGGTTTACCTTGTGGCATTTTCTCAGTTGAAAATAGGGGCTGTCATGTAGACCCACAAGTCATGTGCAGTAATGTCATAATGCCAAATTCCATTTATAAATCATATTTCAGAAACAATGTCTGTTTGAAACTCTTGAGGAGCACTTTGGAGGAGCTCTCATTGCTATTTTCATACTTACTACCACTTTTTTTTTTAAAAATGTTCACATGGATTGTGAAGCCCCAATGATGTAAAGAAATGCATAATAGGTAGACAGTGTCATGTCTGAATATAATCACATCGTGCCACTATAGCAGTTACTTTCCATCATAAGAAATTGACAGGACACCAAATTTGGTTTGTCTATTTGCCCCTGGGTGAGAGTAGTCACACTGCAGCTATCTGGCTTTTTACACCCATCCCAATGACATGTTTATAGATGCCTCTGTGTGCTGTGATTGTACTCATCACATTGAGCAGTCGAGGTTGGATGCGGACAGGATAAGGACGTCATGATCAGGACTTTGTGTTACACAGAAGTACTGCCGGAAAGTCAGGTGATGTAGTGTAAAAAGTGACACAGTCCACAGAGGCAGTAAGATGTGGTGATGAATGGGGTTCAAGTCGCATGTGAGTTAACACTGGCTGATTATTTTTTAACTTCATTGACTTATTATGTTCAGTTTTTGGGATGTTTAAAGCTGCTGAATGCTTAAACTGTGTACATAAACTTTAACAGCGTAGCTGAACAGACCTGTACGTATTAATATTATGCGTTAATGTTGCTAGGACGACCAGTCAGTGAAGATTCTCAGTCACCCAGGTCATGGTAATCATAAGTGCTATATCATAGTCAACTGAACTTGCTTGAGTTTCTTGGACGTGTTGCCTCTCATCCAAGATGCTTCTTCGGTTCTTCCGTACCAGTCTGTTAGAACTGAAGAAACCTCTTCGATGAGAGGTGAAACGTCAAGTCCAGTGGCCTACAATACAGCACTTAAGCTTAGGATGACCAGGAATATACACCCGGGTTGTACCTAGCCAACGTGGCAAGACTCTGTGGCTAAGAACCCCTGGATGCAAATAGCATCTCCCCACAAAATGTTAGCACCAATATTTGGCAAAATTCACATGGACTGGGTATAAATGTCAGAACATCGGGCAATGGGAAATTCTTAATGATAAATTTGATGTTTAAAGAGCATAAAATATAAAATGACACATGCTGCTGTCATCAGGGTGATCTCAGCCGTCTCTGCCACTGCACTTCATGTCCATTACATTAAAGAAGGAGTGATCTTTTCTACTGGCATCAAACAGCTGCAACAGTTAGCCTCAGAGAAATATTTCAGCTCTCACAGACTTGCACCAACACTCTTTTATCAACCTGGACAGGATTTCAACCACATTTTTTCCTCATGTGAAATAAAAAAAAAAACAATTTCTTGCAGAATAACTTCCCTGTGTGTCATCACAGCAACAGATGTGATTTATCAAATTGGACGTTGACTTGCAGAAGAACTCCGTCCAACTGATGCACTCTGGAGTCCTGTCTGCGCCTAATTCTGAGAGAATGAGTGTCTCCCTGAGGTGCCAGGAGAGGAATTCAGACAGATTCACTCTGTCTATCTGCAGAGATGTTATAATAGCCAAAGCAGAAAAGCAGGAGGCTGTGAAATAAAGCTTCAGCATTGCTCCAAGTCTTAAATGAACATATTCTAAACTAGCTTACTATCCCTGCATATTTGTAACGTACTGTCCTCACAGGTGATACAGATGTTCGCTTTGAATTTCAACGGCTGAGGTTTTCCTGAGGGTTAAAGGTCAGCATCATTTGCAGGTTTTTATATAAGGACCAGCAAGTATAGAGTAAAATACAGCAAACTGAGTCCAAACACAGAGTCAGAGAGTCAAACATGGATAGAAAAGAAAAGGGACAGTGTAATGGTTAGTCTACCTATGGCCACGTTCAAATACCTTTGTAGGATTATCCATTTTCTTTATGTTTTATGAATGTAGGGTTAACTGTTTTTTCACCTTATTTTTCCCATTAACACTTTGGTAGTATTGGTTTATGCTCTGCGTACTTGTATTTCCTTTTTGGTCTTGTATTCAGCACAGATTCATCTCAGACTTCTCTCTGCTGCTTTGTCAGTGCAGACCTCTGCACTACATTTGCAGCAGTGAACCCTGTAATGACCACTATATCCAACTGAGGGCTGGAGGCCAAAGATGGCATGAATACATCTGATAAGTCTATCTATGTCCTCTGCAGAAGAATTGTGCATTTGAGCACACTAATTTAAACATGCAAACCCACACACGCACACAAATACAGAGTGTAAAGAGCCTCGAGTTTCCTTCCTTAGAGTAACATGGCTACACCTAATGGTATAAAGTACTTCATTTGGCAACAAATGCAAAACAAAAACATGTATAATCATTTGAATTTGTATGCTAAAGCCTATGGGTGAGTGATTCATTTTGGCAGAAGTTGAAAGGAATAAAAGATACGCCGATGTTCCTCATTTGATTGACTCCCTTTATAATCCATATATAGAAAAAAAACATATTATGGTCCATGTGAGACCTCAAAAACTCTCGCTAAAATTGAAACACAAGTACAAGTAACTGTGGTGTCTATATATAATTGCATTCAGAAAATAATTATATATAAATTGGCAGCAAATTTCTGCAGTCCTGTGTTACCACATTGGGTTGAGGTCTGTGCAAATCAGTCTTCCTCTTCTCTTGACAGTAGCAAAAGAGTCTGTATCCCAAAGTACACAAATAATCCTGTATTGCAATATGGAAAGCTCCTTTAAATGTTTGGTGAAACCAGATATTCAGATAAAATGTGTAAAGCACAAAATTTCCCACCCTGTTTTTTTTTCTGTATAGGCACACATTTCCCAAACATCTACAGTGTTGTGTCTAAGTGATGTGCTGGCAAAGACAGGAGTCAGTTGGTAGGATAAGAAAACAAGAAATACTTCTTCACGTCCTTGCCCTGACTGACGCCATATTTCCCATGGGCTGTTTCACTGTGGGTCCCCCTCCGCTAGTTCCTCTGGAGGTTTAGAGTCTTCCTGCGGAGACATGGGCCACTCCGGTTCCTCCACCCCTTCCTCTGGATCCTCTCCTTCTACTAGCTCCTCTCTGCTGCCTGGCTCCTCTTCCTCCTCGTGAATAGCCAGGATTGGCTCAGTTACATTATTTAAATGGACAGAATCTGCTCCTTGGCCCTGTTTCTGGGTCTCCTCTGCAATCACCTTCTTCCACATCTCGTGGTTCTCCAGCAGGTGGTGGGTGATCTCGCAGAAGACTTTCCTTCTCTTCTTGGGCGTTACTTTCTCTGGAAAACAAACAAACAAAAAAACATGTTTGAAAACTGAAAAGCAACTTAAAACAGCTGTCTCATCAGCAAGCAAACCCACGGCCTCAAGGCCTTGCACAGTAATTGGTCTTTCTGTCAGACTGTGGTCAGACAGAAGCTGCAGAGTTACACAAGAGTAGTTCCCAGTGCATCCACCAGTGTCACTCCTTGAACAACTCTCTTTTCTATTTCTTTATTCAATATAAATATTAAATCTGGGCGGGATGGATATGTTGCATAAATTACAGTATAAATACACTCTACAACATGTTAAGTGCTACTCCCAGACTGGTTTAGAGGCTTTCTAAAAACAGCACTTCGCTTTGGCTTTCCAATGAGCTCTCATTAGCATTAATAGCATACAGTATTCTGACCAGAGGCTTTGTAATCTGATGCTGAACTGCAATGTCTTTTTAAGTCACAAAGATCTGCTAAACTTATTTATTTCCCATCGTTCAGAGGACAAGCCACTGTTTAAAGACATATTATGCAGGATTTTCCCAATAATTTTGATGTTTTTTGGTGGGCGGGGCTTAGCTGGAGGCAGAACAATTCTCCACAGACGTTACCTAGTGCTAGCTAGCAAGTTCCGTTGGCTTGTTTTAGACAATGGAGAAACCACATTCAGAAATACCCATTCTGAGTGCCGGAGCACACTCTGGCACAGACTGGACTGTTTGTAAATTTGGAACACTGTCAGAATGTACTGTTCCGTTATTCAGAGCACCGCACTCTCAGGGTGGCAGAGCACACTGTGGGCGGAGACGAAGCAGCAGAGCGCCGAGAAGAGTCAATGTGTGATTAACTTAACCGTTCATTAATTTATATAGACATATGACGCTCCGTTTCTTCGACCAACAGGGCTCTCATTGTAGTGTAGAGAGCCAGACTGAATTTATGAACGCACCATGTCAGGTCACTCACTCTCCAGGACCGCAAGTGTTACTTGAATAAGCTCTCACAGATCAAAGGGACCAGACTGGCCGACCCGAATGCTCTCCCTGAGTAGATGGATGATGTCACAGGAAGCTTTGCGGTTGAGTACTTACAAAGGAGGATGGCACTTGAGCGTTTTTTTCCGGTTTGTTTTGCTATCGAAGCTAATGTTAGCTTTCACGCTAAAAAGTTACTACGCTAAAATACTTTTTCCTTAACCTGACGATTGCCTCCGTCCAGTCCTTTCATCTTATTGCATTTAACCATAGCTGTCGTCATTTTTGTTGACGGGCAACGGTGGCTGGTATGCATTAAAATTTAAGTTTTGAGCCATGACTCCTTCTATTCTGGCTCCCAATAACACAACAAGACAACATTTTAAGACTCCTATGTAGCCTACAGCCCTGTGGTGGCAAGTCGTATTTTGCCTCCGGCTAATAAAATGACATCATCGTGGCATTGGCCCTAAAATGGTCTATATGGAATAATACAAAAGTAACCACTATCAGTCATCACTTATGACTCACTAGAGGTGTGTGTGGCAGTGTATTTATCTTTATAGACTCTGCCCTCTGTCTCTATTTTCTTTTTTTGGTCTTAGGCGTTAGTTTAGAACGTTCATGGGCATGTTCACCAGCCAGGAACACGTAAGGTCGGGGCTTTATGAAAAGGCAGCAACAGGACTGTAAGCAGCATCCATGCAAGAGGAATCTACAAAAATCACATGCACAGCACCAAAAAAAAACAAAACAAAAACTTTCAGCTTGTCAGTTGACTAACTTGGCAGAGATGGCTGCCATCTTGATTTTACATAGATTATTGTATTGTGGTCTTACTGCCACTAGATGTCACAAAAAACATCCCCAAACAAGGACAACAGATCCCAGTTAAGCAGAATGAAGGATAAGGTCCAGTAAACCCAAACTGTAATGTCCTCATATGGGGACACAGGGTCTCAGGAGGATATTTTGCATAATTAAATCCATAGAAAGAGAATAAATGTCATTAAAAACTATTTCTTACATAGGCAGGTATACTAGGCTACATGTTTCTCATCACTACTATTTTGTGCTTTTCAGGTTTATGGTTTTGTTTTATATCAAAGTACTTACGTGATGCTTCAGAGCTGGTGGACGTGTCTTCCTCTGCAGTATCCTCCTCTTCCTCTTCTTCCTCCTCAGTCTCCGTGATCTCTGGCTCCTCTGCCTCAGGGTTGGGCTCCACCCATCGTCCAGGCATGAGGCTGGCTGAGTCGTAGGAATTGCACAGTGGTCCCACGATGTGCGTGATGAATGATTCCTGGAGTTTGGCCAACTGCGGTGCCGCTCGGTCCATGAAGGGGCTGATGGGAAGGCCCAAGGTGGACTCCTCATCGCCCTACATAAAGCATGACCCACATTAGTGCATGAATGTCATGATATGGCTGATTCACATTTCACCAGTGAATACGTGGGTTAAATTCCAGGGTTAAGTCTAACAGTTCTTTAACTATTTACATCAAAATAATTTGAGTCTTGATAGTATAAGAATGTGAAGTCTGGTGCCCACTGCATTAGAGAGAGAAAAATTATTTGGGGCAGAGCCAGAACTCAAAACATACAGTATAGTGTGACAGATGGAGTAAAGGAGGGAAGCCTAAAACTGGGCGCAGACATCAGGACTCTTGCACAGCTTCACAATTTATTCGTACCACTAATGTTTCAGTCCTCCTGGACCTGCGTCAAGAGTGTTTAACACCATTATTTCCAACACTGAGCTCAAATAGAAACTGCTCCACCCATTTCACAGGTGTGCACAGGTGTGAGGGAATTACTCAGCTGTGGGTGTGTTTCTTAATAACTGACAACAGCCTGTGCGCCATATGTCACATATCCTTCAAACAAAAGAATAAGGATCCAGGAAAAACATGGGAAAAACCTAGAAAAGCAAGAGCAGTGTGCAGGATTTTCAGTTCAAACACTCAAGTGATATTTTCCAATGCACCTTCATCTGAGACAGTTGGATGTGCAAATACATTTCAATCCCAAAACATATTAAACAAAATACTTTCCTTGTAAAACTATTTTAAAACCAAGTGCTGCTCTACGTGGTCATTGATACATCACTAGTATCACATGATTCACACAGACCAAAGCGATACTGCGTCATTACCAAGGCTGTGTTCCCTTCTGGGGGAAAGAATTGTGCTGTCACATAAGGAGAGAAACAGGCTGTGGGTTAACCAAGACTTTCACTCTGACATTTGAGGCACATGAAATATGTGAATATTGAATGTCAGTGTGGTGAACGGTTGCTGGTGACAGTTACTACTGATGGATAGCTCATGTTAGTTTGAGTGGGAGGCTGCTGCAACACAATCATACAGTAAAGCTGCATCAAACTGTCGTCTCCAACTAAATCTCAGCCTATAGATCCAACAGGTGGCTATTTACAGGTTTGTTGTTTACAGACAACACTAAGCCTAACGATACCTGGGGATTCAATCAAATACACAAATTGGATTGAGTCACCAGGTATCATGATCTTAACATAAGTAATATCCAGCCAGTGTGTTGTGTCATTGATCTGTTTAGATGTGGAAAGCCTGAAGGGACATGACGGCAATCAAGTTTAATTTATTAAGGGATCAAGAACGCTCAGGTCCAGACAAGGTCAAAATACAATTATGCTGTGCTGGTCTGGTTTACTGGCACATGTAGCTAGTAAAGTTAGCAAGTGCTAACAGTTTACTGATCTGCAAATGCCGGCAAGTGCATGTTTAATAATGTTTAGCTGTATCAATATATTGGCCTATTAATTTTAAACTATTTGTCATGTAAATGGGGTAATATAGTGTGGACCTGTTTTGAAAAATCATGGTAAAAATGTGTGGGAACCCTGAGACATAAAAATGAGTCAAAAGCATCCATGAACGTAATTTACATAGTTTACAGTAAGAGGGTTCCTGGTTTGAACCGGGGTGGGGGGTTTGAACTCCAGGGTGGAGGAGTCTTTCTGTACAGAGTTTGCATGTTCTCCCTGTGGCAGCGTGGGTTTTCTCCGGGTACTCCGGCTTCCTCCCACAGTCCAAAGACATGCACGTTGATTGGTGACTCTAAATTGGCCGTAGGTGTGAATGTGAACATGAATGATTGTCAGTCTCTATGTGTGATAGTCTGGCGACCTGTCCAGGGTGTAACCTGCCTCTCGCCCAACGTCAGCTGGGATAGGCTCCAGCCCTCCTGTGACCCCCACCAGGGATAAGCGGTTACAGAAAATTAATGAATGAATTGCTAGACACTGCTGCCAGTTGTTTGATTCCATGGACTTTTTCATTTAACTGTGGTTTTATTTCTGGCCTGTAGGACTCTGACTTCAGCACATGGCTTTAAAAGAGCTAAATGATCGGTCAATTTTCCAAGTATAAGAATATAGAATATAATGTGAAGGCTGAGGGGCAGCAGCATGTGTGTCATCTATGACGCCTGTATGGATGGCAATGAATAAGAGCAACAGCAAGGTTTTCAGGTTGCCTTGGTAACTGACCCCAAGTGTCATCCCATACACTTAACAGTAGCGTGTCTTTGTTCCTGCCGAGCAGCAAACTGCTAATTTAAAGCACAGTGAGAGTCTATAAAAGATCTGAGGAGGATCTGCATCTTGTTGGACATAAACAAAGAGAAGAAGGAGCTCTATGATCGAGATGTCACCATGATGACATCCTATGTTAGCTTTCCCAATGAATGTCTGATTTCTCTGAGATATACTATCTACTGATATGAATAAAATGGTCAGGTATATTCTAATTGAGCTATCCAAATAAATAAAGAGGGTGTAGGATTAACATTATGTATTAAGTGTAAGCCCAGAGATTCTTTCAGTATTGTGATACAGACACTCAGATCCTGGTTCACAGTTCACACATGACAATCAGTTTAGGAAAGCCTCTCGGCATGGCGGACAAATCTTATCCTCGAGGCTCTGTCGACACGTTCTCTTGTGCTACATGACGAACTCACTGTGTATGATGGTTTGTATGATTTGTATACGTGCCTGAACATGTTCTGTATTGCTGCTTTTTTCAAGGTTGTTGGACTCTCAGGGCTGTCAGTGTAACGAGCGGATGCTGCTCCACCTGAATGACAGTTGCCTGGGCACCCTGCTTGCGTCATAACATCACGCAGCGCTAAAACTGCTGTAACTACAGAGCCTTTCTCCTGCGAGGCTCCAGCGCTCTGTGTGTCCGCCACACAGACCTCAGAGTGGCTTGTAATAAACCGGTTGTGTCACCTAGATGAAGTAGCGGGGTGCATAAGGGCCTGAGCTTGACCCTGAGGCAATTAGCAGAGATTAGCAGCCACGTGGTGCGAAGGGGAAGTATTGTAACAAAGGTCACTGAGGGTGGCATTAGACGGAAGGCATTACTAGATTCTGTTTGTTATAGCAGAGCTGTGGACTGTGGCCACTTTATAAGGTCCACCTGTGCAATCTAATGCAATCCAATACAACTGGTCTGTCATAAAGTCTACTTTCATGATGCCTTTAATGCTTTTTATTCAGAGATGTTAATGCAATTACATGTTTAAGCACTTCAGTCAAAGTTTGGGGTGATGCTGTAATGGACTGAATTATGTTCAGATGTGTGAATATTCTACCTGCTCGTGTATATAAATATAGAGGACAGAAAATTAGAAACACCTCTCAGTGCAATGTAGGTGTACTACAATTGAGTTACTTTAATAATGATCTTTATTTGTAGTCTCTGAGGGCACTTTTGAGGGGCTTAACATACTCATACTTGATAGGCTTATGTAATATCCCAAGACGTACAAAAAAGCCTCTTGGAGCCATGCCTTACACCCAACAGGAAGTCAGCCATTTTCCATTTACTGTGCCACTTTTGTGCATTTTTTAGCCATTTACAGGGGTCGTACTTTAACAAACTACTCCTACAGATTTGATCCAACTGACTTAAAATTTTGTCTGTACCATCTAAAGACCTTGGACATCAGAAGTTTCTAAAAGTTTTGGTCGAACGGCATGACCATGGAAAGGTGTCAAATTTTCATGTTTCGCCACCAAACAAGAAGTGGTTTTCAACTCTAGCATGCATGGTCCAATCTGCCCCAAACTTCACGTTTTATATGGATCTAGGCCCGAAGCCAACTGCATGTACATTAGGTGTCACTGTGATTGTGCCACCTACTGGCACCAGGAGGTAAGACTTGTCAGACAATTATCTTTTGATGTTCCTGAAATTGACATGGTGTGGTCCTCAATTGATTCACAGCAACTGTCTGACTTTCACAAAAGTGATGCCGGCGTCCTACCAGCACCCCTGAGTTGCGCAAAGGTGCGAGGGCCCGCTCATCGCTTCTTGCAGTTTTAATATCGAATTTGGAATACATTTCCAACCATGTCAACAAAAACTGAACATTATAAACTTTGTAATGGGGGAATTTATGGCAGAACTGCAGTACTGGATTGTAATAGACTGTACAGGTGTACCTAATAAAGTGGCTAATGAGTGAGTATTAAAAATGAGGCCACGATTACACATTAGTTCATTACAATGACAACAAAACCAAACATATAAACCACACGTGGATCATTATCCCACTTATACAGCAACAACTACAATATACCTTTATTATTTCTACTGTTTCCCTTGGCTTTTGTAAATAGCGTGTAAATTTATAGCGTAATAGTAGAATACATTATAGGACTAATGCATAAACCTTGTCATGGAATTATGACAGCTCCTCACACAATAACAGCTCTCAGAGGGAGCACTGCCACTGCTATCTCAATATGTCAGAGAGCCCGAATGAAAAATGAATTAATGGGAACAAAATCAATCAAGCCTCAAGTCCAAAGTCTACGTGCAGGAAAAAATAAAGAGGAGACGACTGTATTTCAGTTTCTGTACTTGCTTTTTTTGGGATTTTGAGACAGAATAGAATTAAGTTGTCTGAAACACTCAGCAGGATACCAAGAGCCATGCTGCTCTGCTCCTCTACTCTATTTTATTTTGAGAGAAAACATGAGAAATTCAAGTGGCTGAAATATATTTGCCACCTGCTCTGTGTGTGTGTGTGTGTGTGTGTGTGTGTGTGTCGCCAGATTGACTTTTAGGTCTGAAAAATGAGGACATTTTGCATAGTAAGTACTTTCTAACTAGCTCAAGGATGTGAAGGACTGTGTGAGATCGACTTGAAACAAACTCTTCATTTGTCTGAATGATAATGTCACACAGTGTAGCTCATTGACTCTTTTGGACAACAATGGAGGTCTTTGGCACTAAGTACCGAGCATATAAATGGATAAATAAGACTTGGATTATTCTGCATGAATTGTGTGAGTTTGTAAATGGATGTTTTGATAAAGTTTTGCTGTTGTAACCCTACTTCCTTGTTTGGTATCGTTCTCCATTCCTATTGGCTTGCGGGTAATATACGGGCTACAATTTGTCTTGTTTTATCTTCTTTAGCTTACACCAACATACGACAAGACAGCAAACATCCTGCTTCATTCTAACTCAACTACAGCACATGTTAACCTGGGTGTGTTACATGAAAACCAAATGGTGCGCACTATTGATACAAATCCAGGTGTGTGATAACCAAACATGATTACTGCAATATTCAACTTGGCCTATACAAAAAGTTAGGAACTAATTTTTTATCGACTGTATCCGTGTGTTGTGTGCACCAATTTCCTAATAAAGAGGCAAACTCTAACTTAATAATGTAATCTAATTTCATTTTATATAATCCATAAAACCGTCACAGGAATTATAAGTGTGTGACACATCACATTATCTTACATTATTTTCCTTATATAAACACGGTCCCCAATCAGTTCATAAATCAATATGTTTGCTGTTTTCTGTGCAGACACGTAAGAAAATTTTTCTTCACATATTCAAGGTAACATGGCATGATGAAATGAAATGGCCATTTTGTTTGTCAAGTATTCCTTTATCCTTCAAGGTTTGGGTGTGCGGATAGTGAATGCATCATGTCTATAAGGATCCTCACAAACACGAACATCCACCCACTCTTTTCAAGCATCACATTATTTCTGGTACTGCCTTTGTTTTCTCTCTGACAACCACATGTTTAATTTTAGCTCATGTGATATCCTGTAGCTGTCAGGCCTTCATATTGTGTTAAATTTAAAGCTGTTGAAATTCATCCTTGTTAACTGAACCTAGAAGGTTTTAGAATAAAATGGGTTGAGATGTAGGCCTCTGTTTTGTATTCTCTTGTTTGAATATCATTGTTTTCAACATGTATAAAAATGTTAATTTCTTCTTGCCATAGCTCCAATGATGAGGAGGGTGGCTGTCACTGGAAGACAGTAACATATATGTTACGAAAATATATAAACTAAAATTAAAATGATAAAATGATGTCCTCTGGTATCACCATAACACTGACACCTCAACATATCATTTAGTATCGCAGTGCAGCATTGGACAGCGTGTTCTACTGCACAGGTGTTTGTGTTGTCGTGTTACATCCCCGCAGGCAAACATGACAGTACATTGATCTTTAGTTTGGCGAATACAAACGAGGTCCAAGTTCCCATCAGAGACGGTTCACACACCTGCTCATAGAACTCGTTGACAATGCCCTCTGTCCACTGCAGATGCAGGTCTTTACACTTCAGAGGCCCATTGATGTCCGCCAGTTTAATGCACATCTGGCACACCAGCAATCTGTCATTCTCGTTGGACCAATCGATTCCTGTGGATGGATCATCGCCCACCTGGGGGATGAAAAAACATGACAGGTTGACATTTAACATATTTCAACATGTTGGCAGACACAGCATGTGATATGTAGATATTATGTAAATGTGATGCCACTGATCTGTTCAAAGATGGTGTATTCATATTAATGTATGGGGGGATAATTAATCAGGGAGCGGACATATAGCGACACTGAATAGCAATGTGGATGAGACAAAGCAATGAGGGCTACAAACTGTAGCCTCCAGCTCCATTATGAGGCACATAAGCAGACTTTTTCCTGAGATACAAAGCGCTATATTTAAAAATGTAGAGGTTTTAATTACTGTGCTTTAAATATGTTGTGACCACTTGTGTGAGATGTGAATAATTATGCAGCGCTCTGAATTAAATCAGTGGCATTTCTGACATCAGCTTATTTCTACAGAAGTGACAGCACTTAAACACACAGAGTTAAAGCTTGCATTAATCTCAACACTGAATGAATTTGTTATTTCTAGCTGTCCTTAATGAGCTTCAGATCTTGAGAAGGAGCAACACTGACTTCCCAGAGCCTTGTCATTCTAACCTAATAACTCAGGAAGCTGAAGAGATCAAGTGCGAAACTTGATGGGTACTTCACAGAAAGCTAATTTGCTTCCAGGAAGAGCAGAGCGGGGTGCACTACAGTGAGAGACAGTGCTGCTACTTCTGCTGCCAAGCCAGTGCGCTCAATGCTAGCTGACAGGCCCTGGCCATCGAGCACCACCACCGTACTAATACTCACAATGGAAAAACCCAAGACCCTCAACTCTGAAGCCAACATTCTGTCTGCACTTAAATGAGTTCTTGAAAAGCCGCAGGGTGCTTTGTGTTGTTGACGTGAGCTGAACATCTTGCAAGTGCTGCAATGTTCTGCACAAACAGATCTATTCTTCAGAAACCACTGGGCATTTCCCTTTCAATAAAGTTTTTCTTTATATTAAAAGAGCTGAGGTATGAACCTATGAGGCAAACACTTCCACCGAATACATGTGACTCAAGAAACTGAAGAATACTGCATTATCACTGTTCAGTCTAGTTTCCAAAGACAACAAAATAAAACAACTATTCAAACATAAACTTTTCACTTTATACATATCTGAGGATGGGTATTTATAACCTAGGGTTGGCATTAACCTGAATCCCAAAGGCCCAAAATAATTTAGATCAAAGGTCAATAAACAATTCGAGAAGTTTTAAAGGTGTGAACACAGCAATCACACTCGGGTGCGCACCAAAACAACAAGATCGAGACCTTCTTGAAGAGGTGGTCTCGGTCTGGTTACAAACAAACTCTGGTGCGGTTCGTTTGTGGTGAGAACATGTTCCGACCTCAATCCGAACCAACTGTAGTCACATGACACATTGTTTGGGTTAAACATGAGCATGTTACAGTCCTGGAGGATTATTAATGTGCACCTCCTCCTGTACTGCCTTAATATGCACATTCAGCACATCCAATGCATCAAAACATTGTTTTCTAGTTGGAGCCGCGCCTCGTTTTCAAACTGTATGGCTTGACTAAAATGAACAATGACAGCAATATAGTCCACGATGAGCAGCACTAAAATCAACCTGCGTAGTTGTCCCTCCATTGTGACATTAGAAAGTGTCACATTTATCTTGCAAGTGTACTCTTCTTCAACGTTTTGTTTACTTCCTGGATTCTTCCCACATGGAAATTCTGACCAATCAAGAGCAGCTTTCTCACGCAGGCATTTGATCACCCTAAGAGACTAATGGTAACAACAATTTTTGAAATTTGTCCAGTATTGAGCAGGTCGAGGAAATGGGCACCAATGTAACCTTTGGGGCAATATCGTACCATCAATATAATTCCACTAAAAGTGCTTAGTTTTGCCACTGACAGGCTCAGGTTGTTATTATTAGTGTTTTTCTTTGGTCTGGTTGGTTTTTTATTGATTTCCTGCAACAACTCAACTTGCGAGACTTCAGAATGAGACCTTTCCTTGAGAGAGACTTGGTTACACAATAACAAACAGTGCAAAGGTAAAGAAGAATATTTCATATCCTTGTCAGACACTTGTCAATAGTAAAAACAAGCACTTTTAGTGGATGTACACTAACGTCACCACATTGCCCCGGAGATTACGTTGCAGCCAGTTTGGTGGCTCCCACCTGCCGTGTTCTTGCTTAGTACTGGACTAGTTTCAAAAAACTGTTCTTCCCATTAGTAACTGAGAAACAAAAACATGGGAAAATGACATTCAGGTTGACAAAGTACCCTTAAAGTTTCCCTTTAATGGCAAACAATCATGTTCTCAGAACTACCTTGGCATTGAACTCAGCCAGGAAGTCAAAGTGCTTCTTCAGATCAGTGGCCAATATGGCCTCAATGACCAGGAAACGGAAACGCTTGAACTCCCCGTGGTCCAGGTTGACGAGGAAGTTGAACTCTGGCCGCGACATGAAGAGGTTCCAGGCCGAGGCAGCGTGGTGGTTTTCCAATACGGATCGATCATTGTAGAGCACGGCCTGCAAACACACAAACACTTTACATTTACATAAACAAGTACAGAAATGCCTGTTTATGAATCCAGCAATCCTGCACATACACTGTAACGTGAGGGTTCAATATGTGGGGGCTGGATCACTCATATTGAGAAGAAACAGCACAACGGTGATGGATAACTTTCTCAGCTTTCTTCACACTTCATCAGCTTCACAACCACTTCCTTGTTTCTGACTCACATGTCACTGACTTACCCAATCAGAAGCTGGGAAGACTTTGATTGAGGTAAATGTAGGAAAATAACAGAGATAGATTCAGATGATTACTGTAACTGTTTTAACATCATTAAAGGAAGTAGTTATACTGTAAATATTAACAGAGTGTTGGTAGCAGTAACTCAAATATATGAATTAACTTCACTTCTGAATCTTTCAGGGCTAAAAAAGAGAGACAGGATGATGTAGATGATTCAAATGTTCTTCAGATCTCCTAGAGTATTTTTAAGAAAATTAGAGCCACTGTACTCTTTTACTTCTCTCTGATAAATAAGCATATTTCAGTATTATGACAGCCTTTTTTTGCCAAAATGTAGATATGTCTCTGATAAGATATGTCTGGACAGAAACAATTGCATTTTCAAAGTCAATTTTCAGTCTGTTGTTGGGGGGACATATCACTTCTGTTACAGTTTGCAGCAATGCAGAGAGCTGCTCGGAAAAGTGGCACATTAAGATCATTTTCTTCACAACATCAACACACCTACATGCCGAAGAGCTGCTGTGTGACTGGTTGTACAACCAACAAGATCAAGACTCCAGGTGTCCAGTTTTACATCATACCGGGTTAGGAAAGGCAAAGGAAAAAATGGCTGTGGCTATCATGAGGGCTCACATGAACAATGATGGGCAGCAGTGTCTCAGTCTATGGGGACTTGGGTTGGGAACCAGAAGGTCGCTGGTCAAAGACCCCATCCGGACCAAATATAGAGTGTGGGCTGGTGGCTGGAGTGGTGCCAGTTCGCCTCCTGGGCACTGCCAAGGTGCCTACTAGCAAGGCACTGAACCTCCAACTGCTTGGGACGCCTGTCCATGGGCAGCCCCCTCACTCTGACATCTCTCCATTTATTGCATGTATAGGTCCTGTTTGTGCATGTGTGTGTATTTCAGGCCTGTGTGTGTATGACGACAGAGTGGAAAAATTGTATTTCCACTCAGGGATTAATAAAGTATATCCTCTTCTTCAAAACAGACCCTGTCCCCCCTGGTCAAATCAACTATGAACTGGTTAACTAGCAGTTAAAACCAGGATATTATCTACTTAAGTAGATGTTTGATCAAGTTGTTGTATATGTTTGCATATTCAAAATACAGCTATTTCTTTGCGTTGTTGTCCCAGTGGTCTGCAGGAGCCTTGTATAAGCACGATTCAGGGCCAATCAGGGCAAATTTTCTCACATATCTTGCCACAGAATCACAAGAGCGGGCTTCAAAATAATTAATTGCCATTTTAGCAACCAGAAAGGAGCTCAACTCAAGATTTTGTACAAACCAGAGAATACCCCCCCACCCCCAAACAAAGATGGCGGCAATCTCTTGATGTCACGACTTTGGTAATACATCTCAACAGAACTTTAGAAATCCAGCCTCAACACCTGTCAGTTTCAGATGAGCATCAAGGAGCTACTGTAAACAGTGACTGTCTGATTATGCTGTCAAAGACTGATGATTCAGTTCAGCCCTGCGAGAGCAGTTAGGCAGTGAAAATGATAAAATGAAAGAAAACTGCCAATCAAATGATCGTCTCGTTGATTACAAAGAATGTCTGAGTGTGTAACTGTTAATCAGCTAAATTAACTTCAAGTGACTTTCCCACTCAGGTGCTGTTCTCTACACTGTAAAAAATTATCCATGGGGTTTTGTTTGTTTGAAACTTTTGTTTCATTAACATTTTTTTAGTTAGTTGAAAACTTATCTTAAGAAATCAAATACATTTTTAACATTTTTAAGTAGAAAGGAATTAAAACAAATAAGAAAATATCTTAAATAAAATACACAACTTCTGGATAAATATAAGTTTTTCGAGGTCAAAGAAAATCATGTTGGCTGTACTGAACTAATTTTTTTGTCAGATTATAACAGACTCACAGGATTTACTCAATAAGATAATAATACAATAATTTTTTAAAGTAAAGAGTGTACTACAGGCTGATTAGCACGAGTACCTGTGGGGCGCTGGTGGCCACGAGGAAAGCATTGGTCCGCCCAGGGTGGTCATAGTCGTGCATTGCGGCAGCCACATAAAGGGCCATAAGCTCCAGAGCAGGTATGAGGCCTGACAGGCAGCCGTAACCATCTTCTGACACAGTGTAGGTCTTTGAAACCAGGAAGCCCATATGACTGTGTGTTATTCCACTGTCGGAGTCTAGCCGCGGGGGAACAGACAAAGTGAGTGGGGTGAAGAACAGGGTGGCAGGATTTACACAAACACACACAATGTACTTTCACGTGCACATGCCTCAACACACACGCACTGTAAGGCACGCACACACATGCAGACACACACACACACACACACTTGAATGTTCAAATCCACTTATATGTAGATCAAAGGGATGGCCCTAGTAAGGCATACAAATGAGGTTATGGAAATATGGGTGAGAGGGAACTCTAATCTGCCTACAATTTCATGCTGTTCTAGACTTCAAATAGTGTTTGGTACGTAAATGCAAGTGCCAAAAGCCTGAGTGAGATAAGACAAACTGTGAGTAGGATAAGAACACACACTCCTGCAGGTTTGATGCTCCGACATTAATGAGATAGCTCACAGTAAAGCTGCAGGCAGATGGGAAAATCTAACTAAAAAAAAAGTCTGGCCTACATATAGACAGTCTTTATGGTGATAAATGGCTTAACAAAAGTTAGAAGAACTCAACAAAAAGGGCACAGGGAGATCATGTGTTCTTATGTGACAACTTCCAAGACATTTTTGGGGCTTATAGATTCACACACCAGCACCCCCACCTGGACATGCAAGAATGTGCACTGATGGACCAACCTGAGTCACTGGCGGAGCCGTGGTCAGTAATGAGGCTGGGCAGACCAGGCACAGCCTGCGTGGTGAGGTACCAGACTGCATGAAGCACATCTGTGGCATGGACCCTGTTGTGATCTGGGTCAGGAGACAGAAAAGTGTGTGTATGCTTCTCCACCAGAGTGCAGTGTTAGGCTGCTTATGTTTCTTGTAAGACCATAAAGGCTGCACACAGTCACATAGGACGGTACAACATGTCCCTCTAGTGGCTGGTGTCATTATTACAGCTGCAAATGTAAAGTGAAGCACATATAAAACAAAGGAGGATGTTCAAGCTTACATGGTATGTCTCTGTAACCATTCTCAAGGGCATGGAAGTAGTTCATGAATTCTTTTACAGGGATCTTGAAGGTCTCAAAGAGGCCTGTGTCTTCAAAGAGCCTGTAGGACACCTGAAACACAAAAATCAAAGTCTGTGAAGATCGCCAGGCTCCGATAATCAACAACAGGACTCGGCAGATAAGAGACTAGATATTGTCTTAAATTTTGGACATCTTAATATTATAAATGTGGTCTTTTTCTTTATTTAAAGGCTGCATTACAGTGAAGTGATGTAATTTCCTGAGCACACCAGACTGTTCTAGCTGTTCTATTATTTGCCTTCACCTGCTTAGTCATTATATCCACATGACTGATGGTTATTGCTCAAAAATCTGTGTAAGTATTTTGAGGAAGCACCAACTTTTAACCGTACAGTATTGTCGCAATAATGATAAAGAGGTATTTGGTCAAAAATATTGTGATAGTGATATCCCCCAGGCCTACACTTTCATGAGTGCTGATGAGAAATGTATTGTGAGTTTGACTGTCAGAGATGCTGGAACTGGTTGTGGCTGATGTGTGCTTTCATCAAATAACGGAATAATTAAGAATGTATGTAAAAATGTAGTGTTAGAATTTTTTCGACATGCTATTCATTTATTTATTTATTTTACACAAGCTGCAATAATTTGAAGGCATTTAAAACAGCCCTTGAATTATTAGTCACTTAATATTTTACTCTACAGCCCTACAGGATTGTCTTAATATTGAGGTATTTTGGCAGAAATATTCTGATATTTAATCAATATCACTCAGCCCTAATAAACACATTACATGTAAGAGGGTTACAAAAAAAACTGAAAATGGTAATCAATAAAAGCAAATATTGAGATGCTGCAGGTAAAATGATGCAATTGCATGTTAGTGTATTCATTTCTGAATGCAAAGACACATCATGTTACTGAGTATCTCAGCAGCTTTTATTACTGTATTTTATTGCTTAACTTTTGTCCAAATCTTTCATTATTATGCATATAGTCCAGTGGGTTTTAAATGGTGTGTAATGATAACCACACATTATTATTGCAATATTCAACTGGGCCTACACAAAAAGATATGAATCTATTTTTGACTGACTGTATCAGTATGTTGTGCACACCCACTTCCTAATAAAGAGGCAAACTAGCTAAAAATGTAATTTATTTGAATTTAATTTAAAAAACCTTCACGGTGGAACTTTTTTGTCACCATTCGGGTATGGGAATATTATTGTGTGTAACATCAAAAGCCCTGATTGGCAGCCAGTGTGAGGGGTGATAACACTTAAAAGGAGAAAGTCGTGAGTGGGACGATGGATTGCTTTATTGTACGGAGAAAATTAAAGACGACAAACTGTCAGTAGACAAAAAACTGTCAGTAGATAGTCGTGGTATGAGTGCTAACACACGTTATAGAAGCTATTGGGCACAGATATGAATACAGGTGTGCCTTGAGGTTTTGGCTTGCCCTTTAATGTGCCTTTGAAAACAAGTGATAGAGTCCCTCTGAGCTCAATCACTCTCCGCTCACCTGACTGAGGATCCGTCCACATTTCCCGTTGGTCCTCTCCATCAAACTGAAGATGGGGAAGTTCCAATTGTTTAACTGACTCATCAGAGGCTCTAAGTCCTCCATTAGTAACGGCTCTGGAGCCAGAATTGGTTTGTCCTGTTCAAGTGACACGTGAGGAAAAGTAGTTATAAAAACAGATACAGTGTAAATAATGTCTGTTTCACTTGTAATATATGACGATGTGATTGTAGGCTTGTCATGTTCTGAGCAGTCATTCTGCCTCCTCTCACCTCTGGAGGTATTAGTTGGTGGAGGATGACATTCTGGGCGGAGTTTTTTCCTTCTTCTGTGTCCTCCTCTGTATGTGCTACATCACTGCTGTCACTGTGGTTGGCTTCGTGGGTGCTGTCGTAGTCTGATGACACAACCACTTGGTCCTCTGCTGGTAAGAGTAAAAACAAAAAAGTGTCACACTGCAGCCTGAGGGGAAAAATAAGGGAAAAATCCTCCGTTAATCACCTTAAACTGATGCATATTTTTAGGGGTGTTGAGTTTACTTCTCTGGGAGATCCACTTCCCCTAATCCTGCGTTATGATTATTTTCTGTAATTCTCACAGTGAAAGTCCCAGAGATGGTGATTGCTCTTCCTTATCAACACCGGTGCGTCTCAGTGATTGCAGCCACACCCTTTACTCAACTTGTCTGATAGTGTGTGTGGCGGCAGCAGTGCTTCATATAGTAGGTTCTTTTTATTAAACTTTTATATTTTGAAATGTTGACAAGCACAAAATACAATAAACATGTACTTAGATCATTATATCTTTAATATACAACAGGCAACATGTGCCCCCACCCACCTAAACATGGAGTACATGACAAAAACTAACAGTGATAAATATAGAAATAATGAAAATAACTGGAAGAGAAATACCAGACTTAAGGAGTTTTTTGGCAAATGTGTTCAGATAGCTAGATAAGATTTTATTTTGCCCTGTGATTTTAAGTTACAGGAACAAAGTTTAAGCATAAGATGAAAACAATCACTATCTTGAAAGAGGGGTGGAGGGGCCCGACTGCCACCTGGAAATATGTTCATGTTCAAAGAAAAACACATGTTGAAAAAATGGTGCAATTTTCTATATGCCATGCAAAAGGCAAACCCAATCTCCATCATGGTTTTCTTATTTTGTAAAATAGTATCAGTCTTTAACAACATTATATGCTTAGTCTACACAAACTGTAAAAAATAAAAAAAAACTATCACATTAAACTCCTATTTTATTTGGTAGTTTTTTGTCATATACAGATATGTAATGATGATTGCTGGGAAATATGTATGTTGATGTCCAATATCAAGTGTCTGTTTAATCATTTAACGAGACGATACGATTTGCAGCAGCTAGTTTAGGTGCAGAATCTCTCAAGACTGACAAACTGTGCACATCTGCAAGTGAGTATGAAATAAAAGCAGCAGTGAGACACACTGTTGGTAAAATATTCCTAAAACTCTGAGTGTGTGATCCATAACTAATAACTAGGGTGCACTGGGACCCATCAACAAAAGATATAAGACTCAACATACATCTGTAAATATATTGGAAAAGTTTTTATTTTCCCTGTGACACCAGCACACATTACTTGGGACAGTCGTTTGTTTGGGGACATACATTTGTATTGTGAGTGTTTTGAATATGTATTCATGTAACAGGGTCAGTTATACAGCAGTGATATGTGTAACAGAGTCAGATGTACATTTGTAATATTAAGAATTGTATTTACACAAAGTTTGTTTCCCTGACATGCTTGGGCCTCCATAGTCAATATGTGGAATGTTTGATATTACGTTCATCTTACCCCACCTATAAAGGGGTGTCTCTTGCCTTATCTCTCCCCTTTTTGCTGTTGTACTCCATGGGAGAATGATGCAAGTTAGTACGGTTGAAATTGACAGAGAATTTTGTTTCTACCTCTTCCTGTCAGAGTTGTCAGGAATAAACAGAGATCGCCTCCATAGATATTCAAAGTCTGGGCCCCTTCATATCAACACAATGCAGACAACACCAGAGTCCACCACTTACGGTACATACTGTATACATTAAGTTACTTAAAACACCAGGATATACACCACATATCCACAACGTTCCTGGGTTCAATTGCAGTTTTGGGACCTTTGTTGCATGTCATCATGGATGGATTACTGTACAGGCCTACTGGGTGCAGGCTCAGGGGCCCAAAGTGTCTGGGGGACCCCTGGACTTCACTTACAAAATGTAAAATTATTACGGACTGACAAGTAAGAGACTTAAAATGGATGCAAAGAGACACAAAAGGACCACAAAGACATGCAAAGGAACTACAAAAGGAAAGAAAAAAACTACAGAAGTGAGCAAAACAACTACAAAAAACCCACAAAATTACCTCAGAGAGACACAAACCCACAAAAAGATGCATAACAGCTACAGAGAAATGCAAAACCTTCACAACCTTGGCATAGCTGTGTCCAGGGGCCCATTGTCTAAAAATCCACCCCCAACACACACACTCACAATTTCTACACTGTCAAATAAAGGTGAAAAGGCCCCAAAATAATAACAAAAATAATCATAATAATGATCTGTGATATGGTGTATATGCCCACAAACACTCACACTATGCAGCTTGGATGTAGTGCTGGTAGTTATAGAAAGAAGACTGGGAACATACCTGACCGTGGTATCCTGTCTCCCTTGTCTAAAGAGCCCTCCCCATGGCTCAGTCTGATGTACTGTCTCCCACAGCTGCAGACAAGAAGCGGTTTAACAGGTTAGAGATGAAGGAATATGCTTTATTTAACTCCATAGCATGTGACGTTCCCTGTTGTAATGCTGTGATATTTGCAGCTGGTGCCACGTTGCATCTTCGACTGCTCTGTATATATGTCAGGATCAATCAGTTCAAATGATTTCTTTTAGGAGAATATGTTCAACCTCGATGCTGGAGACTCCACGCTGAAAGACTGTTAAATGTCAAAATAACAACACATCAGGGTCAATTTTATCCTCTGCTCAGACATTTACATCCACATGTATTAAAACATCTGCAAATCAAATGCAAGAATCTGCTTTGCAGTTTTTGTAGGGTAAATTAAATTTTAATTACTCTTGTGGGGTGATTGGTGTTCATCATAATGTTGAGAGTTCTATGTAGTTGGTGTTGGTTGCCGGATTAGACGACACCAGACCCCAAAACAACCGAAAATGTTAAAAAGAAAACAACAACAATGGGGACAAATGCAGAATACCATATGTGTGTTTGTTTGCAGAAAGCAAAATGTGCAAGCTTTTGCCGTCTGTAGCTGCGCCAAAGAATTGGGAATAACGCCATTCGCTACATCTGTCTTTGATGTCTAACCAGTCGGCAGAAGTTGTCAAGAGAAAAAAACTTAATGGGATTCCTACTGTGCTGTCCCCACATGAAACAGACGCTGTACAGATGCTCGAAGAAAGAATACTCATTAATGAACCTAATGGATGCACACATTAACACAATGCAATGAGAATAAGCAGCAAAACAAACTCGAAACAGTTGCTGGCGCTGGCGCTGTTACAAATGAGTCATCAGTGCGTGAGCCCACCCTCTTTGAGCTTCATGACAAATCAGTGTCAGCCACAGGAACGGCTTACTGAAAGCCACAGACCTTAAAGACAGATGACAATATTCACATTTACTGACTGGTTTTATAAATCAAATGGCAAATATTATCTTTAAGGGAGAGAGCCTTGAGCCGGCCTGCGCTGGTTAGTTAGCTGTGTGACACCACGGGGAGCCTCCCGAGCTGCTCTCAACAGCTTTTCCATGTTCCTCCACCGAGGCCACTGTCAGGCTGTAGGTGGTTCCTATTAAAATACCTCTCCCTAAATGTTGTAAAACCTGCCTTCTCAGGGCAGGAAATGCCTGCCGTTAGAGCATGGTGTCACAGGGAGCACAAAGCCCTGTAGTGTGTCTATCTCCTTCTGATAAATTGTTTCTCGAACACTTTCGAGCCGAACCCACCCTGCCTAATGGTCCTGAGGCCCCAACAAAGGGAGTTCTGTTGTGTTTGCGGGGCCAGGTTGGACCACTGTGTGTAATGCCTAGCAGGTGTGGAATATAAAATAGTTTGATAGTTTGGCGGGCGAACAGTTAGTACATTATTGTCAGGGGGGTCTGGGCAGGCAGCAGCGCTTGGCTTAAAAGGTTTACTTTTAATGAAAGTTGAAGAACTGGCAGACACTCTTCCTATTTTGCTAAAGCAGCAGAATGGCCTCAGCTACTGACACTGAGCCTTCAGCGCTGAATGTAAATAAGACGGCCGGCCATTTTCACTAGAGGAATCTGTCAGTCATGTATCAAGTGACTCTGCTTTTATCACAAAAAGCTCCTTAAGTGTAGTTTCAGTAGTTAGCGCTGTAGTTACAGTAATTTAACTGTCCCAGTGAGAAATGCCTACAGCGTGAAGACAAAATAAACTTTGCTCTGTGTTTTTGTTTCAGCCTTGTCTCAAAGAACTGGCCTTTATAGAGCAGTAATTTCTTTGGGAAGAATCTAACTGCTGCCTACAAATATGTTTGTTCAGTCAAACATCCTGCATCCAGGGGAATGGCAGATTTAGGCACTTACGGTTGAGATTAGGAAAAGAGCATGGTTTCACTTAGATACTGAAAAAATAAACCTGTCTTGTGCTTTAGACAGTCAGAGTGGAGTTCTTTATTCTTTAACCAAAACCACATTTTGTCTCCAACATTAACTGAGGGCTGTGAGCGCCTAAAGACAACCATCAGAACATTAACGGTGCTGTTGTTGTCACAAGTGGATACCATCATTTTTTAAGAGTGGATATTGAAGGAAAAACAAATTAAATATGTTGTCAGTCAACATTATTTTTTCCAAAATATGAGATACCATTGTGACATGTAACCAAGCTAAATGACTGAATAAATAAAGCACAAATAAAGGAAAACAAAACAAACACACGCAAATATTATAGAAGAAATAATAGAAAGTGACTAAATACAATCCATGTAGTTTTTACTAGAACTGAGATGCTGTTGTCATAAGTGATGATGACAGACTTATATTTTCCCGTTCAGTATTAGACAGTCTTCTTGCCATCTTATTTTTTCTCTTAGTTTATTGTCACCTTGCAGGATATTAAATATCACTGAGATTTGATGCTTAACAACCCCACATTTATAATTTTTGACCAAAAACTGCGTCATAAATATAACATTTTTACATTTAAGGCAGCTACTATCATGTTATTTTATTATCAATTAGGCTGGTATTTATTTTCTCAATGAACTGATAATTATTTGGTCAGAAAAAAGTGGAAAAATGCAGATTCTTTAAGTCTAAAATGACGATTTTAAGTTGTTTCTTTGTCCATTAAAGAGAGCAACAGAGTCAGGAATCTTTCACTTCCACAGAAAACTAAAACCAGAAATTATTCACATTTAAACGTACAATATGTGATTTTCAGCAGTGAGGTGTCTCTCAGTCAAAACAACAACAAAAGACAGAGCAATGCTGTCACTGCAGTCAGTTACTCCTGGTTAGAATTCCTCCAGTGATCTTCATTCAGGAGGTTTTTACCGGGAGCCAAATTATCTGCAGAGGTGTCTTCCTCTCTAAAACAAACTGACCTGGTGACTTAAACTGGTAAAAGCACTGAATAAAACAGTTTTACGTTAAAAATCAGTGTTTCTCCAACACTGATTGTCATGGCAGGGGCTAAAGCTGAGCCGCCACTAAAGTTTGCTCAGCTTGTTTTATCCAATAACTGATGACTAAAATACTTCATCTGGTTAAACCAGGGGTGTCAAACTCATTGTAGTTCATGGGCCACATAAAGTCCAATTTGATCGCAGGTGGGCCGGACCAGTAAAACCATTGCATAATATCCTATATATAACAAACACCTCCAAATTTGCAAATGACGTGCATTTTTCTGTATATTTCTACTCCTGTGTTGTAATCCTGACATCACCACACCAAACTAAGGTGAAAGAAAAGAACTGTTAAAGGGATCTAAAGCAGCATTTTACATAAAGAAAGCTACTCAGTGTTTAGCTTGCTCCTGACACCTGGCACCTCTAAGCCTCCACAAGTGCATCACTGTTAGGTGTGCAAGGTCATCCAATGGGCTGGATTGGACCCTTTGGCCTGTTTTGGCCCCTGGGCCATATGTTTGACACAGCTGGGTTAAACCATATAGTTAAAAATGGCCAAAGTTTAAAAAGGGAATTGTAAGAATGTGGCTTAATTTATTACAAATAAATTTAAAGGTAAATTTTATACTTAAATATATTTCTCTGGATTATTTGACATGTATCCTGGACTCATGTCGTGGGATATCTGTCACAGAACAGATACTCCCAAATCACAATGACCAGTCCAATGAGTATTTAGTACAAATCACAGCATCCTAAAATATCAATGTATTAGAGCAGAACATATACTATTGTATAAAAATCACAACTATACACAGTTTGTATATTCTGTTCTGTTGTATGTATTGTTTTCCCCTAAAAAAAAAACCATATTTTTAAAAAAAAAAAAAACAGAATGTGGCTTAAAACTGGATAAAAAGTCATTTTATGATGCAAACTGCATATGATGCAATTGACAGGTGACGGTGACCAAATGACACAGACTGTGTCCTTGAATAAAGTTACAGATTTCACTGGGCTATAACTGAAATGTTTGGGCTAATGTAAGTACACAACTCAACAGAAAATCTAACAACAGTTAAGTAATTTTTAGACATTTTAATGCAAAAAATACACATTTTATGTCTTTAAACAGCATCAAAGTGTTTTTACATATTGGCTTCAAAAAAGACTCCAGAAAGATTTGCAGTTGACTTTTCTGTCAGTTGACTATTTAATTAATTGGTCTTTACAGCTCTAGATAGATTCTGTATAACTGTTTTGTGATTGATACTCTTGTTGAGTGAAATAAACATTTCCTTATTATAATGTTATAAAACAGTGAATTTTCTTTTCAAACCGTGCTTTCGTTTTTGTTAAAGTAGTCATAAAGAAATAGTGTGTAAACATAATGTGCAGAAGACACGCAAGCAAGACAGCTATCACTAGGAACTGGGGTAAAGAAACACCATTAACGAAGGACAAGTGACTAAAAATTGTGGAAGAAATCTTTTAAATGGAGAAGTTGACACACACACGGAGACTACAGGAAGCACAACTAGAAAGAAAATGGGCAAATTGACTCTATACAAGACTCAAAAAGACGACACTGGACTGGAATAATAATCAATAGATACACTAATCTTTAAGGCTGTAAGGATGTGTCTTTAAAGATATTTTTTAGGGCATTTTTTGCCTTTAATCAACAGTGAAGTGTGAAGGGGGGAGAGAGAGGGAGAGACATGCAGCAAAGGGCCACAGGCTGGACTCGAACCCAGGGACGCTGCAGCAACAGCCTTGTACATGGGGCGCCTGCTCTACCACTAAGCCACCGACGGCCCTTTACCCATGTTTTTGTTTTGTCAGCTTTTATTATTTTATAATGCTGTTGTAACTGACATGTCAGCGTCACAAAAAATGGTTTAATAAAGATTTAATTGACGAAAAAATATGCAGACGACACAAGACTAATCATGCAAAAGTCAAACAAACAGGGTTGAAGGTAGGCACATCCGAAAAACTTTTACACGTGCTGGATTAAAAAGTTAACGTAGGGCAAAGTTGACAGTGTCTGATGAAGATCTTTGTTAGTTCAAAATGCTGCACACTTTTAATACAGTGTGTGGATCTTTTGTCTGATTCTCATCAAAATTGGTTTGTTGCTTTACACATAATTGTAATAAATATAAATACAGCCAAAGTAAATTGTCAACAGTCAATTGGGAGTCTTTCTCTGAAGTAGAAAATGACTCCTGCTCTCCTCCAAAAAGCACCCTGGCATTCCCCAGTATGAACCGTCATCAAGTTAATTATCCCGCAATAGGAAATACTGTATAAATTGCTACATTGTCTACATTTTCTGAGAACAACCTCCTCCTCCCAGGTTGCTTATCTTAATAGTTTGGAGCCATGCAATAAGCCTCGACTGGCCTCTGCCCGCTCCCCTCTCTGCTGCAGTTTACTCCCAGATTTTATACTCAACCACTCACAGCAGGTTGACAGATTACCATTGGTTCAGAGCCCAAACGGACAGTGTCCAAGCCACGATAAACACAGCAGCCATTATTTCTGCTTCCAGTAATCTACCTACTCTCGAGCCAGATGACGTGAAGAAGATAACAGCACAGTGGCCGGGGCTGAGGGAAATGGAAGGTATTCAATCGCCCCCGTTTTTTGTTTTTTTTTCTCTGTCTGTGTGATAAAAAAGCCGATATTGTAGCTTTGAAGTCGGTGTTATTCCTTCTTAACAATGTACGTCACTGAAAGCTGACATGATGGAAAAAGGGGGGAGAAAAAAAAGAAGCCTAATGTCCTAATTAAGATTATACAGATTTGATGATGGAGCAGAGAGACGGCAATTGAAGCCATGTGTTCATTTTCTCCCCTCCATGTGTTCTCCCGCTCCTTCCCCAACTGTTTCTGCCTCTCACTTTCTCTGACGGGACTCATTACATATCAGGAATGGTTATTGGTGATTTGTTTGATCTGTAAATAAATTCATATGTTGCTGTGTCTTGGCCGGCTCTCAGAAGGGATAACAAATACAGGTTGGAGTACATAAATTACAAAACGCACTCCCTTCTACTCCCCAAAACTTGTGATGGTTGTGTTAAAGCCCACTTGAGAGATGACGTGTTGGCAGGTTGCCGGGTGCTAAGAGACCATCACAGCTTTAACCCCCGACAGCAAGCAGTTGTCAGTAGGCATGGGCTCTGTTTAAATGTTTTTCAGTTTAACACCGAAGCCTGAACCAGCTCTCTTTTTCATTTCAGGCATCTGGATAAGCGCCAAGTGCCTGAAACTAAATTTAAATGAAGTGTTACTCCGAAGAGAGCCCTCTCAGCTGCAGTAAACTAAACCCAGAGACTCTTTGTACTCTCCAATTGTGTCTGTGTAACCCCTGCCAGAAGAAGCAGCTGTGACAGTGTGTCTAAGCCCGCTCGCGCGTGTGTGTGTGTGTGTGTGTGTTAATTGTGAGGTTCTGGTGACTGGGGAGAGGCCCAGGTGTTTGTTTATACTCACACCACCATAAGTGGCCATAGCTGGGGCCTGCTGCTGGGCCGGGCTGAGCTTTAAGACCAGGCGACGGGGCTTTGTGTACAGAAGCTGCTCCGTGTGCTTACATTTACAGAACTTGTTCAAGTATCACACTGTCATTGTGCAAACAGACCCAAACAAGCCACTGACAGACAGACGCAGCCCACACAGTACTTTACAGGGCTCAAGATGCAAAACAAAACAGTGTGCAGAAGTTTTTTTTTACTCAGTGAAGTAAACCAAATAATTTAGAACTGATGGTTGGAAAGTTTGTAGTTATCAGTTGTGGAGTTTGGTATCAGATTTCCAGTATATTGCATCACAGATAAACTAATATAGAGTCTATAACAGCTTTTAACCAGAAGTGTAAAAACTTCTTATTAAAGTAGAAAGAAGACAGATAGGTGAATGTACTCAGCAGTAATTAGTATGACTACAATTTGTATAATGAGTAATGCCTGCTATGATTAAATCCACATGTCACGACTTTCACTCTGTAAGTCTGTAACGTAGCAGAGGCACAGCAGCCCTTGTTTTGCTATCATGAGCTGGGCCAGGACCTCTATGGAGATAAGTGATATAAACTTCTAGAAGTCTTTAATTTAATATGCATTTACTTGTTTGTTTTATTTCTTTGAAAGTGTTCTTTCGTTGCCAGGTAGAGTTTCCACAGTTACTTTGGTTGCTCCGTTCGCCACCACTGGAGATTGTAACTGCAAAGAACTTGTAATTATACTTTCAGTAACTCGGGACAATCATTAAACTCGTTCGGGATGAACTGCGCCTCGCCTGGAAAGTGGACATGAGCAGGCGGCAGCAGCAGCAGCAGCAGGGGGCGGTAACAAAAAGCTGCGGTCAAGTTTCCCCATAGTTTCCAGCAGCCTTCAGTCTGAACAGGAAGTCACAGGAACACTCACATCCTATTAGATCTGATTCTGATTTATTAAAGCGTTATCAGACCCATATATCAGTTTGTTTGCAGACTCTAATTGTTTTTATTATGACAGAGCAGCCTCTTACTGTAGTTTCTGTTCATGGTTCAACCTCCATTCAACTTGAATTTTCATGTAAATCAGCATCGTATCAGTTCGCTGCTGTCTATAAACCAGCTGAGCAGACCTGTGGCCACAGTCAAACTACATGAATACGTTAAAAACATCAGTCTGATCGTCAAAGACAGAGGATCGAAATACAAGACAACACTTTTCATTAAAGATCAGTCAGATATAGTCTAGTCAGGACCTCACATCTGTTACGTTATTCCTCGAAAGACTTTGTGTTAATAAATACTTAAGTACCTTAAGTTTTAATAGGCTATTATTTGCTTAAATTACTGAAATCAACAGGCCTGTATTTGGAACAGGCCTTTAATTCCTTTCACACAATGCTGTTGCTCAGCAAAGATGGGAAATACGATGAAATTGTTTATTTAAACCAGAATGAATATTATTTGTTTAAAAATAACACTGAAGCATTAATTTGCTCTCGCTCCAACAGACAGAAAGAGTGTGAGTTACAATACTCGAGGATTACGGCACCAGGCGTATTGACACAACACCACTTTATCCTGTTAAAACAATCCTCACAACTTGTATTAATTTCTATGAAAAACTCTTTTGATTCTTTTGATCTGAGGACTCTTACGGACTAAAGCAATATGAATAATTTACAGGGTAACTGACACATAATTTGAGGTAGCCAACAACCTGGTTTTATACATCCTAAGAACTTCTATAATAAAAATGAACTGCTTGGCAACCAGGCCAGGCATCTAACTGAGACAGGTCTTTATTTGTCAAAATGTGCAGCCGCACCGAGCCAGTAAAAGGGACCGGGTGTTTAATTGGGACTAGGCTTTTAATCGAAGTTTTATGGTAATTAAGTAACGTGATTAATAACTTACAGTGTTAATATACATAGTATAGTTTATGATCTGTGATATAAATGTATTAAGTCTCTCTGACTGCTAAATGTCACCATCAGCCACACAACATGTCGCCTATTTCGTTATAAGAATTAAAAACTAAAATCTCCCCAATTCGGGTGGCATGGTGGTGTGGTGGTTAGCACTCTCGCCTCACAGCAAGAGGGTTGCCGGTTCGATCCCGGGTGTGGGAGCCCTTCTGTGCGGAGTTTGCATGTTCTCCCCGTGTCAGCGTGGGTTCTCTCCGGGCACTCCGGCTTCCTCCCACAGTCCAAAGACATGCAGATTGGTGACTAGGTGAATTGGTAACTCTAAATTGTCCGTAGGTGTGAATGTGAGCGTGAATGGTTGTTTGTCTCTATGTGTCAGCCCTGCGATAGTCTGGCGACCTGTCCAGGGTGTACCCTGCCTCTCGCCCGATGTAGCTGGGATAGGCTCCAGCCCCCCCGCGACCCTCAGGAGGATGAAGCGGTTAGAAGATGAATGAATGAATGAATGAATCTCTCCAATTCAACAAAAAATTAAAAGTTTATCTAAAACATCATATTGTTGAGTCGACATCTAAACCAATCAGCTGTTTCTGGTGAGAGCCAGGCATTTCCCATCATGCCCTGGGTCTTGCAGTCGGTGCAGAGTAACTGCAGTGCCTGGCTCTAAAAACTGATTGCGAGAGAATATCGTTGTCCACTTTTGCATGATGTCAGAGTGAGTAGGGATGAAGTCTGACACAAATCTAACCAGCATGCATTGTTTACTACCTCTACAAAGGCCTGTCTAATCTCAGTAAGCCTACTGATAGCTACTGAGAAAACAAAAGGGCTATCCTCTTCCTGTTTTGGTTGTGCAATAGTTGACGCACTTCCTTTGTACTGTAAATTGAGCCTTCATTTTCCTGTGAATTACCCAGTGATAGACAGAATTGCATCATAAAAATGAGGCTTGTAGCGAACCAGTTTAAACGCAGGTGGTGTTGATATTCTGTTACATTGTGCAATCAACATTTACCTTATAAAAAGTAAAGAAACAAAAGTGTAAATTTCCACTTTTATTTTTCATTTTTGTCTCTGCATGTCCAGTTTTTCTTTTTAATTCACTTCCCTCTGTTTTGTTGCTTTAATATTTTTAACAAGTGTGTTATGTATTGATTGTTTATGACAGAATAAAAACAAACCACAAGCTTTTTATCATCTAGCAGACACAGTGTGACAGTTATGTTGTACACAATATTTATTGAAGACTCCTCACTGACCAAAGCTACATAAAAGTTTGTTGCCCTGTGATAACATTTTACTTTCCTTATGTATTTTTATCTTAATACTTAATTGTTCAGTTACAGATTTGTGTAATTAATTAAAAGCACAATGTCTCACCTTAAACTATTTCATTAGTAAGAGTTTGTATTAGTCACAAAGAGCTTTATAAAAGCATTTCTACCCTTCAAAGATGTCTACGTATGTGACTACAGAGACACATAACTGAAGAGCTGTTGAGTGTTATTAAATCATCTCAACTGAACCCTCAAAATCTGCAGGTAAAGTGCTTTCTTAGTGGTCAGCAGAGAATGTACTCAGTGCACACACTGATATGTGCAAAAGTCCTTTTTCACAATTGGCTCTGCAGGACTGAGAAGTTCAGCCCCCGCTGCAAGCTCAAGAGACAGATACAAACATGTTATCTTATATATTCAGTTACTGATTTGTTGACAACAACACACGGCCAGAATGGAAACTGGAACAGAGTACTTGATCAAATCTCTGAACATGACACATGTGATTGTTAAACATGTCATTCCAAAACCACGAGCATTAATTTGCTACTATATCGGTCACTGCTCTTCTGGGAAAGCTTTCCGCAAGATTTTGGAACCTGACGACTGAGATTGTCTCCCATTCAGCCACAGGAGTATTAGTGATGTTGGGCACTGTGTTGGGAGATAAGCCCGCATTCAGATTCATCCAAACAGTGTTACTGGGTTAAGGTCAGGGCTCTGTGGAGGAAAACCCCGAAAACAATTTCTTCATGGACCTTGTTTGTGCACGGGGGCACTGCGATGCTGAAACAGGAAATGGCCTTTTCCAAACTTTTGCCACAAAGTTGGAAGCAAGCGATTGTCTAAAATATCACTGCATGTTGTAAAATTAGTATTTCCCGTAGCTGGAACGAAGGGGCCAAACCATAAAAAACAGCCCAGGACCAAATGTAGCAGGACTTTGTACATTAAACACATTGCAGAGGTTCTTGAGGAAGGTCAGATTTCTGCAGGAGTCAATTCATATTCCATACACATTATTTTGACAATAACAAAGATTAATACATCAGGCAGCTACTGAAGATTCCTCATGTGAACCATCCTGATAGATGCAGCTGCACACTGACCTGCCCTTTATATAACACATTCAGAAAGAAGACCTGCTGTATGTGACAATGAGCAGTGGTGGAATGCAACTAAGTGCATTTACTCAGGTACAAATATGAGGTACTTGTACTTTACTTCACTTGAGTATTTCCCTTGTATGCAACTTTATACTTGTGCTCCACTTCATCTCAGAGGTAATATCATACTTGTTATTCTAATATATTTATTCAACAGCTTTAGTTACTTCCCAGATTACAATTTTTCCTGACAGTGAAAACCATGAAACTCCAAATGCCCTGATATTGAATGTTGTGTTGTGAATAAGAGACGTAAGAAGTTTTCCTTACGTGTTGAGAAAATTCTCCTCTGTCTTAAGCTAAACAAACTTGTTCGCCTCTCGGATCAACTCAAAAATACTTGTCACAAAGCTGACACAAGTTTTAGGGATATATGATTCTCACAGGACAGGGATGCTACAAACATATGAGGGATGCATGATACGTATCAAGTTGATCAATTATCAACCAGCAATGGGACATTTTTATAATTATGCATTATTCCGATTATTAAAATTATAGCCAAAATAGTGCCAATAATATGAAGCCAGACTGCTTTCATTGACTTAACAAAGGCAGCATCTATGTAACAGCAGTATTATGTGTAACAAAGTCAAATGTACATTTGTAATATTTAGTATTATAATACCACAAAAAAAAAATTTCAGCTGTTATTACCTGACATACTGCCATAGTCAATATGTGGAATGTCAGATACTCAGTATCTGTACTCCTCTGTTCACCTCTGGGTGTACCCCACCTATAAAGAAGTGTCTCCCACCTTACCTCTCTCCTTTTGCTGTTGTGCTCCATGGGAGAGGGGGTCCATGTCATTGGTTCGACAGCCCATTGGTTCGACATCCCATTAGTCCGACTGTCCGCGGTGCTGAATGGCTCGTGGCGGGCGTATGGTGCACCGCGACCGGCTTGAGGCGGAGCAGGTTCACGGCTTATGTGTTTGTCACTTTCTTTTTCATTTTAACCCACACCATGATCTTTTCCTGACCCTAACCAAGTGGTTTTTGTGCCTAAACCTAACCAGACCTTAACCACAGGGCATCATGATGATTTCAGAACGGACTTCGGAACAATGAGTTTAATATGGCCGGACGAATGGGATGTCGAACCAATGGGCTGTCGAACCAATGGGCAGTTCTCGGGAGAGGTAGGAGACATTGCTTTCATAGTAACTTCCGTGTTCTAGCGCTGTTAAGCTCATTAAGTTCATTTTTTAGCCTTAACTTGTATAATATGCTAACATATTTCTGTGTCACTTCATTTGTGTAGGGGCTCGAGTTATATGGTCGTAATTGACGGAGGATTTTGTTTTTACCTCTTGCTGTCAGTTGTCTACGGTCTGGGCCTCTTCATATCAACATGATGCAGACAACACTAGCGTCCACAAGTTACATCTACACACCCGACACAGTGGGTGGTGGTACATGTACCTTTAAACTTGGTTTGTGAGTCACCAATGAACACAGAGAAGAACAACAACTGCAGCACGCTGTCTAGAGGGCAAAACATGACATCACGATGTTGACGTCTTTCACAGTTCCAGAGGAAGACAACAGGATTGCGCCGAGGGTCTGATCTCCGACCACCCAACACAGGTTAGACACAGCGCTGAAGGACCGTTTCCAGAGTGTTAGCACAAGCGGCTTACATCACCAACACCAAGCTTTTAAAAGGCTCCACTCTATTGTTATTGTTGTTATTAATAGTTACTAGCCATAGTTACGAGCCAGTTAGCAAGTAGTTAGCGAGAACTGTTACTTGTTTTTGTGTTGTTAGCAATAGTGATGTCTGTTTGATTTGGTTGGGTCAGGGGTACGCAATATTAAATAAGCAATATTTTCTCACTACATCTCAGCCTACATAAACTACAGGTTATACCCTTCTTTTTAAAATACAAAAATGTGAAGTTATCAGTTATCAGCCATGAGGAGCAGATAATTATCGGTTATCGGTATCAGTTGAAAAAATCCATACCGGTGCATCCTTAAATCATATGATATATTTACTTAAGTATGGTCTGAATACTTCTTCCACCACTGCCACCAAGGTAGAAAGCCACTGAAATATTACTGCACCTAATCTTTGAATCTAACACCACATGACTATCAGATAATGACCATAAACTGAACAAATACTATAGGTGTGTCTCTCTACCATGAGCTGCAGGCATCGTCTGGCTGGCTGGTCAGCACATCTCTCCAGAGAGCTTGGCTTAAACAATTACGCTGGGAAGGCGGGAGCCACGTGTTTTTACGGGAACAGTTCAGTTTTACAGTGCAGCCATAATCAGTTTATGGCTTCATGAAACAAATCTCCTCACAACAAACATACTTTGCAATACACAACTAAACACAGGCTGGTCTCTTTCCTGACACAGACGTTATTTCAAATTAGCTGTACATGAGTAAATATACTCCGTACAATGATCCAGTGCCCTCCATCACTTAACCACCAACATAAACCCTTTGTACACCTGATTGGACAAATGTACCACCTGCTCCTCTGTGATTGTCTTTGCCTCACTTTCCAAACTTAAAAAAACATGGCAAGTATTCTGGAAACATCACATTTCTGCAAAACTATCCACCCAAAATTAATTTCTAAGTTAATCAGAGGTGGGAAATAGGCCGTGCAGTTGCAGAGTCATGCCTCATTTTACAGCAGTGAGTCTGTTTTTTTCTAAAAGTTCACTGTCGGGTCCCGTAAGTACGTCAGCGAGGTGATTTAAATCAGACACAAAGCCTGTAGTGAAAACCATTCTGTCTTTATGAGGTTTGAGGAAACTGATGGTTTGGGGCTTTTTAGTTCGGAAATAAATCCTCATGTATTTGAATGACAGATTTCTTAACACTGGCCATAGATACAGAAAGGGAGAAACAAGATATATGTGAGTTGTTGTTCTGTACGTCTGCACCGACACCTCCAAACAAATGAACAAAACAAAGGTTATCGTCAGTTGAAAGTGTTGAAAGGCTGTTTTCAGCGTGTCTTTGAGTCAAACATCAGACTATCTGGAGTTCTTCTACAAATTAATAATTAAGGGTTATCTTCAGTTTAAAGATCTGACAAAAGTTCTTTTGCAATATTCGAAAATTCAACTAACTTTGAACAACGACACAAACACATACATATACACAATCTTCCACTGTGTACTAACTGTCCCACTATCTGGCACACGACAAGCATCCGTGACGTGGCTTGGCAGCACAGAGACGCAGAGAAGCGTCTGTATTTGCAGACAAATGCTGATCTCCATCTGAAGACTTTCATGCCCGTGACACACACTCAACAGGGGAGAAACTGAAAAAGGTGGATGAAACACGAAGAGACTCTTTCTCGTCGAGACGTAGTTAATATTTTAAAGATAGGGAGCACGTGCTGTCTAGTGCTGCTTGTGCATCCACATCATGAGAACACTGTATGCACGACAACTCTACACGCGAACATGCACAGCTGAAGATTCTCAAGCTTGAACCTTCATTTTCTACCTCTTTGAAATTCATTAAAAACAAGAGTGGCTCTAAGATAATCCAAACATAACGTCACAGTAATCACAGTGTAATTGTAAGGAATGCAATCTCTGAGCTGATCACAGTAAATTATGCTGAAATATTTCATTTAGTAATCATAACTACTCTAATAAATTAGAGTATTTATCCTAGATTTAATGCATCAATGTGATTTACTGGCAAAACAAGCAGCAGCAGAAACAAACCCAGTTATTTGTTGTGTTTAAGCAATATGTGCCTGTCGTGTCTTCACATTTCTGTTTATTAGTCCTGTCTGAACACAATGGAACAACCAGGTCAGGTTTTCTCAACAGCTTTGGCAAAACAAAAATCATCCATGCATAAACCCCACCACACCAACACACGCTTTCATGCACACAAACCCGCAACCTTTTCCGTCGCACAACATTCCCAAAAAACTACCAAAAAGATAAAGTAAAAATGATATCACATGCACACAGATCTACTTCTGTGTCGCCTGAGTCTCGTGCTATCTTCAGCACTACTGTGCTGAGAGATGATGTGTGTCTTAGTTATTCAGGTTAATGTGTTCGCCTGTGGGGCATATTTCCATTCTGGCTCCCACTGCACACACATCCTCTCCTGAACTGCTCCGCCATTACTGTTCACTCACGCTGTCTTTGGTATTCCAGGGGCGATTCTAGGATCAGAGGTTTAGAGGTGCTGAGCACCCAGAGAGCTGCCCGGCCAGGCAAGATAAATTTCACTGTTTTGTACATTTTAACACAATTTCATTCCCACATTTGTGAAAGAAAAGCACAACACTTTTTGGGCCAAAAAAAGGCAAATAACCAAACAATGCGTTTTATATCTAATAAGAGATATAAACTGATACATTGATCCAACTCACAACATCATTCTAGACAGATAGACCATTTGATCTTACACTCTTACCTGAACCTGGCTCTTTTTTTTTTTTTTTGAAAAAACAATCTTATATCCATGATGAGTCTGTCTGTACGCACACACACACACACACACACGCACACGCACACACACACACACACACACACACACACACACACACAATGGGCCCTAGGCCAGATTTGCCAGATTTGCCATCATTCCATGTCCTTCTATGTGCCTGTATTTTATATTAATTTTTATGTCAATGAAAAAAAACAAATCTGTGTGCCTAAATTCTTACATTTTTACATGTATCTCAGCATAGCAAGTTGGAAAAAGACATATTCTGCCATATATGAAGAGAGGAGACTCTCTGGAATCTGACAATATAAGAACCATGATGGTGGGACATTCTGTCACTTCACAGCTGTCCAAAACATGTGGTTTGTGCCAGGCGGACATGATTGCCAGTATTTTTTCATTATTGCAAGAAATTCCATTGACTCACTCACAAGTCAAAAATGTGTTTTATCTGAAAGAAACATGCAATATTTACATCTAAGATCATAGAAAAATAGTCAACCAAGTGCAGTGATGTCCTCCAAGATAATATTTGACACTTTGTTTGCAGTAAAAAAAAAGTTGGGTATTGGTGGGGGGCACATGTCCCCTCAAAATATATGGTGACTACGGCCCTGTCAGCATGCATAATTAGGCTGCAGTTGTCTGGGTACGCAAAGATGAAGTGCGCTGGTCTTGTCATACAAAGTTTGATGGAGTGTCAACTGGACAATATGGAGATATTTGCATCTTGAAAGCCGGACTACAAGTGTGGATAGACAGGGAGAAACACACACAAGCCTAAGACGTGGTAAGATACGATATTCCTCACTATATGAAGTGACTGATAACAAGATCTGTGTAATGGATTGTAAAGAAATTCGTCAGGTTTTTATTTTGTAGACACATGATCTGGATTTATAGCGTGATGGGATGACAGCACAGTGCATTTGCGAGTAATCCATCCAAGAGCAATGTGTGTGCAAACTGTATGTAAGCTTTGTTTGCCTACATAATTTTAGTGTAACTTTATCATTTTTTTTCACTGTGAAAACATTGCACTATTGACAATGGTCTTGGTCTTATTGGAAAGCTACAGTTCTGCTGTTTCACGTGATATGCGTGGCTTCTCACTATGTCGCACGGTCGCGGAGAAAAACTATAGAGAAGAACAGGTGTGAATTTGGACGCACTATGCGTTGTTCAGGCCCATAGGGTTAATATTAACACATGCACATGACACAACAGCTAGCTTCTCTCATTCCAATTCAAACAGAGGACAGTGGTACTGATCACCTGTAACGTTTCTTAGCTAGAAAAAACGTCAGCTAACTCCTACCTAACAACATAAACAGTGACCTATGATTAAATGCAGCAAAAATGAGGACTGGTAATGATAATATTGTTGGTATTGAGTGGTAGAAGTTAAGAAATGTGCCACATATCCTGGTTTAAGCCAGGTACTTACACCACTCTGGAAGGCAGCGCATTGCTCTGTGCAGAGCACTCAGAGCCCGAGTTGGGGAAAGGTGGGAGCGATGGGGTGGATCAAACCATTTTTGAAGCGGGGGGTGGGCTGTATTTTTGTTGTTAAAATATTAGGTTTCAACCAAGTACTGTATGGTTTTGACATTTTTCTAGCTTGTTAAAAAAGGACATAGAGTAAGAAAAAAAAAATCTCTCAAATTTTGGGGGGTGCTGAGATTCAATTTAGGGGTGCTTCAGCACCCCCAAAAATGGGCTAGAAATGCCTATGGGTATAACTACAGCCAAACTGCTGGGAATAAACCTCTAAACCCTCAGAGTGATGTGGCATATCATTGTAGGAGTCCTCTTTAAAGCATCTGTATCACAGTTGTGTATATCTATAGTACAGTGTTACACAGTAGGGCATTGTTGTTACATTGAATACAAAACTCTAGGGCTTTGCTTAAAGGAGCTATATGTAAGAAATCTAAAGCAAACAGTCGTAAAATCCTCCTAATATGTCACAGAGACTAAGGAATAATGTTCATATAACATACTGATCTCATCGACAACAATAGTACAGCCAGAATATTCGCATTTAAAAAAAAATTTACGGTCAGCAAATCATGTTTATGTTTTGAATTTGTGTTTTGGCCTGTTGCGCCACCCACCGCCGTCTACCAGTAGAGTCTCAGCATCAGTTACAGTTACGACTGAGCTACAGCAGCACGGCAAGCAGCATTAGCAGTGTCCCAGTACATAGCATTAGCAGCCGGCTCCTCCTCAGCTGTATCCCGGCAGCAGCGTTAGCAGCAGAGAAGCCGGACTTGCACAAACGGTCCGCTGGAAAACGGAAAATCAAGGACGCGGCGACGCGGCCCTGCCACGGCAGGCGCCTGTGGGCAAACATATCAGTCTCCAGCGTGCCACTGTCCAGCAACCTCGAATCTGTAGGGGAGGGGGGGCGGAGACGACTTGCGGCAGTAAGTCTGAATTTGAGTGCAGTAACTGTTTTGGCCGCATTCTTACATACAACGCCTTTAAAGCTCCACTGTGTAGGAGTTAGGGCAATATATTGACATAAATGGAATATAATAAGTGTGTTTTCTTTAGTGCATAATCACCTAAAAAATATGACTCATTGTGTTTTTCATTACCTTAGAATGGCTACACAGGCAGTTGGTCCTCGTCCATGAAGATTGGCATATTTCACCACCATGTTTCTACAGTAGTCCAGAAAGGACAAACCAAATAGCAGCTTTAGATAGGGTGATTTGCTTTTTTGCGTTAACCACCATAGTTAGCGACAAGCAGCGCCCGCAAAACACTGCTTTGTAAAGTGAAAGTTTTTTATTCAGCTTTTTTACCCATTCAAATCACAGAGTCAGTTTTTTTTAGAGAGGAAGAGACCTCTGTGGATAATTTGGGTGCTTTCACACCTTCCCTGTTCGGTTCAGTTCAATCAAACTCAAGTTCATTTACCCCCTAAGTGTGGTTTGTTTGGGCAGGTGTGATCACAGCAATCACACTCGGGTACACACCAAAACAACCAGACAGAGACCTTGTTGAGGAGGTGGTCTCGGTTACAAATGAACTCTGGTGCAGTTCGTTTGTGGTGATAACGTGTTCCGACCTTGATCTGAACCAACTGCAGTCACATGACACATAGTTTGGGTTAAACGGGAACTGCCCATTGGTCCAACAGCCCATTATTCCGACAACCCATTGGTCCAACGACATCCCATTGTTCTGACCATATTAAACCCATTGTTCTGATGTCCCGTTGTTCCGAAATCATCATGATGCCTTGTGGTTAAGGTCTGGTTAGGTTTAGGCACAAAAACCACTTGGTTAGGGTTAGGAGAAGATCATGGTGTGGGTTAAAATGAAAAAGAAAGTGGCAATCACATATCGGAACAACGGGATGTCGGACCAATGGGCTGTCGGACCAATGACATGGCCCCGGGTTAAACATGAGAATGTTACAGTCCTGGAGCACTAAAATCAACCTGCGTAGTTGTCCCTCCGTTGTGACATTAGAAAATGTCACATTTATCTTGCAAGTGTACTCTTCTTCAACAGGTTGTTTACTTCCTGGATTTCTCCTGCATGGAAATTCTGACCAATCAAGAGCAGCTTTCTCACGCAAGGCATTTTATCTGGTCCTCTTGTAAATGCTGCCGTAGGCAATTATGCAACTTTAATTCAAAATTAGTCGCTGATTCAGGCCAAAGCAAGACAACTCTAGGTCTGAAAGCACCCTAAGTCACCCACTCCATTTGTTTTGGAGAGGAAGAGACCTCTGCAGATAATCTGGCTCCTAAATCCGCCTAATTCTTACACACTGAACCTTTCATATAACTCCCTCTGGGGAAGGGAAAAAATAATATGGCACGCAAATATAATGTAAAAATAGGTATGCATTTGATACAAACTGGAGGACAAGTTAGAGTAAGTTTCTGAGGACAGCAGAGGTGTTACTCAGAGAGAAGAATTAGACATCACACATTCAGCTGTAGCTCAGGTACCTGCAGGTGAGTGCTTCATGGTAGGGTTTGATGCTGGCGCTGCGGTCCCTTCGGACGGGTCCGGGCTCGATGGTTGGCAGGCCTGTGGCGGACGTGGTGGTGGTCCATGTGGAAGAGATCCTCCTCAGAAGACCAGGGTGGAGACTCCGCCTCAGACGCTGCACACACACACACAGAGGAAAAATACACACACAGAGACACAGTTAGCACGACTGCAAAACCCCTCTTGTTACATTTTTAAATAAATGAATAAAATCCTCACCAATAAAAAACTGCATGAATAAAATAAACACGGCTGTAATTGTGTTGGCTCACTCCCACCTGTGAGATAAGGTTATTGCTTATTCGCTTTGTCTGCAGTCAAATTGATCATCTAGATGAGACAGCTGTTCTCACTGAATCTGCCTGAGATGAAACAAATGATGCAGCTGATTTAACCTGGAAAATCTGTCATGATTTGAGGCGCTTTAATTTTTTCCTTCATTGGATCCAAAGAGAATCAACACAGTCATATTGGCAGACAGCTGTGTGCCAGTGATGCCCCTCATGGTTCATTATTAGACATAACGTCAGTGTTGCATTGCACAGATACATTTCATCATAGCGACTGCGCCGGTCTGCTCCTCATTCTCTCTGTGAGTCTCTTTTGTCTCGTTCTCTCAGTCTCTTTCTTTATCTGCCTTTTCTTTGCTCTTTCTGTGGGATTCCCAGTGGTCTGTGCCCTTGTGATGCCTCCATCTGCTCCGTGCCATGCAGCAGCTTGGCACAGCAGCGCTAAACATGGCAGCCTCTCTCTTGCACAGTATTCTGCAGGGTGACCTAGTAAAGATCGCCTCAGAATCCTGAATGAGCCCATTCACAGCAAGGCTTCATATACTGAATGTGAGCACACACACTCATACACGCTGCTGGTGTGGGTCACTTGAAGTGGATGTTTCAATGACCTCCATCTGGTATTACCATAACCTTAATTAAAGCTCCCCAGAAACAGGCAACTGCTCTGATTTTAGCCAACAAATTCTCACTCTGACCTCGTCACATATTGATGTGCTTGGTCATGGGCTTTCCACGTCCACACACGACATGCAAGGTACCCTGGGTGTGTTGGTTGTTGACATTCTGGGACACTGTCTTAAGTTCTGCCTGCTACATGCATTGTCTTATTTAAAAATAGAAAATAAACGCACTATGTCCGTCCGACACCACGAATTGAAGTTTTTTTTTTCTTCAACAACAAACTTCCTGCCCATCCCACTCGGACCTTAACTTTCCTCCTTGTCCTGCTGCATTTCCCCTGATGCTGCCGGGCACCAAACTATAACGGCAACCGGCCACATATCACTGGGCGTGAGGCGGGGTACTTCCTGCACAGGTCACCAGACTATCACAGGGCTGACACATAGAGACAGACAACCATTCACATTCACACCTATGGCCAATTTAGAGTCACCAATTAACCTGCATGTCTTTGGACTGTGGGAGGAAGCTGGAGTACCCAGAGAAAACCCACGCTGACACAGGGAGAAGATGCAAACTCCACACAGAAGGGCGCCCCCACCCTGGAACCCTCTTGCTGTGAGGCGACAATGCTCACCACTGCACCACAGTGCCGCCAGTGTAAATGTATGTTGTCGCTATGTAACTGTTCAGACACCAGGAAGAATAGCTGCTGCAATGCAAAAGCTAATGGGGAACAAACAAACAGGCAACCGGACTTTCTTGAAGATGTTTCATCTCTCATCCAAGAGGATTCTTCAGCTCTGAAAACTGAACCTAGCTCTCTGAACTGAAGATGCTTCTTGGATGAGAGGTGAAATGTCTTCAAGAAACTCAAGCAAGCCCAGTTGTCTACAATGTGTGCATCTAACTCTGAGATTTGAAAGTGGAATTATGGTGCTATGGTTTGAGTTTGCAGCACCACAGTTCTTTTCTTTCATGAAAGCCCTGTAGACACACACCAAGAAGCAGAAACACGCACACACACACACACACACATCACCACCGGCAACAGCATGGCAAAAACCAGGCCATCCTTACAAAAAAAACAAAGGAAAAGAAAAACTACAGCTGATCCCTGCTGCTGTCAGGGCTGATTTAACTCTGTAACTGGACTCATCTCTTTAACTGTTTAAAGGAGAGAAGTGAGATTTATAACTTTAAATATTTCATTATTAGTAATGTGTTTTGTCGTCCATGTTTTCCGATGTTTGTATGTGCTGCTAATGCAGTGGCTTTTTTTTTGCAGCACAGAGAACATGCCCTGCGCTGGACAGAAAATGTGTTTTTGGAAAAGTGCTTGAAAGGCATCAGTATGCACAACGATGGACATCAAACTCTTAGCCAGGAGGCAGAAAAGCAAGCACAGTGCTTTCCACTCCCGCACTAACCACCTTCACTCCTCCTTCCATTCTCCTCCCGGGCAGTTAGAGCCGAGCACGTCGTCTCTGGGGAGCAGAGTCTTAATGAATGCAGCCTCACTGGCCACTCCACAGGCGCAGTTTGTCTTAGCTACTTTTACAAAGTTCCGACGATGTAATAAAACACCTGTCAGCCTGGCGATGGCTTGATGGCATGGCAGCCATCGACCACATGCCAGCTTTCCCAGACAACCAGAAGAGGTATCCTCCTCAAATAAATAACTGAATCCAAAATTGCGGTGGGGGGTCCGGTTTTGTTGACACACACTCGTCCCTCTTCGTAACCTTTTGAGAGATGCGTTCACCTTCACGTTGCCTCTCCTCTTCTACTCAACTCACATACACACATGCACTGTCTGGCTCCGCACATCTGTCATGTTGACACAGCTGTGGCTATGAAAGGGAGAACAGTGCTCGGAGCAGTAGACGCGCTCTATTTTTCTTCACTCAACTCTATGAAAATACACTCCTTCATTTGATGCTAAAAGCTCTGAGAGCAGGAAGCACTCATTAGCTGAAACATGGGCTAAAAGATTAACATGTGTGTGGAGCGCTGTGTGGTGTATAAATCATTTGGCCTTAATAAAGTGGACTGCATTTCCATTTAGGGATTATTTCAGCCGTTTCCAAAAGAAAAAAATAATTCATGACTACTTTTGATTTAACACTTCAGACTTTTGATATTTGGATGAAATATCTTCACTTTCATCTGGACTTCCTCGTATTGCTTATCTTACCAGTAAAGTGTAAATCATGACATTTGGATTTTATTTATCCCGTTACCTTGTGGATGGATGTCCTCTCCCCTTTCTCGGGTCCCTCCTCTGAGTCGGAGAAGGTGTAGGCATCGCTAGGGTTAAGCAGGGGAGCGGGGCGTGGCCGGTGCAGCGGCTGGAAGGTGAGCTGGGTGGTTAGCAGGTTACTGACGGCGCGCAGTGAGGTGCAGATGTTGGGGGGAAGAGAGGGGTCAGCCAGCAGGTCTGTGATTAGTCCGTGGGCTTCTCCCATCACTGCTATGTCCACCATGACAGTGGTGCCTGATGACTGTGGGGGCACAGGGAGACAGAGATGGGAGACATAAACATTGTCGCTGCTGTGAATAATGTGTGTTGATGGTAAATAATGTCTGAGTCTGATAGTGGGTGTGTTTGTTTTATTTGGAGCAGGTGCTGAACTATGTTCACAGCTCCTGTGTGAGGACGTAATGTGGTTAATGGATACACGAGCATCTCTTGTGTTGTTTTACTCTGCAGAACAAGAAGTCAAATTCAGTGTATTGTAAGTGTATTCACTCAAATACTATTGTTACATACATTTTTAAGGTATTTGAACTTGAAGTTGCACTTATAAATGTTTTCACATAAATAAAGGTTCATATATCTAACAGTAAAAGTGTTGCCTATAGAAACGAATCCACAAAGAATTCTCTTCTTGCACGATGTAGGGTGGCATATATCTGCTTTAGGAATTGCATGTCTACTTCCTGTAAACTCTACACCAATGTAACCTTCACCTCACTCTACCTCTGAGCCAAGCAGCCATACATAGCACACAGCCATTCATATATGTTATTGCTATGGTCTTAGACAGTCCAGAAATATTAGGTGACATGAACAACTCTCCCAAATCCAGAAGCTAGAGAGCTAAAACTCAAATTTGTGATGTCATAGGGTGTAAAGTCTGGAGCTGCTCCACAGACAACGAATCAGGAAGGATGTCATAGGTGACGCTGAGAGGAATGTTCTGAGTACATGGGTACATTTTCTGTTTCAGAACTGAGAACACTACAACAGAATAAAGCTCATTTGGGTATAAAAAAAGACAACAACCATTCTGTGGGTCCACAAAATCAGGCTCCCATTCATCGCCAATGGAGCAGTGTCTTCCAGAATTTATACTTGATGTCATCACAAGTTTGAGACTCACCTGCGTGGATTCTGGCTTTAAGAGAGAGTAGCTTATGTTCACAGATATTAACTGAACCATGTAAAACATAACTGAATTCTTAATTTAAGTGGTGTGCCCCTTTAATGCAGGTTTGAGTATTTTGCTCCCAGTTAGCATGAGGTTGTGGGTGCAGCTTTAACATCAAAGAGCAATCTAACAGCAGCCCTTGTTTTCACCTTGTATACAGTGATGTCAGTACACCATGACATCCCTGTCAGTTGCAAATAAAAAAAAAAAAAATGCAACAGAGCACACCTCTGGCCGATCATGACAACAACCATTGGTGATGCTGACTGTGGTTGGCCCCCGAAGTCGTTGAAAACTGGCATGGTTGTTCAGTGACTTGTGGTGTCAGACACCAATGAAAAAAGCCATTCTTTATTGTCGGCATGATACGTGGCCGTCACCGTTATTGTTAAAAGGCACTGAAGTCTGAAGGGTGGGGATGAGACCAACAACCATCGACTTTCACCTGGGAGACTGCTGGTCGCCTTCAGTTTGAATATAAAGCCAAAGCAAGTTCTTTTTTTTCCTAAACCTAACCACGTGTACGTGTTGCTGAAGGAAAAAAACGTAATTTCACAATGTTGTACTGACTTAGTGTGTTTATTTTGAAAGAGGCTGTATGCAAACTGTACATTTCCTGTGGAAACAGAAGTGTATTTTGAAAATGGACAATGCATGCAACAGGGAAAAGTTGACACAGCATTGCAGCCTGTCAACAACCAACGCACTCAAGGTACCTTGCACGGCATATGTCGACGTGGAAAATCCATAACCAAATGTCAGTGTGTGATAACGTTGGATGTTGGGTAAGCTGTGCACGCTAAACAACCAGAGAGGGCAGTGAAACATTTATTTTAAGCTTGCTATTACAGTTAAATGCTGACTGCACAATTATGCAACAGAAATAAGAATCAGATATAATAGTATGTAATGATACAACACTTATGGAGGACATCCTGCCTGCATTATGAGTACTCTAACTTTTGTTAATAGTTTAAGTTTTATTACTTTAATTAAGCACATGACCGGAATACTAGTCTTTCTTTACTAATAAAATACCGTATCACAGCAACAGCTACAGCTAATACAACAAAGACAGATTTGAAAACTACCTCTGCTTTTAAAAATTACGTGGGAGAACAAATTAACATTCATCAGGAGCTTTGTACCCTGTTTATAGAGAATGTATTATCTGAGGACAAAGAGAACTCATACAGCCATAACCACACCATGTTCCGAGAGTGCACTTAGCTCAGGGAAAACCCAGCACGGTACAAAATAAAACAAATGATACGTATAAAGAATTCTCCAAACACAACAATATGAAAGTAAGAAAACAACAGATGATTGACTTTGGACCACTATTACAGGAGACATGTTCAATCATAGTGTCGGACTGAGATCCTGCCAGGCTTTGTTAACTGTATTATAATTGTGGTATCACACCAAGCTACGCACGAGCAGGCACACACACACACGCACACTTACATCCACTCACACATCAAAGGCTTTATTCTACACCTTATATGGCTCCTTTTAGCTCAGAGAAAGCAAAAACGCGAGGAGGAGCAGGGAGTGGTACTTCACAGTCGTAGGAGTTGACATACTAGCAGCCTTTTAGACATCTGAACAACAACATTAGGTCGGAACATGTTCGGCACAGCTGTGCAGTGCTTGATGCTTAATGAATGGACTCATTAGCAATGTCTCAGCTAGAATCTGACCTTTGACTTCCTCACTCCCGACCCCTTCAGACGGCCAACAGCCCTCGTCTGTTCCTGACCGTCTGCCCCTCAGCTTTGAAGGCACCGGTGCAGTGTGAGCCGGCCTTGTTTTTGCAGGGTAAAGTGAAAAGTTCACAACCCACTCTTAATTGCTGCGCCTAGAGCAGTCGAACAACCACAGCTAAACACAGGTCAGTCTCAGCTGCCAGCAAATTTATCTAATAAGCTCACGAGTTCCCTCTTCCCCAAAGAATGTCATCTGATTTTTCTCCCCCAATGTCTGTTTCACTTTGACACCAGCTGCCAGGCACCCAGAATTATTCTGTTTACACTGGCTAAGTGGCAAGAGGCTGACCTGAACAACACATGTGTGAACACCTTTCATTCGTTTCCACTTGTGGGAACAGCGAGGGTTTCGCATTTTATTTTCCTAGTCATATCAGATAAGTCACTGTATTTAAGCAATTTTCCTACCGGTCTGCAAAAGGACAAAAGCTGTGTGTTCAGCGGGTGTGAGGGGCATTTCTCCACACGTGGTGATCCACACGTGATGATGACACACATTTATTGATAAATCTGACACATGACCAGCGCTGGGACCGAGCTAATCTCTTTTAAAGACAAGGAGACATCCTGTGGGACGGCTGATGGAACGTTTCTGGACAGGCGACTATTGTACTCCCTCATTCCTCCTCTTCTCTACATCTTCACTTTTTCTCCTCCCTCGCCTCTTTCCTATACTCTCCTCTAATGCATGCTGTGACCGTGAGATGTAAACACCTGTCTCTCAGCTCATTTACAGGCTGATTTAGGAGTTTGCTAAAGAGAGAGGGGGGTTAAGAAGAATATAGCTGCTGGAGAACATCTGGCTTGTCTCAGCATCTCCAAAGACACATGCGTGCACACACAAACAACCTCTACAAACTTAACCCCTGGTTTTCACAACACAGCTGACACAAAAGTCAAGTTAAAACATACATTTCAAAGACAAAGACTGACACACAAATATACAGCAACGTTGGCATCGTCCTGAGCGTGCAGCACAGAGAGAAATGTGCACACAGTTACACACACTTTGCAAGGAGGACGAGGTTTGCGTCACTAAGCTTGACTACCTAAAAAAGTTGGACCTGAGTGGCCATGAAAGGGGAGGGAATGATGAATGGGTTGGGTTTGATTTTGCGCAGGGAGCAAGCCACTTAATGCCCAAAACCTGACATGAAAAATAAAGTGTGGTGAAAGACTCCAGGTGCATGGGCAGCATTTGAGATTTGGGGACACAGTGGGGATCTTGCGTCTACTGAATTTGTACTATTCTTTTGGCCTGACAAAAAAAAAGGCAAAACCTGTGTGCGACTTAAAAGAAAAAGCCAACAGCATGCTGCTTTACAAAAATGTGCTGTTAAAATATATCTCCCTTGAAAGATCCTCCTTACAGAATGTTTGTGAGACGCATAGTGAGGGCTTTGAGCTATGAAACAAAGCTAACTGCAGGGAAGGATGAAGACTGAAACGTCCCGACCATCCCTGGCACATGTTTTTATGTATCCCTTAAAAGTTTGGCTGGAAGATACGTCTTGATGTTCCTAATCTTCCAACAATCTGCAACCTAAAACTTAAGAATCATCAATGGACATCCTGTAAAAGATCAAATTGTGACTAAGTTACATAATACCATAAGGTTATATAAGCATTTCCTGTCAGGTTAGATGATCAGTTTCATCCGTCAGCCGCAGCCACCTCTGTAGCGGCAGGCTTTCCTCGCTGAGAGGATAGCTCTCACACGAGCTCCACACAGTGACCCCTGTCTGGGAAAAAACGTACAAAAGTATCATAGAAAAAAGCTTTTGGACAGATGTTATGATGGAGCTTTTCAAATTTCTTAATATTTTTCTGAAAGCACCACGATGGGTGTTCTTTTCTTGGACGCATCTGCAGTGTTTGTAAATTCCATTAAGCGCTGTCATTAAGATCAACGTATTTTAACATTCCATTGAGGCTGTATATGTGTTTAATGACTTATTTTTCTAAATGGTTCCCTAAGCATACATGCACTTTTTTTTTTTTTTTTTTTTACCACATTCATAGTAATACACATTCACATCTGGGAACTGTCAACACCCGTCTGCCACTGGCTCACACTCAACTCTGTAGAGATTCTTCTGAGAAATACACCCTTCAGAGTTTGTCAGGGATCACGCATCTCGCAGAGTTGTGCGGAGGAGATAAGGAAGTAACTAAATTATAGAGCAAAAGAAAAAAGGGTTGTCTCTTTGATCATCGAAACAACAGCTTCCTTGGTTTGGAAATGATTCATCATGCCTCTGTTTCCAAGTGAGATGGATCAATCTTTCTTTTTAAAGACAACATACACACAGAAGGTGGCCGTGAAAACAGCTGGCAGCAGCAGGCCTGCATGTCAGATGAGTGACAGACTGACAACCCCTCATCTGGTCAGATTAATACATCGGCACATCGGACGAACTACTCATCAACCAAGTTCCTAACTAACAATTAACACAGGCTTTTGGTGTTTGATTTTACTTAAATTTTGCCTTTTGGTGACAGTGAAAAACAACTATGGCCCACAGTCTGGATCAAGCAACACTAAGACAGTGTTAAAGGTATAGTTTGACATTTTGGAAAATACACTTTTTGGCTTTCTTGCTGGGAGAAAAGAAGATTTATACCCTTCTCATGTCTACATGCCTAGCATGACTGGCTCTGTCCAAAAGCAACAAAAACTGCCCACAAGCACCACTGAAGCTCACTAATTAAAATATTATATCCTGCTCGTTTACTGTTTACTTTTAGACAGCTGAAAGTCCTCATTCTGGGAGACATATAAGTGCCATCTAGTGACACAAAATATATGGTTAAAACTTATGTTGTTTGAAGTTTGATGTGACATACAAATTTTTAGCAACAGTAACAAGCTATGATGCTGTTAATTGATAATATAATAATAATAATTTCATTTGTATAGTTCTTATCAAAACAAGGTTACAAAGTGCCTCACATAGTGCATGAAAATATAACAATAGCAATACAATAATTTAAAAAATGTTAGTGTGAACAGAAGCAAAAATAGAACAAAAGGAAATGAAACACAAAAGTTACAAATCAAAAAGTACAAAGGGAAAGCTTTCCTGTCAAAATATGTTTAAAGCAATGATCCTCAGGCAGAGCCTCTGGGCCTTGATGGCAAATGCCCGGTCACCTCTAGTTGAGCCTCGATCTAGGGACGACTAGTGAGGGCAGGCTTGAGGATCTCAGGTCACGGCTTGGAGCATAGGTAGTCAGAAGCTCAGCTGTATAACTGTGGGCTGAATCATGTTGAGCTTTAAAAGTTAATATAAGAATCTTAAAATCAAGTCTGAAGTTACCTGGCAACCAATGGAGGGGGACAAGAATTGAGGTGATATGTGACCTATGGTTGGTCCCAGTTAAAATATGAGCTGCAGCATTCTGTACTGGTTGAAGCCGAGCTACTGGAGATTTCCTGAGGTATGTAAACAGTGCATTACAGTAGTCAAGGTGCAAGAATACAAAATAAATAAAAAACAAATAAATTAGGAAGTAATCTTTTGAGGCCACTGGGACTTTGCTATTGTATTATTGCAACATTTCACAGAGGCCAGTTTGTGACAGGCTGTTCCTACAGACAATAAGGACATTCCTAGCTTGGAGTATGGAGCAAGGAAAATTCATTCAGGTTTTTCAGATATGTGGAATTGTTTGCAATTTTGATTTTGCACAGCATTGTTCAGACATTAAAATAAACAGTTTTATACGTTCATACACACTGGTGGCTATTACAGATAAACCCATTGTCCCCGAATGATTCTGCGCTTCCACTCACTACAATGGGACCAGTGAAGGCACTTGTGTGAGCATAGGGGGAGTAATTTTGATTTTGGGAAGTACCATGTACACGGTGTGCATATATTGATATGTTACTTGTAAACATACAGAGACATATTGTCAGCAGTGTGTACAGCTCTTGTTGGGATTGTATTGAGTGCAGGAGGGTGGATGGGGCGATGGCGCAGCCGGAGGAAATATTTATATGGACACTATTTTATGGACTGTGAGTGGGCTTTTAACAGTGGTATGGTTGGACTCTGACAAGTTCACTTACATGTCATGTAAATACTGTTATTTTGATTTACCTCAGTTTACGGTTAACTCAATCCTTACCTACTAATTTTTTTTTTTGTTTTGAGGTGGTTTGGTGTTGTTGAATTTGAAATTCAATAAACTTAAGTCATAAAAATCTTGTTCAAAGACAATGCTTCGTTTTTTATACTTTATGTATCTATCATGTCCTCCTAATCCCAAATAGATAGGAGAGAAGAAAATATCCCAAACCAAAGCTTGGGTCTCAGGAGACTCATTTTTACCTTACAGACATGTGAGTGGTATTGATCTTCACGTCTGACTCTTAGCAAGAAAACCAAATCCTGGTATTTCCAAAAATGTCAAACTATTCCTGTGACTAAATGAAGCAGTCATACAACACTATAAGCTGTACTTAAGCCTGTGGACTGGTGCTCTTGGGGATGGAAAAGTGAATGAAAATTACAATTTCATAACAGTTAAATATATTACCCAAGGGCACCTTAGCAGTTGAGTCATTTAGAGAAATATTTATTCCATATTTCATACTTAGGAGCCTATTTTTGTGCCATTGCGGGTTAACTGTGGTGACCTTTCACTATCCAAGAAGTAATATGTTTTCGGAGCATGTGGGTTCTTTCCTGCTCGAAGCCATTTGGTGTTTTTGTGGCTGGCCAATCCTTTGCATTTAACTGGCAGGAGGCACTCTGATTTTATGCAGGAAATGCAGGAAAGTTCCCATTTCGACTGATGCCAGCCCCTGACATACCCACTGATGCTACTAATCCGGCCCCTGTGCCAACACCTCTGGTCACAAAATTACCACAAATCTGTGTGATATTTGGTCACAGGCCTGCAGCTCCTGTTGACGTGCTACATTTGATAAAACTGACTACCAGCGTCAATAAACAGTTTTTATGACTCCCCAACAAGCACAGCCATATACTAAACCATGCATGAACATTCTGTTATGACATTTTACTATGAATAACAACAGTGTACATGATCAATGGCCTTAATTGCCTGTGTGAACGCAGCTTGGAACAGTACGTCAATAGACATGCCATAGATTAACACCCTCGCAGCAGTTCATGTAAACCAAACCAAGGGCCAGTCAAAACAAACCAGCAATCACTCCTGAAGAGTGAAAAGCTGTTTGTCCACACAGCTTCTCTGTACTCAAGGCCCCACTCTGCTGGGAGTGTAGTTTTAGTTGCAGTAATGTGCACCAAACTTCAACCAAATAATATCTGCCAGTAACTCTCACTGCTGGTTTAGTGAAGATATTGTACCAGATCAATTCAGTGGGGATCACTGACTAGGAGCATTTGATTCAAAAGCTTATTTACAACGTCAAAAACCTAAATTCTGTAGTGCATACATGCATCTGCAAGACTTGTACTCATAAACTTCACATGCTCGTATACACAAAATGTATATTTCTCATGTCAAACATAATTTATTACAAACAAATCCATCGACCCGTTGCAACAGCGCTGAGCAACTGAAATATGCTTGTTGGTGTTCCTGCTGTGTCCACATGTTTTTGCCAATAACTCTGCAGAAGACAGATGAAGTGCATTTGGTGCAACAAACAAAACGCTGATCCTTCTGTCTAATGATGATTATTAATGAGATACACGGACAGAAAGGTCACATTTTTGCAATTTCTAAGATGGTCCATCTTTGTGCACTTTTAACCCCTCAGCTCCCTCATCTAAACACACAGTCCTCTTAGCCTCGAGTAAAACACCAGTGATATGTGGGCTTCTTAAAATTGTGCAATGGTGAGAATATAATGCATCCCACAGGAGAGCTAGAGACTGGACAAATGCCTCGGGGGCCTGCTGGAGAATGAAAGGTATTTGATTCTCTCAGTAAACACATTTCAATAATGTAAGCAACTCCGACTCTTCGTACAGTGCACAGATACACACACTGCTGTGCTTATTTTGCAATTAACCCTCCGCACAAATCCTCACACTCTGAGAAACACAGGAATGTGCTGAGCAAGAAGCCGAGGAATATATTAAAAAGAAATACCCCTCAGAGAGTCCATTACTTTTTCTCAGGTTGATTTCATTTACACAGAACTCTCTGCATGTTTGAAAAATCATTACCGTGCAGTTTTCTATTTCAGTGGCAGCACAGTTAGCGTAATGGCCCTGATTACATCTGTCGAGATGGATTAGCCGAAGAGGAGCCCGGGAGATGGTGATGGTCTCCACTTAGAATAACAGAGCGGTGATACAGTGTGAATCACAGCACAACAGTAACACAAAACTCCACCGAGACACTCCTTGCTCCTTGCCTCAGCTCCTGCAGCCAAAACTACGCCCAGCAGCACAGCACTTCCCACTTCCCAACCAACACGCAACCCCCGTCTCCCCTCACAACCCCTCCGTCAGCTCAGACCGGAGCTGTGCTGAGCCAGGTCCTCGGCTGCAGCCAGGATACAATTACACGCTATTACATATTTTATTAAAAGGGGGTGTGCTGGGGGATGTGGGGGGAGATCAAAACAAAACAAAAAAGAAAAACTGCCTCATTAAAGATTTACTGGGAAAGGTCAAGCCAATTGACCCCTGAGCCATGCAGCCATCTCATCTCCAAGGAGAGGCTTGTTTTTCCTTCCACATATTTCAGGGTGTTTGATTCCAACAAAGGAGCCAACTAAGATAAAAAAAAAAAAAAAATCAGAGAGAGACACACAGACAGACCGGGAGAGGCAGAGGCAAGAGCTGTTGGAACAGAGGACAGGGGCAAACAAAAGAGATGCATGAGGTAAAACAGATGCCGGGCGATGAGTGAGTGAAGATTTACCGCATGATACAAGTGGTTAAACATCCATCCATCATCAGCGCTACAGTGGGCACAGTCACGAGTTTTTAAAAATCTTGTAAACTGAACAGCCATGCTATAAACAAAACCAAGTTAAAATGTCATTCTGTTCCTCACTTTCTCTCTGAGAGGTGGCACCATCTCAGAAGTGTTTTACCGCTGCACGTCATAAACAGTCAAAATGTTGCCATTGAAGGTTTCTGCATAGTTGCGTAGCCGATACACTGAAACTTCAAGTTTCAACAACGCTGTGGTAAATGTGTGGTTAGGTTTAGGCACAAAAAAAACAACCTGGTTATGGTTAGTAGAAGATCATGTTTTGGCTTGAAATACCCCGTCTGGGTTGCACAATCCTGGCAGGAAAATCAGCGATGTCTTGATAACAAACAACCGCTTTTCCGGCCATAATCTGGGCAGCAATGCCTCTGTGTGTCTTTGGGAGGAAAGGCAGATGTCTCGGTAAACAAGACAAGGTCAAAACCTAGTATTTGGCTGGTCTGTATATGATATGCTAGAGGGCTTTTAATTTGAAACGAAGACTTTAATTTGAAATAGGAAGTGGCCGGCTATAACCCATGTTATGTTCTATTGTTCGCTTTGCCTCCCTTTACAGAGCTGGCATGAGCTGTCCCTGCTGTTGCGTCCAGCCCAAAAACTCACGTAAATGCATGTTAAAGTGAAGACCAGTGAGACACAGTCACACAGCAGACGGGACCTGCTTTCTCTCAAGCTGTACTCACTGATCAAGCTCCTTTTCTCTCAGTTAAAACACAACCCTCCTCACCCCTCTTCAGCCCCGTTTCCACCCAGCACTACAGTACGGTTCAATTCAGTGCGCTTTTTTTCAGTTTCCACTGTGAAAAGTTGTGGATGGTACCAATGGAACTGCTCTGTACCGTCTCCATTTTTGGTCCACTCTCTGTTGGGGTACCCAGCACACAGATCTGGTACTAAAAGGTGGGCCGACTGTTGGCAACCGGCAAATATCCCATCGAGAGAGACTCTCACTGCAGCCTGTTTTATGTTGTTCAGAAAATGTCGGCGTGCAGCCTCGTTCTGTGGACGATAAATGAGGTGCAGACTGATGAAGGAGGAAATACAGTGAGACGACAACCCCGCCGACATGAATGAGTACTGTTTGCGGTGGAAACGCTAGGGTCTAGGTACCATGTATGAAGGATTACTTTTGGTTCCAAAGGTACTATACAGAAAGTGTTTGTTGGAAACGGGGCTTATGTTCCATGTGACTGGTGGAGGCTGCACAGCCAAGTTCAAAATATAAATGTCCTATCAGGATCAATTACCAAAAGAGAATTTTGTCATTGTGGTGGCAACCGCTCCAACATTTTAACATATAATATTCACTTCAGTTTCAATCAGTGGCTTCCACTTTCCTCTAATAATGACTACGGCACCGATTCTGACTTTGTAACATGTAATAGTCGATAACGTTAAAATAAATGTAAGGCCTGTGTCATACAGATATGGCTGTTCCTCAAACCAATGAGGTGATCCCCTCTTTCCTCCATCTAAAACTGCCATTTCACTCGCAGGTGGCTGGCTAGTTAGCTACTAATTCCACCATGCTTTTATGCTCATGTAAATGAGCTAAACAAAGTAGTCACTCATCTAATGATAGCAATGTGCTTTGCTATGTTGTGACATGGGTGTGTGAAAGAAGCATTAACTTACAACATTTTACTCATATAACAGCTGGCTTGTTAGCTAGCTTCCTTGCTAATTCAACCATGCTATCATGCTACACTGGTAACAGTGTCCATGCCTCTATCAACCTATGCGCCTTTTATTTTAAAAGAGCAACAGCCAATGGGGAAACACCAACTTTCACGTTATCACCCAGTCTGACCAACGATGTAGCTTCATCGCTCACTCACTCACCCAAGGACAGACTTTTGCATTTATAGGGCTGGCCTTGCTTTTGCGGTACAACCAAAAATAACTGCTTTTCGTGCCTAAAAAGTGGCTGGAAAAATAGCGACAAGTTGCTACAAAACACCCACGTTTGGTTCCTAAAAAGCCGCTAGAAACACAGCACATGTCTCAGTGAAAAACAGCTGGTTTGGCGTCTCGCTTAGGTGTCAAAGAATTCACCATCCTCTCCACCTCCAGATGTTGAAATCAGCTTATATATTAGCCATATATGTTAATATGATACATATGAAATGTGCTAATATAATGTTTTTGTGGTTTGCAGAAACATACAGTGCCAATATTTTCCTCTGGCGACTGGGCTGTAAAAAGCAGGAGCTTGAAAATTGTTAATGCCTATGTATCATTTGTGGCAGATCCAATTATTTCCCAAGCAGAGGACAGTCAGAGGCGCAGCAGTTGAATGTTTTCACTGTCTTTCAGCCTTAAATGCAGTCTTGCCACAGGACCTGATTTAATGAGAAAATACTCCACTAGACTGTCATGATGGGACCAACCAGAAAAAGGGCAGTGACCTTTTTCAACTCTGAAAGTCACAGTTTAAGAAACGCTGATCCCATGTGTTTGAAGTGCTCACAGTGATTTTGAGAAATCTTCAACATGACTGCAATGTCATGGCTTGTCTGCCTCACAGACCACTCTTGCAGGCTTTCTGTAATTTAGAATAACAGTCACAAGATCCGGGGCCTACAAACACTCTTTTCTCCGATAATCTCCGCAGGTAATGTTCCAAAACCAATGTGTTTTCAAGTCGAATACAAATATTTAAATAGCTCTTTCCATACATAACTTCACTGTCAATTCCTAAGCTAAAACATCCACCACAAGCTTTGGATGGGGGAAAAAAAGACGCGGTTTGGAAAATGAGCCTGCTAATGTGTGCATGTTGGCGACTACGACACAGTGGAGATCAATCAAACGCTCTGGTCACTGGGTGAAGAGCGGAGTGTGTGATTTACACACTCTACAAGGTGCCATGGCGTAGTGGGGTGCTACCAGCCTCTCTGACCAACAACCTGGTCCAGGAGAGCGGAGCCAAGGGAAAATAGCCACGAGATGGAGAGAGGTGCCAACATAAGCCTTGACTTCTTACACGTCCTGTCAGTCTCTGGACTATTACAGGATTCCACTGACGAACGCAGAGCACCAGTCCAAACACACACACACACACAAAAAAGACTGAACTGACCACTGAGTCTAAATGGCAGCTTAGGGAATGCATCAATCAAAAAATATGTGCTTGCCTACTAACCCCACATAACAAATTGATATGAGCCTTGGACAATATTTCAAAAGGGTAACATGCTATTTGAAAATGTCTCCGCTCGAGGGGGATAATACTGCAAGGCTGATTTTGGGAACAGATAAACCACTATATGAGTCTTAGCATCTCTAGGAAATTACACACTGTGTAATTTGATTTCAAGGCCAATCCTGTGCTGCACAGTTATGATCGCTATTCATGAAAAATCCCCTAATTTTACCCCCAAACCACAACTTTTCAGTATCTATTGCTATCCAAGCCTACAGGGCCGGACCTAGCACATATGGCGCCCTGGGCAAGCTTCCCAAACACAGATAAACAACTAAGCTAACAAGTAATAATCATAAATAACAAACAATCAGAGAATAAATTATGTGCATATTTGCAAATTTCATCCTCATCTTGTTTTTGTCCTCCATCTCAGATGGCTTTTGACTGTTCATCCTCTTCTACTCTAGCGCCCTCCTCATACACTCCACCATCTCCACCATGTACAATTTTTTAAATGTCAAAAGGCAGCTGCCTATGTGTCCTATAGGAGGATCCACCACTGCAAGCACACAATGTCAGCACAGACAGCTTTGCCTATTCATGTCTAAAGGGTATCCTCCTGATGGCAGAACATGTAGTACAGAACACATACTGTATATGGCCATGTCAACACCAAGGGCATTGTTCCTCATGTACTCCAGAGTCCTGCCCTGTGGCTCCGTAGCAGCTCAATACACCAATTCCCAAACACACACACATATATTCTCCCCCCACCAAAGATGGCAAAGGTAATCTCAAGGATGCGGCTGTGTGTCTGTCCTCTACAAGCTGCGCCCTTGTGTCTGAGTCCCTGTTGTTACAGTTCCCCAGCCTTTAATGGCTTGTGCAGTACCTTATGCCCAAATCACAGGCCTGCGTCCTTTAGAGGAACAGAGTAGGGGAGAACAGGGACGAAAGTGTCAGGGGGACGGTTGCAACACAGAACTTTTCTCTTGTAATTCAAAAGTAGGAAACTTGAGGGGAAGTTCGCAGGAGGTACACTCCCACTTTAAGTCCATAAGAGAAATTCAGCCTGATCCAATCAGTGTAGTAGAGTTACAGAGTGGATTATTCACTTATTAAAACAGAAAACATTAGTGTTTTCCAAATTTAAGGTAACGCTTATTTGTTGAAGACTGTAAATGTATATCATCTGTTAGACTAGGGGTAGGCAACCTGCGACTCCAGAGCCACATGCAGCTCTTTGGCCCTTCTCCAGTGGCTCCCTGGAGCTTTGACAGAAAATTATATGGAAACAAATAACGGTTATATCTTTTATCATATTTTAATTTTCATTTATTGTTGTGGGCCTAAAGTGATTCTTACATTCTTCAGCTGTAAAAATGCATAGCCTATACACTGATTTAAAAAAAAAAAAATTCAACATTTTGTCAACTAGAATGTGAGTCATACGTCTGGCCTGGTGCCTTTTCCGCTATTCAGCTAATAAGGCTGTGTTACCTTTATTATGAGGCTCAAATATGTTTTGCAGCTCAAGATGGATTTTTTTTCTTTTTGACCTAAAATGGTTCTTTTGATGGTACAGGTTGCCGACCCCTGTGTTTGACCTGTCCATAGGCGAAGAATCAGTGAAGGTTTAATTTATCATGCTAGCCTATCTTTGGTGCTAGCCAGGGTAAAGTTGAAGAAAAAATGGTAAGGATGAAAGTAACATGGCGTTGCTTGTCGGTTTGCTTAGACTGACCTGGAGAAACATGCATGATTTAGAGATTTGAGTGCACATGATGAGTAAAGATATGTGGTGGTTTAAACATCTTATTCTAACTCAATGTTATTCATAAGAGAAAATGTGATTATACATCAAGATGAGTTTGATGCATTGGACACATTTCATACAATTGCGACATAAAACAAATAAAATTGAAGTGAGAGTAATATGGTTATTTGCACTGAGGACTTACTGAAACATCAATGTGCTCTATATGCCGGAAATATTAGATACTTGTTTGTGTTTCAATTTAACTGTTACTTTTGTCCGCTCCCTGAATTTCTCTTGTCCCAACAGAGAGGGGGAAAAGTAGCAATGTGCAATGTCAATTCTCAGTCTGATTGCATCTGACTCATTTGTCCAAATCTAAAAAAAATGGCTGGTATCGGTAGGGGACGTGTGTAAAATCTGTTTAGTCTAAATAAATGCATTTCTGTGTAAAGAGTGCAACACTACAAAGTTATACTTTCGTCCCTGCTCTCCCCCAACAAGGACTCTGGTGGGAAGTGACACCTCTGGACATGCTGTTTAACCAGGGCTGAAATGAGTGGGAGAACAGGTCTGTTAGTGGTAGGATTTCTGCTATTTGCGTCATTTATAAGGTGTGTGTAGGCGAGCGACAGAGATCAGGGAGCTAGTTCCTGTGTGTGTTTTCCTCTCAGCTGTTTATCATTATTGTTATTACGAGTGTGTCTCTTTTTGTATGGATGGCGCTAACCTGTGATCCTCGGGAGCCTCTCTTGTGGTCCCAATCGGAGCGGGGGAGCATCTGTGGGAAAACGGAGACATGTTCAAACCACAGTCCTGAACATCCTGTTCCTGTTAGCGTTCTACAACAGAACTCACAAAAGCAACACCATAATGGAGATATACAGTACTGTGCTGTAGCGGGAAAGAGGAGGAGCGGGAGTGCTGATGCAAAGAGTCAAGGAAGTGTGGGGGGAATGGAAACGCTCATAAATGCAAAAATGGGTTTTGTCTATTTTTTTTTTTTCACTTTCCATTAAGTGCAGACGTCTAATGCAATTTCACAGTCAGGTTTGGTTTACTTTAGCTCCTATTCACTGCCTAAGGGCCTGGTGGAGGCTGAGGATTTTTACGCTGTCTAATTACCAGCCACTGTGTCCTCCCACAGGCCTCGTAAACCAGTTTTCCACTTTCTTGGGAGTCACCGAATGCATCAGTGCAGCTCTGTCACTGATTTTTGGAGCAACACGCTGCAGGAGAGCCAAGTCAACACTAGAGCCCCCCTGCCTCTGCTAGGGCTTTCTGCCCCAGAACTGAGAAGCCCTGAGAAACCCAGCATGCCGCTGTGACAAATTGCTGCTGCACACACTGAGGCAAGGGGCTTGGTATAAGAGCCAAATTGATAATTCAGGTATAATTTACTGTGTCAGAGGAGGTCACTGAGTTGTGCCATGCTGTGAGTGAAAACATTGGGAAAACAGTGGGTTTCAGTCAACAGTGCCGTGGGCCTGTCCGGACAGCAGCCTTGTTTTGTGGAGTGTCTTCAAACTGTGTTCCTTAGGTCTAAACAAACAATGAAATAACCAACAAATCCTCCAACCCATACGATCATGTAGGTTGGTTGTTCCTATCATGGATGTATTATTAGATCTGGATACTGGACCCTAAGGAGGCTCTTGTTCAGTCCTATAAGAACTGCTTTCCTGGTGCATACATAGTTGTACAAAGAGGGCAGCATCGGAGGTGGGGCCCCGTTCATTCTTAGTTGCTCAGTTGCTCAGTGGTGCATGAAGCCAAAAAAGTTTGACTTCCCGGGTATAAAATGAACCAGATCTTTCGCATCCTTTGGCCCACAGAGCAGGTGCACAAGAGAATTTCACTGACCAGGCAACCTAACTTTTACCAGCTGAGCGGTAGACTCACACGTCAGTCTTTGGACGCTTTGCTTAACTAAAGAGTGATGACTTTCTTCCTGATTTTGTGTTTAGATGGGTGGATACAATTTCAGACTTTTAAAAAACTCCGTACGTTGCAGAACCAATAGTAAATCTGCAGGGCGGTCCTTCCATGGCTCGCTGAACTCTTGTGCTTGTAAACATAGTCCGACTAGAAACACATGTAGCGGTACAAAATGGCTCAGCCGTGCTTGCAGAAAACGCCGTCAAAGTTAGTGGATGTTTGTCGCGTTTGCGGCAACACATTCTTGCCAACTAAAAGAAACAAACATAATCTTTTACAAGGCCATGACTCATCCGTCCGGCCAGACTATAAAGGGAATCACCTTGCTGAGCTTTTAGCTATATATACATATACATATATATATATATATATATATATATATATATATATATAACGTTATATATCACATTTTTCACATCACTGTATCACCGTTTAGACTAATCCAATGTTTGTAAAGTCTATAAACACAATGATTGAACAAACATTACTATTTCGGTGTGCACGTTTAGCTGGGCTAACCATTAGCTGTTAGCCCTGTTAGCCCTGTTAGCCCTGTTACCCGTTAGCGGTGTCTGTAATAGGTAATAACTCATTCAACGGTCCGTGAAAAAAATATTATTTCGAGCAGATATCTTAGTTACAACATGATTGAGCTAGCAAAGCAGTTTTGTCTTGCTATGTGTCAGTTTTGGGAAATCACAATCAGTGTTGTGTGTAACAAGCTACAAAGTAACGGTTACAAAGTAACGCGTTACAGAAACGTAACTACTTTTATTGGGTAAAAAGTAGTGTAACGTGTTACTACTGAAAATATGGTAACGGAACGTAGTTACTTTGTCAGTTGGGCACAGCGTTACTTTTCCCGGGGACAGATTTGACGGTGACACTGCCTGTCTGCCTCAGCTGCGCACTAGGCAGGAACTGTGACAGTTGCCATGTCAACAGTACAGACAGGAGCGCCAAAATCAAGAATCGTATGAGGAATATGGAAGATACACATGCCTCCTCAGATTATTTTAATGGTTTGTCAACCGAAGACAGGTTAGCTTATTGTAATAAGCTAACAATTAGCAACGGAGTGAGGTTTCCTGATCCGTACTTAATGTCGGGTCAGTGGTTCACCGACCCAATGAAATGGCCTAAGCTACAGTGACCAGACATTTTTTTATATCTTGTGGAGAAACCCAGCGTTTATACGCATGAAAAACTCAAGGCATATACGTAAATCCCTTGATGTGTATAATTTTGTACTTTGCGGTCATGTCCAAGATATTGATATATACCGGGATTTATCTGATGGTTTTTGTGCTCTACGGACCGAAGTACTGCCGAGCCAGCGACAAGGACACATAACAGTAACGTTAACTAATGTACAAGACCTGGGCGATTCCGAACAAGATGACCAACTATATACTGACAGCGAACTGCACTTGTATGGCTGGGTAAGTGTTGTTTAATGTAACGTTAACCTCACTAGTCAGACCTCAGACATGGGCAACATACGACCCCGGAACCTCAAAGGAAATCAAAACGACCCCCAAAACATCAATAAAATGCAGCATTGTGTTAACAGAAAACAGAACAATCATAACCTGCCTACCTTCCTGGCGCTGTGTGAACGGCAGCCTGTTGCAGCAGCTCCTATTTTGTGTATTTTAAATTGCTTCTGTGACATTGAAATTTCCCCCCGAGGGGTTAATAAAGTACCTACCACACCAGAAGAGAAAATGAATTAATTTATTCGTGCAGGTCTGTAGCTTACTGCAAAGTATGAGTCTGTTACACAGACACAGTCTCACAGTTACACGCGTAATAACAGAACAGAAAATGATTTATTCATGAATATGACACTATTTGTTCAAAGATAGTGTCTGTGAATATTAATATTTTCCTCATGCAGTGATGCAGCAGGTCTGGCAAATAGGCTATTAGTAGTAGTAATCTGTCATGTAACAAATTCATGTAGCCTAGTTAACACAAATTATCTCTCACTCTTTAATCTTTATTTTATCACCAAAGTGGTAAATACCAGTGGGAAACTCGGATTTTTTCACATTTAGGAAATGAGATAGGGTTCTACCCAAAGTCAAGCACCGTAAAAGTAACATAAAAGTAACGAGTAATGTAAAAAGTTACTTTTCACAGAGGGTAACTAAGTAAAGTAAGGGATTACTTTTTTTAAGAAGTAACGAGTAACGAGCAAACACTACTTTTTAAAAATAACTTCCCCAACACTGATCACAATGTCTAGAAAGCATCAGTGGCTGCAGCTGACAGGGACAGCTAACACTAGCAGCAAAGCTAACATCAGGACATCATCTGTTAAAAGCCTCCCGTTGTCGGATACGACATGAAACTACTCCAGTTAGCTCAATCATGTTGTAACTAAGACATCTGCTGGAAAAAATATTTTCTACACGGATGAGCACACGTTTGATAAAACAGAGTTTAATCTCTCGGCATCCATTTTCAAGCTCTTTGTGTGTTTGTTTCCTTGCGGACGAGAAAAGGGGGAGCGCACATTTCCTAGAAGGTGTGTCCTTTTCAGAAATGCAAGAGGCGGTGCTTTGTTTTTGTGTGTTAAACAAACTTTAGAAAGGAGTGTCCCCAGACTATCAGAAGGCGGAGATCTCTGATTGTCTGGTGGCCAGACTAGCTGAGCAGAGCAGTTTAGCTAATTTGGATGGGCATAAAGTGATTATTAGTACAGCTCCTCTAGACTTTCCAGATTTTATCAGACCAAATGGATCAAATCTTAACAGTGCAACAAGTCATTTCCCAAGGCATGTGACGCTCACAAAAGTGCGTCCACTTATTTACAGACATGTCTTTCCCTATGTAAGTCTGGAGAAAAAATCTTTTTGGACCCAATGGCCACACTGACAGATCCCTGAAGCTTAAGTTATACACAGTTCGGCCACTATATGGAAATTGACTTCAAAGTCTGGTGCACTTCCTGTGGGCGTGTTGCATATGCCATAAAGTTTCTAGCTTCTGGATTTACTTCTGGGTTGTGCAGCCCACTGAATATGCGCAGTAGTAATTCTACCACTGGTACCTCCAGTGAGATCCCACTCTGCCCATAAACTTAACATTGTGATGACATCACAGTCTTTATATTGCTTTTCTCAGCTCGAGTAAAGTTTAACAAATAGAAAAGATACCTCCATAGATCAAAAATTCATAATAGAAAGAGGTTGTAAGAAATCATAATTTGCAGTTCAACGTGTCCTGTAAACAGTTTTACAGATGTCTCTTTTATAATGGTGGTTTAAGGAAAAGCCTGAGATTTTTTTACTGCAGTACCATTTGTGGCCACTGGGAAAAATTGTAACGAGGCTGAGCGACATTCCTGGGGGCTTGATTCCTATCCTCTAATCTGACTCACAGGAGTGTACTGGTGGCAAAAACGACATAAAATGAGCTTTAACGGTCGTAGTTTTGAACATGTGGTTAACGTTGTGAATTGGTTGTGGTTAGTTCCAGGCAACAAAACTACTTGGTTAGGTTTATGAAAAGGTCATGGTTTGGTTAACTATGCTAAGTATATAGTATAACAGCTAACTATGTAAGTTAAAGTAATTCAGCGCTGACTTTTGGTTTCACGTGGGACACAAACAGCAGTCTACTTGGTCAAAGTCCTGGGTTTGTTTGAAACATCCATCTACTCTCTGTACACAAACTCTGTTGTCCCTTACTATCACCTGACTTCCGCCTCTGTCATAATAACTATGGCCACTAGAGGTCACCGCCTCACAATAAACATTTATATAGGTCATAAAAAGACGCTTGTACAAACGATGTGGTCGTGTTTTGAAGGATAGTCTCGAAATAACTATTCCTGTTGCCTTACTATCACATATTTTAGCTTTAACATTTTTGACTGTTGGAAATACAGGTGTATTTGCTTTGTACATTTAATCAAAGATTAAAGATTTGTCTTACAGTACAGTATTAGTACAGTATTAGTTTAGTTAGTTTAGTCTTCCAACATCCAAATTCAGTGGAAGTGAATGAAAGATTTGCTTGTGTTGCACAAAGCATCAAAAATGAAATAGAAATGAAAAATCAGCAGCAATATGTCTGAGAAGGATCAATGTCCTGGTTAATCTAGATAGTCCACAGATCTCGCTGTCGGTGGTTTATAGAGAGTATTTCTTCAGTAGAAAGTAGTTCAAGTAAAAACTGTTTAAAAATAAAAGATGTTTATTAATTTAACAAAGTGGAAGATGCAGGTCTATTTTACTGACATGTTTATTAAATCATTAATTTAAGCCTGTAAAAGAGAGCAGCAATGATTTGTAAAAAAAAATAATCTGCAACTATTTTGATTGTTTTAATAATTTTTCAAGCAAAATGCCAAACAAACTTAAGTTCAAACTTCCTTAAATGTGACAATTTTTACACTTTCATTTCTAATACATGATAAATAAATATTGGTTTTGGACTGTTATGCACTGAATAAAACGACCTGTGGAAAATTAAAAACAAAAACTGGAATTTTTCATTATTTTCTGACATTTGATAGATAAAATTATGAATCAATTGATACTAAGTAGTAGTAAGTGAATTAATTGATGATGAAATAATCATTAGTGTGAATATAACCTACATTAACATGTTGCCTGGTGATCATCCCTGTATTTGAAGTCCCTGAAAACTTCAAATCTTGCATATTTGTCTATAATATTAAACACTTAAGACTCAATAAGCAACAATCAACAACAATGAATCCTTAGGTATTATTTATGAAGAGAAATCTCAGCTAATTAGCTTCATCAGCACTGTCTGGGCATGGTTTAATTACAGTTGATTGGCAATAGCTAACATAAACAAACAGCCCCCCAGCTGCCATCACATTTGGATCCAAATATTGCTAAATCTCAAAAATCCATTTTTCCCATGTGAAATAATCCAAAGCTGCTCCAACTTTAGTGGAAATTTGTGCATTCATGTCAGATCCCATCGATCACAGTGAGGAGATGATTGAGAAAATGTGTTTTCAGGGGCCTTTAAAGACTGTAAATCAAGTTGAGAGTCAAAGCAGGTTTAAATCCTGTGTTTTGAATTTTGGTAATAGCTCCGCAAACAGTGGTGACCCTGAGTGCAAGCGAACAAGGGCACCATCCTAACAATCACTCATAACACGATGCACACACATTAATAAAGTACAACGGCTTCCCAACAGCTTGACATTTAGGAGGTTTTTATAAAAAATGCAATATGAGGGGTTTGCCCTTTCTCAACAAACATCTTCATCTCTCAGCCTCCATTTTCTCGCCGGAGGACTGCGGCTATGAAGCCTGGATTCTCCGATCATCAGCACGATAATATCTGTGAGTCACTTTAAAGCTTCATCAAGCGTGCGTGCACCATCTCATGCATTAAAATAACCACACTGGATGGAAGAGGAAGTCAACAAGCAATCAGCTGTGTAAAGGGCTCATGTATGAGATGTAAATTACTGTGAATGATAGTATTAGCCAGCCAGTGAGCTGTTCGTCTTATTCTTCACCGCTCTGACGACATGCTTTTGCTTTTTACAGTATAGGAGCTGGCGGCAGCCCCTCCATGGTCACGGCGGAGTCCTGCTCCATTAGAAGATCCCAGTATCAGTGAGGCTCTCCAGGCGCACACACATAAACAGCCTTTTCGCTCTTACAGTCTTATGTAACCCAACCTTTCATCTCCATGCTCTGAGAGACAGACCCAGACTACACAGAAGTCTACATGCACCCTTTGAAGTGCCAAAACAAAAAACCCACACAAAATCAAAGCTGAGCATAAAATTTGAGCGCCACAGATAGCCTCTTGCACAGAGTGACTTTACAGGCCACAGTGGAGTTCATTTCCTCTGAGACAGGCTCAAAAGTATGATCAACAAATACATGTGGATGCTGTGCTACTCACTTACTAAACCAAACAGTGGATGCAGTCTGGTGCCACTGTGTTTGAATGTTTTTTTTTAACCAGTGCTGGAAAATCAGTAAACAAAATTTTGGTGTTAGTACTTTCAAGCTTCAAACCACCGGTGTTATAAACATGAAATCACTGCTACACAAACATCATCTATTTTTCAAAGACAAAGCAACAATATCAGTCACGAGGGCCAAAAGAAACCCACATGACCTCACAGAGGCCGAAACATGTATCACTGCAGAAACATGAAAATGCAAAGAGGCTATACCTTTGTGTTCAAAGTCTTGTTCAAACTTTATTACCTTGTTTTGCTTCAGGAGGATGGAGTAGATTATACTTAAAACATGTGACAGTTCGCTGCCAATATTATGTCTAAAGAGGTAAAACCACACATGAATGATTTCTTAGATATCTCCTGGTTTTTCATGGATGCCCTCCAGGCAGCATAACATAGCCGAAGCAGTAAAATCTCCAAATGGATTTGTTTTTGTCCTAAAGCTCCAGTGCACCTACTGGGAAAAATAACAACTTTGTAGAAGTTATGCCCTTTGTTTCACCCTCTGCTAGATTCATTATGCCGCCCCATAACTCAGAAGGAGTCAGGTCTAGCGGTGGCTTTCCATCAGTTATAGCAATGCTGGTGATTTATAAGAGACTGAAAGCAGTCTTCAGGAGAAAAAATGCTTTGCGTCTTTGAAAGTGGAAGTATGTCTTTCAATCATGGGTGCAATAGCTACCAGAGTAACATGACACGCTCAATAAGGTCTGAGGCATTTTTATGGGACTCTGGCTCCATTGTGAACGCATTCTGGAGATTTGCTGTACTTTCATGATCCAGAGTGATACTCGCAAGAAACAAACAAGAGACAGAAACAATAACAGTGTTGTGAAGTTGCATGTTAATGGAAGGTGCAGCCAAGTGAAGGGATGACTCCATTAAATCAATTGGAAATGATAAAATCATCTGCACCACTCATCATGCTCCAAATGTGTCAACGTGAGTTGATTTTAAACTTTAAATTTTTATATACAAAGCACTGTGATTCTAGCATTAAAGGGATAGTTAACTTTTTTTTAATGGATCTGTATGAGGTCTTATACATAGCAGTATCCATAGTCAATGTATTCACCCCCAACCTCCGTTTTCTGAAGCTCAGCAGTCAGAGTACTGCTCCTTGACTATCAAAATACAAAACAACAACCTAGCTAACAATAAAAAAGCAACTTTGCTTTCAATAACATTTAATACATGTATTTTAATAATCATATAAATCAATAATCAATTAAAAAAGAATTAGGCCTAGAAATTCACTTGTTCAGAAGACTAAACAATAAAATATTACAAATAAAATAATGATAAAATGAAATGAAATGAACATAAATCAATTTTCTAATTTCAATAGGGATGCACCGATTTTGAAATTCTGGGCCGATAATGTTCAAAATAACAATTTCGCCAATAGCCGATACCGATGTTTTTATATTGGTGTTTCTTTTGTTTTAGTTGTTATTTATTCTTCTTTTGTTCTAGGAAGACACAGAAATCTACACTACAAAAAAAATAACTGAACAGTTTCAAAGTCATTCAGTCCTTCACTACATGACCTTTGAATAAACACAAATACAGACACATTTATGAAACAACCTTTATAATAACCTTCTTTCCCATGAAAAACATCTTTAAAAAAAATATCAAAAAGACTTCTTTACCATGTATGACACATCACAATTCCCTCTCCAGTATCTTTTTTACAGTGCTGTTAAAACAATTACAAATTTTGCCTTCAAACAGCCATATTTATTCAAGTTTCTCACCAAAAGCTACATTTTTACAAGATTACATTGAACACATGTTATAATTTACCTTTGTCCAATACTCATTTTTACTGAATAGGCCTCTCTTTGAGTTAGTAGGCCTTGCTTTGTCATTATGTTTTTGTGGCCTTATGTATTATTTCAAGTAACAGCAGTGATATTATTAGTAATAAAAAAAAAAAAAAAGTAAAAGATAAACGTATTGATTTTTTTTTTCATGCCCCGGCCCCACCCCACAGTCCAAAGACATCTAAACTAGACTCTAAAATTGGCCATAAGTGCAAATGTGAGCGTTGAATGGTTGTCTGTCTCTATGTGTCAGCCCTAGTCTGGTGACCTGTCAAGGGTGTACCCTGCCTCTCACCCACTGTCAGCTGGGATAGGCTCCAGCCCCCCGCGACCCCTAACAGGATAAGTGGTTACGGAAAATCTTTGAATGAAAAAACAACTGGGTGGTATTCTGTGGTTCAGGTCTGCTGGTTTGGAATCACTACTTCTACCCAAACACGATGGACATGATTGGAATTTTGTTTGTGGCACTTTAGAGTTCTTAACTTAAACACCAAACACTGTTCAGAGAGCTAGCTACTGCTTTATCCTGTGCACATTCAGGTAACTTCCTTGAACCACAACAATGTAACCTCTTCACCTTTCACCTCCTGGAGGTGACAGACACAGCAGGTGCCCACAAGACTTGAGAATAACATTCATAACCACCAGCAGCAGCAGCAGCAGCAGCAGCAGCAGCAGCGTGTCTTTCCAGGAACTGTGCCCTGGATACTGTGGATAGCCCACAGACCTCACTGTCAACAGTTTTCCTTGGAAGTATTTCTACCTATGAAGCCTGTACACAGTGAGTCACGCAGACATTGTTCCTGGAAAGAGATGTTGCTGTTGCATTTTTGAATGTCATTTTTTAAAGGTGTGAGCACCAAAAACAAAATTCCATTCATTGTCGCTGTATTAGGGTGGAGGCAGTGATTTCAGAGAGGAGTATCTCAAAATAAATGAAACCAGAATATTCTGCATGGCTAGAGACCACTAGAAGTAAGTGAGAAAATACTTGTTTTGCTTTTTGATTTGGATCAACTGACCCCCTGAATCTGAGATAGTCGAATACAGGGAGTGTTTTCCAAATATTACAATGTTTTTACCACAAAATTCCTTATTTATGCTACCTTGGATAGTGTTTCATTGCTAAGCTGTGGCGGAAGGATAGCTCCTAGTTGTTACACATAGGTCTGCCAAAAAAAAACAAACAAAAAAAAAACACTGAGTTAACCTTCACCAAACAACCAGGACAAAGATACAGACATGATTCAGGTAATGTAGACTGATGAAAAATTCTAGTAGTTTTGGCCTTTGCCCAAAACAAGGACTGTGGATCTTCTCCCTGATTTGTTACTGTGTGGTTTCTCTAAGATGGACTCGCTGATGGAGAAGAGGGGTGTTTAAAGATTTAGATTTTAAGAGCTTGTGTTTTGATAAAAGAAGTCTAAACTCCTGGCTTTTATTGTCCAGCTTGATGACAGTTTGTTTGGATTTACAGGCATCAAGGTAAATAATGGAAAGGATACTCCTAAGATATGAAAACATCAGACACACAAAGAAAGCAGCCTGCCAAAATACGCCTGCTGCTCTCAGTAAATGAGGCTGCGCTCTCATGACTCAAAATAGTGCCAGCCAAGTAAACTCCCAGCCTTCCTCTCACCCAGAGTGTTAAGAGGGCAGCAGCGTGGATGCCAGTATGCCGCCATGCCCTGTCCACCACCATGGCTCCGAGCCACAGCCCACAGCAAGCTGCCGTGCCTCTGAGGTGCTGGGTAAACACCACGGTGTCAAAGCACAAACAAACTACTGGAATATGCTTGTTGTTTGACTTGCTCCCGCCAGTAACCAGTTGAGAACCACTTCCCTGTGGGTGTGAAGTGGTGGGAGCTGTAGCAGTAACAGCACCCATAGTGCAGCTCCACTTTCACACTAATCAACCTGACGCCTCGCAATGAGCCACGACCCACTGTCATCAACTTACTACTGAGTACTTTTCTAAATCTGTCTGGAAAGGGAACCGGAAACTGCTTCGACCTAATATAGCTCAGTGCGAGATAACTGCGAGCAGTGTTTCTTAATCATTCATTCATGATCAGACCTTCATTCTTCTCTGCCTCCCTCTTTCTTTGCCTGCCTCCCGCATCCTATTTCGTCCCTCATTACTGGCTTCACTGAGGACACGGCTAGAAGAAGTGCCAACTAGAGATCTCCTTGTTGAGGGAAGGGAAGGAGAAAAAGAGAGAGTGCTGATCTTACAGTATGGTTGGGTTAATTAAGGGCCAGCAGATCAGTCTGCAGGATTTCCAATCAGCTTGACCCAAGGGTTTTACGCACCACCTCTCTGTCCAATTAAACTCACTATGCTCTCACTTAACAATCAGGCCTGCAAAGTCATGAATTCACACATATGCCTACTTACGTAAGTGCACACACACATGCACTCAGACTCACACTCGCTGCCTCGAGGTCTCCGAATATTTTCTGCTTATGCCTCCTTTGTTCTTTTATCAGTGCTCTCTGTCAAAGATATTCTGACGTCTGCATCGCTTGACTCAGACATCCCCGCGCTCACTTTCATTTTCAGCCGACAAAGAGAAAGTAGGTCAGATTCCACTAAGTCTCACTATATGAAGGCTTCGGAAATGACAGCGGCTTAGCCGTAAGGACACCATCAAGGCAACAATCAAAGATCCTTGTACTCACTTTCATGGTTGTTACAGCCACAGTAAACTCTATATTGCTCATCACGGCTTTGAAAATGAGGTGTAATCTTCTTTTGCACCCACAGGTGGAGGTATACTCATGATCAGTAATATACCGTCACTGTTTTCTCTGGGGACCATGGATGGATTACAGATCAGGCCAATTGGGCACAGGCCCAGGGGCCCAAAGTGTCAGTGGCCCCCCAGCCCTAACATGGAAAATGAGACATGTATCAACCAGGAGGAGACTTAACATGACAACAAAAAGATGCAAAGGAACTGCAAAGAGACTTAAAACAACCAAAAAGACACAAATTTACCTTGATGAGACACAAAATGACCAAAAAAGACACAAAATTATCTCAAAGACTCACAAAATTCCCTTAAAGAGACACAGAATGACTTTTAAGAGACACATGACCACAAAAAGATGCGTAATGACTACAAAGAGTTGCAAAACAACAACAAAAAAGAGGCAAAACCACCACAATGTCTGTGTTTCTTGCTCCTGTTGTAGGAGAGGTGGTGGGGCCCTTTGCATATCTCTGCCCAGGAGTCCACTGTCTCATAATTCGCCCTTGCTTGGGACCCTCTCTGGAAACTGTCTTTCTTGTTTTATGAGTTTTTACAGAATCATGACAATGTAAACTGATCTATTTAATGTATATTTACAGGATTTCTATCTTGGATCACCTGCAAAATGAGACATGTACCAACCAGGAAGAGACTTGAAATGACCACAAAAAGATGCAAAGGAACTGTAAAGAGACACAAAATAAGTACAAAAAGGGGCAAAACTACCACAAAATCTGTGTTTCTTGCTCCGATATAGGAGAGGTGGTGGGGCCTTTGCATATCTATGCACAGGAGCCCATTGTCTCATAATTCGCCTATACTTGGGACCCTCTCAGGAAACTGTCCTTGTTTTATGAGTTTTTCGTAGAATCATGACAATGTATATTTATTTATTTATTTATTTATTAAATGTATATTTACAGGATTCCTTTCTTGTTTAGTGGAAGAATCGTTGCTGCACCAGAGGGAGGAACTAATATAGTGTAATGCTTAAAACGTAAATTTGAACATCTCTATTAATTGCTACCTGAGCTTTGAGTGCAGAAAGCTTTGATAATTGAACCCTCTGGTCTACCTGGTGCTCTTCATCTATTTCTTACTCTGAAGTGTAGACAGATACAGACTCTGTCACCTTTATGGATTTTTAAATTTAGCCTGTGGACAACAAAACAGCCTATGCCAGCTTTGTAGATTTCACTGACGTCTCGACAAAGTAAAGAAGAGAGTTTGTCATATGAATAACAAACAGATAGAACAGATGGAAATTAGCGGTGGATATGTGTGAGTCTTAATCTTCCTTCTATCCATAATGTAGTTACTTTCTGCTGCTTTGTATTTTCCACTCTCTGCATTTTTATTAACTAAACCATCATCCTCCTTGGAAAATCTCTTCATAAGCTGTCCTGAATTTAATTGGACACAAGGCAATAGCAATGCTAGAGGGCAAAGGAAAACAGACATTAAAGCACTGAGTATTAATAGGGGTGTGTACAGTATACAGTAAAACTGCAGGAATAGAGTGTGGAAAAGGCTCGGGTACAGGCAGTCACAAATTTCTGACCCAAACTGTCTGGCTCTTTGTCCAGGTGATTCCGAAAAACCTCGCCACACCTTCCTCCTCTGCCACATCCACCCCGAGTGCGGCAGCCATCCGCTGGGAGGACACTAATAAATCCTCCCCCTGCCTGCCCGCTGATGGGAGAGTATGGAGAGTCATTCCTATTCACGCTGGCTAATGTTTTACAGGTTTTACCGTGGGGGTCAGTCATCATGGGCCATTTGCGTCATCGCTGGAGGGAAGGGAACTATTGAGGTGGGCTGCCAAAGCGGAGGGGGCCATGTGCAGGGAATGAGGAACACGCTTGTGTGTACGCGAAGATTAGCACACGCACACCTAAAGCTGTTTGGCATCCACACACTCGCACATTCTCTGTCACATGCACCGGCCTGCAAAGCAAACACGCACACGTAACGAACAAAACCACACTTGCACGTGCATTTGTGCTTACATGCACAAATATGATGCCATGATATATTTTACACACCAGCACCGCATCTCAGTTTACCCCTCCCTTACTCTTCACACTTTCTTACTCAGACTCTGCTAATTTCTGAAGTGTGACTAATGGGATTTATCGTCTTTACGTTTCCTGGGAGAGACTTAGCCTGATCCTAGAAGAAACCCAGAGTGCGAGTCTCTACCAGAGATAGATCTGTCAGTCTCCCAGGGTGAAAGCGCAGACCACAAGGATGCCATGGCCCAGAGAAAACCTCAATGGGAGTACCCCATATTCTGACCTCAAAAACTATCAAACACGACAGCTTGAAATGTGTCACTGACAAAGCGAAAATCTCCTCATGCAAGCCTGTATGGATGGCGTAAAAATATTCTTTAAAGCCTCGTCCAGGCGGCTCTGTGATTAAAAAGCATCATCTTTTATTTCTTTGTAATATTATTTGTGCACACGCTGCTTTTCCTTGCTTATGCGTTCTGGGCGACTCCTTCTAAAGCAGTTAGGTTCCCAGCTCCGCACATTCAGCTGGGTGAAAAAGAGGGGATCTGGCTGGGTAGACCTGGCAGCCCACCTCAAAACAGCATGCCAACGCCATTAGTGTATAATGGTCCAGTCAGGATTACTGCTGGGGCCTGGAGAGCTGAGAAGGGAACACAGCACTCACTTGTTTGTTTGTTTTACAAGCCTCTGCTCTGTTCAGTCTGCAAGGTGCCAGTGGGCTTTGTGTGCTTTAATTCACAGTTGATTCAAACGGGGCTCACTGTGACAACAATAGAGGCTCCTCTATGGCCACTGCACACTTGTTTCAGAGAAGCATGACAGAATAAATATGATACGGCGATTCATTCACTATATCTAGGCTAACTTGTCTTGCTCTGAAACATAGACATTAAAGGGACAGTTCAACCAAAAATGTAAAAATACATGTATAATAACTACAGATGAGTGTTGAGTAAAGGCTGACATTTTTTTGGGGGGGGGGGGGGGGGGGGGGGTCCTCTGGGTCAAGGAATTCCTGTGAGATTTCCTTGTGATGGGTGTCAATCAGTGCGTTTACATAACATTAGAGAAAATTGATTTATTGTGTTAGTCCGACTACAACCAGACTTATAAAATACACGCAAACATGTAAGTCTGACTTAAATCGCATTACATCAAATTTCTTAAAGTCAGACTAACACACCCAGATAATGCGATTTAAATCAAATTACTTCTGCATGTATACAGTCAGTCGAACCCAAACTGGCTTAGGCACTCTATGCATGCTCCACAGTTTCTGCCCCGGGCTTTGACCTGGAAGCCAAATAGCATAAAATAAGCAACAGAAGAAGATGTTGGTAACAACATGACGAAATCTACGTCTAGAGCTGTGCATTTTTGGATGGAAGAATTGTGCAGAGCTGTAAAGTTGTCCACAATGGCGCAACTTTGCCACTAGCTTACCATAGCTTTATTGTTTGTCAATTGTTTGGTCTGTGACGCAATAGGTCAACTGGAAAAGAGTCCAATACCAACAAGCTGAATATCGCCACCTATTGTAGGGGAGTCGGACATACTTCGGTCAATAAATCAATTCCCCTCCCATGCTTGTATACTGGGACAATGACAGTAGTCCAATTAAATGGCCTAGTCGAGGTACAATCGTAGTTTGATGTTACTGTGCATGGAAACATACTGAATTTCACCACTCACCACGTGGCACGCAGGACAGGAATCCTAATGACTATTAAGCTAGCAATGTGAAGTCAAAACTATTAGGGGAAACATATGCCTGTAAGCACCCATGTCAGTTTATGTTAAGTATGTGAGGTAAAATAGTAGGTTGTTAAAATAATATTATCCCGATGACAATGCTAGTTGTGCTATTTGTGCTACTTCTGCTACCATGCTAATGATAATTCCTATTGCGTGTTAGCATCAAGCTAATGGACTAAGCGCTAGCACTATTTGCCACATGGTTGTCGCACTTAAAATAGAGAGAGGTTTATAACCAAGTAGGTTTTCACTTACAAGGAATTTGTCTTGGTGTTTGGTGGATACAATTAACAAAATCATATTAGGAGGAAATAAAATTAAAGGTAAAGTACTGAAACAGTCAAGAACATGAATATAGACCAGACAAATTACAATAAAAATTTAAAAGGATGCTATAAAAAAGTCATGACAACTTTCATATTCATATATAGGCTAAATATGCAGTTTAAATATGAGTAAATGCTTTTTTCTTTATTATTTAAAAACACAACACGGGAACAGGATGGGACAGGAGCATTCTTCCAGAATTATGACAGGACAGGATTTTTTTTTTTTTGTGGGTGTGGGATGTGAAAATCCACTCCCGTGTCCCCCTCTACTGTAGAGGTATCTGCCTTCTCTCCAATATGATGGAACTAAGTGGCACTTGGGTTGTGGTGCTTAAAGCACCAAACAAAGACATTTACAAGACTCAACAGCAATGTCTCTTTCCAGAGATTATTACCCAGTAACTCAAGATAATCCACAGACCTTGTTGTGAGCAGTTTCTGGTAAAGACTATTTTCTTTCTACTTAACTACACCTATCAACTGTATGACTGCACTGGTCTCCCACAGTCCATCTCTCTGAAGGAAAGAGGATTTCAAGGGCTTCACTTAGGTAGCTAACTTACAGCTCAGCTGAGAAAGACGCTATTTTATTTCTACTGTGCTACACCCATCAACCAAATCACTGCGCAGAAGGAAGCGTGCATCTACTGCTAAATCACCTAGCATGATTGAGCTAGTTAACATTACAGGTAAGCCGCGGAGGATGCCATTAATGTTTAAATATTGTGCTGTCACAAACATGAACCTCTTATCCATGAGTAGACGTACGCTTCCTTCTGAGTGGTGATACAGTTGGCTGGTGTAGCTCAGTAGAAAGAAAATATTTCCTACATGAAACTGCTGACAACAAGGTCTGTGGATTATCTAGAGTTACAGGGTCTAATGGCCGAGTGCCATTTAGTTCCATTATATCTGAAGAAAAAAGGCAGACATCTCAATGGCTGATATCGCCAACACTCATCAACTCCCATCAAAACAATCTAGACTGATAAACAGCACTACAGCCAAGAGAAAGATATGTATTTTTAATTTTGGGGTGAACTGTTCCTTTAAGTTTGTGCTGTCACTCACTCTGCGGTCGAAACATTTCCCCAAAGGTGACTGCACCTGCTTATTGATTGGCTAATTACAAACCCATCAAGGGAACAACAAATTCTCTCTTACATGCTTTTCATGTGTCACTGGCCCGGCTTCATGTTCATCAGAAAAGATGGACAGCGTCGAGATAAAGAGTGCATTTCCCCATCATCCATCAACTCGGTGATTCAGCCCTTCAGCCTGCTTCAGCCACTTGGGTATTTTCCAGCGCAGCTTTCATTACAAAATGGAAATGGTAATATTGATTTATGTGTCCTCTTAAAGACTCTCTGTCGCATTTATGAATGACATTATGAAAGACCAGAGGATTAGGAGCGTAGGCTGATAAAAAAAGGGTTAAGCCACATTTGGCTCTATTTTGTGGCTCATAGGTCTTATTTAAGCAATGAGGAATGGATAAATTTGTGCCGGTTAAGTGCACAGTGCAGGTCTCAGACAACAGGGCTGGGTGTTACAGTTCCACTGTAAAATGTTTTTATGAAGCCATAAGTCTGACTGGGACAGAAGGCAATATTTCTTTTGGAGGAGGCGATGTACGTCAAGAGGGGATTTCAGAGTTAATGAACAGTTGAATAACAAAACAATTTGGACCTGACCTTGACATGAGAACTGAAGCAAACGCACTGAACTTTTGAATCCAGTTAGTTTTGGCGTAAGAATGACGTGTGGAAATCTACTTTTCAATATTTAACTATTCTAACATTTGAACCCAACCTACGCTTTGCCATAAGATAATGAAAAGGGGAATGACGATCTGAGAGCACGGAGTTCAGTCAACGGCAATGTTATGAAAGCAGTATGGGAATTTGTGCATGCATGATGCCTCCAGTGCATACGTTATTTCATCTTTTATTCACAGGCCTGACTCAGCTAGGTCTGTGTTCTGTGTTTTGTCTGTGCTCATCAGAGAGGACCACACACACACACACACACACACACACACACACATACACAAGCATCTCCCCCACTATTTCAGCTGCACACAGAACATTTACAATCCCATCAAGATTCCCACAGGACTCCAGTAAACAAACAGACAGTGACTGCCCACTCAAGCATATGCCTTTAAATCACATCCCTACATCCTTTATAAATCACTGCTGCAGAAATATAAACGTACAGTCAGGACAGCACCTATGCACTGACTGATGTACTCAAAGCGTGCGTGTGCATGCATGAAAGTGTGTGAATGCCAGCGGCTGATAAACAGCATGTGTAACAGCATGGAGCATAAATCTCTGCTTCCTCTTTTTGCAGGTGGAAGGATTTGCATTACAGAGCCTGTTCCCCTAGAAGAGGCTCAGGTCAGCCCCATGGGCAGGTTTTCCACCATTAGCTTGTAAAACGCTTGCTTTGTCAGTGAAATTCCCAGAGGGCTCTGGTTCCCCATGTAGAAGGAATGCAGGGGTCTGCGGGGACCACGAAGGTGCAGGGGAACAAGAGACGGCCTTCCCTGCCACACTCCAGTGGGCTTCTCTCTATGAGGCAGAGCATAGAGCCATTAAGAGTGGACCATCATGCTGATAGCCATCCTGGAAACCTGGCTTAGAGAAAAGCAAACAGGGGGATCAGATAGAGGAGATGCTGGCTGTCCTCTGGGAAAATAGGCTGCAGGCTCCATGAATGACACAAAGCTATCTTCTTCGATCGCACCCTCACTAGGGCTCACCGAGGCTTAGCAAGCAACACACAGTATAGACTACCATAAAGCTCTCTGTCCTGCTCGCCCAAGTGATATATGATGTGATAATAGTCAAAAATACAGTAGTAATAATATGTTGTCACTGTGCTGAGCAGCAGTTATGCTTTTGGCAAAGGTATATCATGATGTATGGTTTGAGTAGAGCTCTCCTGAAAAGTGACAACAGCTCTGTTACTGGACCACCCAGAGCGATTGTTGGCAGGCTCACTGCGAAGGCACATTTATTTCAAACTGTGAATTTGTGAGTGGATACATGCTTTATATGTGTTTATATGTGTGCAAGCCAGTAACAGAAGAAGGATATCTTAAAGGAACAGAGTGCGGGATTTAGGGGGGATGTACTGGTAAAAATGGGATATAATATTCATAACTAGGGTTTTAATTAGCGTTGAATCACCTGAAATTAAGAATCATATATCATATCTACAGAGGAAGCTGGGCCTCACCACGGAGTCCACCATGTTGCACCACAACATTTCTACAGAAGCCAAGAACAGACAAATCAAACACAGCCTAGAAAAGGCGTTTTTTTTATGTCATCTGAAGGCCTCAGTAGACTCAGGCCTCAGGGGCATCGAGTTAGTAGCAATCTGCAACCACTAAATGATGCCACTAAATCCTACATACTGCTCCTTTTCTGTGCAGGAATTGTACGTAACTGTTTGTAAACAGTATTGTCAATGAAAGTGGAAGTAAAAGTCAACCAAGTGATGTTTCACACTGCTATATTTGCATTTATTTTCAGTGCTGTGTCTGCAATTTTCATAGCTTCCTCTTGGATACGTGCTGCTCATAGTCTGGATCATAGTCGCTACCCTTCATTTCTTTTTTTCTTAGATGAAAGTGGCAGTTCTTGTGCATAAATGCCAGTAGTTTTAATCGACTGAATCAAGAGAGAAAGAGAGAGGGTGAAGTGATGGAACAATGGAGCAATAAGAGTAATATAGTGGAGAACTGGGGGAGAGAGCACGAACAAGAGAGGGACGGTAGCCGAAAATGAGAGAAAGAGAGACATATTAACGTCTTATAAAGTTGTTATGGTGAAGGCATTAGCAAGCAGTTGTAGATTCAAAAAAACAGCGGATACACTGTGGTGCAACATTAGCAAAAATTTAAAAAACATTTCAGCCTCCAGGTCAATGTAATACTGACTCTCCTTTTCACTCTGTTTTGCTCTTCACCAACTTCTGGGGAAGATATCTGGCTCTTCAGCTGCTAAATGCCCCACTCAGTTCAGCTTGTCTCTAAGTTTGCCTGTCTGCCATTTGGTGTTGGGGAAGTAGCGTACGGCAAGTTTATCAGAGACTGTTTGCTGAAAACAGCTGCCTGCTATGTGTAGAGTTTGTTAAAAGAGCTGAGACTGAACCTAAACAGAGATGAACTGCAGAGTCAGGTGATAATTCTCTTTCAGACACCTTTCACATCACATCAGATTTGACATATGGATATAAAAAATACAGACTAGCTTTAGCTTGATGTGAGAAAACACAGCTCTCTCATCTATTTGAATGAGGCCAGTCTAGCGGGACATATTTCTGCTGTTTGCCTCACCATCATTGTGACAAAAAAGAAAAAATGCTGCTGAGATATATTTCAAGAATTGTGAAATCCTAATTATCATAATAGTTAATACCTATTGGTATCAGATAAACACGGTGAAGTAAAAAAATACAATATTTCCCTATGAAATGTAGTAAAGTAAAGAAGAGGTGTAAAATAGCATAAATGTACTCAGTTACATTACAACCGGGGTAAGCACATGTTTGTGTGTTACAGTAAATGTCTGTGTATATAAGCAAGTTGGTCTTTTGTGTGTTTACACTGCAGGTCTGTGAGATTGTCCATGTATAGGTATGCAATAACTATACGGTATATGCCTATTGTCTCTGTTTTCAAGTCTGTGTGTGCGTACAGATGTGTAACAGCGTCCATGTACTGTATGCATGTGTGCAGGATCTGGGACAACATTGAGGGCAACCACAAGCTAGAAAAACATTGTTAAAAAACTTTGTTAGTCTGCTGTTTAAACATGGAAGGAATCCTAGTAAAAATACACAAAGCATTTGTTTCTTTATTCACACTCAACAACACAGAGCAAAAAACTCTTTTGAAGGAACACTTTGCTCCTGGATCCTGTCGATCAGAGCCGCTGGTGCCACCCACACACACATTGTACACACACACACACACACACACACACACACACACCAGGCCAAACGGCTCCTTGTGTTTACCTAGCCATGTGACTCAATCTACAGTACGTCCAGTGACGTCAGCTTACATTCCTCACATTCATCAGTCTCCGTTCTCACTGATACTGTCTCAGATGCTGCATAGCAGAGGGAGTAGAGATCATACATTTTAAAAGCAGCAATCATTCACCGGGCCTATGTTTACTATATTTATCTTTTCCTGATAAAATAAATAAGCACTACGTTGTGTTTGCCATCTGTTTTCATGAGCAGTTGTGCGCTCGTGAACAGCCATTGCCTGAAATAGTCTTCCTGTTCCACTTATAACATGGAATCCATAAATAATTGCAAAACTGCTGTCAGGAGATGGATACAGGGAACAAACAACTCGCTGCATAAATATTCATGAATACTTCAGTTTTAAACTACAGTAGGCTTTGTTTGCTGCCATGTCTTTAGCTTATTGTGAAATTAGTGCATTTTTCTTGCTAGTATTATAGAGAACGACAGAGGGAATAAGGATTCTACAGTATAAGGTGTGATAATGTTCAGTATGTGAATGAATCATCTGAATCTGAACTAGCAGTACAGCATGCAGTTATTAGAGCAACCTATGGTGTGAAGAGTTATGTTAAAGGATGTGTTATTTTAGCCTGATGCTGCCCCAAACACTTTCCAGAAATTAAAATCCAGTTGGGGCCAATCAGGGATCTCCACCATAGTCGACAACCAGGGACATTGCTGTGGTTGATGATGTAAAATGCAGGCTGCAGCTTGCAGAACAGTAATAGCAGCTCCTGAAGCAACAGGCGCTAATTCTAACGTAAGTAAACACAACAATAAGTGAAGTTACTGCAGAAAATTTATGAACTCCCAGAGACTCTCAGACGCCCCCGATGGCCACTCATGTTGAAATATTTTGGAGTGACAACCATAAACCCCCACCACCTTAATTAAGAATTCTAATATAATACATGAGCATGAACATGAGCTACTCTATCAAAACCAGAAACCAGAGAAGTTCATCTCAAACTTGTGATGTCATTAAGTATAAAGTCTGGAGCTGATCCATGGACGATGAATGGGAGCCTGATTTTGTGGTCTTACAAAATGTTGGTTTTCTTTTTTTTTTTACACCCAAAAGAACTTCATTCTGCTGTAGTGTTCTCAGTTTTAAATAGAAAACGTACTCATATACTCAGAACATTCCTCTGGGTGCTCTCAGTGTCATCTTCAACATCTTTCCCAATTCATTGTCAGTGGAGCAGCTCCAGACTTTATACTCCCTGACATCACACATTTGAGTTTTAGCCCTCTAGCTTTTGGATTTGGGAGAGACATGTTCATGTTTATTAATATTTCTGTACTGTCTTAGACCATAGGAATAACATGAATTTTGAAATTGGGTGTAGATCCCCTTTAGACCTCCTATGAAGGCACTATACAGTGCACAGCTGCTGCCCCCAACACTCCCTTAGGACTCATTTATGTTCAACATTAGATAGAAGACAGAACAGACAGATCCTTGTGTCTGTACTCTGTGTTCATTTCATCTGTATTTGTGCACATTTTCTGAAAGCTTTGGATACGGATGAAACAGAGCAGTATCACCGGAGGCAGTGTAGCGTAGCTGGAGCGAGATATGAGCGCAGGAGATGACGCAGACATTTAAATAATGGCAGAAAGAAATGAATCAATAATATATAATAATTTACAATAATACACAGTGAAAATAAGAAAATGAATTCATCCACGTTGAGATGTATATAATGGCCTCACAGACCACCACGGTCTACAACACTGCCTCGATTAAGAATGCATTATTACGACCTTCTACACCGTCGGCTCGTGTGCAGTTGTGTCAAACTTTTGACTATGCCCTCTAGTGCCATCTATTGGCTGTATATATACCATTATAAAGGACACATGGACGCATGAGGACAGTGACATTTACAACGTTTGAAACATATTGTATTTTTGTATGTAAGGGGAATATAAATGAGGCTTACCTGGGTCATGTGGGTGTACATGGTAATTATCTTTTTAAAAAAAATGATTTTGATGTTTGATCAAGCAAAATTGATCGAAACTATTCGTTTTTCTTTACCAAATCAGTAACTTATAAATAGAATTTCTTATCATAAATGTGTAAGATAAATCTGATCATGGACATAAACAGGAAACACCACAGTGTCACTTTGTTGTTGTTAAGAAAAGGTTAAGAAAACGTCTTGTTCCCTCCCTGACTAGTTTCCTTTTGTACAAAATGGTGGCTTCATACTTTACATTCAGCTGCTGAGAGCCACAAAACTCTCACAACAGCGAAAGTTTAAGACAACACAACTCTAAAAGGGCTTCTGAATTCTTAGCCTATCTTAAACAGTCCACTCTGCGGCACAGCTGAGGAAACAGTTTGCTGAGACCTTTGCCTTTCCCGTTCTGCTCCCCACGACACAATCCAAAGACACCGCAGAACAGCAGGCTCATCTTGCTACCATCTGAAGAAGCAGAGGAAACATGATGGAGAGTGTGATGCAGGCTGCGTTTAACCTCACTCAGTCATTACAATGTCCAAACGCTCATTTGTTATTCTCTTAATTGGCCAATCAGTAACAGTGGCAGGACAATTAATCAAACAAAGAAAAGAAAGATTAATCCTGGTTTCAAGATCGTGTTCAGCCGAGGTTCACGTCCCGTATGAGTCCGACAAAGTGGGTCTGTAGCCTGGAGCTAGTGTGACTCTCATCTGTAATTGCTGTAATTGCACTTTCCATAGACCATGTAAAGGCAGAAACAAATAATGTCTGCTGCAGCTCTGGATAAATGACGACCATCAGCCAAGATTGTTTTCACAATCCTGGCTCGAAAAATGCCCAATTGGAAAGGATAATCCAGTATAATGGGAAGTAGTTCAATTAATTAGGGAGGTAGACTAGAAGAGAGGTATCATAAAACTGAGCCATAAACAGCTTCAACTGCACGGCTGATAAGGCTGTACTGTGCAGGACTTGTAAATACAAAATGGCCACCTTGGAGTTAAAAACTGTGGAAATTTGGGCAAATGGTCTTTTTTTTTCCATCTCAAAAATCTGCATGTTTATTATCTGTATGTGCACATTAATCTAATGGAAAACAGACCCCAAAACAAATTAGTTCTCCCCATATAACCTGATTAGTACAGCTGCTCCAGCCTGAAGCAAATGGATCTATGCAGACAACCGGCGGGGATAAAGAGGAGCATGTGTGTGTGTGGGTGTGTGAACGGAGGGCTCTCTCAGATCTGGCCGTCGCCTCCACTGTCACACTGTAAAACCCCAAAGACAAGAGTGGAAAAAAAACTGCAGACAGACCTCACCCAAGACCTGCGTCCACATCTGAAACATTCTCTGTCAGTGATTACAACATTACTGAACTAATCACAGCAACAATAATGAGCTGTCACACGCTGGAAGCCAGTGGCTAAATGACTCCTGTCAGGTCGGACGGAGATTGTTTTAGTAGAACAGTGCATTTTCCATGTGTCACATTTCATTCCAATCTTTTATACACTCTGATACCAACTGGTAGATTAACACTGATGGGCTGAAACATGACAGTATTGCTGATGAGAGGGGCACACTTCGGCCTAGTCCACACGCACACAGGTCATTTTTAAAATATAGCTTTATCTAAGTGTTTTGTGGTGGTGAGGGGTTAGTACTGATACAGGCTAGTATCGCGATATTTTGTGTGGCAACATGCAAATACATATTAAACTTTTGGTAGCCTAATAGAATAATAAAATTGCTCGCTTTTTAGTCCATTAGATAAATTTGGCTGCAATAAAAATGACTGAAGTGACATAAACAGACTAAAAATCTTAATTTATGACACACTGGCAAAGTTTTCCTTTGGGGACAACATAATGTGCTGTAAATAAAAGGTAACAGATTTCAATATACCACAATATATTTTATCACAATACTCAGCATATTGCTCCTGTAAATGTTTAAAATCATAACAATATTGTATCATGGGGCCCTTGGTGATTCTGAGCCTGACCATTTTAGCCTTTTGTCCTCATGTAAATTGTGTTTTAGGTCACTGAATTTTTTTTTTTTCATTTGTTAAACTCCTTCCAGGGTGAAGATTTTCAGAAACTTGGTTTTACTGTTGGTGTTTAGACATGGTAAACTGAGTTTTTGGCCCGTGACGTGAGAATGTGTGCAATTAAACTGCAGTGGTGGACAAAACAGTGCTGGCTCTAACCTTGTTAACGGAACTTTTTACATGTTTACATTTAAATTAACAGTTACTCTTTCACTTCACTGAGTAACAGAGATCAGAATGTAAGAGCTTTTTTTTAGGCTTCTGATTGGCCAACATCTTTTTCTTCTTTGCGTGGCTTTAGGGTTATCGCCACCTGCTGGTTTGGCATGCTTTTAACAGGTCTTCAGTTATGTTTTTACATTTTCAGTTGGACAGAGATGTTGAGTGCTTGTGAGGATGGATTTGTTTTTTTTTTACAAACAAATGAGGAAGACCCTGCTTTCAAAAATTTTGTACACATGTAGACAAGGTCTTAAAGGAACAGTTCAGTATTTTGGGAGATACATTTTTTTTGCTCTTTTGCAGAGAGTTAAATACAAAGATCAATACCACTGTCGTAACAGTCTGTTAAATGTGAGGCTATAGCCAGAAGACGTTAGCTTAAAGCTTAGCATAAAGACTGGAAAAACAAGGAGTTTGTATGGCATAAACAAATGAGATATAATGGATTAATCTTAAGATAGGCTAGCTGAGGGAACTGCCCATTGGTTCGACATCCCATTGTTCCGACCATATTAAACTCATTGTTCTGAAGTCCGTTCCGAAAATCATCATGATGCCCTGTGGTTAAGGTGTGGTTAGGTTTAGACACAAAAACCATTTGGTTAGGGTCAGGAAAAGATCATGGTGTGGGTTAAAATGAAAAAGAAAGTGACAAACACATAAGCCGTGAGCCTGCTCCGCCTCAAGCCGGTCGCGGTGCACCATACGCCTGCCGCAAGCCGCTCAGCACCGCGGACAGTCAGACTAATGGGATGTCGAACCAATGGGCTGTCGAACCAATGAAATGGACCCCTAGCTGATTCCAGGCTGTTCTAATGCACGTTTTTACATTTGTATGTTTTAATATAAGAGGTAATACACCAAAATGTGTATACATCACATAATCATGAGCTAGTAATTCATGTATAACCCACATATTGTGAAAGGCTGCTATTATGTGACCAATACGCTGTCAGGAGTACAGAAGGAAGCAGTCGCGGTAAGGTGTAGACTGGCTGGCGGATAGGTCACAAAACACAAAATTTTCTCCCAGGAGACTAATCTTCTGTATTTTAAGTGCCTTTTACGTACACTTATTTAGAGAATATCACATGAATGGTTGTGTGTGCATTTTCGTAGGCTATTATACAAACCATTGTATGCACATATGTTGCTAATTCACGTCTTTTTGCTAAGCTAAGCTAACTGGCTACTAGCTGTAGCTTCATATTTAACAGGGGAAAAAAATTACATTACAGTTTCATACATTTAAACATATATTTTCAGAAATGCTGTTGCTAGGAATGAGCAAGTGAACTTTTATCTGTATCTGTGTCTGTTTCTGTTCAAGCGGCTAAATTATTTGTATCTGAATCTGTACGTAGAATGGGCAGAGTTTAAAGAGGAAGTTGTTATTTTAACATAAAATATGTATATGTTTGATTGGAAGTTGCTGCATTTATTGTTATTATAGAAAATTATTTACAGATCAATCTCAGAATTGAGCTTCAGATCAGTTTTTACCACAAGAGTAACAGATTAAACACGGCTAGCCAAATGAGGAACTGCCGTCATCACAAGTATGAACATTTACACATTTTAATTGTATAATCCACACCTGATAGTTGTTTCATCTGAGTATTTGGCTCAACCAGTTATTTATGTGCACTGTCCCTGTCAAATAATTGAAATGAAGTAAATTAAGTTAAGCGGTACTGCAAGGAAGCAGAAAACTGTATTTCCCAAAACTTTAAACTCTTTCTTTGACAATGATTCTCCTCCGTTCTCAACATTTTGTAGTGTATAAATGCACCCTGCCCAGCTCTGACGCTCACCTTGTCCTCGTCCTTGGCTGGATTCGATCCCTCTGCTGAGCTGGCAGTGCCATGCTAAACTGTGCAAAACCAGGGGACCTGTGTTGGCAGAATGGGCCTCGCCCCGGGCAATAACGCCCTCAACTGTGGCTCATTGGGTTATGGTTCGATAGTGCTCCCAGGCTCTCGGGTCAAAACTCCAGTCGCATGCAACAACGCACTAATGGGTATGACTCTGTCTGTCCCTGGGCCTCTGAAACAAGTCAAGGGCAAGTCAGCCAGAAACCCAGCCGTGACTCGGGGCTGAGCTGTAAGGCAGCGTTTTTTTATGGCCGTCATCTGGTGAGGCTGCCTTTCTGGCAAACTGCACAAAATCACACACTCTCATGAACCACTCCTCGTGTTTCCTCTGTCTGCCTCTCTCACACACAGCCTCGCATCCACAGAGAAACTTCACATACACACACACACACACACACACACACACACACACACACACACACACACATATGCACATGCACCTGTGCTAGACGGCCTGTTTTCCACTGGGGCCTAATTGATTGGAAAATGAAGACGGACGCCTGTGCGAGGCGAGCCCTGTTGATTAGCAAGAGACACAGGGTCTATTACAGTGGTCCTGCTCCCGACCCAAACACATCACCCAGACAACAAGTCAGTCACTGTTAACTACCAATCACACTCCTGACTGGATGAGTGACGGAGACGAGTATCCACATGACAGAGCAGCAGCAGCAGCAGGAGATCACCGCTGGTTTGGGAGACAGCAGTACTCCTTTCCTGTGCAGTGATACACCACTTTCAATCGGGGAAGGAAATGGGTTGGAAATGGGCAGAGTAATGCTTTCAGCTTCGGCCTCTCTGAGCAATGACAACAGACATAACACAGAGCCATTAACGGCTTCACTGTGTGAGTGTTTGGCTAGCCAGACAGACCAGCCGCTGCTAGCTTAGAGATTGAGGCTGGCCTGATTATTGACATTTTGATGGTTTTCAGGCTCAGAAAAAGTCAGACTCTATGGACCTCTGATAGATTTTGGCTATCATGCTTAAAAAGCTTTTGCTGAACGGTAAATTACAGATGTCCACTGGTTATTGGAGTGGCACATCCAAATGTACCTGACTTAATGTGAAACTATTACAAATGAATTAATAGAGTGTGCAGCAACCATAAAAATTAGACAAGTGATAGTTTTCCACGATATTCCTTTTTTCAATTAAGTAATAAACTAAACCTGAACTTGCTTTATTGTCCTCTGGCACCCTGGGGGGATGGCTGGAGCTGTATTAATCTCATGTAGACACGGATACACAAGGGAGTATGTTTCCTTTTCATCCGGGCCTGTCCTCTCTCCAGAGCGAGGAACAAAAAAAGGGAAAAGGCAAAACTGTGAAGAGGAAGAGGCTGTAGAAATGAGAGGGGTCGGCCGTTCACTGGAATCCAACAGTGCATGAAAGGCAGGGAGAAAAATGAATACATCTGGCGTGGAAATAGGAGAGGTGGTTTGTCGGGCATTACGGAGTTTGGAGAGAAGAAGAAAGGAGAGGGGAAGGGAGAAGACAGAGAGTAAAATGGGGGCTAATCATGAAAGAGACAGAGCTGGGAGGCAAGAAGAGACAGGGTGACTAAAATAGGGACAGTGAAGTAAGAGAGAGAGAGGCTCAGAGTGAGACACTGAGAGATGGAGATGAAATGGGAAAAAAAGAAGAAGGTAAAAGAGAGCAAAGTGTGCGGCTCTAATCATACGAGCGCATTGTGAAACTATAGATTAGGGGGAGGTGATTTTAGCTCGAGGAGTAACGTCTCCATCCGGAGCCGGAGCTTTGAGCGCACATAGGACGAGATGTGGGGGAAAGAAAAAAAATGAACGCACCTCCCCAGAGTGGGGAGCGCTGTGTTACCATGGTAACAGCTCTGACGTCAGAGCAGGCATTATGTGATTACTCATAGAGTCTGTTGAGGAGCGGGCCAATAAAACAGGGACCATTACTCACACACAGGGAGATGGCCAGAGCTCAGGTTACACACATGCTTGCATACGCACACGTACTCACACACACATACACCAGACACACAATAAAAGCATATGGAAACACAGTTTATACACACACAATTCATTCTAACAGCTCCACCTTAAATAAAACACAGACTGATGATACACTGTATGAACATTTTTACAATCCAGACTCAGTAAACTCGTCACACTTTTACAAGGGCTCCTGAGTTGGAATGCAAAATGTGCAAATTCAACGTTTGCTTGATAACGTCGGTGCTGAGGAATGAAGCAATAAGCTGAACACTTCGCGCCCAGCGCTAAAGCCTCAACACGAGTGTCCCCTCGATGACTGCAGACCACAAGTCTGACTCTCCACAACGAGGAGTGCAAACACAACCTCATCGGCACAACCGCAACCAGGATATCGCTGGCAGAATCTGCGTGTTCTGCATTCCACACACTCTGACCCACGTCTGACAAAGTACATCAAACATGCACGCTGACATGTACACTATTGTGCGTCACAACACACACACACACAAGCACACTTCCTCTCACCATCTCCCACACATTCTCTACTGGGAGTTAAAACACTGTTAGGGCTGATAAGGATCCAGGCAAACAGTGTGGATAAACAGTCACTCTGGTAATTAAGAACCATGGGCCTATCAGAGAGGAGTATGCCCGAGACAAACATGTGATCCAGACTCCATTACTGGGGCCATACACATTCTCACCACAAAGACCATTAGGTGGGTTCAGACAGACGGCAAAGTCACCAGAACTCAAAAAGCCCAGACTGGCTCCAGTAGCTGTGACCATATTAACTGTGTTTCCACCCAAAATGTCTGCTGTGTGTCTAATGTTTTCTGACACACACTGCACAAAATTAAAACAGCTACACATGTGTGATATCTTAATAAACAGCTATGTAATGATATTTTCGGACATGAAATAGTCACAAGCAGTGAGTTGAAAAGTAATAATATAATGGGGAAGAGATAGTTCGACCCAAAACTAGAACACATATTTCCTCTTACCTGTAGTGCTGTTTATCAATCTAGATTGTTTTGGTGTGAATTGTCGAATGTTGCAGTTATCAGCTGTAGAGATGTCTGCCTTCTCTCACATACAATGGAATTAGACGGCACTCAGCTTGTGGTGCTCAAAGAGCCAAAAAATACATTTGAGAAACTCAACAGCGATGTCTCTTTACAGGAATCATGACCCTTCTTACTCAAGATAATCCAAAAATAATCCTCCCATCAACTGTATCACCTGGCAGAAGGAAGAGGTGCTTCTACTGCTAGCTCACCTAGCACCACTGAGATAGCTAACATTACAGCTCAGCCGCGGGGGGACACCATTAACACCATCAATGTTTACATCTCGCACTGTCATGAGCACGAGCCTCTTGTCCATGAGTAGATGCACACCTCCTTCTGCGCAGTGATACAGTTGGCAGGTGTAGCTCTGTAGAAAGAAAATAGTTCCAACGTGAAACTGCTCACCACGAGGTCTGTGGATTATTTTGAGTAACTAGGTTATGATTTCTGGAAAGAAACATTGCTGTTGAGTTTTTAAAATGTATTTTTTTTTTGCCAGGTTAACACCACAAGCCCAGTGGCATCTAGTTCCATTATATTCAAGAGAAGGCGGACATCTTTATGACCGATATAACACTCTGCAAACTCACACCAGAGCAATCCAAACTCATAAATAGCACTACATGTGAAAGGAAAAATACGTATGTTTGACTTTGGGATCAACTGTCCCTTTAAAACGTGTTTTGCTGTTGAAACCTTTAAATGACCAGCACAGTGTGGGAAACTCGGCCCTGCTCCTCGCTGGTGAATTCCCCTGTGCAATTCATAATTTATTAATGTAGGAGGGGAGGTTGCTGGTTATTGTGGTTGCACCATTTTTTAACATCTTTTGTCCTGGATGGAGAGGGGAACAAAAATAAAATATCCACTGTATGGGTATTACTTTTAGAATTAGAATTTATCTTGTCTGCAAATAGAAATAATAACATTGTGTATTAATCTACAAATTCATGTAAATAAAGTCACAGCCTCTCACAGAAAATGTCAGAAACTTAAGTCGTACAGTGCTATACTTCTGCAGTCTGAAAAAGATGTAGGCTGAAGCTACAGTACAGCTTTTAACAACAACCCTTTTGGCAACACATCATATTAAGCAATCAACAAAACAAACCAAAACAGGCAAACAGCAGTGCTCTTAAAAAGGCAAACAAGATGAATATTTAAGCTCAACTATCAACCTTCACATTAATGTGACGGCCTTTAAGTTGGACCATTTTTTCAAACAATTTTTCACTTGTCTTTTAAGTACAGTACTTATTATAAACACAAAGATATTTCCAGTTCTTTAAAGTATAACATGAAAATAATTTGCTATAATTATGAGCATACTATTCCAATTTTAAGATTCATTTTGCAGTAAAAATACATTAAATATTGCAGACTGATGCCTCTTTGGAATGACTTTGAAAAAAAAGAAAAGTCTGCAGTGAGTGAAACAGATTAGCGCTGATCAAAAGACACACTGTAACTGCAGCTCCAGTCAGAAGTATCTGCCGCACACCCTCTGTTCATGAAGTTACATGTGTGATCTTCATCCAGCGTCGGTCTATCTCCCTCTACAGTATCTGTATTTCCAACTGTCCTTAATGTGCATGACGCAAGTTCAGTTATTGCATTTGGGACAAGTGCTCCATGTCACTTCTCTGCCACAAATGTGACTGAGCTCTGGCCAAAACCTGATATACTATACTCTGCAGCATCACTAATTTGGTTACAATGATACCATATCTGAGTTGATCTGATTACAAGCCCAATAGCTCCCCCTCCCTCCGTCTGTCCCTGCGTCGTGTGTGAACGTGCCTTATTTGTGCAAATCATGGCGAGCACACATGTGTAATGTACATGCATCACGGCGCGACCGTGAGTGTGCATGTGCTAAAACAAGCTGCAGTCCACCTGGCAGGCCAGTGAACTTAATGAGTCTCGTATTCATGCAGCATGTGCAGCCACATCCGCTGCCCGAGGCTCTGACCAGGTGCTCTGACACAACACATATTCAAACAACGTGAGCAGAATCCTCCCAGAGGGCCGTATAGCTCTCGTAATATCACCGTGACCGACAGCGTGCCACCCAGAAGGAACAGTTCTCTTTAAAACTTTGCTCTAATAACATTACCCAGCTATAACTAACTTTTTAAAATATGGGAGGCACTCCAAAAATGATTGGAAACAGGGGGATTGAGTTACCTTTCCAAATGCAATTTATTACTGACTAACCTCTGAAAAGTATAACCACATTGTGTATGATCATATTGCTTTCAACTGCATTTATAAATGTGGCATATTAAGTTAAATGGCCAATCTGCTCCAATTTCATGGCAGTAAAATGATTTAAGGTACTCAAACTACTACTACCAGCCTAACTGGATTTATGTGAAGTTATGTCAAACGCAACTCTGTCTCCTAGAAATTACTTTTGTATGTTACTGTGTTGCTGCAACGTAATCACTGTCTGGATTATGTTCAGGGACAACGTTTCTTTCAGGTAACGAAACATTACAGTCATGTATTGTGTAGCCTTAGTAAGGACGTGGTTGGGGAAGATTGTGGGTGTACAAAGTGCAGGACCTTGACACCAGAACTTTTGATTCGCGTCCAGACTCGTGTCTTAGGTTTAGGCAACCAAAGCACTTTGGTGAAGGTTCGGGGGAGATCGTGGTTTTGGTAAAATATTAATAAAAAAGGTAATAATAATTTAAAAAATGCTATAGTCACTACCTGTGGATACTGCATTGCAAGTTTACCTAATTTGGTGGAAAATGACTGAAATACATTTTCAGTGATACGTTCAGTATCAACATTATGTATCTGTATTTGCAAGCAACCTCCTCTGTTTTACGTAGCCTTGATTCAGTGTACTATGCATTCCTGTTTTATTACAAATGCAAAGTCCCTTACTCATCACTGCATTCTTTATGAATTGGTGGGTTAAATGTAACTGACCACTCACAGTCAATAGCACTGGTATATTTTTATCTATAAAGCAATACTGGTCAAACCTCAGCCTACCTCTGCACCCATCTGTGTGTCAGCTCTGGTAGTTACCGGTTAAGTGGTTGTTTTTTAATGTACCCCTGGTTTTAACAGATCTGGGGAGAACTGAATTTTCCTACTCTGCACCTTGGATGTAGAGTAATCTTCAAAAAGATCTGAAATTAGACAGACTGGTATCCACTGATGAATTTAAGGGCATCATAAAGAATGTGGTGACAGAGACATTTCTTTAGAGGCCACTATGTTTGAACAGTTGTTGTTTTATTGTGGATTTTTTGTATTAAATGTTGTATTTGTTGCATTTTGAATGAGTTTTGATTGGCTGCTACCTCAGCCAGGTCTCTCTTGTAAAAGAAATTTTCAGTCTCAACAGGACTTACTGGTTAAATAAAGGTTAAATAAATAAATAACATTTTTGCAAATTGCCAGATAAGTTAATTAGCAACATATCACATGTCTCTCAGAACATATCCGCTGTTTCAGATTAGTTGTACACCTAACTTCGAGGAGAGTGGGCTGGTCAAATGTTGCTATATGTCTTTAATCTTTTACTCAGTGCCCTTTTTGTTTGAATATGTTTCTGGACACTCAACACTTTCAGATTTTTTAATGTGGTAATCCACAGATTTTCTCCTTTACAACTATGAAGAGAAAGTGTTGCATAAAGCAGTGTAATATTATCACACATGGGTCACAAGATCATGATCAAACACTGTTTAAGATAAATTGCTACATCTGTCAATGATGTTGTAATCATCACTGTGATTAACCAATGCAGGAAAGAACCAAACATCTGCTCAGCTAAATACTGTAATGTCACCATCACGCCGTATTGTTGTCTTATCAAATCAGCCACACCACATCAAATCTCCCAAACAAAACCTCCCTCACATTCATTAGCAGGGCTGTCGTCAAGACACTGAATCGAGTTCAAGTCATGTCCAAGACCAGGTGCAGTCGAGACCAATCCAAGGCCAAATCCAGGGTGAATTAAGTCCTCTTCAAAACTATAACAGGCAATACTGTCTTTCCAGTGCTAATACAGCAATGAAGGAGTTAGCACAGACAGAAATAATCTATACACTATATAAACTCAATAATATCTCACAAATGTCAGTAACAATATTCCTGAAATCAAAATACCGAGAAAAGTTTAGAAGGAATCAAGAACACAGACATCCATCTGTATCAGTCATTCATCCCCTCCTGCCCTTCTCCCTCTGCTGCTGCTGTGATTCACTGCCTGCAGATATCGCTGATAGGGGAAGGAAGGGCTTGTTTGTCTCAGCCAGCATCTAAGTTAACAAGAATTTGCCAAATTTTAAGGTATGTGGCAAAGTAAGCTCTATAGTTAGACCATAGATGTATACATAGACACAGCATTTGCTATTAGCCGAGATAGCGCGCTTTGCATGTGTAAAACACAGCGCCGATGGACTGCGGACAGAGCCGATTGAAATAGCCCGAGACCAAGACAACGTCAAGTCCAACAAGGCACTCGACCAAGAAAAGTGCATGACCTCAAAAAGTTGTCTGGAGACCGGACTAAAGTACTACAGCCCTGTTTACTAATTCCCAGTGTAGTAAAATGTGTCAAATAAAATATACATAAAACATATGGCAACTTTGATATTCAACAGATGCATCAAAAACAATTATGTGTCTTAAATACAGTTCAATACAATCATGTTTTACCCACTGCAAATTTAATAGGAAAGTCAATGCACTTGTGTATAAAAGCAGTGAGAAAAGTTCAAAGGTATGGGGGCAGAATTGTTGGCCCAGGAGGAAGTATCCTGGCCTGGCCTGGCCTGGCCTGGCCTGGCCTTGGTCCATACACAGTCCAGTCAACTCAGACCTAGCAACACAAATATACTAATGAATCACAGCTGCAGGGTCTAAAGAGAAGGACTCCTCCTTACTTTACTTCCCAAAAATCTTTGCGCAGCACTCCCTCACTCTCCCATTCCTCTCCTTTCATCCTCACTCGCTCCTCTCCTTTCACTGAAGTCAAGTAGGTAGACCTGCACTCTAGAGAGCCATTGCGGCAGCCACTACAGTAGGTTTTTTCTGCAATAATAACTGTGTTGCTACTGATGAAAGACCTCTCAGAGTTCACTCTCTCCCACGCCCTTTACTCATGAACAAATGTCAAACTTTTCAGGCCTTGTGATTCAAGGAGTGACCCGGGAGGAGATGAGTGTTAGAATTTGTTATGGCTCCAAATGTGTGAGAGTGAGGGTTTTATTTGCAGCCCACAGGGTAGCGGTATGCTCCGACCTGCATCCAGGCCCCGTGGATGTGAACAACTTGGCCGGAGCGATGCTACCAGGGAAGCGGTGAAGGGTACTATAGGACTTTGAAGAGTGTGAGTGTGTGTCCAACATGCATCATCTCCCCTAATGTTTTCTCTCAGATGTGACCCCTGGTTCCAGTTCCTTTCCAGCAGCTGACCACCATATGTAAAAGGCCCGCACAGGTCCTCTGAATCCCTGTCTAATGGGCTGCACAGATGCCACTTTCCTGGAACAATTACTCCTGTGTGTGTGTGTGTGTGTGTGTCCTTGTCTTTCTCCGTGCAAACAGACTCTAACGTTCCACACGCTTCCTTCAATATGTTTCACCACTGTCTGGAAACAATGAAAGGTGCTGGCTGAGAAATGAGGAGGGGAGAAAAAGTTAAAGAATTGTGGAAAATGGCACAGTGGGAGAAAGGGAAACACATAAGGGGGAAAGTTATGCTGCTGTTTGGACAAGCGTTGTTGAGGGTAAGTAAAAAGGGAAGTACGTAAACTAACAGCAGGTCAGTCGTGAGGGGAGGAGGAGGAGGAGAGAGTGAGGGAAGATTATTGACTTAATGGCAGAATCGAGGCTGTCAAGGGCTTCAGAGACACTGTTTGTGTAGTTTGGACTGGGCCTGGTAGAGCGTGCGGCATGATGATGGAAATCTTACACTCACTCAAAACAAGCCTGCTGACCTTTTCATCTACCGGCCCCTGAATCAGTCTTAACATTCTGCAAACGTGGAAATGAATGAGTGCTTATTACATCTGTGGCAACATCACAGGCTCCAGCTCCCTTTACGCAGGTGTGTGTGTTTCATGAATGTGCGGGTTTCATGAATGTTTGTACTTCCTTCGGCATCCGAGGTGCATTCCTGCCATCAAGCAACAATATGGACACATGTGAAATGGAGCAGGAATAATCTTTATAAGCATGTAATGTTGTCTGCTCTCGGCTCACTGTGCCTCAGAGTACACAACGGCGAGGGGCAGGGTGTGACGAGAAACGTAAAGACCTCAGTCACAGTAAATTGGGTTGCTTCTTGAAGGTGACCAATCTTCATTACCACTGACATTTCAGAAATAATGAGCTCATCATAGACAGCACGGGCTGCCTCTCACTGGAGGAGCCGCCATTTTGTTTTCTGGACTTTGAATTCTGAACACAGAAATAAGGCCCGACCAAACATCTGCCTGAGAGGATACACAGCCTCTGACTGTTCCCTGGGGAAAAATAACAAATGAAAAGGGCACGGCTGCCAAAATGGAGCTAAATTAAGAACTAAACAATATCAACATAAAAATAGCACGAGGCTAAGCTTAGGACTGAGATCAACAGACAGTGATGTTTTCCATAGATCCGGGATATTCTGCAGATATTTCTCAGAAATTGGGAGGTGACTGCCAGCTGCGGCTTGGCAGATAGTGCAGCAATGCAATTTTTTGAAATGGAGAAATGTTCTGACCCCATTATGGACAGAGAGACTTAGACGCAACATAGCTGATCACAAAGACTCGAGGGAAAATGCCCTGAAATTAGCTGTTTATATGAATAACGAGTCAAACCTGTGATGTCCATATTCAAATCAGATGAACTCTCAGATTGCAGCCTGGATCGAATCGCTGCCAGAAAGCATTGTGAACATACTGCATCCATGATTTGATTTAATCAACTGAAATTTGTGAAATGCCAGAGTTTTTTTTGTCCCTCATTACAACAAATTATGTCGAGGATCAGTTACACCACAAATTGTGATGTGTGTATCAGGTTTAGGAGGTGAAATCAGATTAGATGAAACACTATTATCTCCCACAGAGTTCAGATTTAAACTTTAACGTGTTGCTTACTTATTGTACACAGTGAGACACATGAGTGTGACATGTCTTTGTCCACCTGACTTATGCAATTCCAATATTCACCCTCCTTTTGGCTATGTTTTGGTCTCCATTAACTTCTGAATGAAGTATCTGGTTCTTTAGCTGCTAAATGCTCCACTATGTTCACCAGCTAGTCGCTTGCTGGGCAGGTAGCATGCTGTAGTGAGGGTGAAAATGAATACGTTTTGAACAACTCCTTTCAGTGTCAGGTATGTACCAGATTAGCCAACGATTGTCTGAATGCTTGTGAATCCATAATGTGTCTACTGCTGCAATGGCACTGAATGAACAAGCAAGGATCGGTTAAACTGTACTCGAGTCAAGACCCCTGTTGGCCAAAGCCAATGGTGCACTTATGGGCTCCTCAGATGTTTGTTGTGTGTGTTCATTAGCTTCAATGTGGGATGTAAACATGTTGTCTTTGATTGCTCCAAGCATTTAAACAACACATTAAAAACGAAGAGCAAAGGACACAGATCAGGTCAGACATGAAATATGATTGGGAACTAATTTTTCAAATTCTTCCGACACAACATGAATGCAGCATAAGACTGTAGAGGTAACTGGGACGTCTGCTACTTGCCCCTCAAAGAACAATAGATGGTTGGTCACTGGCATTTCTGTAACATCATGTTGAGCTTACAAAGTCTACATACAAGTGGGATGCTAAATCAATACATTAAAGTGAATATTTTCAATATTCAATATTATCAATGTGAATCTACATGAATGAATGGTTTTGCTTTGAAGAGGAGTTTTGAGGGGCAGACACCACTAGCTGTCGAACGTGCAGGTACTATAACAGAGTGTCATGGAGGAACTGATGCTATATTCTGCAAAAAGTATCAAAACTTGAAAGGTTTTAAAGGGTCAATGTGTAATATTTGGCATGGTTTATTGTCAAATCTGAATCTGAATCTGAATATTCTACCCATTAATATGTTTATATAAGTGTATAATCGCTATAAAATGAAATTCGTTTGGTTTTCGTAGCCTTATAATTATGCTTTTATGTGTATATATATATAACAAGGGCCTTGCTTTAGAGAGGTCGCCATCTTGCGCCACCATGTATGTACGGCAGACCAAGCGGACAATCCAGCCAGCCAGAGAACGCGTTTCGTATGTATAAATAAACCAATGAAGACAGCGGAAGGAAGGAAGAAGGAGGAGGAAACAGCAGAGAGTGTTAGTAGTTCGTCGATAGAGAGTAGTGAAAAGTTTTTTTTAGTTATAAAGTTTGCAAATGGACCACACTTATCACGCAACAGGAGGGAATGCACCCGAACCGTCATCTGCGAGGAAAAGAAGACGCAACTTCACTCCTTGTGATGCACTCTCTGCGGCGCTTTTCCTCCTAATGATATATCTCCCCAACGATGGTAGCACCGAATCCCATTCTGTGCAGCAAAATGGGAGCGGAGGATTCAGCCTCTCTTCTCACCCGCTCAGTATCCAAGTTCCTCATCTGTATGCTCCGGCTCAAACAGGTATGGCTCTGGGTCTGTGTCCACTACAAGAAACTCTTCAAAATCACGTTCAAAGTCGTCCATTGCAGCTACTATAGTCCGGAGATATTGCTAGGCTAAATAAACAGCTGAGCTCTGTTTACCGGCTACGCTGTCAGTCAGTGTGCGGGCTGGAGATTGGTGGAGCAGAGAGGGGATGGATACCACTTGGTATGGTAAACGAGTATGTGTGTAAAGTTATGAAGTGTGTCTGTTATGCTAGAAGAGTCAGAGTTTGGGACGGAGTGGAGTGTTACCGGAGTTTCTGGAGTGCTCAAATAAACGGGCCTTTTTCCCGAACGCTCCTCTGGTCTCCTGCTCGTGAGGGATTCATTACAATATCGTAACATGGTTTAGATTTCTAAATAAACATTCACCTCATCGCTAGATAGACCTACTCCTGAAAAACTCTTGTCTGTGCAAGGCTTTTTGTCCCTACGAGGCCACCATCATTTACCCGACAGGAGGGGTGAGCGAGTGAGCCCTGCAATCTAGAATTTGACCACTGATGTCACTGTTTTCAACGGTTTTCAACCCATTTTACACAGTGGCCCTTTAAAGCTTCGATACATTTACACCTAACAACTCAAAGGAATTGATGCTCAGAGTTTTTTCATGCTGTCACATCTAAACAGCTCCCTTCTGCGGCTAAAAACAACGCTGTGGGAGCAGAGAGAATGAACTAAAACAGTGAAGCAGTGGGCCATAAAACCAAAGCAATACGGTTAAAAATGCTTAAACGCTCCACAGAGGGGAACTGAAGGGAGCTGCAGAGCTGCGTGATAATTATCTTAAGGTTTATAACTACAAATGCCTTTCACATATGTGATTCCTTGTTAGTAAAAAACATATTGTTTTTAACCACTTTAAAATTAAAATACAAGCAAAGTAGCACTACAGAAAGCCCAGAAAGCGTTGGTCTGCATTTTGTGGTGCTCCAGTGGGAATGCACGACAGCCTGGAGCCGACGGTCTACCCAATCTCTTGGAACAAACATTACAACGGGCCCCTTTACATTTTCAATAAAAGGTGCAAATAGCACTGAGATAAAGAGAGCCTATTGCACTCTAACATGCCTAACTAACTGACAGACCAGAAAGAAAGGCATTATGTAACGTCTGAAAGCGTCACAGTGATGGCAGAGGGGAGGAGGAGGAGACTGCCCCCGGCTGACGGGCAGGATGGAGCCAGTGGAGAACTGAACGAGCGGTTCTCTTGGGCCCAACATCACCTTGTCTTTCCTACATCCACCTTACGTAACAGGAGTGATGTAGCTCAGAGGCATACTGTGGAAGCTGCTTCAGGTTCTTTTCTACCCCTCAGAGGAAACCCACCTGATAGGGCCTGAATGACCCAGTAACACCCTCCTATTTGTCATGCTTTACCTCTTCTGCAAACGCACTCGCTGATGACCACATCAGTTCACGCCTGTGCACAACCACAAACCCAAATGAGACCCGGCTACAGTTCCTGTGCCGCTGATTCTTTTTCTGTGGGTATTTTAATGGAAAATAAAGGCAGAGTTGAAAGTGTGCACACAGGGTAGGTGCACAATTTGTGCGTGTCTGTGTGTGTGTGTGGGTGCGCGCAGGCTCATCTGTGCAACATCTGCTCAACCAGCCCAAGGCTCCTCGCCTCTTGAGAAGTGGGTCACGTTTCATGATGACGTCAAAAGTCCTTCTGCCTCTCCAGCTTGTGGAGCTTTGCCAAAACCACCACATGCCATTCCTCGTCCTTATAATGGAAACGCTCTCTCCAAAAAAGCCTTGATGAATCACCTGCCAAACCTCTCACAATTCTTAAATCTTAACACTGAAATGGGTCTGACTATGACAGCAAGACACAAGGTGAAGGGTTAAATATTCACAGAGGGAAAAGAAAACATGATAGAAGATGTTACATTAGCTCAAAGAGACCAAAAAGAGAGAGGTGCAGAATTACAGACAATGTTGGCAGCGCTACTCTGTAAAAGCCGGAATCTGCGATGTGGTCTCAGAGCCATCATTGTGATCCAGGATCTGAGGCTGCTAAACTGCCTCGAGCCTGAAGACCTGACACTAAACTCTTTCCACCGTCCGTGGAGAAGACAGATCAGGGAAAAAGAAAAAGACAAAAAAACAGAGAGAAGAGAAAAGTCAAGAAGAGAAGAGCTACAGTAGGTGTAGAGATTTCATTTAATCTGTCCAGTCCCGGAGGAGACGACGCAGGGATCGGCGAGAGTATGAATGGAACAGCAGCTAATGGAAAACATTGTGGAGAGAGGTGGGGGGTAGAGAGAAACCTGAGGCAGCCCCAGGCACATAACCATTAAAATAAAGGCTCAGTACGTCTATTCTAACCTCATTCACATTGTTCTGAGTCCCACTTTCAATGTTCACTCTCTCTTAACAACACTGAGAGACTTTAAAGGAGCACACTGAGCATTTGTGCTATGTGGATTCATTTGAAGTTTTCTCAACAATGCCATGGTGTCTTATCAACGAGGCTCACACATCGTCATGCCATGTCTTCTGTCACGTTTTGTTTTCCAGGCGTAGATGTGACCCGTACTAGCGCTGGTGAGCTTACTGGACAGGAAGGGCTGCTTCTGCTGGGACCAACAGCCCACTATCTCCACTGCACAGGATGTGTTTCACCACACACACACACACACACACACACACACACACAGATACGCACAGAAGAGCCTGCTGTTCATAGCCATCGATTGTGGCCGAGTATAAACGGATGTCACCTACACAAGAACACGTCAGCCCTGACATCGTTTAGTGTCTCCAGGCAATGCAGAGGATAGCAGCAACAAATCAATGAGACCTTGCCTAGCCAGTCTGCTGGACTGTGTGTACGTGTGTCCGTGTGTGTGTGTGCGTGTGTGTGTGTGTGTGTGTGTGTGTGTGTGTGTGTGTTAGCTGGTGGTTACAGTGTAGAAAAGACAAACTGGAGGAGGTCACCACTTTATCATACTTCTCACGGACAAAGAGCCAAGGGCCGAAGCAGGGTTTGGGGAAAACGGACTGAGGCCAAGCTGTGGCTCCTGCCTTCATCTCACCAATTCGCTAACAACTGAGCAGTGACTCACACTTTCAAACTGAATAATATAGCATGTAGCTGAATTCTTGCAAGAGTGGGAATATCTCGGGGCCCTCTGGATGTCTTGTCCTCACCATGTGCCTAACAAGTAGATGTCAACTTGAGATGACATTCACTTAAAAATTAAAATTAAATATTCATTGGGCTTTGCACATTAGGGCAGGGCTTGACAGTGCGAGCATTTCACCCGCATTTGCCCCTAAAAATAGATCCGTGCAAACCCAAATAATAATTTAGGAACACAGTGTGCGGGTATATGATTATAATCTACTGTCATCTTTCCCCTGTACTGCCCAGTCCCAGAAGTTTACAAGTCACTATGCACCAATCACAGTAGAGTTTCTGTGACAGGTAAACAACATGGAAAACGTATTGGTACTTAAGTGCAGACATGGCTAAAATTGGAGCCAATTTATTTTTTATTTTAAGGGGAAAGTGATGAGGAGAAAGAAGAATCCTGCCAAGGGGATTCGGAAGATTCAACAAAATAAAGAGGCTTTGCACTTTCGTTAACTTAGGCGGCAAAAGTCAACAGTAGCATGGCGGATAGTAACAACAGGGCAGCTGAGAACAATGTTTGCGAAGCTACCGTGACCTGCTCTGTCACTTTAACATCCACTGGAGCCAGTGGAGAGAACATATAGATATAATGTTTTAGTGTCTAGAGAGAGCAACAGCATCAGATAGAAGGAAGAAGCAACTGACTCTGCTAGTTTTGAGCTACAGACAAAAAAATAAAGACTCAGATTGTGTCTGAGACTGTTTTCCCTGCTCTAATCAAAGTAGTGCTACACTTTAAACATTGATAAGGATGCATGGGTGAGGATAAAATCTGGTGCAGGCAGGTTTACAAAAGAAGCTCAAGGAAAATGTATACATTATAAGATATGTCCTCGATATTATTCTACACCTGTCTGTCTTTGGCACCTTTATCTATGTAATGTGGGCCTGTCCTCTAGTTCTACCTTTCTGGAGAGGGATAATCACAACAATACAAGAGTGGCTAGGTGTGCTTGTTCCTGAATCAGCTCTACTTTGCTTCTACCCAAGATCTCCAAACCAGCATTTGCTCCTGCCCTGACAGGCTTTATCTCAGCTGCTAGGGTCATCCGTCGCAACTGGAAAAGTCAAGTTAGACCTGAATATAGAGAGTGGGTCAAGTTAATGACAGAGAATGCACCAACTGAGTTAATGATGGCCAATTTGTATCACCAAAGAGAATTATATGTGCTTGTCTGAAATCAGTTTTGTCTTTTTAAGAGGATTAAACATGTCATAGGAGCCAGACACTGTGCTGAAATGAACTACAATTGCATAATACAGATGGAGAGAGTGGGTGTTTGTTTCTTTTGATGTGGCTGTGTAATAGGGACCGTTTGTTTGTTTGTTTGTTTGTTTGTTTCCAGGCATGATGTGTAGAATAGGTCACCTGATGATAAAAGGATTAGCGTTGTGTTGAAGGACTTTGGCATCATAAATGTTATGAACACTGCAGAGATGTGTTTTTGTTTAGCCTGTGCTGTTTGTGTTTATGTACTTGTCTTTGTGTTGATGTTCTTAAAATAGAAAAAGCTCATTAAAAAACTTGAATGACAAAAAAAAGTAAAAATGTAGGCTGCGCTACACATGGTGTATTAATAAACTACCTATTTTTTTATTTAGGAAAGTTAGCATTGATTCCTATATTGAAGAGAAAATAAATCTTCTAAACTTTTCTCATGTCCCACACTAATAAATGATAATATACACACTTCCAAAACTCCTCACTCAAGGAGTGATTCTAACAAACACAGATAAATAGGAAACAGGATTGCAAAACAAAAATGTTTCTTCAACTTTTAAAGAAACCAGCTGACTGCTTTTTAATTTGTGACTTATTTCCCCATTTATTGGTATTTTTAATCAATAAAAATAACTTATGTCCTTGAGCTGACCATAAGCAGTTTCTGTTTGCAGAGTGGATTCAGAAATGTGACCAAAGCGGTACAAAAATAGCTCCTCACTGAGAATCACCACCAGCATTCCAACATTGGTATTTGTTCGTACACGGTGAGTCCAGAAAAAATCCAAATCATATAGACACTGTATACCATCATGCTAATTCAGCACAGCCCGACAACTATACATTCCACTTTTAATATCTGACTAATTGAAAGTGACTGCGCGAAAACAGCCCTTAGCCCAAACTCTAAGACTCTCGCCGCTGCAAGGGGTGAAATAAGCCAACTGACAGACAGATGTACAGACAGATTTTTTTTTTCTCTAACATATTTAGAGAGTAAAACATAGCACTGAGCAGGGAACAGCAGAAGCCTTGTTGGCTGCAGGGACAGACAGGCTCATGGCAAGCCTGTGAGGCAGCGGGCTGGACGGACGGGGAGGGCTCACCAGGCAGAGGTTACAATAACACATTTCCTTGCTCAACGCCATCCAGCTAGACAGACGTGCAGCCTGCTGACATTAGAGAAATGTTTCTACACTGTTTTACTCCATTATATTTAACTGACTAGTTACTTTACAGATTAAGATTTATACAAAACATAAGATCAGTTTCTAAAAGAAAAAATAGACTTTGTAAAGAAGTTGTAAAATAAGCTAAAAGTTAAAACATGCTTCTTAAATAAATAAATAATGACTGTTTCAACTATATAACTCTGACAGGATCTAGTCTACTGCAAAACAGATACTGTTGTTTTGAGACAATTTGTTAACCAAAACTTACTGTACTTTTGAATGCATGACTTTTTCTTGTAATAGAGTATTTTCATATTGCTGTAATGTTACTTTTACCCAAGTAAAGGACCTGAATACTTCTTCTGCCACTCGTATTTTGAAAATACTCTGCAACAGTCCTGTGGTGAAATGGCAAACCTATCACCAGAATAAATGTTGGCATTGAATGTTTCTGCAAACCACAGATATGTTACATTTGTATGTTTCATATGTAGCGGATATGTTGAAACTTTATATGTCTTTACATTTCAGTTTTCAATTTTATGTTGTGACAATGCTGTGGTTAATATGTGGTCAGGTTAAGGCACATAAATTACTCAGGTTAGGACAATGTTTTGCCTTAAAATTCTCGTTTTGGTCGCTACAAACAGGGCTGGTAATGTCAAAAAGTCTTGTTAAAATCACCCGGTTTAGCCATGATAAGCATGGCTGATATTGTCCCAAATTCTTGTTAAAAATATCCGGTTTGGTTGCGACAAACATGGCTGGAAATGTCCCGAGGTCTTGCTAAAAATACTCAGTTTAATTTTGTCAAACATGGCTAAAAATGTCCTGAAGTCCTGTATAAACCACTTGGATTCGTCACAACAAACATGGCTGGACATGTCCCAAAGTCGTTTTAAAAATACCTGGATTCATCGCAAACAAACACGACTGGACATGTCCCAAAGTCTTGTTAAAATACTTGGTTTGGTCACGACAAACATGGCTGGAAATGTCCCAAAGTCTTGTTAAAAATACCTTGTTTGGTCGCAATAAACATGGCTAAAAATGTCCCTACGTCTTGTTAAAAATACTCAGTTTAGTCGTGACAAACATGACTGGAAATGTGCTAAAGTCCTGAATAAACTACTTGGATTTGTCGCAACAAACATGGCTGGACATGTCCAAAAGTCTTGTTGAAATACTTGGTCAGTGGTCTGCTACTTGGCAGCCATCTTGCCTAGGTGTCACACCATCAACAATCCCCTCCTCCTCCTGATGAAAGGGTGTTTATAAATAAAATTTACTTACCTACTTATATACTATATATAATCTGAATTACATCATGTTAGAAACGTTGATATGATGAAACATGCAAAAATAATATATCCATGATTTGGAGAAACGTACAATACCAACATGTTATTCAGGCAGCTGAGCTGGAAATGGAGAGGCTGTAATGTTTAGAAGGAAAAGTATGCTGCATGAAGAGCTGGAATCAAATAAAATATATGCAATAGCCTGTCCAGTTGTGGCCATAAGTAACCAACCAGGCAGTGGATTATTAAATACAACCATCAATCAGTGAAAACAGCCTTCCATGTCATGCTCCTGAAATATATAATCAGTTGATAGCTGTTTGGGTTTATTGGACGGTCCCAGTCAGAGAGATTCAAAATGTTCCTGCTTGTTAAATGAATGATGGCAGCAGCAGCAGCGACTGTGGCCTGCTCTGTTTCTAGTGGAGACACAATAGCCAGATTGCACCTGAGGGACTTGTTGTACTTCCTCTATGAACCCCGGCACCAATCAAAGGCCATGAGATCAATTTTCACGTCCCTAATGTGCACGTGAACACTTTCAGAGGGGAAATTAACAGTTGTTTCTTCCATTTGTTTTTCACACATTCTACAGACTGCAGCTATTTACGCCTCAGACCGCTCTCCCCCTTCTCGCTGCTTCTACCTCCCTCTCACAAACACACACACTCGCGCACACACTTCCCGGGGTGATGTGAGAGTGTCTATTCATTCGGCAGAGGCCAGCTGCACACCTGGTGACAGCCCAGGATGGTGGTGTTGGCTCAGGTCAGGGTGTGCGGGGAGAGGAGGGCCGAGAAGGGGAGGGATGGGTGAATGGGCCCACAGGCCTGTCCTTCAGGGTCTGCTCAACCTGCACATTCCAGTTCATTTAGTGCCGGGGCAAGCGCAGGAATGTCCCCTCATGTAAGGGATCACTGTCTTAAAGGTGGGCTCCTCGTGTGATTGAAAAGCCCTTCAGGAGGATAAATACAGATGAAAGCCAAACGTGCTGCGTCCAGCTCCCCAAAGGGATGTGCTGTACCGGATACGCACTGGCATCCATTAACCTGCCCATCCTTTAAAGCAGGTTACACACAAGAGCTTGTTTTGCACGTTGAGATCTGGAATTTGCACTTTGGTATTTAGGAAAAGCACGTTGAGACATTAGAAGCTCTCCTGCTAAATAAAAAAGGGTTTGGCAGAATACAATGTTCACATTTCTTCATTTAAATCATCAAGAGAAGTATCAAAGGTTCTCCTCAGGAGGATAGCGATGAAAGCTGCCAAACCAAAAAGTGATGTGCTGCTGTAACTGAGACATACCAGCACCTATGAAGCTACCCGTCCTTTACAAAGCAAAAACATTGCTTCAGCATTGCAAACACGGGTGCCTGCTTCATGTGTACAGCTAAGAATCAAACTGCAATCATGTTTTGGCCCTAAAGGTCAAAATATATCCATAGCCAAGTATTAAAGGCTGTCAAGTGCTGCAGGTTGGGATTGAATGGAAATTAGCAAGCCTCTTGTATGGCTACTCATACTGTAGATGACGCTATAGGTGGAGCGAGATGGCTTTAGCCCCACCAAGAAATGACTAATGTTTGACCTATAAAATCCTGTCTGATTCTCCCATTCTCTAGTTGATCCAGTCCAATCCATGCACCAGAATCACCTGAATGAGTTCGACATTTACGTATTTAAGTATACAATCATTCTGTTTGCTGTGGTTAACTACAAACATGCCAAAAATGCATTGTCTCATCATCAAACAACCTCGTCAAGATGCTCCGGAAACTCGTGAAAATGACAAAGCCGAGACTGGCATTGAGACAGAGTATCTGAACAGCGGGGGGAGACCACCTGTGGCAGGCTACAGTGCCTCCTCCAGCGCTGCACAACAAACACAACCATCATTTGAAGCCTGGATGAGCAATAAGTCTGCTGGAATATTCTCTCAGTAACTTTTTGTAGACATTTCCTGCTGTCCCTGTCAGTGTGGCTTGTTTGTCCAAACATGTAGTTTATGTGTCATTTTTCAGTCACCTTTTAGAGTTTTCTTAAGTTGACTGTCGTCTATTTCTGCATTTGCCGGCCTTCTGTCTCCACTTGGGTGCTGTCAAGCTTTCCTTGCAGAGCACCGAATATCATCTTTTACTTTGTTATTGCTATCACTAATAAACAGTAGTTTACCAATATTAATAGTAGTCAGAAGTCAGAACTGGTTGTCGGAGGCATTTCATACTTTATTGATGTATTCATTATAAATTGCAACATGCTGTCACCTCTAACTTGCCAAATACCGCAACTTAATCAGTGCCTCTGTGCTTCAAACTATGACGCTACAGGTACCCGTCTATTGTCAGTTTTGGACGTGTCAGTTTCAGTGTCAATTTCTGCTTATTACATGCATAGTGTCTTTTCAAAATACACCATGTTTACAGGAAATGTAGGCTTCAGCACCAAAACTACTTGGTTGGAATTCGAAAAAAGATCATGGTATGGGTTAAGATAAGTGTGATTGCTACATAACTTAAGTTATTGTAAAAGCCTTGTCCCAATTAAACGCCTAGTCTTGTTTACTAGCCCGGTGTGGCTACACATTCTGACAAATAAAGGCCTGTCTCAATTAGAAGCCTGGTCTGGTTGCCAAGCAGTTCTTTTCATAGAAGTTCTTTGGTTGTATAAAACCAGGTTGTTGACTACCCACTTCATCTCACGTAAGTTAGCTGCTTAGATCAAAATGACAAATATAAATGTTTAAACTTTTGTCAGTATAGAGATGCTAGACATTGGCTGATTTCATTTTACTGAAATCACGAGCACCAGAGAAGACCGTAAGTCATAAAGATTTACCTGAATGACGAAAAAACAAGCGGTGACTGTCTACATTACCTCTGGAGCTATCATAAAGTCAGAATATGTGTCCATTCCTCCATTATCCTGTAAGTAATTCATATTCCCTTAGTCTGTAGGGTCCACTGATCAAAAGAATTAAAAGTGTCTTTAATAACAATTAAAGTTGTGAATTGAATGAACCAGTATTAATGTTACTTGTGAAACAATAGTAATAGTATTAACACTGTCACTGACATTAACTAATTTAGGAAAACTCAACGTTGACTTTTGGTTTCACACCCAACACAAACAGCAACGTCCAGGGTGAAAGTCCAGTGTTTGTTTGACCCATCCATCACCCAGCTGCCTCCCTATGTGAACTTTCTCGCACTTTATACTACGTCAGTTGCTCTGAATGTCTAATATTGCCACAGATGGGTTTACTCTAGAGTTACGTTAAAGCCCGGTGTGTCTCATACAGATACTAAAGGGTGCCTTGTGCATCTGTATCAGACGCTGAGGACCACTAAACAAGCTGCGCCATTTGACTCCATGGGAGTAAGAACAGGTCGCAAATTATAGTCCCACCAATAAATAATGAAGCACCCCAACCAATCTCAGCAATAAACAAGCCCACCAATGTGGCTGCTTGTGTTTTGACAATATGCAACATTTGAGAAATTTGTCTTTGGCTAGTTCTGCAGAAAAATGTATATATTTCTTAGAGCAAATTATTAACAAAAGTATCATCAAGGTAATGGTGCCGAAACTCAGGTATCATATTGGCTATAGTGTTGAAAAAAATAACCAAACAATATGCAGCCCCATTCACTCACACATCTAGCTTATGCACATATGCAAATTTATCCACTTCCTCACAAACACACAAATACTCTCCTCTCTCTCTCTCTCTCTCTCTCTCTCTCTCTCTCTCTCTTTCTCTCTCTTTACACACACAAACACACACATGCACAAGCACACACACCCACATACAGTACGCATACACACATTTGTGCCAGGAACATTCTGTTCACCTCCATCACTGAAATAGTCGGTCTCTTATGGTAACACAGAAAACTTGAGTGACATAAGTGCCTTAGTCTAGAACAGACAGCAGAATAAAGTACAGCGTGTAATCTACCCTTCAACACGTGCAACAAAAAATACATAATTTGCTTCAGATTGTACTATTCTATTCAAATGTGAGGCAGTTATTAGGATCCTGAGGTGTTAATATGTGTGCTGTGTGTCAGGACTGGAGGCCTGTGCCTGTCTAGCAGTTCCAGCTGCGTTGGGTTGCGTCTGTGGTTTGAGGCCCTCCGTGTTTCTACGAGCGGATTCAACCTCTCAGCCTGCAGCAGCTGGCAGCCATCAAGCTGCTGGCAACACACACAAACACACACACACGCTTACATGCACACACATGCTCACACAGACGTCCTTCCATAATTTCCATGGTAATCAGTAGGGAGCCAGATCGTGGTCGTGCCAGAGGTAGGGAAGAGAGGAAAGAGGGGGCACTCAGCTTAGGCCTGGACCTCTGGTTTGGTTGGCTTAGGTGATCAGAGACACGGGGCAAGAACCAGGATATGAGCTGCTCTGGTTGCTGTAAATGAAGGTAATGAAGGGATTGGACACAGATGTATGAGCCATGTAATGTAGAGTTTAAAGGATAATTTCGCTTTATTACAACTCAGGCTTTATTTTCTGAGACTTGCCCATCCTTGGTATCGGTAATAATAAAATTGTTCTCACACACAGTTTATTGTGGAGATCTAGGAACACAGCAGCGTCAGGAAAAAGATTTCAAATGGGGCAATGAGAAGGCAGTCAGATGGTTGTACAGGTTTTAAAGGAATAGTTCTACATTTTGGCAAATACTCTTATTTCCAATTTGCCAAGCAGCAACCTGCGGGGCTGAAAAATTAAGCCAACAGAGAAGTGCTAAAACCTGCAGCTCTTTGAATGGCCACTTGAGGCTGGCTCCCAGTCAACCCCCACAGATCCCCATGTTAAAATGCCAAGCTTTACAGCAGAAATAAACATATTTACAGCCTGGTACCAAAAAAGTTTTGGTTCCTTGAGGTGAATTTTTATATAACTCACCGTTTACATTTCATTAAGGCTCAGAGTTACACATAATTAAGGGCAGGACGCTTTGAACAACAAGCTGTCTGCCAATAGTGTTCATGGCCTCCCAGTCAGATCCATCCCTCTCTCTTCCATAGCTCCAGCCTCCCACCAAAATACAGTCACTTCTGACGAAGATGGCGACGGCCGAAATGGCGTGCTCGAGGCTTCAAAATGGAAGTTCACAAGCCAAGGGGTGATGTCATGGTAGCTACTTCCATTATTTATATAGTCTTTAATTTTAGAGAGTTAAATGGGAAAGTCGATATAACTGTCATGATTACACGAGGCTACAGCCAGCAGCACTTATTAGCTTAGCTTAGCATAACGACAGGAAGAAGGGAGCAACAGCTAGCCTGCTAGTTGTTATACAGTAGCAGATTTTCTTTAGGTTTAGAACAATGCTGTTTCTTCCTGTTTTAATGCTGAACTTATGTTAAATTAGATTTCCCCTCTCCACTAATAACTTTGAAACCCATTTTGAGACCCATCTCTTCTCATTAGCCTTTTAATTATCATTATGATGACATGCCTGACCTCAGTGTTTTTCATTTTGCTTTTATTTTATTTTGTCGTTTTTGTGTTATGACTTTATCAAGATACTGCATGCTTCTATTACTTTACTTACATTCTGTCTCTGTTGTAATCTGATCATGCCTTTATTTTTTTAATCTATTTGTGAAGCACTTATGTCAGTTTTTAAATGTGCTCTACAAATAAACCTGACTTGACTTGTAAGAGGTAATCAGCTGCTGGTTGTAGTTTTATATTTACTGTAAAGACATGAGAGGGGTATCAAACTTCACATCTAACTCTCTGCAGCAAAGTTAGTAATCATATTCCTAAATGTCAAACTATTCCTGTAAACTGGAATCAGCAATTAGTAATATTTTGTAAGGGAGGCTAATAGTAAAATTTCTACCCAATATTACGTGCAGGTAATGACAGCTATGATTATGTTTGGCAGAGTGACATATAACATGTGAGATGTCACTATTGTTGTCGATGTTTAGTTGTCCTATGTTCTTTTTTGGACATTGAAGTGGATCAATTTACCCATCGAAGCTGTTCCTGTGCTCTTACTTCACCCACAGCCCTTTGAGCTAATTCAGTAACTAGTATGTTTATAGGTAAGACAGGAGAGAGAAACCTGTCTTACATTATTATTATCAGGTACACTGACCCACGATAGAATGGAAACAGAAGGGTTTTTTTTTTTTGGTAGAACAAATGCTTTATTATAATTACAACTGGAAACCATTTTGTCAATGGAAGTATGTGAAAAATGTCTGACAGGGAGTCAAAGAGAAAACGAGATGCAGGCGCACAGGTGAGATTCTCCGTCTCAGTACCCTTCATAAGCAAATGTACACAGTATGATACCTGTCAATTTTCATACCATGGTGTACAATTTCGCCGTATACTGCTGCAACCCTAGCACACCATAACAGATTCAAATGTTTGCCCAAACTATGAAAGTAAAACCCAGGTTGTAAAGAAAACCCCCAAATTATTCTCTAAACATCTGGGAGCTGGCCATCGCAGCGCTCTGTCCAGAACATGTCTGTTTGGTGAGACAAAAAAACATGTGGCCAAGAAGCTCTTGTTTATGCCGCCACAGACTAAAACCCAGTGTTATGTGGCTTCGCGCTGGGTAGCCAACATGGTGGAGAGGTAACACATACAAATCTGGAGCGCGAGCATGCTCGGAGTCGCAACACTGCATCAGTCAAACGCAGGACTCTTCCACCGTTCAGGGGGGTAGCAGTAAGCCTGCTGTTTTGCCTGGCTACTAAACAAAACCTCGAATGACCTACTTTCATTCCTACCCCAATTCTTCCACCCCTTGCCTCCTCACACACGCACAGCGCAGCTAATACACTGGGACTGAATGGGGATTGAAAGTGTGAAGTGGATCGCCCAATCACAAGACACACAACCCCATGCTGATATCAGCTTCCTTTCCAAACGCAGGGGGAGGCTTTCAATGAGACCGTTTCTAACCCAAAGGCCAGTCCAGTCAAAAAAAAACCCCATCATATCCCACGAGGCTATGTGTTTAGAATACAAACAAGCTGTTTGGGATGGGAGCGTGCAGTGGCCCAGTGGTAAATCACTGCCCTACAGGCTATCAACAACCTCCTCCATCCAAATCACAATTCAATTATGGATGGTGCAGCAAAAATAGAGTAACAGGAAACATTTACAACAGCAACAGTAATTGTGTTTGGATCCCATTCCACAGGAAGTCATTACCATAGATTTCAAGAATATCTTTATCATCCAAGTTAAGAAAGAATTTCCTCCTCTGGTTGGGATAATATTTGTGTTGGTGTCAATGCGAGGACAGGGAGCAGAGCGCTGTGGAGAGGGGTGGAGTCGCTCACAGAGGGGAGTGGCTCTCTCCTGAAGAGACTTATTTAAAAAGCAGAAGTGTCTCGCTTATGTCCACTCCCCTTCCTGGCTAATCAGCTGAAAACTTTTGCAGCTCAGGTAGTTAAAACATTGGATGTGTGCTGGCAGCGTTGGCAGACTGCTTCCCTCTGCATGAGGAATGACAGTCTTTGACAGTGCTGATGTCTGCAGCAGGAGAACCTTGGACTCAAATTTCCTTACACGCTGTGAAAAGCGATCCACACCACAAGTCCACACCTCTTCCTCCAGTTCAATAACCCGAGCTGAAACACAGACGATCGGCCTGTCATTTTGTATTAACCCAAGAAGGTTCCCGCAGAGGCCCCCGCTAACCGCTATCAGATCGGCTGATAATGACTTTCTTTTATTACGCTCATGATGGGAAGGACGACCCCAGCGTTGCAAAATGCATCTACTTAGTGAGCTGATAGACGCTGGCAGCCAATTTGTAATCAAAAGGAGGGAAAATGGCTGTTTATTAAATCTACAGTTGTGCCTCGGAGCATGGCTTTGGCAGAGCAGCGGAGGGCAACATGGCAGCTTTAAGGCTTGTGAGGAAGAAGAGACAGAGGGATTCCTCTTTGCTCTATTTATTTTCTGAATAAACTGTTTTTACACAGTGACTATCAATCTGAAGGGCCTTTATATAAGACTCTGAGGTCTGTGGGAGACGCTTCCTGAGAAAAACAAAGTTAAGTATCTACTGTAATCCTTCCTCCAACCTCACACTATTCTTCAAACACTCCAGATGCACAGCACTTATGCAAACATTGTCACGTCAACAAAGTGCAGATCTACCCCATGTCATGACGCTCTTACAGAGTCTTTAAAACATCATAACTCTATTGAACACAGCAGCGCAGAACTGTTAAAGCGTCATTCAGCCTCTTGAGGTCATCTAACCGAGGAGCAGTACCTGGAAAATGACGGCCGTGTCACTGCCACGCAGTTAGCCTTTGTTTTGTCCTCCAGGCAGAGTCAGGTAGACGCTTTATGCTGCCCGACATCTCTGCTGTTCCCGTCACCATGTGGTGGTTGCATTGTGGCCCCCAAACGTGCGTCTGACCCCCCTTAGGGAGGCCAGAGCCCCGTGTGAGCAAGGTGATGACTAGTGTGGGTCAGCGTGGGCTTGTTTACACATTACAGACCACACAGACAAGACACGGTTAAGACAGCATATGTACGCCATGTGTGTCTCAATTACAGGCAGGCCATGACTGCTCAACTGCTTAGCACCACCGCCTGAGATGAGAGCGAATGGTAAAACACTCAAGACAATCTATAATATTCTCAACTTGACTTTCACACACTATCAAGACAGTCTCACAGTCTTTCTGTCCCACAAACAGAGACATGTAATAGAGATCATCTCTCAGCAGAGGGCTCCAGCAGGGCTGTGGTGACAGCTAGAGCAAGGAGAGGCAGAGATGTTTTGCATCTTTGTTTGGTGTTGTCTACTTTGTTTGTCTGGTAGTTCCATCCCGCTCAGCTTTTATTGGGACACAGCCGCAAGAAACAAAAAAATTTGAAGCAGACAAAATCGTGTTAATTGCAGTAGTTGCATCTATGTGAGCTGTTTACGACTAATGTCTTGATTTTAAGGCTGTTTTTATTGTTCCCTGAGTAACTCCATCTTGAATCCCTTAAAGTAAAGCAGTCTGATCCAAATGGCAAAGATGTGAAAAGTACAGCCTGGCTCTCTAATGCCTAAGTTCACTCCTGCCATGATGGAAACACGACTATGTGAAGTGGAAAAAACGTGAATTGCTTTTCTTTCTCTTTCACCTATATGCAGTTTCCCTCTTGTTTTTAAAGCCTTCATTCATGAGAGTAGTTTTTGGGTGGATGCAAAGGACACGCCTCCCTTAATATTTAAAACACGTGCATGTGTCCCCACCAATAAAAACATTAAAGAAGGACTTTTACTTTGACAAAATTAAAAATATCTGCACCATAATTTAATGCAGAAATGCGCAAATTGGTTCATAAAAACTCTCCAGGATGCAGGAAATTACTTGTTTGATGTATAGCTACACAATTATGGCCAAAATGATAATCACGATTATTTTGATCAATATTGTTATTTTGGTTATTTACGACAATTCACTGATTTTTAAAAAATGTTCACATTAGAGCGCTGCTTTCACTTACATGTTGTGCTACATTCCTGCTACTTAACAAATCTTTGCATCAAAGTAAGACTTAAAATAAGGCCCTCCTTCACCTGAATTCAGTGCATCTGCTAAAAACAAAATATAAATAAAATTGTACCCCAAATATAAAATAAATAAAAATAAGTGTCACTACAGAAACCAATTGGAAACAGTGTTTATTGGACACACATCTCTGGCCAAATGTAATGTGACTGCACTGTTTATTTCAGTCTGTCTCTGAGAGCTGGATGGAAACGTATCCACTGCTGTATTTTTTAATTGTTTATTTATGTAATTAGTTATGTATGTATTTATTTATTTTTTTACAGCGGTCACAATGCTGTGAAGTGCTCTGCAGAGTCACTGTTGTGGATTTCTGAGTTTGCTCTTGACAAGGACTGAAATTCAGTGAGGTAATGTGCATGTTGTGGTGTCTTCTCATTAATTTCATAGATAGACAATTCAGTTGTGTATGTTTGCGGAGCAGACACATGCCTCATGTGCTCTTTGCATATGATTTGTTGTCTCCTAAATCCGAAAAACTTCCAAACAAAGGATGTGTTTGGAAGATGTTTGATGAGCGGATGATTTTCGTTTGTACTTGCAGAAAACTTTACACAAGCTGCTGCTGCATGGTGCGTGCGTAGTGGCATGACACCTCTTCAAAATGGAGGCTGGCTGATAGAGAATAGGAAGCACTTGATTTGATATGCGGTGTTGTACTGTATGAGCAGAGCTTGAATTTTAAACGTCAATATTGCAGTCGATCATTCTCATTAAATTATGGGAAGATAAAATCATGTTCGTGATTAATATTTGATTAATTGTGCAGCCCAAGTTCGACACTCACATTTTCTGGAAGAGGACCCCACAAACTCCTCATTTCATATGTGCCCGCCCTAATGTTAAAACAAACCTACGCCCTTGATAACACCAAAAAATAAATACTACCAACAATGTTTACTAAATGCATTATTTCTCCTTCTTAGTCAATTATTTGTAAGACTGAAAACATATTTTTTTTCTGTCCATCATTTTCAACATTACGAAAGTGTAAAATAATCTGCCATCAGTGCACTACCTGTTTACATCCATACAGTAACTATTCAGTGTAAACTACACGGGCAGCCATCCTCCAGCTCATCACTCATTCATAAACAAAGACACATCCTCACTCCATCACTGCAGCAAACCACCTCCTGCATATCAAATTAATAATGACTGACACTTGAATGAGCTTCAGTCGAGAAATCAAACCTAAATCAGAATAAAGTGTAAACTCTAAAATATCTAAGAGTCTTTTCATATCCGATTTGTGTATGTGCATGAGTGTGTGAGTGTCACCACAAAGAAAAACAAACAAGCACACTACAACGCTAACTAGCCCCTGAGAGATGAGGGCATCTTTCAAGTGGCCGGGCCGACAGTGCAGCCTCTCATCTCCCTGCCTAACTGCACTCACAGGTCACAACGAGAGCTTTGATCACTCCAGAAGTCTGTTTCCCATTCACACGCTCAGCATGCTCATTGATTTTCCATAAGGAGGGCTGAGGAGCTGATATGAGTGCTTGAATGAAGCCCCCCCCCTCCTCCCAAGTCTCCTTTAAACACAGGTATGCATGTGTATCAGTATCAGAGGAGGTTTGAAAGCCAGAGCTGCTACATTCCTGGAGTTTAAGGACAGAAAGCTCTGATAAGAGATGAGGAGTAAGTGGTAATAAAGTCCAGGACAGATAGATAATAATGCATTTGTCAGTTTCGTGGCAATGGCTCAGAGATCATCTGGGGAGAATGTATGACATAAATAATTACGGACGGGATGAATCATTGACATCATGTCCTCAGCTTCCCTTTCTCATCAGCACTTGAAAGCTGCTTCTAAAATAGCATCCCTTCAGCAACAAAATACCAAATTTGGTACTTTATTTTCAAATGACAGAGGAGAGCTACACTTGCAGCTACACTGTATATATCTACATGCATGAAACAGCATCTCGCTCTGACAGGGGCGACGATTTCAGAGAAAAAAGAGGAACATTTAAAAACATTTTAGCTGAAAATAGCACATAATTTGTTATATTACATAAATAACTATAATGAAGTATTGTATAACAACATTACTGAGAAGGTAGAGTAGAAAAAAAATATTGTAAATAGATAGAATTCCATGTTTGCCTGCAAATGGCTGCAAATGTCCCTACAGGATATAAGAAGATGTGAGTCCAGGGATGATCTGTGCAGATCAGAGCAATAACAGCAGAGCAAGGATCAAATCACATGAAAACAAACTGTAAAATCCACACTGCGATGTACAACAGGAGCATGACATGTAAACACAACAACAGCATCAACAATAATACTAATGCATTATTGCTATTATAATCATTGCTGTTGTTGCTGTGTGTTACATTACAAATATGACATACATGATATGTATAAAAGCTATGTGATCCTCACTGTATGCTTTAATAGCAATAATAATAATTATGCATCATTGCTAGAATCATCATTGTTGTTGTTGTTGTGTTACACTGCACACATGACATGCAGGATATAAAAAAATCCTCTGTAGCCCTCACTATAGGCCTTAACTGTCATGATAATAATAATACAAAAGCTGTACATTCTAATCAGAGTCACACTATAAAAGGCCAACAGTGCTTATCTTAGTGCCATTTTACTTCTCCCTCCTCTCCCCCCCTTCATCTCAAACCCAAATCTCGTCAGTGAAAGCAGAAAACAAGCCAGAAACAGAAAAGTTGAGCGGGACAGAAACTTCTTACCTGGTCCCTCTGGATGCATGGCAGAGAGGTCCGGCGATGTGACTTACTGTTGGGCTGACTGTGTGCCATGTCTGAGGCTATCACAGAACTGGACCTCCTGCGCCTTTTAAATACAGGGATCTCTTCCCTGGCTCCAGTCACGGGGGTGCAGCCCTCCTTGTGTCTCCCTTGGTTGGGAAGGAGCTTGTCAGCATACCTCGCCAGCAGGATGCCCAGCACTCCAACCAGGTACGCTACGTACGGTCTCCAAGTGGCCCGTACTTTGTGCAGCGAGAAGAGTGAGATAGTCCTGACCAGACTTATGAACACGATCACAGATATGCCCTGGTTCAGCCGCGCTACCATGAGTGCGCCGGTGGCCACGCAGATGAGCACGACCACGGCTGCTGTCGTGAATGAAAACAGCTGCTCATCTGTCCCGTCCAGGAGAGTCCACGCAGCTGCTTCGCCCAGGTGGCACAAGGTTAGGAGGGAGAGGGCGGTCTGGATTAGCACTCCGCAGCGGATTAAGTAGACACCGACCCAAAAGAAGGCACATACGAGGGTGAACAATGGGGAAACAACACTCCAGCAAGTTTGCAACAGCTCCGCCGCGCAGCCTGAGACCAAGTGAAGGGGAGACGATGAATGCGAGAGTCTGTTGTCAGCGCTGCTGCTGCTGCTGGCTTCAGCTCTCCAGTCTGCACATTTGACCAACAGAGCGAGAAAAACCGAAAGCGACCCCACGCACACCGCACTCCGGAGTCTCTGGGAACTCCATATTTTTGTGAACATTAGCCTCACCCACGACTCGTAATCTCGGTCACGGCACAGTGGGATGACACATGTTTTCACATAACCATTGCGATCCGGTGCGCTGAGGCTTTTTTCATGAGTGCTGCTCTGCGCACCGGTACTGTCAGATTCTGCAGGCATCGCCATCACTCATGGCAGATATGAAGTATGAGGAAGTCTATAATGCATCTATACCAGTGTGGTCATGGGACAGGAGATGAGTTAGTGACAAAACAAACATCATTTATTGTACGCATTGTGAAAAAGTACAGCGAATACGCGCCGGTGCGTCTCCATTTACGCATGGAGATGTGCTGCCACTGAACGCATTCCCTTTGTTTTTCCAGGTGCGGGTTGAGAAAGTGCTGCCCGAGACAGCATAAAAGGAGCCTGAATGACAGAGTAACTCAGATGTTATTCAGATCTAGGGCACTGCTTCTCTGCTGCACACAGGCGTCTCGCTTTGCCCTCCTTTGTGGAGCGCCGTCTCTTTGACTTCTGCTGTCCTCCTCGTCGCTTTGTGGCTCCTCCACGGCCCGGTCCGTGCAGCAGCAGCAGGAGCAGCAGTCTTTGAAAAACATCAGTCCCGTTCCGTGAACATTCAGCGATAAAACGCGCTTTATATGTCCATTGTTTGGCCACTTCCCGGTCCGTCCTGAAGCAGTTGAAGCTCCAAAGGTTACTTTCGAGGATAAACGCTGCTGAGGAATTTAGGCAGTTTGAGCGAGTGTCCGTCAGGTTATTGCTCGGTGTTTTGAGGGGCAAATCCGGAGTGTTTGTCACCAGCTCTCCAACCAGCCGCGAGTCTCAGCTCATTCACACCCCCGAGTTCCGATTCCACGCATGGAGCAAGATATTGCAGCAGCAGTGAAACCCCCAAATATTTCCTCACTCAGCCCAGCAGGCGTTGTCCTCATTAGATCTCGCTTGTGTTTAGATATTTTTCTCTCTCATATTTTAGTAAAAAGAAAATCGTATATTTTTTTATTTTAACAGCATCAAAACCTGTTTTTGCACAAATGGGACTGACCTATATTTTCCCAGTAAGTTCCTCTCTGAATGGAATAAAATGTGGTGTATTTAGAAACAAACATTTCATCCCATGTTATATCTCAATGGCTGCATTCTGAGTTGTGGTTTTGGTGGCCAAGCAAACCTGAGGCCTTTAAACTGCCTCAACATGAATTCATCTTTAACCATGGAGAAGTGTCTCCATGCTGACGACAGAAACAGGACCTCTTCATGCAAACTGTTTTGCATTTAAATTCCCAGAATAGTCCTGTGGTTGCCCTCCAGCTTGACTCCTAATGTCCCCACTCCACCAGGTCATTGAAATATTCATCCCACTCTAAGTGTCACCGATGATGTGTTGCATCACAGTGGAAGTTTCTCCATCAATGTTTCAGCGTGCAGATCTTCTATGTGCATAAGTTCATGTTTTCACAGCTCAGGAGGCACACGTGTGCACCCTCAGATGTAACGCTCCCATGGGACCGCAGCCTCTCACAGAGATAGACATTTACAGCCAAGCAAGCACATGTAAACTGGCTCATGTTTGCTGATGCACACAGGGAGCTGACGTACACGTTGTGCATGTAGTCAGTATGTTTCTCTCCTGATTCTGTAACTCCTTTTTCTCATTCTTTCTCACACACACTTTCATACTGTACATGTAACCCTGAAGCTTTTCAACATCTGGTCTTCTCACAGCATCTAAATAAAGACGGAGCGTTCTGCTCTGTCATGCCATGCTCTTGCTTCTGCAGCCTCACGTCCTTCATTAATTTATGGAAATCCCACAGCCTTCAAAACACAGAAGCTGCATATTTAGCAGGACTCACGCCCTGTGATGCTGATGCTCTTGAAATCTCAGGGCCCCCTCAATCCTCTCTCTCTACCTGTGCTCATTCCCCCCGGGCCGAGACAGGTCAGCACGACTCTTTCTATCCGTATGTGTAGACAGAGTCCTGTGTATCCCTTGTCAGTTGTGATTAGTGGGAAGCACAGGAGGAGAAGAAGCGCTAACAGGGAGTGATAGGAGCAGGAGGAGGCCAGGTCCTGTCCATCACCTTTCAGCACATGCTCACTGAGTGCCAGACAGCCCTTTCAATGCAGTGTATCACACAGGACAGCTGCCGGCTCCGAGTGTGAGCAGAGTTTTGTGACAACATCTGTTTTTTCCAACTTATCAAAGCCCATGGGTAACTTTTTCTTTGGAAGAGTTGAAACAATACTGCTTCATCTGACTGGTTTATTTCAGGGATGACAGGAACAGAAACATTCCCTCTTTACAAACAGAAGATAAGAGCAAGACAAAGGAGAGAGGAGTTGAAGTCAGCCAGGAAACGGGGATATGCAAGCGTTCATTTTTCTTGTAGGATACCGTGGTGCGCTCATGTTGTGACAGTGTCAGCCCTCTTTTACATTTCAGAGGCAAATCCGTCATGTGAGAGGCAAAAGGTTGTCCAAAATAACTCAATCTGTGTGTGGTAATGTACTATAAAATGATGCAGATTATGTTATACGCTGGAAAACAAGAGATAAAATTAGTTATGCCAGATGTGAAATATCTGGAACAACACCCGTGTTATCATCTGTGAAAGCAAACAGCTGTGCTTGTTTTCCTGCAAACTGTCAATAGCCAGGATGAACGACACTCATCACAACCTGCATCTTTCCCCTTTGAAAAGCATCACTTTTTGGTTCAGATGACTAGAGATCAGATGACTCAGATCACTACAGTCCTCAGCAGCCACTAATACACACTGCATCTCCAGACAAGATCATTGTGAAATTCTTTTTCCGGTTTCCTCTACAAACACGTCTAGAGGCCATTCTGAATTACCCGTAAGAATTTTAACGACTGGAGAATGCACACGTAACCGTCTTACCCTATTTGGCAATGTCATGGTCCATTGTAAAAGAGGAATCTTTTTATGAGGAGCAATTCATCAGACATCTGGTTTGGATGTTGCATGGGGGGCAGTCATCTGATTGAACCCTGTGACCTCACTCAGACCTACGCTGGCCTCTGGGATTGCTACTGACAGATCTGATGTATACTCAGGAAGTGTGAACATCCTACAGTGTTGTTTTCCATGAAACCACTTCATTCTGCGGCCACTATATTCTCTGCTCATCATAAATAGCTGTCAATAATTGTAAGGGTTCTATATGTGAATTTGAACCTTAATATAGCAGCTAACAGCTATTTGCTATGTAAAGATATAATGGCATCACGGCATCCTGAGCAGAGAATGAAGTCATGCTCCCAGGGCCTCCCAAAAGGGGGGCGTTTGGGGGCCCAGTCACTATGGGGGGGCCCATGAAAGCCACCAATAATCATGTTCATCCTAAATATAATGAACATTATATTTGACCCATTTACACACCAGTGGAACAGCCATCGAGAGCAATTTGGGGTTTAGTATATAGCTCAAGGATACTTCGACATGCAGACTGGAGGAGCTGGAGATTGAACTGCCGATTTTCCGATTGGTGGACGACCCGCTCTACATCTGAGTCACACAGCCTTGAGTTTGGCATTTCAGCTTTCAAAATTTATTCTGTTTTGGATCCAGCCTCAAGTGGCCATTCACTGAACTGTAGTTCTTGGCACTTTCGCATTGGCTTCCTTTCCCGGCCTTGGAGATTGCTGCTTGGTTGACATGAGTAAAGCAAATTTAGGGAGGGCCTGTTCACTGCATGTTTTCAGGGGCCAAGCCACTTCTGCTGGGGGGCCTGCACGCTTCCTAGTGTGCGTTGTAATCCACGCTTCACTGTTCTATGTTTTGGTAGCTCCCCCCGGCCGATCCAGTACATTAGCGCATATAAGTCCTCTCCATATGCCCCACAGGCTAGCTAATCACGGTCACTCTGCACTAAGCTCAGTTACAGCTGATAATGCTGTCCTGACCCACTGTGGCAGGTTAACAGCGTTAGCTCTGTCAGCACTGTTATCGTTAGCACTCAGCGTCAGTTGTCAGTTGTTAGTTAGCGTCATTTCATCCCAGCCACCTACCTGCTTGCCTATGATGTCAGAGGTGAAACCATGTGGAAGCAATCCTGGCTCAGACTCTGCATGTCGTACATAGCTCCTTTAAATATAACTATACATCAAGAGCAGCCATCTGTTTGATCACACTCTGGCAGGAATTGAGACACTTTGGCAGGAATTGTAATGAGACTCAAAAAGCAGATTGAGCCATCAAATGTTGGATCATCTATACATTATTCCAGACATAATTATACATGAAATACAGAGTGATTCAGAGTTTAAAGACGAAGGAACAGAAGGGAAAAAGAAGAGCAAGCAGCTGAATGGAGTGATGGAAACAAGTTTACATTGTGTTTGGCACTTGTGTGCAGAGTAAGATCCATTGCAGCGTGTTTACAAGCCCTCATGGGCAACGGTCGGCTCATAGCCAAGTTTCCACTAAGGTGCTGTGGACACCCGTCCCTTCACCCTCTACACACACACAGACAAATGCCACCACCATCATATACACGGACATGCACGTGCACACACTTCCTGACACAGTCATTTATCCACCCATGTGTTTGTACACACAGTTGTCCGAAGAACAGGGGCCTTCTTGGCTGGACGTCCGAGGAATCAACGAGCTTCCTTTCTCTTCAGAAACACTGATCCAACCTGACTTTTTTACCCAAACTGTAATTAGTCTGTACGATCTTGTATTACACAATCAGAGCAAAAACGGAGCAGGAACCTACAGCAGAGCCAACTACATTATGTATAAGCCTGGGTCAATGATTTCAACATCTGCCAAACTGTTCCCATCAATATTACAGTTTAAATCATGTACAATCCAGGGATCCACTCAAGGATTTAGATGTCTCGATACAACTTTATAAATCGTACATCTACTGACATGAAACGCTCAAGCCGGTGATAATGAGACACAGCCAATACTATCCACGTAAACTGTAAGTCCACTCTAGTTTAATGACAAATACAGAATCAAGAGCCGCAACGATTCACCAATTAATCGATAAAGAAAGATTAATCTGGAACAATTTTGATAATTGATTAGTATATTTAACATTTGATGGTACAAGCTTCTCAAATGTGTGGACTTGCTTCACCTTGTCTTCTATTACAGTAAACTGAATATCTCTGGCAAAAAAAAAAATGACCTCACAATGCGCTTAGGAAAATTGTGATAATTTAGCAGTTTTCTCATATTTTAAAGATCAAACAAAGACTGAGTTCACAGAGATAATTATCTGAAGATGAATCAGTTATGAAAATAATCTACTGCTTTCAGTCCACTACAGTGTTTCATCTGTTAAAGAGGAGGGGTTCTGTCTGCCACCTTCCTCCTGTGTTTGTTGGTAAATAAAACCACTGACTCTCTACACGGGGCAGACTGTAACTGCATCTAGGAGATGGGTTCTAAAATGTCACACCAAAACAGGTGTCTATATACAGTACATGCACACACAAGCTGACTAACACTGAGATGGATTTTTTTTGAAAGCTGATGCCTATCAAAATAAGCTTGTACAGAGACTGCCAACAGTTGTTTTGGTTTTGATTCAGTATCTGAATTGTTACTATCACTACCTGAATATCTGCTCTAAAATTCCATTCAACCAGTGGGTTAAAAACTTTTACTCAAACCCATGTTAATTCATTTCTTTTGGCAACTCTAGGTCTGATAAACAGAAAAGCAGAAGGTAAGATATTTAACAGACTGTAAATTGAAAATATATCTGTAGAAAACACAACAGAATCACTAAACAAATCTGCTTTAAATCTGCTTAGGAGAAATCCTATTGATGGCTGTTAACTAATAAAAGGTCAGCTTGGCTGCTTCTAAGTCTATTCATAACACATGCATAAACTAAATGGAGGAATGTTGAATGCTAAATACAGCTGTGCTGGTGTACAGTTTTGTGGTATTTGAACTTTACTTAAGAATTTCTTCTTTATAATACTGTAGACTTCCACACCAACACATTGCAGAGGGAAATGTTATGCTCCACCTACATTTATTTGACAGCTACAAATTAAGATTTTACCTAAACATCCCACACACAATGAGCTCTTAAAATATTATACATTGTTATGGAATAAACTACCTGTTAAAACCTTTACAAAACAGTTTAAATTAGCTCCACCTGTTTCAACTATAAGAGTAAAATTCCACTGACACATTAATATGTTAATAATCCAATAATAGAACTTTATAAAACTCACAGAGATGCAGGACTTTTACTGTACAGTAGTGTTGTAGTATATCCACTTTAATTTAAAGGAATACTTTGCCCATAAAATGGGTATTTCTATATCATCTACTCACCCCTGTTACACTGATTTCATGAAAATTGCTTTTCTCAAATGTCTCCACAGTGAACAGAGGATCCCAAAACAATCAAATTCTTTACGAATTGGATAAAGGGGGACACATTTAAGGGCCCAGACACACCACACTGACTTCAAAGAACTGGCAGTGATGAACACCCCCTGCTGCATCACCTGATGTTGCTGTGTCTCGGCCAAAAAAGTTGCACATGAATACACACGAGACTACAGCCAATTGTCAACCAGCATGTATGTTATGCGCCTGCGTGAGAGGAAATGACTGTCCAATGACTGTCTTGATGCTAGTTAGCTAGTAAGCACACTAACAACACAATCCAGTGTTATAAGAACAGAATATATTTACTGTGTGCCAGTGAACAATAACACAAAACATCACAAAACGCTACTGCTAAAGAGCTCAATGATTGAAGAAAAATAATCTTAACTTCTAATCTAACGAGTTTGTTTTGGTCTCACTCCTTCTTGACTTTAGCTCTTTGTTTACTTTCCTCACTTCCTTTTCACATCTTGTGCGCTGAGCTGCACTTCCTATCAGAGTGATTTTATTCACTGTTGGGCTTCACTGTGTTGATGCCGATTCAACATCTCTTTTTACTTGTTAGGGAAACAGGGGATCATGGGTAAAGTGCTTCAAGGCAACTTTCC